>NC_140591.1:319532206-320142518 GCF_964204655.1 Triturus cristatus
CAGGGAGGGGGGAGTTTTGTTGGGACCGGGGGGTGGGGGGGGTGTGTTGTTTGTTAGCACCGCAGGGCAAACCCGCTACTATGTTGTTGTTTTTAGGATGCTCGATGGGGGACGACCGATTGTTTCGACGTATGATGGGGGGTAGGGATTTGACTGTGTTGTCATGGAATGTTAACGGCCTGGGGATAGGATTAAGCGTGGTGTGGTCCTGCAGTACTTAAAACGTATTTCACCAGATGTTGTCTTCCTGCAGGAGACGCACCTTATAGGTAACTCCTTTCATGCAATGAACCGGCGGGGATATCGTTTAGCGGCCCATTCCGGCTTCACCTCGGGCTCGCGGGGGGTGGGTATTATGATCAAGAACTCGCTCCCGTTGGAGATTGATGAGGTGCGCCATGATGAGAGGGGACGCTACACGGTTCTGGTGGGAAGAATGGAGGGTAGAGTGTTTATCTTTATATCAGTGTACGTCCCGCCTGGGTTACAAGCCACCACATTCGCGGAACTGGGGCGCCTCCTTCTGGACCTTCCGAGTGGCCTGCTGGTGGTTGGAGGGGATTTTAATGCGGTAGCCTCTGGGTCTATGGATCGCCATCCCCCTAGGGACCTCCCCCGGGCACAGGCGTGGCTGCCCGGCCTTCTGGACACGCTGGGCCTGGTGGATTGCTGGCGATTAAAGCATCCTGCATTGCGACAGTACACCTTCCACTCGGGTGCCCATGGTAGCCTCTCGCGGCTTGATTACATCCTTGTCCCGGCGGCCCATGCAGGGAGGGTGGGGGAGGTGCGCCATCTGGCGCGGGGTATCTCAGACCACTCCCCATTGTTGTTGCATTTCGATGTCTTCCCGAGGGGGGATGGCAGGGTGGCCCCAATCAATGCATGGTATTTGCGTGACCCCACCATTCGTGCCGATTTGATTAAATCCTTACAGCGATATTTCGATGAGAATGTGGGGTCGGTCTCTTCGGCCATCTCCCTGTGGGAGGCTTTCAAGGTAGTCCTTAGAGGGGAGGCTCTCTCCTTTATCTCCCATGCCCGGCGGCGCGAGCGGGAGGAGGTGACCCGGGTAGAGGCCGAGATTGCAGAACTGGAGGGTGACCTGGGGAGCGGGGTAACAGACGACAAGTTGCATGTTCTACACCTAAAGCAGGCGGCCTATCGGGCCCTCGTCACGGAGGCGGCCAGGGGCCTCAGTAGAGAGCAGCAGGGGCGATTGTATGATGTGGGTGATAAGGCTGGCAAATTGATTGCGTGGTTGGATAAGAGGGAGAGAGCGAGCCGCGTGGTGCCTTTGATTGAGAGTGTTGATGGTGCGTGTGTCACTGAGCCGGAAGCCATTGTCTCCTGCTTCGCGGATTATTTCCGCGAAGTCTACTCCCCGGTTTCCCCCTGCTCGGAGGCAGATTCCCATGCCCTGCTTCGGGACATCGCACTGCCCTCCCTAACGGTGGAGGACAGGGATTCGCTGGACGCCCCTCCCACCTCGGACGAAATTGCCTTGGCTATTCGCTCGGTTGCATCCGGCAAGGCCATGGGCCCCAATGGTATTCCCATCGAGCTCTACAAGCTACGCCCGGATGTGTTGGCGCCCCACCTGCGCGCGATGTTCCTGGCGGCCCACTCGCGGGGTTCCCTCCCGCCGGACCAGCGTCTGGCCACAATTGTGGTGATCCACAAGGAGGGGAAGCCCCGTGAACGGGTCACATCCTATAGGCCGATTTCGCTTTTGAACGCGGAGCCCAAAATCCTCGCCAAGGTGTTGGCCAACAGGTTGGTTGGCGTGGTGGGCGATTTGGTCCACCAAGACCAATCTGGCTTTATACCGCACCGCAACACGGCGCTCAATCTGCGGCGCTTGCACGGGGTGCTCGCGCGTGTCCCATTTGTGCGGGAGCCGGCCATCTTGGTGTCCTTGGACGCCACCATGGCGTTTGATACGCTTGAATGGCCATACATCTGGGCGATGCTGGCGAAATTCGGGTTTGGCCCGGGTTTCATTAGCTGGGTCAAATTGCTATATTCGGGCCCATTGGCGCAGGTGGTAGTGAATGGGCGAGTCTCGGCCCCATTCGCGCTGGGGAGGGGTACGCGACAGGGTTGCCCCCTGTCGCCTCTCCTGTTTGCCCTGGCCCTGGAGCCCCTGGCGGAGTGGCTGCGGTGGCACCCTTCTATCCGTGGTCTCCGCTGGACCCCCGAGCATGAGGACCGTGTGTCCCTCTATGCTGACGATATCCTTCTGTATCTCGCCTCCCCGCGTAAATCACTGATCGTCCTGGTTGATGTTTTGCGCTCATTCGGTCGCAACTCAGGCCTGGTCATCAACTGGGCGAAATCCTGTGTCTATGTGCTTTCCGGGGAGGCTCCGGCCCTACCACGGGACTGTCCGATCCAGATTGCCTCCCAAGGTTTTCGGTACCTGGGTATCTATATCACTCTTGACCCGGAGGCCCGCTATGAGCGGAATTTGCTACCCCCCCTCCGGCGCTTGAGGGAGGACGTGGTGCGCTGGCGGCGTCTGCCGCTCTCGCCTCTCGGCCGAGCGGCCTTGTTTAAAATGATGTCCCTGCCACGCTTCCTCTACGCCCTCCAGAATACTATGGACTTGGTCCCGGCACGCTATTTCCGTGAGGTGGAGGGCCTCCAGCGGCGCCTGTTCTGGGACGGGAGGCCGCGCATTGCTCTGGCTAAATTGACGCTCCCGTGGTACGATGGGGGGGTCGCCCTCCCTGACATTAAACGGTATTACTGGGCCTCCCAACTAGCTGCAATTAATCATGGCCTTTACGGGCCCGCCTTGAACCCGGCATTTGAGATGGATAAGATGCTCCTGCCCGGTGGCGATTACAATCGAGCGCTCTACGCTGGCGCGCCCGACTCCCGTTTGACGGGACCGACGCGTGTCATGGTGCGTGTCTGGCACGCGGCTAATGCAGCTATGGGGTGGAAGGACCGTTTGACCCGGGCGTCACCGCTGTATGCGTCTGAGAGGTTGGGCTCCCTGTGGACGTCGAAGGGCTTCGAGAGGTGGGACACGATCGGAATCAGCACGGTGGGAGATCTCTGGACGAGGGGGGGATTCAAAACTTTTGAGACGCTGCAGGCGGAGTTCCAGCTGCAGGGCAGTGAGTACTTTCGGTACCTACAGGTCCGCCATGCGCTGGGCTCCGTCTTCCCGGATGTCGCATCCATTCCGGAGTCTTCCCCCCTGGAGGACAGAGTCCTAGATGGCCATGTCCCGGACAGCACGATCTCCCTCATATACAAAAAACTGATCAACGATAGATCGTGCCTGCTGACTAGTCTCCGCATGGCTTGGGTTGCCGACGGGCTGGAGCTGGACGACGAGGATTGGATTTCCGCGGTGGCCTCTCCAAAAGAGGTGGCCATCCCGGCTCGCCTTCGTTTCGTCCAGCTCAAGATCCTTCACCGGGTCTACGTGACGGGGCCAAGGCTTCTGCGTATGGGTTTTGCTGGTGACGGAATGTGTAAGCGTGGCTGTGGTGCGTTGGCGACTTTCATGCATATACTGTGGGAGTGCCCGAAGGTGGAGCGATTCTGGCGTGGTGTGCATGAGGTCCTGCGTGTGGTTACGCGTGTCGCGCTGCTGCCTGAAGCGAGGAGATGCTTGCTGAATGTATGGGAACCGAATGACTATTCGGTCCCGCAGACGCGGTGGGTGACTCTGGGATACATGATAGCCAAGCGCGACATTGCTCAATTGTGGGGATCCCAGAGGCCCCCTGCGGTGTCGGCCTGGAAAGAGCATATGGATTGGTGTATGTTTCGTGAAAAGGTGGTGTATGTGGCGAGAGGTAAGCCTGGGGCGTGGGTGAAACTCTGGGGCCCCTGGAACGCCTACCGCGGGGGTATTTGTGAGCCACCACTGCTACCGGCTGCCTCGCCTGCTCCGTCTCCCTAGACGGCCCCCCTCCCTCGGCTGCGGGCGCGCGGTCCCCCAGTCCCTGATCTATTCCCATTCCCCTCTCCAGAGTTCTGCTGCTGGTTTGGATCCCCCACTTATGGAGCACGTGCTGTCACTTTGGATCGCGGGTTGCCTTGCGGGTGTGGTTTTTTGGCGTTGTTTTGTTTCAAGAAAAGGGAACCGTACTGTGGGCTTGGAGCTGTGTGGCCTGCACCATTGATTACTCCTGTTTCACTGCTCTGCACTGCCGAGAGACTTTTACTGTATGTATGCAATATGCTTTTGTCATTCTAGCGGCCGGCCGGATGGTTGTAGGCCCATACCTGTAACTTTTACAAACTGCAATAAACGGTTTCAAAAAAAAAAAAAAAAAAAAAAAAAAAAAAGATTTTATAGGTAAGAAGGGAGGGACAGAAAGAAAGGAAAGAAAAAGAAAAAGGGGGAAGAAAGAGAACAGAAGAAAAGGAGAAAGGGAAACAATATGAAGAGGGTAGGAAGCGAACATGGCAAATAGAACAAGCAGATAAGAAAATCAGAAAGAGATTATCAGTTGAGTGTAGGAAAAGATAAGCAATATGAGAGATATGATAAGGAGGACAGAGCAAAAATCATTCATGGAGGCTTGAAATTCTCAGAGGAAAAATGTGAAGAACGCTTCGAAGCCATGTGATCAAGGTATGTTGTGAGGGGCAACCAAAACAAATCCCTATTAAAAGAGGGAGTGGAGGAGGCAGCAAAGCGCACATCAAGTCTATGGTGGTGACAAAGAGAGTTCCACCAGCATTTTATGGATAGATTGGTGAGACATTTCCAGTTAAAAGCTATGTGTTGGAATGCCAGAGCAAGCATAAGGTCAAATAGACCAGAACAGTCTGAGGGGATATCTAAGGAATCAGAAAGGCTGCCTAAGAAAAGAAGAGGAATAGAGTAGGGAATAGAGATGGAAAATAGTCGAGAAACATAAGACCAAACCTCACCCACCCCACAGAGTAACAACAGGAGGGCAGAGAAAGAAAAGGTGAAGAAGGTCAGCATCAGAGGAACCACAGGTCCAACAATTAGAGTCATGAGTAGGAGAGAAGCGAGAAATAGAAACCGGGGAGAGATATAATCTGTGGTAAAGAAAAAACAAAGATTGAGTCAGGGAAGCAGAGCGGGAAGTTTTTAAAGATCTGGACCAAATTTTATCCCAAAGAACAACCGACCAGTCACATCCTAGATCTAACTCCCAAGCACATTCCAATTTAGATTTAGAGCGGCTCGGAGAAGGGGACGAGAAAAATTTATAAATAAGAGAGGCTTTGGGAAGAGTGAGCAAAATTTTAAGGAGGGGAGGCTGGGAGATAGGAGATGATGACGAAGGAAGGGAATAGTAAACGTCGAGAATGAGAGTCATGAGAACAGTGAATTTGTGCAAGAAAGATTGAGGACAATGAAATAAGAGACAAAATCGAGGAAAGGAGCATGGAAGAAACCCATCAAAGAGCTGTTTAACCCATACGAGACCCTTTGTTCTCCAAGAAGACCAATAAATAGGTCTATTGTTTAGGAGGATAAGCGAATTATACCAAATAGGGGATTCTAAAAAGGATTCACGAGTAATAGGAGTAGAACAGACCAAAGAGTGTAGAAGGGAGGAGGTATATCTGAATAGAGGAAGAGAAGTAGATGAATTTTTGGCAGAGAAATGTATGGTTTCAAGGAGAGAAAACGGAGAGAGTAGCGAGAGTTCAATAGAAAGCCAAAGAGGGTCAAAAGGAGAAGGTTGTGAGATAAGCCATCTAGAGGCCTG
The DNA here is from genome assembly GCF_964204655.1 of Triturus cristatus. Taxonomy (NCBI): domain Eukaryota; kingdom Metazoa; phylum Chordata; class Amphibia; order Caudata; family Salamandridae; genus Triturus; species Triturus cristatus. Next base: position 319,537,927 of record NC_140591.1, read on the forward strand.
ACGTAAAGAGAAAGCTTTATGATATAGACAAAAATCTTGGAAATTGACTCCACCATTCGATTTCGGTTTTCAAAGAGTGGCTAAGGCAACCCTGGATTTTTTATTCTTCCACAGAAATTTATAAAGACAGGAATCAATGCGTTTAAAATGAATATCCGGAATGTGTATGGGGAGCATGGAAAAAGTATACATGAGAATAGGGGATATCATCATCTTAATCGAATCAAGCCGACCCCACCACGAAAAATAAAGAGGATTCCAAGAGGATAATAATTTATCAATACGGGAAAGAACTATAGACATATTCAATTGAATGGATGAGGAGATGGAATTAGAGAACCATATACCGAGATATTTAATTTTAGAGGAATTCCATGCAAAACCAGTAGAAGAAAACTGATGGGGGAAACAGAATTTTGTAAGAGGAAGAATCTCAGTTTTATCAGTGTTGATCTTATATCCAGAGACTTGTGAAAAGGAGTTAAACTCAGATAGTAGAGCTGGAATAGATTGTTCAGGGGCAGAAATAAATAAAAGAATGTCACCAGCATATGCAGAGAGTTTCAGATGCGTCTTGCCATACAGAAAACCAGAAATAGATACATTATTCCGAATAGACGTCAGAAATGGTTCAAGGGCGAGAACAAAAAGAAGTGGGGATAAAGGACAACCTTGACGGACACCACGTTGGAGAGGAAAATACGAAGATAAATGACCGTTGACTAGAACAGATGCCTTGGGGGCCGAATAAAGTAAAGAGATAAGGGAAATAAATTTAGGACCAAAGCCATGCCAGCGCAAAGCAGCAAACAGAAAGGACCAATCCACTCTATCAAATGCTTTCTCAGCATCAACAGAAATAGCAGCAAGAGGAATGGAAAGAGATGCGACTTTATTTAAAACGTTGAGGAAGAGGCGAGAATTGTCCGAAGTGAGTCTACCTTTAACAAAACCACACTGTTCCTTCCCAATAAGATGGGGCATAAGAGGATCCAAACGCAGAGCAAGGAGTTTGGCAAATAATTTACATAGTTGAGGATCGTGGCCTCATGAAAAGTGCCAGCCGCAGAGCCGGAAAGAAATAAGGATTGAAAAAGTGATAGAAGTTTAGGGAGCAAAAGTTCAGAGAAATGCATGTAAAATTCAACAGAGAAGCCATCGGGGCCCGGTGCTTTACCTTTAGTAAGAGTCCTTAAGGCACTATCAAGTTCAGTAATAGAAAGGTCATGCTCAAGATCAGGAAAATTAAGATGGGAGGTGGAGGGGGAGGGGGCAGGGAGCCTTTCAAAATAGGATTGAAGAAGTGAAGCGGAAGGAGGAGATTCGGGTGTATGAATGGACTGATAGAAAAGTTGGAATTGGGTAAGAATATCCTGTTCCTTATGAAGAAGTAGGTTATCTGAAGAGTAAATGGAGTCTATAGAGGTACGCTCCTTACGGGTTTTAAGATAGTTAGCTAAAAGCTTACCCGACTTATTGCGACCCCCATAGTAACGAGCACTACTCCGAAGCAAAACTGAAGAGGCATTGTCAGTAGTGGTTTTATTAAAATCCAGTTTAGCACGTATAAGATCTGGCAAAACAGAATTGTTAGAGGAAGTATAGAATGTATGCTCTAAAGATTTAATATGAGCCAACAAGCCTTTCTGTTTATTAAGAAAGTGTTTCTTCTTTTTAGAAACAAAGCCTCGTGCAGTCGCTTTAAAAGAGTCCAAAATAACATGAGGAGCCAAAGAGGGGTCAGAGTTAAGTAAGAAGAATTCCTTAGCAAAGGAAAGAAAAGAAGAAGAGAAAAGAGGATCTGTGAGGAGAGAATTATTAAATCGCCAGCGAGAAGGCTTAGGAGGTGCAGGAAGAAGATCGAGGATCGTAACAATAGGGGCATGGTCAGAAATAACTATGGGTTCGATAGAAGAGGATAAGAGGTTCTGAGAAAGGGGTTGAGAAAGAAAGATATAATCAAGGCGGGAAAGAGAGGCATGAGGAGGCGAGAAAAAGGAGTAATCAAGGGTATCAGGGTGTGAGAGTCTCCATGAATCAATGAGATATGACTGTGAAATGGTGTTGAGAAATTGTTTGTGTGATATGTGAGGGTTAAAACGAACAGAAGATTTGCGATCAAGAAACGGATCAACAATCTGGTTACAATCACCTCCTAAAATAAACATGGTATCTCTATGCTGAAAACATTTCGAGGTAATTAAAGGCCAAAAATTACAATCAGGGTGAGTAGGGCCATAAACATTAAGAACAGTTAGAGATACAGAATTGATTAACAACTTAACTAATACCCATCGACCTTCAGTGTCAGTATCTTGGGAAACAACTTTACATTTTAGTTTTTTATGGCATAAAATAGCAACACCATTTTTATTATTAGAAGAGGGAGAGAATAAAACCGTACCCACCCAGCCTCTTTTCAACTTAAGCGATTCGGCTTCAGTAAGATGAGTTTCTTGTAAAAGTACTAAATCGGGGTTATAAGAAGCTAGGTGGGAAAGGATTCTCTGTCTCTTAATCGGATTAATAAAACCTTTTACATTCCATGAAATAACTTTGAAGGCAAAAATAGTAAAATTATGAACACAGAAAAAAAGCCATAGCAACAAGAAATAAGAAAGAGATGCCAATAAATACATGAGAAGAAAGGACGAAAAAAAGGAAGAGCGAAAGGTACAATTAAAAGGGAATAAGAAAAAAGATGTAGTAATAGTACAAGCAGAGGAAAGATAGAAATAAATAACAGGGGAAGCGAAAGAGAAGGGGAAGAAGAGGAAGGACAGGAAAAAGGAAGTATAAGAAGAGACAGTACATATCCAAAAAGGATGACTGAAAGAAACATACCTGAGAGGGAAAAAAGGGAGATGTTGGGGTTATGGAAGGATTCGACAAGAATGACCACCCAAAGCCCGTAGAGCCAGCTGCACCAGGACGGGGGACGAACAAAACGAACCACATGGGATGGAGAGTAGTACACCAGCCAATCTGGGTAAGGAAGAAGATAGTGCAGACAATTATACTAAAAACAACAATATAAAAGCAGAAAATATATGTGAAAAGGAATACACTCCAGCAGCTAATGAAGACCAACGACAAAAGTGACAAACGGATGCCAATACAAGAACATTAACCGGAAAACCTGCAAGAGAAGAAAGAAATTAAGTAATCAACCATTAGCAGAATTGGAGGTATCCATGCCAACATTAGTTTGGAAATGAATGAAATTTTTGAGTTCGGCAGGATCATGAAAAGTCCAGGTCTGATTTTGATGGGTCACCTTGAAGAGGCAGGGATGGAATAAACCATACCTAGCACCCAGAGAGCGTAGAGGAGGCCGAAGACTCAAAAATTCTTTCCTTCTCGCGGCAGTGGCATTAGAGACATCCTGCGAGAGGAACACCCTCTGGCCCATCCAGGAGACTTGGCGTTTGGATCGAGCTGCAGAAAGGACCAGAAGGAGGTCAGTGAACTTCAGAAATAGTATGATGACTCCTCGTGGTTTAGTTGAGGATGAGGAGCGAGGGCCAAGTCTATGTGCTCTCTGGATGCTAAGAGAAGTAGTAGTAGGGATGTCCAAAAGTTTCAGAAGAAAAGAAGAGAAAAACGCAACAGGGTCATCTCCCTCCAAAGATTCCGGCAGACCATAAATACGTAGATTATTCCTCCTGTTTCTATTTTCCAAGTCCTCAGTATGTTGTTGAAGTGTGAGAACAGACTTTTCCAGCGAGGAAATGCGTTGAGAATTAGTGTGAATATCCGTAATCTGCTGCTCTATGGAGGATACCCGGCTGTCCATAGTCGCCCATTTTGCCTCAAAAAGTTGCATCTTTGTATTGGTCTCTTCCACAAACGGACGTAGAGCGCGAATTTCCTCCAGCAGTAGCTCCATAGAGATAGGAGACGGCGGTTTATCAGGAGGAGGAGAGTCCTGTTTCAAGCGCTTAGACGAAGTAGTAGAGGGAGACGACTTGTTTAAGGCTGATGATGGTGGAGAAGGGCGATTGGAAGCTGCTGCCGCCATTTGATCTGTGGATGAAGATTGATCTGCTGTTGATGAAGAAGAGGAAGAGGGCGTAGGAGAGGTCTTCGAGGGCACAAAGACGAACTTTGGGTTACGTAGCTTGCCCATAGAGACCTGAGCGTGCAGAAACAGAGTGAACAGGACAAAAAACCCTGGTGCACGTCGTGTTCCACATATAACAAGATTCCAGAAGGGACAAAAATGCTCAATTATGTGTAATAATGTTCAATAACGCTGCATAAAGAAGTGTGGAAACCAGCGGAAATATTAAAAGAGTTACTGAGGAGCAGCAGCATACCAGGTACCAAAGGAAGTCCCAACCAACGATGAACTGTCCATCTGAGAATAGTAAAATGACCTGAGGGCAACCAGGAGCTGTGAAGGGTATTTATTTGAATGATATGGGAAAGATATATCCCTTTGACATGGCGTCTAAAGCTGCTTATTCATGGTTGTGGCAGAGAAGCAGAAGTCATCCATGAGGCAGGATTAATGGTTAGTGAGGGGGATACTGCAGCTTAATATAAGAGAGTCTAGGAAGCAGCTGTAAAAACATAGATAAAAAGGAGGTGCAGTGATTCAGAAGCAGCGGACATGTGTAGGAGGAGCCATCAAGAGCTATCGACTTGTCTCCGTGTGAGGAGAACTGCACACAGATTGGCCTCGCGCGAGCGTCGCGCTAGCCCCAAAATGGCGGACGCGCTGAGGCACTTACGGATCCAAACGAGAACGGGGCATTACTGCAAGAAGGTCGGGTCTGGCGGTCACATCAGGAGCGCACCGTGGTCCGCAGGCTGCAGCCGAAGAAAATCCACAGGAACGTCCGAAGAACACCAGAAACGAAAGAAAAGTCCGTCTCGGCGCAGCGGAGCTCCGAAGTCAGGCGGCCATCTTGTTCGGCGTCCAAGCCACGCCCCCCTCCCATGCATGTTTTGACCCCTTAGAAAGTGACCCGTGAGCTAAAGGGGCAGAGACGCGTCACAACAACGTTTTGGATAGGGAGTTCATGCAGTGCTTTGCTCGTGAGGGGAGATTGACTCTCTCTGTTTGGCCCGTATTTCAGGCAGAGAACCATAACAAAAGCTTTTCCAAAAAAAGTCACAGCACTAGCCTGTTGTGGGATCCTGTTCACAAGCAAGATCTCAAGAAGCAGTCGACTCAGCACCTGAAAAAAGGTAGATATAGTGAGACAGGATGTCAGGTTGGCACTATCAAACGGTGGAATTTGTTAGATGCCTCCAAAAAAACCATTTAAACAGCTTTAGTCTTTGGTGATTATGGCTGATGGTTGAGCCAGGCCTAACTCCGATTTAGCAATTACTGGAAAAAAATGGAAACTACATATAGCCAGACTTTACAGGCACAGCAAGCCTGGAAAATTTATCCCCAAAACCAGTTGGTGCTAAGGATAGTGGAAGCGTTTGGGGGATATAATTAAAACAAGCATTGGCATAGCCAATAGGTCTCGCCTTTGGGACCTATAAGTGTTTGATGTTTTTGCACCAAGGATATTGTGCTTGTCTAACTAAATACTTATAAGGTCTCAAAAGCTAGACCTATTGGCTATGCCAATGCTTGTTTTCTATTCTGCTGGAAACCTCATTTCTAGGGGTCGCCAAAAGCACTTCTTAAACATAGGATTCAAAACATTGAAACGTCTGATATACTAGCTAGTCAGTCACCTCCCCAAAGATCATATTTGTTACTTTCTTTTTTCATTTTGTTCTTCTTTCTTTTTTCTTTACATTTGTTTTTGTTTTATTCTCTGTGCAACTGGAAGTCAGTGCAGTTTTTAATGGGCTGGTGTGATGAGAAATGACTCTTTAAAACTGAAATAGAATATGGTTGCCAGGTGTTGCAGTCTCTGGAGGTATAATATCTGTTTCAGTGGTGCTCTGCTGTAATCAAGTGTCAATGCCATCAAGGTTTGGGCCAGTTGGATGATAAACTATACTTTTATGTAGTGCTTCATACTGTACGTTTGGCAGTTCTAAGAACTGTAAATACGAAGTTTTACTATAACAAATTGAAGTGGTACCTAATTTACCAGCGAAGGAAGAATGAAAAGCTGGGCGTTGCCTTGCCAGAAGTCTGAATTGTGGTATACCTAACATGGCAGATGGCAACTGCAAGTGTTACTTCACAAAGCCATCGGATGTAAAACTGCAAAGTGAAAAAGGGTAGTTGGGCTCTGTGGCAGGGTACCCTGCCCATCACATTCTGAATCTGCACACTCTATTTACATTCAGTGGAACTGTTATGTTTCTACCAGTGAAAACCTAAGAGTCACAGCCCACAGATATTGGGCAATTGGTCTGAGAACCTCAGACTTCCTGCTATACTTAGGGCAGACATTCCAATGGATTCTTTCCCGTTAGAGACTGACAGAAAAAGGCTAGCAAACCAGAAGAGGAAAAGATCATAATAATGACCTCCACACCCTGGGAGAAAACATTGATGGTGTAAAGCCCGTTTATTTATTTTACTTTCTAAAAACAAATTTCTTCTTTGAAACTTTGTTTATGAAAAACAAAAGCCTGTGCTGGGCAGTCTCATTAAACATGGTGGCCACTCAGCAAAGCTAGAGTGCCTCAGAGGCTGCTCCTCAGAGGGCACAGAGATCTCTGGTAGCCAGATGCGGATCTGTAAATATAGCACACAGTAGACACAATAACTTATCCCTTCACCTATGATATAAATACGCCATAGCTTCTTCTACAGTATACCCAAGGAATAACAATAATGGTCCAAGGATTTAGGGTTATATCAGTGTTGAGAAAGAGCAGGGCCAGTAAAAGGATTACAAGTAAGTGAGCGGTATTTCCACCTTATGTCTCTTCTTCATCAAAGTTGTAACTTCTCAATAGCAAACACTGAACAATCTTAGAACAACAGACATATCTGGAAAAACTATTAGTTCACAGATAATCTAATACGATACCCCAGTGTATTATTAAGTCTTCTTAGAGAACAGACAATTGTGGAATCCTTGTGGCAAAGACAGAAGAAGGATGACACCCACGCCCCACCACTACAATCAGAACCACAATTAGAGTCTGATTCACACACGTATCTGCTTGTATAAGTTTACAAGTGCAAACCCACTCTTCAAAATCCAAACATGGTTTTTGCTCTTGTAAAAGGATTTAATAACACAAATATTTTCCGAAAAAGTAATGAACTCTCAGTGGCAGAGAAGGAGCATTTATAGGCTGGTATGCCCTCTGACTTTGTGCACTCGAACAAATGCACCCATTTCTAGGTATCGTTGACTCATTTCCATCCTGGCCAACCATCATCTTTCCACTGCTGTAAAAAGTCAGAAATGTAGTCTTGTCAAGGGCAAGATTAAGTTCAAGTTCATAGTTGGTAATGGGACTGGAACAATACTGAAATTGGTGGAGCCGTGGAGGTGTAGAGGAGAGCTTTTCTCCCAACTCAAAAAAGCTAGTAAGTGTATTTTCAATTTCTCTGCATATTTTCAAATGAGCAAATATGCACCTGTATATTTTGTCAGATAACAAATGTTATCAAGGAATCTGCATAGAAACCAGCCACTGTGGAAGGTTCTCCAGCAGACGTCTAGAAACATTTGTGAATTCTTAAAAATCATAAACCTGCAACCACACAAAGTCATAGACATGTAGGTGCATATGATGTTATGTTATGTTACAGTGATTTATAACACGCACGGCTACTCAAGAGTGTCCCGGCGCGAAGAGCCAGTAGTGGAAACAGTGAGGAACTGGGGGTAATTATCATTAAACAAACAGCAGGGTTTTTAGTCTTTTCTTGAACATGGAGGGGTCGTGAATGCTGCTCAGTTCAAGGGGGAGAAAATTCCAATCTTCGGCCGCTTTGAAGGATAGAGAGCTGCCTCCAATTCTTATCCGTCGAAAGCGGGGGATCGAAGCTAGGCACTGTGAAGCGGAACGCAGATGCCTTCGTGGAGTATAATAACTAAACCGCTTCCTTAGATAGAGGGCCCTAGACCACAAAGGGCTGAGTGGGCCATCGTGAGGGCCTTAAATTTCACTCTAAGTGCTACTGGTAGCCAGTGCAGATCTCGCAAAAGATGTTTGACGCTGGACCTGCCCGAGATACCCATCAGAACTCTGGCCGCAGTGTTCTGTATTACCTGGAGTTTCTTAAGCTGGTATCCTGGTAGGCCCATATAAAGTGCATTGGCATAGTCAAGGTGGCTAAGAATCAGAGCACGCGTGACCATCTCCTTGGCAGACCTGGGTAATAGAGGAAGAAACTTCCTAAGATACTTCAATGTGCCAAAACATTGGCCGGACAGTTTTTTTACGTGTAGAGAACCTGAGATTTTCCTCGAACCAAATGCCCATGATATTTCCACCTTTTTTAAAGAGTTGGGCAACTAGAGTTAAAAATGTGAATGAATGTGCGAGCGGCACGGCCAGGTACTCCTTGCATTCTTCAAAGGTGAAAATCCGTGTCATTATGCCACAAGTCCTGAACGTGATGCAGCTGAGGGTAGCAAGCTAATGGAGATCTCTGAATGTTGAGGTTATTTTTTTAACTGTCCAGAGACCTGTCAAAAGGCTTGTTGCACTTTGAAAAACAATGTTTGGAGGAGTCATGTGGGCTTGTTGGATTTTGGACAGTAGATTCTTGCCTCTGTCAAGGTGGGACAATGCAAGTTCTCTATTTTCAGAGAATGATAAATTGATGCCATATGGTCTGTGTCTTCTGCACAATGTGGGTTTGAAACTGTGGTTGGAATCTAAGTGGAATCCTAAACATTTGGCTCTGTGGCCACGTTGTGGCTTGAACCCATTCATCACATGGAGACATTTCTGCACCTAGGGGCCTTTCCTGGGATTGATAATAAGAACAAACTCTGTTCTGTAGGACTGAGTTCGAGGTCTGTCCTGGACATCCAGGCTTGGATGGTGGTGAGGCAGCTCAGTGATGTCACAGCTAGGAGTGGTCTTCAGGTGTGATGCCCTCCAATACCCCATGTGATTTCAAACTGTGCGAACGACTCTATTCCCTTATGTTTTCCCATCCTGCAAACTATCTCCTCCTTTCACCTGCCCCCTTGATTTCCAAACCTTATTTCTTCAGTGACATGAAGCTTCATTTTGATGTTATCACAAGATGGAGCTCTAGCACAGGTTTATATCCATTTTTCTTAAAACAGAACAAGTGGCCTTTTGGACAATCAAACCATGGATGAGCCCGAGCCAGCTCTCTTTGGATGGTCTTTTGCATCAGTTCTCCACAGTTATTTCAACTCACATTTTTCTAAAAAAAAAAAACACATACATCTCATGAGCAAAGTCGGACTGGGACGCAAAATAGGCCTGGAAACCCATTAGCAGAAAATATATCTAAAAAGAGTTGCCCACATTGTCAAATTAGGGCGGTTTTAAACTTGCAAATAGATACAAGTTGTATGTGTGTTTTGCAAGATATGGGAGACTATGCATTTCTGCTTGCTGCTGGCAATGTTTGTGGTAAAATTAGAGAAATCAATAGCAAAAACAGCCCACACATTGATCTGTGAGAGCAGCCCTTCGTTCAATGACCGATTGCCCTATAGGCAGCCCGACCCTGCTCATGAGAATTCAACACTGGGTAGTTTCCTGCACGTAAGGCTGCTGCCCTCCTTCCATTACAACAGACATGTAGGAATTCAGTAAAGGAGACCTCGAGCAGGGCGGCAAGGAATTTAAATCACCAGTTCATCCTCGGTATTTTTAATTTCGGTGCAGATTGATGCAGCAGCCCTTCTTGTGGGTAAATGGAATAATTGGTCGATGCTGCATTAGGAATGCTCGCTTTTTAACCATGCCCAAGATAAAGCGTAAAAAATTAATGGGTCTGTGGAGTGCTGCATTATGAGGGCTGCTTCTCAACCGTGTCCAGGAATGTGCCATTTAAAGCATGTGATCTCACCCAGTAACACAGGCCTGGATTTATAGATGGGATGTCATTCTTTAATAATACAAATGGAATACTAATTGCATGCCCAGCAGAAATGTAATATAAATTATCCCTCCACCGCAGTCATTAGCTCACCCAGGACTTTGAAGCAGATACTTTTTCGTGTGTACATTAAGAAAACATGACTCATCGGGGGAGGGGAGGAAGGTGGGGGGTTTTCCCAGAGCATTGGTCTTGTTCCTTCTTCTCTGCAGCTGTTGGTGCTAGGTGGTCAACGGAGTTGCTATGTTTTTATTTAAAGAAAAGTGGAATAGAGGGGAATTGATTCCAAAGCTTGGCACATGCATAGGGTTCAGAATGAGCCCCTATTTTCAGTGTTATATAGAGCTCACAATACCTATGTCGCGGTGGTAATGCAACTGTGAAAGTGATTGCACGTGACCATATGGCCTTTGACATCCTTTCACGCTACCTTTGACACTGGGGAAGGAACATTGGGGCATATTTACAAGCCATTCTCACCAATGGAGCGTCACTTTTTTCCAATATGTCCCTTTCCACCGAAGTCCTCAGCGGCAAGGGGGTGTGCAATGGGTGTTGCAGAAGTTGCTCCACCCCAACACCCATTGCTTTTTGGCAGCACCAACAACTAACACAGGGAATATCTGGTTTTAGGATGGTGATATGAGAAGAAATTATTAATTTCTCCTCGTTTATGCTCTTTCTATGTGTGCTGCAGAACATAGAAAGAGCAAATCGTCATTATTGATTGTTTATGTGCAGGAAGGTGTCTCTTCCCGCACATAAACAATTGCCCCTTCAGCGCAGGCACCCTTACAACATGGCAGCAGGGTGCATTTGCTGGCGTTATGCAGCTTTTTTGCACCAGCACTAGAGGAAGAACAGGGATGCGCCATATTCTTATGAATACGGCACATCCCTCTGTTTTAAAAATGTTGGAGCGCAGCGTTGCCAAATTTGGCGTAGCTCCACGCTCCAACATTTTTTTGTAAATGTGCCCCGCAGTGTTAATTATAAACACTCCTCAGGGAATATCCGAGGCTGCAATACAAATAATAATAAGCTGTGTTTGATAACGTGCACAAGCACCCGCCACTAAAACTATCACATGCTTAAGCAAATTTTCCTTTAAAACATCAAAAGTTAAATTGATTTGAGAACTGGGATTGAATGAGTCCATGGGGTCTGCAAGCAGCAACATAAGGGTAGCAATTCCTGTGATTGCCACCTTTAAGTGACAGTCTTGTAGACAGAAATGATTACAGATCTGGACTGTATTGCACACTAATTTCTGGCCGGCTGCTTCTTTGGCTGTAGTTAGATGCAAATAGCTGTAAATAACCCTGCAACCAGGGAACCTCTTTATTTCAGAATGCCCCCCCCCCTACTTTTGCATTGGTCGTAGCTTAAGAATGGAGTACATCCAATCAGGCTAGATAGAAAATAAAAGAATTCACATTTTTATAGCCAGAGACAGCCAGAAAGGGTCATTTTGTGGATCCATATCAACAAACAATAGTAAATTGTAGATTGCTACAATGGAATATTGCGAGGATTGCAGTCCACAGATCATTAAGTGAGTCACTAACAGCACCAGCTGATGTCAAAAATATAGGGCCAAATTTACTAAGCTTGTCTATGAGTAGTTGCGTCTAACTCTTCTGTTAGATGTGAATCAGACTGCAATGCCCAGGTCTGATTCATAAAGTAGTTCATGTGAGTATCTTAGTCTAGGCTTAGGTGAGATTTAGGGGCTTATTTAGAATTGGGCAGACAAGTACTCTGCCACAGATGTGTCAGAGTACCCTCTGCAATAAACTCAGCCGCGGCCCGTGCAGGGAAGAGCAGTGGGGGGGGCATTTCAACAGACAACGGCAAGGGAAAATGAATTATTTATTTAATTTTCCCTTGTCCTCGTATGTCGAAACCGTCCCCCGCACCCCCACCCGGCCCCACCGCTCCACTGCTCTTACCTGCACGGGCCATGGCTGACTAAACTCACAGCTCCGTGGATCTATTTAGAGCTGGGGGAACTGCCATGCCTCCATCGCAGAGTGTCCCTTTGGCTCCGCCAGAAGAAACCTTTCACCAGAATCGTGACAAACATTGGGCCATCAGTCACTGGACTTCTGATCTATTGAGGGCAAATGTTCCAACCTATTTCTTTCGTGCCAGACCAGCAGGATAAGCCTGGAGGTCTCAAACAGAAATATGATTAATGGCCCCTCATGCGCTGTAAAAAAAAACGACCTGTGTTGCAGTGATAGTCATTTTTTTTGTTTTTCAAGAGCAAGCTCCCACTTTGGGAGTTTCTTTTTGATAAAAAAAGAAAATCTTCTCTGTGTGGGCACCTTGGGCATAGTGCCTGCAGATCAAAGCTTTTAGTGCCTTCCTAAACACCTTCAGGGAGGTGGCTTTTCGAAAAGGCACAGAGATCGCCACATTCCTGGGAGAAGATATTGCAAAGAGTTTCTCGAAGCTGTTCATCTAAGCAGTCTGTATTCCTCCAGTCAGTGGAGTACATGCTTCCCCTGACTTCGTAAGGACGGAGTACAGCCCATCATAGGCCAAATAGGCCATTTAGTCAGGACTTTCTAGGAGTAAGTCACACTCCAGGAATAAAAGCTTCATGAATCACAAAATAATTTTTATTCATGAATAAGCATGCCTTACTCCTGGGAATTCATAACTAAGTCACGTCTAAGCCTAGAGGAAAGCTCAACTAGTAACAGGAAATACTTCATGCATCAGCATAGCTTAAACACGTTTCAAAGAGGGACATAGATACTACGTTAGGGCGGAAAAGGGTAAAGGTAAAGAATGGTCCACAGCTCTGCCCCTTGGACTGATACACGAGTGTTGTATCAGCTGACTAACCAACACAACTTTTTGGAGAGCTCAAGGGACAGAAAGCGATCAAAGTTCCACAGCTGGAGAGGCTTCCATTAAGACATGATGTTCCTTTTTTACTATTTGAATGTATTTATTTCATGTGTGGTGCAGAGTCTTTGGGAGGGAATGTAATGACCTTTCTAAGTAAAAAGGTTCACTAATACGAATGGGCTCAGGTAGTGATTATTATATGAGTGGAGCAGGGAGAATTTGATAAAGTTGCCCATCTCTTCCCAACACAGAGATCCTACATTTGTGTGTACTGAGTAAACTTTACAGCTAATGTTCTGGTCTAAGTGACTTTGGGTCTTTATGATGTAAGAGTGCCCTTGAACGTCTTTTGGGATCAAACCCTTTGAGATATCCTGGTGGAGAGGCAGCAATTAGAAGGGGGTGTTGGTGGCTGTTCTGTTCATGCATGGTGAGGAGGTAGAAAAGCACTTCCCCTCAGCGATCTTTACTGTGTCTAGATGGAACTCAGATTATAAAGCCTGTTGAGAAGTGAGAGGCGATATGCACCTTCTCTCGTCAAGTAACATAAATGATGTTACATAATCAACAGCTGTATATAAACAAAAAGGACAACAGACTGTATTCTAGTGCAGTGGTATGTATATAACATTTTCTACTCCTGGTGGTGCGACCCACTCTATAGATGGGCATGATGCTACACCTTGTGAAGCTATATCATTAGTGATTTTTTCATGTTTATGGACTTATGCTTGTCATGCAGTTTCTAAGCAGTCTGTCAGTTCGTTATGTCAGGTTACTACAGACTCTTATTGCATTTATTATATATAAATGCGTCCTGAAGTACTAATACAATGGGTCATGCAAGCGTTTATGCGGGCAGTCAGGCCAGTGATAGAGCGAGTGGTCAAGTCACATATTATGCAGAGGTAATGTCTGCATGAAGTGGTAATAATTTACAAGTAAACCAGTGGCTGTTTGTGGAAAGCGCTTCATTGCATTTCAGTGCTAATAGACCCTACCAGAGATGACAGTCGAATTCGTTAAAAAAGCAACATACATCACAGGACAAACATAGTCAGACAACAAGGTTATGTCCTCGTCGCCAACGGCCATGTGATGTAATGCAGAAATCTGTGCTGTAAATTAGTTAGAAATGCTTCCATGTGATTCATGCAGAAAAAAGCTGAATGTTAATAACTGGCCTTGCCATGACCCTTCTGTGTGAGTCATCGTGCAGATGAATACCAATGTGCACAGGATTTGAAAGCCATGGAAAACGTTTCGAGTTTGACACAGGTTCATCTGAAGAACCAGCCTCCAAAACAAACATAGTGTGTGTGCTGTTCTAAGGCGTCATTGTTGCTCTACAAACAATGTTGGAATTTTTTGCAACAAATGTAAGTTTGAACAAGAGCTTGAATAGGTGGGTGCGGCCGCAGATGAAGATGCATTTTGTAGGGCAATTGGACTGTTGACAAAGAATAGCCTTTTTAGACATGCATGAAAATTAACCATGTTTAGGACACAATATTTATGTCAGACGATAGTTTTACAAAGATATTTTGGTACCATACCTCAGCTGGCAGAGCTCAAAGAAACTGTATCCCCAGCCTTTTCTTTACTCAGCTGGTTCTGCCACCAACTTGCTTCCAGCATTTCTCTTTCAGCTTTCAACCAAGATTTAACAGGATTCCTATGATGTATCACTAGAATACAAAGGGGCAGGTTTACAAGCCCCTTGCGCTGCCAGTGGGTCACTTTTTGTGACGTACTGGCAGCCCATTTCTCTGCCCCATATTTACAAGGACAGGAGAAGCCACCCTGCGTGGATTGTCACCATATTTGTGATCACATGAACAAATATGGTGACAATCACATAGATGCAGCACCATGCACCTCCAGACAACAAATGGCATCAGATTGCACGCAGCACTTTGCGTGAAAGGGGCTTTCCATGGTTGTTGCTGGGGCTTTCCATGGTTGTTGCTGTGGGTGTTACCACGCAACACCCATGGAACCAGACACATTTCAAGATTTACGAGGATTCGTAAACCTGGAAATGCGTTAGCATGCTATGCCACCCTATGGGTGGCGTAGCAAGGCGCAACGAGGAGAAATGTTTTCATTTCTCCTCGTTATTTTCCTTTTTCAATGCGTGCTGCATTCTACAGCATGCATTGAAAGAGGAAAATGTCTGTAGTGATTGGTTTTGTGTAGGAAGGTGCCCCTTCCTGTACAAAAACAATCTCCCCATGACGCAGGCATCCTTGCACCATGGTGCAAGGGTGCCTGCGCTGGCGCATGGCAGCTGCTTGTGCGCCAGCGCAGGGGAAAGCACAGGAATGTGACATATCATTGTAAATATGTCGCATTCCTGTGCTCTGAAAGTGCCACAGCGTGGCGCAGCCAAAGGGCTTGCGGAGCCACGCTGCGGCACCTTCTTGTAAATCTGCCCCAAAATGCCTTACTGTATCACAAAATGTCCAATGTTCACCTAATCCAAAATGGATGTTTCACACCTAATTTTCAGTATTTATTTATGTAAGTCCTGAAACTATTAGGAAAGCCTGTCCCAAAAATAAGTTAAGACATTAACATAATTGCAATTTTCACTTTATTCATATATCTGAACAGTTCTAGCAATAATGTACTAACATTTGAGTACACATTTCATGAATTTCCTGAGTATCCCTGGTCAAGGGTGCCATGGAGATCTGCAAGTTCCATAATAAACAGTGGAGAAGGACGCAAAGATCCTGGCTCACTGAGTGTACTTCCTGGAGAAGTGTGGCTCAATGGTTAGAGCGGCAGACCTCGACGCAGAGCACTGGTCCGGGACCAGGGTTCGATTCCTGTCGCGGCAAGGTCTCGGGCTATAAATTCCGCGGACCGGATATTCTCGCCTCAGTGCCTATTCTAATCATGGGTCCCACGCTGCAACTCTGGGCAATAGCTTGCTTAATCTCCACAACGGCCCCACAGCGCTGGGGATGCCTGGCTTCACCCTGGGGATGCCCAGGAGTGGACATTTCACAGGGAAAGCCAGGAAGGGTTCCCTAGTGGTATGAATACAGCGCCGGGAGACCCCGGTCCGGGGTAGCTGTGCGCTATATAAGTACTAGCACATTTACATTTACATACTGAAAATGAACACAAATACCTACAGAAATGTTCCAGCTCGATGCTCGTGAAAAAGAGTGAAATCAGATATATGGTAACATTAAGCCAAAAACTGCCATAAGACATTGCATACTAAAGGGTCACACTGGGACACATCCATCAGGTAAACAAAAAATGTTAACACCAATTTAACCACATTTTTCTTGCATCAGTTGCCACACAAAATTACCTATAACTCACTATGTCTCCATGCATGCGGTAGATACAGCGACAGGGATGGAAGGTGTAATTACTTCCTTTCATGATTCCCTAGTATAAGGTTTTGACAACCTGGCCCCATCCAAAACGTATTTTAGTAAGCGAATGCACCTTCAGCTAGCTAGTTTTTACCCAGCCTCCAGTTAGAAAAACTTACATGTTAACTGGAAAGTTTACATGTAAGTTTTTCTAACTGGAGGCTGGCTAAAAACCAGCTAGCTGAAGGTGCATTCGCTTACTAAAATACGTTTTGGATGGGGCCAGGTTGTCAAAACCATGTACTAGGGAATCATGAAAGAAAGTAATTACACCCTCCATCCCTGCCGATGTATCTACCGGAATTTGTGAAAACAAATGATATACTGGACTCCGGGATACTCCGCCAGGGACTGGAGATTCTTTTGGTCTTGGTTATGTCCAACTGGGCCATAGGGTGTAATACATAATAAGGTACTAAAAAAATGGTCTGACCAAGCAGGTAGAAGGGGGAAGCCAACAGTGAGGGAAGGGTATTTGGAATAAATCAAGTCAAGGGTATGCCAACCACTCTGAGTGGCACCCTCTACCAAATGGGGTAAGTTAAGATTACACATTGCCTCCCTTAACTGTTCTGCTAGTCTACAGTTTGAATCATCCATATGAACTTCAAAATCCCTCAAGACTACAAAATTGGAGTTTTGTAAGTAGAAGGGGGTAAGGGCATTGATAAGTGTGTCAAGCCTGAGGAAGAGGCTTTGGGAGGGTGGTATAATAAGGCAACTGAGAGAGAAAAATTGGGTGAAACCTGGAGGGAAAAGACCAGCCCCTCAATAAGGTCAAAACCCCCAAGCTTGGTGGAGGTACAGCTAAATTTGGAACGATGAATATGGGTGAGTGAATAATGGCAATCCAGCCACCCAGGCCGGTAGAACGATCAATATGGGTGAGTGAATATATAAGTTGGGTTTGTATACAAAGAATAAATAGAGTTTTCCTAACTATAACTTAGCTTTAACATTTGTTTTTTCATTAAACTTAAATGGTCTTTATGTTTTAATAAAAATGTGTTTCAAGTAATTTAAGTGAGCGTTGTTAAGTGCAGTGTCATAAAATATAGTAGAGGAAAGTGTCATACAATGTACTGTCATAGAGTCTAATATTGTGGAGTGGAATACAGTGGAGTGGAGTACAGTAGATTGGTGTTGCATATAGTGGTGTAAAGTGATATATAGTGGAGTGGTGTGGTGTGTCGTATAGTGAAATGGAGTATTGTATAGTGTAGTAGCGTGTTGTACAGTGTAGTGGTATGTCATACAGTAGAGTTGAGTGTCATCCGGTGGAGTATCGTGAACTGTAGTGTTGTGGAGATTCATGGAGTAGAGTGCAGTGTCATCGAGTAGCCTAGAGTTGAGTAGAGTGCTGTAGAATCACATAAAGTGAAGTAGAGTGTTGTACAGTGTAGTGTAGGGGCATACAGTGTAGTACAGTGTCTTACATGAGCACAGAGTGTAGTTGAGTGTTGTAGAATGCAGTTGTATGGAGTATAGTAGAGAGGAGCAGGGAACATTGGCATACAGGTTACTAAACTATTGTATAGTAATAGTACAGCCGAGCGGAATGGCATAGCAAAGAGTGAACTTAAGTGTCATATAGTTGAGTGGTGTCTCTTATAGCAAAGTGCTGAGGAGTGTAGTACACTGCAGTGGCGTAGTATGCAGTGGAGTAAAGTGTTATAGAGTGGAGTGATGTCTCTTATAGCAAAGTGCTGAGGGGTGTAGTACACTGCAGTGGCGTAGTATGCAGTGGAGTAAAGTGTTATAGAGTGGAGTGATGTTTCATACAGTGGAGTGCTTTGCTATGTTGTAAGTGTGTGAATCTATCGTAAAGTGGAGTATAGTGTGGTGGCATAGAGTTGAGTATAGTGTTGTACAGTGGAGTGAGGTAGAGTAGACTAGAGTGAGGTACAGTGTGCTACAATGGAATGGCGCATAGTGTTTGTCAAGTGTAGTGCCATAGAGTGGCATTGAGTGGAGCTGCGTACAATGGAGTGGCATAGAGTGGAATACTGTAGAGTGGAGTATCGTAGAGTGGCGTGGCGTCCAATGTAATAGCATACAGTGGAGTGCCATACAGTGGAGTGGCATACACTAGAGAGGTGTAGTGTGGAGCAGTGTACAGTGGAGTTGCATACTGTGGATTACCATTGACTTTATTGGCGTACAGTGTAGTTGGGTAGAGTGGAATAGTATACAATGGAGTAGCTTACACTGGAGTCCCATAAAGTGGAATAGCAGATAGTGGAGTAGCATACACTGGAATAGCATAGATTTGAGTGGCATACAATGTGCTGCTATAGAGTGGAGTAGCATACTGTATGGTAGCATACAGTCGAGTAGTGTACACTATAGTGGCATACTCTGGATTGAGTGAAACCTCATAGAGTGAAGTGGGGTAGAGTGGAGTTGCATACAGTGGAACAGTATAAAGTAGATTGGTCTACTGTGGAGAAGTGTACAGTGGAGTGTCGTAGACTGGAGTGGCTTATAGTGGATGAGCTTACAGTGGAGTGGCGTAAAGAGGAGTGACGTATGGTGGAATAGAATAAAGTGGAGTGGCATAGAGTGGAGTGGCATGGAGTGGCGTGTAGTAGAGTGGAGAGGAATAGCGTACACTGGAGTGCCATGCAGGAGAGCTGCATAGAGTGGAGTGGCATATAGTGGAATAGCGTACCGTAAACTACCATACAATGAAATAGCATACAGTGGAGTGGCATACATTGTTGTGGTGTACACTAGAGTGGTGTATATTGAACTAGTATACAGTGGAGTGGTGCGCAGTGGAGTGGGGTAGAGTGGAATGGCATACAGTTGAAAAGCGTAGAGTTCAGTGCTGTAGAGTGTAGGTGCATACAGTGTAATACTATATAGTGGAGTGCATGCAGTGGAGTGGGGTAAAGTGGAGTGGCGTAGAGTCGATTGTTGTACACTGGAGTGGTGTCGAGGGTAAATGTGTATAGTGGAGTGTTGTATAGTGTAGTGGCATAGAGTGGAGTGGCATATAGTAGAATAGAGTACAGTGAAGTGGTGAAGAGTGAAGTGGCATAGAATTGAATGTGGCAGAGAGTAATAGAGTACAGTGAAGTACCATAGAGTGCAGTGGCGTAGAGTGTAGTGGCGTACAGTGGAGTGAGGTACAGTGTTGTGGCATAAAGTAGAATAACGTAGAATATAGTGGTGTAGAGTTGATTAGCATAGAGTGGAGTGGCGTAGACATCAGAGGCATACAGTGGAATGGGGTACAGTGGAGTAGCATCCAGTAAAATAGTGTACAGTGGAGTAGTGTAGAGTGGAGTGGGGTACAACAGAGTACAGTACAGTGGAATAGCGTACAGTGGAGTGGCATCTGGTGTAGTGGGGTAGGGTGGAGTGGAATTTTCCCTCGGCATCGTCCCTCGAAATCCCCCCTTACAATGCCCCACCGCTGTTACCTGCACGGCCCGCGACTGTGGAGTGGCATAGAGTCAAATAGCCTAGAGCTGAGTGGCATAGAGTGGATTGGCGTAGAGTGGAGTGGGGTAGAGTAGAGTGGCATAGAGTGGAGCGGCGTACAAAGGAATAGCGTATAGTATTGTGGCATACAGTGGAGTGACATAGAGTGGGATAGCATAGAGTGGAATCTTGTACAGTGGAGTTGAACACAGTGTAATAGCGTAGAGTAGTTAAGCATACCATGCAGTTGGCATATACTGGAGTATCGTACAGTAGAGCCACATGCAGTGCAATTGCGTACAGTGGAGTGGTGTACGATGCAGTGGCATACATTGAAATGTGGTAGAATGGAGTGCTATACAGTGGAATAGCATAGAGTAGAGTGGCATAGAGTGGAATAGGGTACAGTGGATTAGTGTAGAGTGCAGTAGCATACATGGGAGTGGTGTACAGTGGAGTGGAGTACACAGGAGCACAGTACAGTGGAATAGCGTACAGTGGAGTGGTGTAGAGTGTAGTGTTGTAGAGTGGACTGGCATACAGTGGAATAGCATAGAGTGCAGTGGAATAGAGTTGAGTGGTATACAGTGGAGTAGTGTACAGTGGAGTGGTGTTGAGTAGAATAACATGGAGTTCACTGGCGTACAGTGTAGTGACGAAGAGTGGAGTGGCATACAGTGGATTAGTGTAGATTGGAGTGGTGTATAGTGGAGAGACCTAGAGCGGAGTGACCTAGAGTGTAATAGCGCAGTGTGTAGTGGGATGGTGTGGAGTGGAATGGAGTGAAGTGGTGTAGAGTGGAGTGTGGCAATTGAAACAGACGTAGCATGAAAGTGTAAACGAATGTAAATGTAATGTGTCTGAAATAGACATTGTGAGGTGCAAATGGTAATTTTTGGTTCCATGTGTGAATAGTGTAAGAAGTGTTAAAGTTATAAGTTAACAACAATTTTGATATATATTATGCCACTGTATACCTCGGTAAGTTTGCGGTATACCACGGCACATGCGTATGAGAAGTCACTTTGTGATTGGCTAAAGGCTGTGTTTGCCCAAGGTAAAAGGCAGCCATGTCCTTTTTAACACAGTTTGGCTGGATTATGAGTGCTGTGTTTCGCTGTGTTCTGGGTTACGCTTTCAGATATAGGTAAGTAGTACATTTTATTGTTGTTCCCTTCCTATCAACACCTTATAAAAGTGGTAATTGGTAAAGAAATGTATTCATAAATTTCTATATATTATTCCAGCCGTTTAAGGAGAACTACATGATTTAAAGAAAAAAAATTTAAGTAGTGGGTTAATTTGATTTTTAACTATTTTTTCGTGCTTATTTAAATACATTACAAATAGAAATTACAATGCAGTTCCTTATGATTGTAAAATATAGGTTACTACAGTGTATTTTGAATTTTTTAACATATATATGTTTTTAACTTTTTTTTTTGGTACCACAGTCTTCTGTACATTTCTTTAAAAAATATTTAGAAACTTACAAATATTTTTCTCTACCTATTACCACTTTAATAAAGTGGTAATAAGTAGGGAATAATATCAACCTAATACTTACCTATAGCTGAAGGCATAATGCAGAACACAGCCAAAATGTACCTAAAACAACATGCCTGTCTTTAACTTTTATAAAGGTAGCCATTACCCAATCACACAATGACTTGTCATCCCTATGTACTGTGGTACTCCAGCTAAATACAGCGAAATATTGTGAAAATACAGCGACTACAGATTCCACAATGTCAAATAGCTTACAACTTAAAAGATACTTACCCTACTTACCTGTAGTACCTAAAAGGATCATCTGCGCACCATAATGTTTAATCATGTCAAATTCCAAAATTAATTTGAATCCATCCAGCTGTTTTCGCGCTATGTTTGAGTACAACCTCTATGACAAATGCATTGGTTCTCAACCGTGTTTTGGAACCACCTCTTTGCACGCCCTCGACAAATCTCTGTGAAACTCTGTCCACTCCGCCAATGTAGAAAGAGGAATACTTCTGAAACGTTTGGTGGAGATTCATCAAATGGGCGCAAAGTTATTAATGGTGAAATATCCTATTTATGGTAAACCTAACTATAACAACAGAGTGGCTACTGCCACTCTGTAGTTAAATAAATGAATAAATACATAGAGGGTTTAGCTTACCTTATGTATGTGAGAAAGGGCCATCTTTCTTGCATGGTATGCGCCCACTTTTTGCTGAATTGCTGAATGTACTTTGTCTGAGTGTGCCCTGGACTCCTGCCAATCAGGTGACAAGGGCCTATGTTCCTTCCCTAAAACCCTCAAACCGAAAATTGGCAAACCCTGGCCACATGTCAGCCCCTGGTAAATGGTACCCTAGGTACCCAGGGACTTGTGGCCAGGGAAGGCCTCTAAGGGCTGCAGCACTCATTGTGCCACCCTTAGAGGCCCTGTACATTAAGACACACACACTGCCCTTGCAGGCTGAGTGTCTGGGAACAAGACAAAACAAAGAGTCGACATGGCACACATCCCTGTGTGCCATGCCCACCACCTACACTACCCTGGCATACATCAGCCACCCCTCTAGCTGGGTGCCCTATGCCAGTGGTGTGGGCACAGGAGCATGAGCCCTGTGCCCCTACAGTACCCAGGTCCATTCCTGGGCACTGTAAGTGCAGTGCTGCCATTTAAGAGTACATGGTGCTGAGAGCTCGTCAAACACGAACTCCACAGCACCATAATGGCAACACTGAAGACTGAGAAGTTTGGTATCAAATTTCTCAGCACATTAAACTCGCACTGATGCCAGTGTGGGATTTAATGTGCAAAGCACCACAGAGGGCATCTTAGAGATGCCCCCTGAAACCTAACCTACAATCCACGTCTGGTCTGGGAGGCTGCCTAGGCTGCCACACTGCAGACATGTTGCTGGACCCCTGGGTAGGAGAGCCCCCGCTCTCCAGGGCCTGCAACAATGCACATCCTGGGCAAGGTGCTAGGTCTCCTCCCACAGGATGGACAGGGGCAAGCTTCAAAGGCAACCCAGCAAACTGGCCCCCACCGGTTCTAACCCCCACTCTGGCGGGAAGACTGGTCGGAAACCCAAAATAATGTACCAGCCTGCCAACCCCACCCCCCAGGTGGGGGAGGCGAGGTGAAGCACATCTCCGGGCTCTCGCCATCTTGAAGATGGGAGGCCCTGCCCAATCAGGACTAGGCTACTACCCCCCTCCCACAGGAGAGTGGCAGGATAGGGGGTGTACCCACCCAAGGGCAGGGACCCATGGGTCCCTGCCCTTTACCTACCTGTAACGCCCCTAAATCTAGTATTTAGGGGCACACTGAACCTTCCTTCCTTAGATTCCAGATTCCTAAATACAAAGAAGAGCAAGATGAAAGAAGACCTGCCATGCAGCTGCTAAGAAGAGAAAGACACCAACTGCTTTGGCCCCAGCCCTTCCATCCTGTCGACCCTCGAATCTGCTCCTGCTACATCCCGGCACCTCTTGTGGCCAGCAACCTCACAAACCCCGGAGGACCTAGCTACCTTTTGGCTCTAAGCACCTGGGACTCCCATGAGCAGGGGCTCTGCTCAAAACCAGCTTCTAACTCCTGGCATCAGCTCGGAACCGCGAACCCTGCACACTCTGCACCCGCCAAGCCTGGCCTGTGCCGGAGTGAACAAAGACCCCAAGGACATCCCCCCGGCAACTGTGACCCCGAATCTGGCACCCAAGGACTCACCTCGATGCTCCTGACGACGCCTGCAGCCTCAGAACCAGGTGCCCCCCCAACCGCGATCAACAGAGGGTAAGATTTCCCGACACCAGATGGCACCTGGCGCCCTGCAGCCCACTGTGCCCAACTCCTGGGTACCTACCTATCCTCTAACTACCCAACTTACCTTTCGAAGTGGTGGTGGCACCTGAAGAATCTTCGTCCCCGAGCTTGCAACCTTTGTTCAACCAGGAGCTTTCCCACTGAAATCCATTGAGCGCCCGAAGGCTCAAAAGCACCCTGCACCCAGCCGCCCGAGTGGCCCTGGCAGTGTAACCTCTACACCTATCTACTTCCACATTTGCCCTGAGCAAGTGACCAGGAGCCCAGCTCCCACATCCGCGTGGCCTGCTAGTCAGCAGCCACCAACCAAGGCCCCCCAGCCTCCTATAGGATAACATTGGGCCTAACTCACTCTGCACCCGGCTGCCCCTGTGCCGCTGAGGGTGTAACAACTGTACTTACCTGACCCTGGGAGACCCCTGAGTCTATGCCCAGAACCTTAACTCTGCCAGTTGAGTACTTACCCGAAAGCCGATAACCCAATTTTCTCCCATAGGGAATCATTGACTGTTTTTCTATGAAATTTCTTCTAAGTGTCGATTTTTGCAAAATACAAATATTCTTTAAAAATCGTACCAACTCTGAAAACGTAATTGCTTACCTGTTTTAGATTGAGGTCCCAGTACTGAGCCTAGGAGCCCAGTACTGGATTACAAAAGTAACGAGAGCATACCATACCTGTAACTTGAATTTTCTCCCATAGGGAATCATTGACTGTTTTCCTATGAAATTTCTTCTGTCAATTTTTGCAAAATACAAATATTCTTTAAAAATCGTACCAACTCTGAAAACGTAATTGCTTACCTGTTTTAGATTGAGGTCCCAGTACTCAGCCTAGGAGCCCAGTACTGGATTACAAAAGTAACAAGAACATACCATACCTGTAACTTGAATTTTCTCCCATAGGGAATCATTGACTGTTTCTCTATGAAATTTCTTCCAAGTGTCAACTTTTAAAATAGCAAAATCTTGCCTAAAAATCACAACAGTAATTAAGTTGACTTTACTCACTTGTTTCCAAGAACTGTCCCAGGACTGAATCTAGGATCCAGTCCTGGAGTTCGAAAAGTAATCCTGAAAGTAATCTATTGCAAATAACTTAAAACTTCCATTGAGCACAATGTACTATTGTGTTTGAAATTATGTTGCCTATTGCAACAACCTGTAACTATTAGCTACAAAAGTCAATTGCATATTGCAAAAGTATTTAACTAAAGCATCTCATTCTGAGAAAGTATATTTTAATACCTATTGTTGGTTCTAAAATAAAACAAACATATATTTTTTATATAAACCATTCGCCTAGAGTTCAGTTATTGAGTGTGTGAGACCATTTGCTGACTGAGTGTGTACAACAAATGCTTTACACTGTCCTACGATACTGCCTTACTGCTCGACCAAGCTACCACTTTAGAGAGTAAGGTTATATCTAACTTTAGCCTCTGCCAAACCTCTGGGGACTGTGGACTCTGTACACACTGTATTTATTTGGGAACAGTATATACAGAGCCACTTTCTCACAATGTACACTTACCAAGCATGGAAAAGGCAACTGTTTTGTTACAGTGGCATGGAAAAGGCATTTGAGGTAAAGCAATATGGTGTAATGTCATACATTCCTTTCAAACATATATAAAGTCTAATTGGATAAAATATTTAAAGTTCTACTTCACAAGACCTATTTGAGCAAATCCTCACAGCCACTACTTGACATCATACTTCCCAAATGATATAGCCTTACGGCTAGGGCGGTCGACCTTGAAACTGGGGAACTGGGTTCGAGTCTCGGCAACGACGCTCAACATCCTGTGATTCTGGGCAAATCACTTAATCTAAAAAGAACAGTTGATGGACAGAATGCAGAACAATGTCATACATTCACACCAGTACAGAGATCTGGGCCTAAATCCATTGATTTTTTGCTCACCATTCCATTCCAGTTTGGACCCAGCCATATGCAAATCAGTCTTGACCCTGCGCCCAATGGGAACAGTCCAGCCCGAACTGCCAGGCCAGGTCCTCCCTGGACTGGAAACAAGCATCCTAGGACCGGTTTCGGGCTTTCAGCCATCATCAGCCAGGATAGCTTTCCTCCAGTGGCATAGAGAGCAGGGGACCCACGTCTGGGCATACCCGTCCCACTCGGGGGTGACAAATCTAAAAAGAACAGTTGATGGACAGAATGCAGAACAATGTCATACATTCACACCAGTACAGAGATCTGGGCCTAAATCCATTGTTTTTTTGCTCACCATTCCATTCCAGTTTGGACCCAGCCATATGCAAATCAGTCTTGAACCTGCGCCCAATAGGAACAGTCCAGCCCGAACTGCCAGGCCAGGTCCTCCCTGGACTGGAAAGAAGCATCCTAGGACCGGTTTCGGGCTTTCAGCCCTCATCAGCCAGGATAGCTTGACTCCAGTGGTATGGAAAGCACGGGACCCACGTCTGGGTATATCCGTCCCACTCGGGGGTGACAAACGCAAAAAGAACAGTTGATGGGACAGAATGCAGAACAATGTCATACATTCACCCCAGGACAGAGATCTGGGCCTAAATCCATCGTTTTTTTGCTCACCATGCCTTTCCAGTTTGGACCCAGCCATATGCAAATCAGTCTTGACCCTGCGCCCAATGGGAACAGTCCAGCCCGAACTGCCAGGCCAGGTCCTCCCTGGACTGGAAGGAAGCATCCTAGGACCGGTTTCTGGCTTTCAGCCCTCATCAGCCAACATAGTTTGACTCCAGTGGCATGGAGAGCACGGGACCCACGTCTGGGCATACCCACCTCACTCGGGGGTGACAAATGCAAAAAGAACAGTAGATGGACAGAACAAAAATGAATGTGTTCTTCTGTACCGAAACTGGTGTTCATGTAAAGCGCTCTGATACCCGGCGCTATATAAAACTCTACAAAAAAAAAAAGACAAATCCTCCAAAAAGGGTGAAGGTGTTTTAATCATCTTTAAAGACAATCTGGGTGAATTCCCATCCTAAACATCTCTTGGCCTATTGAAATCACCGAGGAAATGTCTGCTCTTTGCAATGCTAAATCTTATCTTTTAACAGAAGATTTGCCATGGACAAAATCACTCAAAAGGATAATTTACTGAACATTCGCAAGTCCAGATCAATGAATCAAGATATGAGGAATTTGCCAAATACTTTTCTTGGAATATCATTGACATTAGGAATGAGACTGACACTCTCCATCTCTAACTAACACACTCCCACACACTGACAAATCACACACCTCCAAATGGCTTACCTTTTTATCCATAGCAATGCAAACTATCAATAAAGTGGATGCTGAAATTAGAGACTAGCCTTATCTCCTCGCTGCCTCAATATTATACCTACCTTCCGTGACAAGGCTCTGTTCCAAGTACTCTAAAAACAGGACATGTTCGGCCAGATGTTGATCCAAGCAAAATGAAGAACTTAGAACCCATTACGGCCTCCAAAGTCTTGCGTTATGATTAGAAAAGTTCATGGCGATTCAATTTAAGGAGCATACAAACATACATCAGATCATCAACCCCTTTCAATCCTGTTTTAGATCTTGTCGCAGCACATGATAACACTCTGACTTTTTGATGAAGAAATCTCCTGCTAGATCTTTAATTTACATCTGACACAATTTATCAACATTTTCTCCTAGCATTACTTTACAACATTATGGGGACTGATCAGAAATAGATTAATTATGAGTCTGGAAAACGGATCACCCACAAACTTTAGAGATTTTTGAGGAGCATGTTCTGCCAAGATTCTTTCATTTGTAGTGACAAATTTCAAAAGTGGGACCTTGTTATTGAAAAACAAAAATATTATGGCCATGATGCTCTGGGAGTTTAACCTCCCAGCACAGTTGGGGTAAATTCTGTTGCTTTCTGTTTGTTTCCAGGTAAAATGTGTGTCAGAAGGACTGCCCTAAATAGGGAGACTTTCTGACAAACATTGACAAGTAGTCATGTGACGGGCAGGCCACTGGTTAAAGGTGGAGCCAGTTGATTCTCTGCCGGCAGAAACTTGGCACTTCGCTCAACTC
This sequence comes from Triturus cristatus, assembly GCF_964204655.1. Classification (NCBI taxonomy): domain Eukaryota; kingdom Metazoa; phylum Chordata; class Amphibia; order Caudata; family Salamandridae; genus Triturus; species Triturus cristatus. The sequence continues at coordinate 319,565,469 of NC_140591.1, forward strand.
TAAATGGGGTGGACAAACCACGAGCATGGCAAATGAGATATCTGCAAATTCTTTTTCAAGATGCTGCCCTGCATCTGACAAACTGTAAATTACATCAAGAGTCCTCAAATGGTTGTGTATCACACTTCTACAGATTACTGTGTATCTTAGCATACCTAAAATTGCTTCTTGTGAAATATTGAAGTAAATATGGGCCAGTCTGTATCACATATGAAACACTACACCTTGACACTCCAGAATACATTACAAACAAAATCAATATATTTGGACAGATAGATCATATAGAAGCAGAGTGTTTTTTCATTTACTATCGAAATCTAGGAAAAAATAAATCCTGAAGCTCCAAATTTAGGAATTCAATTTAGATCTTGAGTTCTCTGCCAATCGATGTCTTACTCACTACAATTCTAAGGGAAATCAAACGTGAAATCAAGAATCACCTTCTAAACTGCCACCAATATTGTCTGAATGTATTTCTATTTTAATAAGAATACATACCAGATGTATTCAACAATAGAGTTTTTTAATAAAAGGCTACCAGCTTCAAAGGTTTGAGTGTTATATTGGACCACAACTTACAGACGATTTCTAGTGAAGTACTTATTGATGTTTACTTGTATTGATCCCCCTGACAAGCCTATACCCTATACTATATGTTCTAGCTATGTTATTGTCACTTAATTTTGTTACATGCTGTTTTATTACTAATCCATTTTTTAAAATGCCTTTTGTTGGTCCATTTTTCTCCTGTTTTTGAGAAAGTGGATCATTAGGTGGGGTGGATGGTTGTCCATCACAGATATTAATTGCACTATTTATGTTAGGTCCAGTAAAAGTTGCATTAATTTAAACCAGATTTCAACCTCTGGTAGATATGGCAAAGAGCAGACAGGCTTATCTTAAGAAAATGTGTAAAGCATTTAGAAGTACCAAAACAGAGGAAAAAGTCACAAATGCTGCACAATAAAAAATCCCACTCTAATTTCTACAAATAGAGCATATTTTAATGAACACAATGACACCACAACAACAAAAATCTAACAAGGGGAACCGAAGATATGAATTTGTATAGTTTCAAAGAAAAATAGAGCCAAAATGTGCAAAGTGGGCAATTGGTCATGCTTGACCAGGACAAGGGTAAGTTTTCAAGCCAATCGCAATGGAACACGGGTTGGATACAAGGACCAGGTTAGACCCAGTTGAAAAATTACCTCCTCAACATCAACAGCCGTCTGAGAAAACAGGCAGTGGGTTGGCACCGAAAGAAGGGGCTTGACGTCGTCAGGATCCGGAGTCGAGATGGAGTCTCTGTAAAACCATTGATTTAGGCAGGAGAAGCTCAGGCAGAAGCAGTTTACGTTTAAGCGTCTTTGAGATCTTCAGTGTCAATTGGGTCCTCGTCAGCGAGAAGAGAGCTGTGGGATGAAATCCAAGTAGCCTTGGTATCGACGGATTCCAACATTGAGAATGAAGGGAGCTAAAGCAAAGTCAGGCCCACCGGTGATGCTCCTTCAGAAGATCAGCTGGCAGGTTGGACTCTGTAGCTTAGCAGTTCTCCATGTAAAAAAATTGGAGAATGTTTCTAACTCCCAACTTTTAGGGTTAAGCAGAAGAAGTATATTCTGACACCAGCCCAGGGTTCCAGGGCCTAAAGAACAGTACTTGGGGAAAAGGACTTACTCTGGCAGTAGTCACAGGCAGGGTACAGGGCAGTTCCAGTTGTAACGGATCGGCTGGGCTCTTTCAAGACAGTGGCTACTTGCAGCTTTAGTGTACCTGTAGCTAAACAGGAGATCAGCCAGATGACCCTTGGAGCCCACTTCTTGGTCCTGGGCACAAGTGGTAGGTCCAGACCCTAGGGTTCTCCTCCCAGGTCTTAACAGCAGCTGTGTTCTGAAGAGGGTGCCTAGTGAGTGCCATATTTATGCCAGCCACTAGCTTGTATATGGGGGTGACTCCTGGTCCCTTTTTCAGCGGTTCCTGTGTGCTCTACAGCAAGCAGTCCCAGAGTGCTCCTCTCTACCTAAATCTAACATGGCAGAACCTTTCTAGCCCTGTTCACAGCTCCTGCGCCCACCCTAGAAATGTGGCCAGGGAATAGAGCAACCACTTCTCTGTGGTCACTCAAACCTGTTTTTGGAGGGAGCTCTTCTCCTGATAGATTGGAGCCTGGCAGGCTAGACAGACAAAAGGGAGACCGTCCAAGGTGTGAGCTATGTTTGCAAGTGACAGGGTAGTCATCCTTTGAAGATATACAAGGGGCTGGGCACAACCCCTAGGCCATCCTGTCAAGGGAAGGTCAACCACTCCTCTTACCCAAAGCCTTTGTCTCAACTCTGGGATCCTATTCAGCTCCTGGGTTACAGTTGGAAGCTTGGGCCAATGGTCTTCTAGAGGCCTTAGTCAGGTGGAAGGTTACTTTTTTTTAAATACCTTTTGTAAAATATTTAGTACAAATCTGAGATTACCAATGAATTGGATTTGTAATAAATGTTTTGGCCTTTTCACTGTAAGGATATGTTTTACATTAAACTTACATGTCCTACTCTTAAATGCCATGCACTATGCCTTATGGACACTTAAGGCTAAGTTAGAAGTGACTTATTAATATTTATAAGGATGGTTTATTGCTTTCAAAAGGGGTTATTTGACTGGTCGGATTTGCAGTTTAAACCTGTCCAGCCAGGCTACTGGTTGCAGACCCGCAGTCATGTTTTGCATTGTTACTTTAGTGGTGGACCATTCTATGCAGCAGTCCGCTATTGACATTTACCTTACAAGCCTTGGGGACACATTGTAGCATTTAACAGGGACTTATAGGTATGTTAAATATGCCAATTGGGAGTATAACAAATTTCATCGTTTGAGGGGTTGGGACAAATGCACTTGGCTCTAGACAAGCAGTGTCCCTTTTACACAGAGGGAAAAAAACCAGCAGCTTCAGTCCATACAAAATGGTGGTAATCATGCTAAAAAGAGGTATCTTCCTATGCTGTTGTAAAGAGCACTCTGCCAAATTGAAAGGACTTTACAATGTGCTTTATGAAAACAAACTTTAAAAAAATAAAACTGTGAAAAGGAGAGTCATGTGGTCCTTATGCACAATATGTCCCTTTCAAAAAATGAAAGCCCTCCTTATGCCATCCAAACGTACCTCAGTCACTCCAACCCCCAATACCAGCAGCAATTATTTCAAGATAATATGGTGCCCTACTACATTTACCCAATTAAGGCCTTTCCAATGTTTCACACCAACATAAGGTCTCAACTTCCCATTGCCTTAAAAAAAAGTAAAATAATACCTAAGGCTATATTACAGAATACAGCATGCTCTCTTTGTTTACGCCGGGCTTACCTTTCAAAAAGTGCGCCCGGGCGCAATCTAGGAGATTACGCCATTTTGGATTGACTATGTTGCCCTCAGGGCAGCTGCAAAGTCGTGCTGCCCTGTGGGCACCGCTTTCAAGTGAAATAAGGAGCGGCTTTAATGCAGCCGCTCTGTGTTTCTCTGTTCAGGCAGCAACCCACCTGCACTTTTAAGGGAGATTAGAGATCCCCTTGCCCACAGGTGCAGTGAGTGACTTCACCCGACTGCAAGCGGATGTCTGGGGATCCATAGGACCTATTTTCCCCCTCCAGAGGACTGCTATCAGGGGACTCACTGACAGCAGTGCGCCACCTTTTCGGTGGTGCACTGTCAGTGTGCCTCCTGACAGTTTCTTTGCCTCTGTGCCCACGTCTATAATATGGCGCGGGTTCAAAGGCAAAGGGATTCTCTCATTTGGACGGGCCACTCGCCCTTGCAAATGAGGAAACACCCTCTGGTGATAGCGCTATATGTGTGCCAGCGCTATCTGTATTACAGAAAGGGCCGCACTAGCGTCTGCAGCCCTTTCTGTAATACCAAAGTGCTCCAGGGGCACACAAAGCGAGCGTACATGCCCCTTGCGCCCCTGGGAACCTTTCCATAATACGGCCCCAGGTGTACAACTACCCTCCCCTATCTGCCTCAAGGCTCATCTCCCTCATTTGCTTCAGATATTTTTGTAAGAATATTTAGCCATACCGCCCCAACCTTTTAAAATGGTTTCCTTTTCTTTTTTCCTAGAGTGTGCTATCTGTGTTAGAAGTGGAGAGTTGCCACCGGACTGGGCAGCCACTCTGTTAAACTGACATCACTGGCCCCAAGCACAGTAGAGATTCCCTGCTTCTTCTGGGTTGATATCGCTCCAAGGAAAACAGGTAAAGTAGCAGAAGGTGGCACCACAAAAGCCACCAGACATCTATCAGGTTTGTAGCAATCCAAGGCAGGCAAAGGAAGATGCGGTGGACGGCACTCGCTCTTTCACCTTTCCTTTGGGTCTGTGGAGAAGACCAGGGCCAGACTGACCGTAGTGGGCACCGGGCATTTCCCCAGTGGCCTGCCAGGTTGGGGGCTGGTTTTGGGCCCCTGGGGGGCCGTTTTTGTTACCGGGTGTCTGCATTATCGGCCCCCTGTAACAAAATTGGCCGAAACCGGCGCTCGCAAACAGCTCGGCTGCACCCCCCCCTCCCACCAGGGGGGCCGGCCGAGCAGTTTGCCAGAGTCGGTTTCGGTTCCCAGTCCGGCCCTGGAGAAGACAGCCCACTGAAAGTGGGAGAAGGTTAGGGCATCCTATCATTTAGGAGGAGACAAGGCAAAACTGGGTGAACAGTTTTCCGTTGTCACAGTGGTGTACAATTTACTCACAGCAGTGATCTTCACAGGATTAGTAATGAGATATAAGTTGGTATTTGTCCTGAGGAAGGTGGAGGAATCAACAGGACCCATAACGTTCTGCACTGATATTTTCTACGATTCACCACTGTACATGCAATATGAACAAAATAAGGTGAACTCTTCTATTTTTAATGTAAATTTGGTGATGTTTACAGTTTCTAGAGAGACAGTGGGGCGATATGTGGCTGTGTAAGTAGTGTTGCAGGGATTCTGCTCATGCACAGAACTATGCGCAGGAAACCAGGACCTCAGTGAATTGTGGTGTACCAAAAACTCACCTCAGTACCCAGAACCCCTATCCGCCTAGCATCAGTGTCTCATTCGTTCTCCGTATCATCTCAAAGCTACCAATGATTAGACAACCCAGAACAAGCGACTTAGAGTACTCTCAGGAATGGTGGGAATTGGAAACACCTTTTCGTTATTATTCTCATATCAGTCCACAACAAGACTAATCGGAGACACGGAAAAGTTTTAAAATGTTTATTTTTAACTACGTGCTCTAAGGTGCAGTACTTTGGCTAATATAAGCAGACAAATGATTAAAAACAAAACCATCAGCATTGTTACAATACCATAGAAAATGAAGGGAGAAATCATATTACAAATGATAGTGGAGAACAAATTCTTTAATAATTTGTGAACCATTCCCCCTTCGCTAGTGAACTAGTTTTATAAATCTAATAGAAGGTCTCTAGGCTTGAATGGGGAACCCCATACCTCAAAGATCAGCTTAGGTAAATCACATCACAGGATCAGCTCTGCTCTCTGTGTCTGGAAAGGTTTTCTCCAAGTGTCTGAATCATGCATTCAAATGCTATATTAAAGGCACCCGAGTTTCAGATATTTGCAGCTGTGTGTGTGTTGTGTCTGGAGCGTGGGCCGATCAACCTGAATTCAACAGCACACATTGTTATTTGACCTTGACGGCTTCTGCACACAGTGTTCAGACTAAGGTCACGGTGCATGTCTAGGGATGTGACCAACAGACCGTTCTCATGTGAGGAAAAAGCAAGCAGGCAGTTTTACTTATAATAACAGCTACCTGCAGTGTCGTGTGCAAAAGCAGCAAAGTGGCAAGATGGCATTTTACTTCTAAAGCTCTTATGCTAACATAGCAATGTGTGCACATAAAACCCTGTCTTCACTACACCCCCCCTTGATCGGACCACGAACAAATTAGGGAAGCAGCGTATGAACGCAGAGTTCAAGTTCGAGTGAGACAGAACCAAGTTCATGTATTGCCAATCCATATAATTGGTAGTGACAGTTCGAAAAACTTGTTGGAAAAAGGAAAAAATTAAAACACCTCTCAGGGGCGTGACACTGCCCAATGTGGAGTAAAAAAGAAAAAAAGAAAAAATCTGGATTAGAGAGGGCGTGGCCAGGCGCAGTACGGAATGGCCGCCTGATCCCGGAGCTCCGCCGGGACCGTTGATGCCCCTTTGAAATCCGTCGTCTATCCGTGCTGGAGGGATCACCCAGCGAACCCACCAGCTTCCTCGGGCCCAGTGCTCAGCCGGAGAGGCTTCCCGGACTCCGACAAGCTGCTGACGACTCCACCCGGCGGCCGCGACGGGCGGCGGCGGCTCTTCGCCTCGCCCTTGGAACTCCGTGGCCGCTCCCGGCCAAAATCGAGGCCCTGGCTTTCGGCCTAAGGCGCGCTGCGCCCTGAGTGACTGCGACGGACGGGGGCAGCGGCCCGCAGGTGACGCTGAGGCGCCGTGGGACCCGGACTTCCTGGGGGCACTGCTGGGAGACCCCGACGCCAGGGAGAACAAGCGGGCTGCCGCGACAGCTGCGGCCGGCTGACGGCCCCTACTGGAAGGGGGGCGGCCGGTGACATACTACTGCTGCAGGGGTGCGAGCGGAGGACGGGCTGCCGCGGCGGGGCCGCTGCTGGACGGCCTGGACACAGAAGAGCCGACGGCGTTGGAGGCTGAGGTCGCGGACCCCATATCGCGACGGCCTGTCCACTCTGGGTTTCCCCCCCCCCTGCTCGGGGCGGCTTACTGTCGGGTGTCGGTGGGCTTTGGCTACGCCCATACTTCAGCCGTGGGGATCGGAGTTGGCACATATCACATATCAAGTGAGGACCGCAAGGCCCCGGGGGCACCGGAACGGCAATGCGGCCTAAAGGGGGCACCGCGACCCAGACGAACAAGCTCGACCACTATACGGTCGCCAAAACGACGCCGCAGCCGGGAGGACCCACGAAGGAGGCCGCAGGGCAAGCGGAACCCTCCCTGACGTCTATCATGGCCGCCTTACAAACCCTGGGGACGACCCTGGAGACGAAAATGGACAAGATCACCATTGAGGTGAACCTACTGCGGGCCGACTTAGGGAAAACCACGGATCGGTCCAAGACCAACGAAACGGACATCAAGGCCCTGCGGGACTCGGAGAGGCGGCTCGAGAACAGGGTCAACGAGCTAGTGCAGCAACATCGGCAGATGGCCCTCCGGCTCGACGACCAGGAAGGTAGGGCCAGGAGGAGCAACATACGCGTAGTGGGTGCGGCGGAAGGACTTGAAGGGGACTGTGTGGAGCTCTTTCTGGAGGATCTGATCCTCCGCCACCTTAAACCCAAGAGGCTCTCCAAGCTCTTCACTATTGAGCGGGCTCACAGGGCTCCGATCCCAAAACCTAAACCAGGGGCCCTCCCGCGCACAATTATCGCCAAAGTATTGAACTACCGCGATGCAATTCTCCAGGCGGCTCGACAACACGGCGATTTACACTACGAGGGGGCCACGGTTCGCTTCTTCCCGGACTTCACGCTCCAGGTCCAGCAGGAAAGGCGCTCCTTTCAAGGGGTTAAGGCGGCGCTGAGAGATCGTGGGATCCGGTACATGATGTTCTTTCCCGCCAAACTGAAGATCATCGCAGGCAGTAAATCCCTCTTCTTCACTTCGCCGGCGGCGGTGCAGGAGTGGCTGGACACGACCGAGTCGGCGGCGGCCCCCCGGCGGGACGGCGCACAGGGGCGTGGAGCGAGGCAGCCCTCCCCGGGCTCAACGGCAGGACCAGCGGACGGTGGGGAGCAGAGCCAGAGGTCCTGGCGTTCGCGCTCTAACAGTCCCCGCTGGGACTCGCCCAGAGACAGCGCAGCGCATTGAGGCCACGGGAGCTCGACCAGAAGCCGTCGGACAGTAATGTATGAAAGTTTCTTTGACTTTAAGACTTACTTGCACCAGGGGGCAGTGTGAGGGCTTGCCCGACTCTTGTGAGCTAAGCTCACCACTAGATGATGCACTGTTGGCCTGAGGACTGTACGAACTGGGGCACCACGGACAGGCGGTCAGGAGGGGGCTGGCCCACGAACCTCTTACGTAGAGTTCCTCAGTGGGCTCCACTGGGGCAGGGTTGGGCGACAGGCGCTCTGCTAATTGGGGTGGTGGGTAGTTCAGAACCCACGGAGCAGGGGGCAGGGAGGGGGGGGTTGTTTTGGCAAGGGGGGGTAGGGATGTTGGGGACAGAGGGGGGGGGGAAGAGGGTGGCACGAAGGGTCAGCCAGACCTCTTACTGTAGGCATTACACGCACTTTTTGGGGGGGAATCAGGGGGGGGAGTTTGGGGGAATTTTATGGTCACACGTAACATGTTGTCCTACGGTAGGCAGCAGTGCCGGGGTGGTGGGACAAAGCACCCTCACAAGCCACAGCTATGGTTGATAGATGTGATAAAAGTTTGAAGGTCCTCAGCTGGAATGACAATGGACTGGGGGATAGACTCAAGCGCACCATAGTACTGCAATTCCTCAAGCGGCACCAGCCTGATGTAGTACTACTGCAAGAAACGCATATGATGGGGAATGTCTGTCGGGCCCTCAATAGGTACGGCTACAATCTGGCGGCCCACTCTGGCTTCACCTCCGGCTCTAGGGGGGCGGGGGTGCTGGTATGGCGCGCGCTGCCCCTCCATATAGACCTAGTCAGGACAGACCCGCAGGGCCGCTTTTCGGCGGTGTCTGGCCGCTGGGAGGGCCGCACGCTAAACCTAGTATCGGTCTACATCCCGCCTGGCCTCCAAGCCCGGGCCTTCGCGGAACTCGGCACTCTTCTCCTTTCCCTCCCCGAGGGTCAGTTGGTGTTGGGAGGGGATTTTAATGCTGTAGTGTCAGGAACCCGTGATAGACAGCCCCCCAGAGATCTCCCACGGGGGCAGGAGTGGTTGGCGGACTTTCTTGAGGCCTTCGGGCTCGTGGACGTCTGGCGCCTGCTCCACCCAACGGACAGACACTTTACCTTCTTTTCGGGATCGCATCATTCATTCTCGCGCTTAGATTACATCCTCACTATTCTACAACACGACATGACGGTACGTGAGGCAGCACACCTGCCCAGAGGCATTTCTGACCACTCACCAGTCCACACGCACATCACATTCGGGAATCAACGGGAGGGCTGCATAGCGCCAATAAACGCATGGCACCTTAAACACGAGGACACCAGAAAGCAGGTATCCGCCTCAATCACACGCTACTTTGAAGAGAATCTCGGCTCGGTGGACTCCCCCGTCACCTTATGGGAGGCGTTCAAACCCGTGATTAGGGGAGAGGCGCTTTCGGCCATATCGGCGAGGCGACGGGAGCGGTGCAGACAGGTCGCTACACTAGAGGCGGAATTGGAGGTTCTGGAGGGGGAGGCGGCGGGGGTGGGGAGGGGGGGGCCAGGCATAGACTGCAGTTGAAGACGGCGGAGTATAGAGAAGCAGTCACTCAAGAGGCCCAGAACGTGGCGCGCCACAAGCTGGGTAGAATCTACGATCAGGGCGATAAAGCCGGGAAACTTATTGCCTGGCTTGCGAAAAAACAACAAGCCAGTAAGGTGGTGCCTGAAATTCGCACCGAGTGCGGGACGGTGGTTACAGAACCTCGGGAAATAGTTGAACAGTTTGCGCGACACTACCAGCGGGTCTACAGGCGTGAGTCGGACCGGCCGGAGGAGGACTCCATGGACCTCCTAACGGACATTCGTATGCCCTCCTTGTCGGATGAAGATGGGGAGGCTATGGACAGTCCACTCACTGAGGCCGAACTTCAGCGGGCGATAGGTGAACTGCATCCTGGTAAGGCGCTCGGCCCCAACGGCCTCCCAATTGAGCTCTACAAGCTCCAGCCGGAGGCTGTCAGCAAGCATCTGACACCCATGTTCGAGCACAGTATGGAGAGGGGGATGTTGCCCCGTGATCAGCGTGTTGCAACCATAGTGGCGATACCGAAGGAAGGGAAGCCTAAAGATGCGTGTGCGTCGTACAGACCGATCTCGCTCCTCAACGCGGAGCCCAAAATACTTGCGAAGACACTGGCCAACAGGCTCAAATCGGTGCTGCCTTCGTTGGTCCACCCAGACCAGTCGGGATTTATGCCCCGCCGTAACACGGCCCTCAACATACGAAGGCTAAACGGCATACTGGGGCAATGCCACAGACTACAGGAGGACGCGGTGGTGGTCTCTCTGGACGCCACAATGGCCTTCGACACCCTAGAGTGGCCATACATGTTCGCGGTCCTGCGCAAACTGGGCTTCGGCCCTCAATTTATAGGGTGGGTGCGCCTACTATATGCTGAACCCTTGGCGCGTGTGCTCGTGAACAACAAGCTGTCCGAGGTTTTCTCGCTGGAGAGAGGGACCCGGCAGGGCTGCCCCCTCTCCCCCCTTCTTTTCGCCCTCTCCCTCGAACCACTCGCGGCCTGGATACGGCAGGCGGTTGACCTGACAGGTATATCCTGGGCGGAGGGATGGGAGGATAGAATCTCCCTCTATGCCGACGACATACTCCTCTACCTTAGCAAACCACGCAGGTCCATAATTGTGGCACTCGATATACTTGCTAGCTTCGGCCGTAACTCGGGCTTCCGGGTCAACTGGGCCAAATCACACCTATATGTCCTACGGGGTGAACCTCCGCGTCTCCCGGACACGTGCCCCATTAATGTGGCAGTGGAAGGGTTTAAGTACCTGGGAGTCTACATCACCACCAATAAGGCTCTGTCATACGAGCGCAACCTCAAGCCGCCACTCGATCGGCTCCAACGGGAGGCCAAATCCTGGCAGCACCTGCCACTGACTCTGCTGGGCCGGGCAGCCCTATTCAAGATGCTAGCATTACCACGGTTTCTGTACGCGCTGCAAAATTATCCAGATTTAGTCCCCAACGGCTACTTTGTGGCCATCGAGGCCGCACTGCGCGACCTCCTCTGGGCCGGGTCGACCCGAATCTCCCTGGCCAAACTCACATTGGGATGGTACGACGGTGGTATAGCTCTCCCTGACATCCGTAAATACTACTGGGCGGCCCACCTGTCCGCGATCAACCAGGGTACATATGGAGACGGGAACGATCCCGCCTACGGCATGGACAGATGGCTGCTTCCCGGGGGGAACTACGAGATAGCACTCTACTCCAGACGGGGTATACGTCCACTTACCGGACCTACCCGTCACTCGGTACAGATATGGCACGTCGCCCAGAGGAAGCTTGGATGGGCAGGAGTCCTTATGATGGCCACGCCACTGTGGGCCTCCGACAAGTTGGGCAACCTGGGGCGCACCAAGGGGTTCCGTAATTGGGACTTAATTGGTATCTCCCAAATCAAGGACATCTGGGGCCCTACGGGGATCCGCACATTCGCCCAAATGCAAGACACATATGAGCTAGCTCACACCGAATACTTTCGATACCTACAGGTGCGACACTCCCTCCCGACTAACATCCCACCGGAGACCAAGATACCACAATCCTCCCCGCTTGAAGATAGGTTGTTAGATGGGCACCTCCCGGAACACGCCATATCACTCACGTACAAAAAGCTGATTAACAACCCCCCCGACAGACTTCTGCCCCTTAGAGAGAAATGGGCCACTGATGGGCTGGAGATAGACGGCGAAGAATGGCTCTACGCTCTGGCTTCTCCCCGTGAGGTCGCAATATCAGCCCGGCTGCGACTTATCCAACTTAAGATCCTTCATAGGGTGTATATCTCCTGCACTAGGCTACACACGATGGGGAGGGCGGACTCAGTGCTCTGCAGAAGAGGATGTGGGGGCACAGGTACCTTCTTCCATATGGTGTGGGATTGCCCTAAGATTCAGCGCTATTGGAGAAGGGTGGTGCAGTGTATGGAGGAGGTATGGGAGGTGGAGATTCGACCGGAGGCCAAGAGGTGCCTCCTCAATATATGGGAACCTACGGACCTGTCACCGAAAGGGAGGCTCTGGGTGACGCTCGGACAAATGGTGGCGAAGAGGAACATAGCCAGACTCTGGGGCAGTCCTCTCCCACCCAAAGTGTCGGATTGGCACAGCAACATGGACTGGTGTATGCTGCAGGAAAAGACTGTATATATAACGAGAGGATGCCCCCGGAAGTGGAGGGAAGTGTGGTCCAATTGGAATGATTTCAGGGGGGGCATATGCGAGCCTCCTCCCGAGGGGCGGGAAGGCGCAGAGGATCTTTAAACCCTAACGCTGTGGTGGCTCCGGGTGCTAAGGATGGGGTGCGGTAGTCACATCAATGGTAGACAGGCGACTTATGGTGCTACGTGATGACCTGGTTTGTTTTGGGGGGGGGGGGGCAATACGGCTGTTGGGCGCTGTTCACCAGTTTGGCAATAGTTCTATGTTTAGGGTCGAATATAAGGGAAAAAAGGAGTCCTGCAATATCCTCCTTGACAATGTGATACACTCACACCGTTCTAACGCCGCCGTACCTCCGGGTTGACGGCAATGGGTTGTGTGCTTAATAACGAACTGCAAAGTACATCCTCCGCGGCCGGCCCGAAGGGTTGTAGGCTGTCAGCTGTGTATTGTGTGAGTTTGCAATAAAGGTCTTGTTTAAAAAAAAAAAAATCTGGATTAGGACGTGCGGAAGACGGACAACTTCCAATTTAATCCATCAATGTTTAGGCTCAATAAGTAGCAACTGCCTCCAAGAGGAAGTCATTATAATGTTCAGCAAAAGAGTCAGGCATCCAGTCAAGTAAAGTAAATGAGCATACATGTTCTTCAATAACTGGAGCCTCTAGCACAATTAGAGGACAACTTGCGTGTTCTTCAAGATAACTTCTCACCAATTACTCATATGCTGCCGCATATATATCCCAATTCCCTAGGACTCCATGTGTCACTCTACAGGCCATAATCCCGATGCCAGAACAGTCCAACTCATGAGCCACTAAGGGACTCATTAGTTGATCAAAATCCAGGGCAGGAGACGCCGTGTTCGACAGGCACAAATCCAGAGCCCATTCGAATGGACAATCTAGGCAATGGAAAACAGGTTGCACGCAAGTAAAGTAAGAGAACAGGAAGGATAATCCATAGGCTACGCTTAAAGTGGCCAGTGGTAATGTTCCATAGTAATCAGGCAGCCGGTTGCGCGGTTGAAGCAGCTGGGGCATGCTGTTGTGTGATACAGATCGTGCAGCCATTGCAGAGCAAGCAAACCAACAGGAGCACACCAGCAGTCAAGGCGAGAATCAATGGTAGCCCGCCGAAGACGCTGGAAAAAATAGAATGAAAAAATGCTGGTACCACACCAAATATTTTTTGGAAGGAGGTCACGAGGCCGGAGCCCACAACTTTGAAAAAATGCACCAAGCCAGTTGTTGACGAGGCATTGAATATAGTATGAATCAGAGCACCGAAATGAAGGGAGAGATCTGCATTTAAAAGCGCATGCACCTCGGTGCGGGTATTTGTCACGTGAAGGACAAATGTTTCTTGGGAGGAAGTCAGAGCAACTTCTTTCTGAGAAGTCAGAGCAACTTCTGAGACAATAGAGCCCTTATTCTGCTCATCTTGTTGAACTCCGCTTTCAAGGTTGGGATGGAAGGCCAGATGGATACATCGAGTCTCCCATGCGGGAGTGGGAAAAGGACATTTTTTTAACAGACTACGCGTTGTGAGAAAGTTACAATGTACGGAATCCCCACTAGCATCCCGCAGCATGCCTCATTATTTAAAAGCAAATAACTACCGTTAGCTAATAATGTAAAAGTGGGTGTAATTGCTGGCACAGGATTTCCCTTCAAAATGCAAGCTAAATTTGGTGCCTGAACGTTGCAGGCGCCATGAAATTGGATGTTCCTACAGACTACTGAGTGATCAGGTGTGGAAGTGCATTCCTCTCCTTTTAAATAAACTTCTTTACCCTCTCTCATTTTCCCCATATGTAAATGGGAGTGACCAAACTTCATGCAGGAAAGCGGTACCCAATGGTTCGTATCTGCCTAGGGCATAATGTTTCATACATGAACTGAACTTAAACAATGGAAATGGTAAGGTGATTAATCCGTGGATAAGCCACACAGCTGAGATCGATTCAGCCACAGAGAAAGTATGTCGCATCTTTCATGGACATAAACTGTTGTTTTGAAGTCAGATTAAACAGCAGGAATAAAGATGATGTGTTCATGTAGTCCCAGGGAACTTTCCCAGCCTTCAATGTTTGTAAAGTCCATGCAAACTGCATTATAGAGCGTAATTGATTTTGACCATGGTATAAAACAGACATATCATCCTGAACAATATCCACAACAGATGAAACAATATTATCTAACGTGTAAATTCTAGAAGAAAGGGTGTTAATGTTATTATCGATGACAGCTAGCACTTTTTCTAAATTAGCTTGATCAATAGCCCTTAATCTAGAATCAGCTTCAATTTGAGATCATTTCCAAACTTCCTTGTAAACAGCATACACCCATCTTTTGGACCTGTCACCCACAGGGCCCTTAACAAAATCATTCAAATCTACTTTGCCATTCAATTTTGATAAATGAAGATTAACAGATGCCAAGGTGGAATGTTGAAGCCATGTTTGACATAACTTTCCTACCGAATAGGTAGTAGCAGAATGGGAAGATTCAAATCGGAGGTCCACCCTAATCTGTGTATAGCTGGGGTATAGAACCAGAAAACGATGTTAACAGGAATCTGAGCTTTTCTGCCATATTAACCACCTTTCAGGGTCTAGGTTGGAAATATTGAAGGACGTATTAGCAATAAATTACTGCAATGCATCGAGGGACAGATCTGTGTGATTATCCCATCTTGGATAAGTGCCCAGATCAGGAATGGTAGGGGAATTCATCTTTTTAGAAGTAGCCAATCCAAAGCAGGTGATCTGAAACATTGTAGAATTCAAAAACAACATGTGATTTGGGATAAGGCAAGCACGATGCAGAACTTCTGTACCTTGTACCTGCCATGCTTTAGAACCCCAAACCGATTTAAGATCAATTGTATCTTTCCACAGCTCATAGCCCCCTATAGCTAATTCATCCATGAAGGACTTTGAATACAATAATTTTGTGTGGGTCAGTCTAACCTTGGAAGCTGACTCAGCCGGCAATTTAAAATAAAAGGCTTCAATCAATCAATCAAGAAATTTGTATAGCGCGCTACTCACCCGGAGGGTCTCAAGGCGCTAGGGGGAGGGGGGACCGCTACTGCTCGAACAGCCAGGTCTTGAGTTGCTTCCTGAAGGAAAGGTGGTCTTGGGTCAGACGGAGGTGGATGGGGAGAGAGTTCCAAGTCTTGGCTGCCAGGTAGGAGAAGGATCTTCCTCCCATGGTGGCTCTTCGAATGCGTGGAATGGCGGCGAGGGCGTGGCTGGTCGATCGTAGCTGGAGGGTGGGAGTGTAGAAGGTCAGGCGGTTGTTGAGGTTCCTGGGGCCCAGGTCGTGGAGGGCCTTGTGTGCGTGGGTGAGGAGTCGGAACGTGATTCTCTTGCTGACGGGGAGCCAGTGCAGGTCTCTCAGGTGTCCGGAGATGTGGCTGTGTCGGGGGATGTCCAGGATGAGTCGTGCGGAGGCGTTCTGGATGCGTTGGAGTCTTTTCTGTAGTTTGGCAGTGGTTCCGGTGTAGAGGGTTTTTCCGTAGTCCAGTCGGCTGGTGACGAGAGCCTGGGTGACCGTCTTTCTGGTTTCGGTGGGGATCCATCGGAAGATCGTTCGGAGCATGCGTAGGATGTTGAAACATGATGATGAGACGGCGTTGACTTGTCTGGTCATCGAGAGGGAGGAGTCCAGGATGAAGCCCAGGTTGCGTGCGTGGTCCGTAGGTTTGGGTGTGCTGCCCAGGGCAGGGGGCCACCAGGAGTCGTCCCAGGCAGAGGGTGATGATCCAAGGATGAGGACTTCCGTCTTGTCTGAGTTCAGTTTCAGGCGGCTGTTCATCATCCACTCGGCTACGTCTTTCATCCCTTCGTGTAGGTTGGTTCTGGCGGTGGCTGGGTCGTTGGTGAGGGAGAGGATCAGCTGGGTGTCGTCGGCGTAGGAGATGATGTTGAGGTTGTGTTGACGTGCGATGGCTGCGAGTTGGCTCATGTAGACGTTGAAGAGGGTGGGGCTGAGTGATGATCCTTGTGGTATGCCGCAGATGACTTCGGTGGCCTCGGATCTGAACGGGGGAGGCAGACTCTCTGGGTTCTTCCGGCGAGGAACGAGATGATCCAATCTAGTGCCTTCTCTTGGATTCCGATGTTGCTGAGGCGCTGCACTAGGGTGCGGTGGCAGACAGTATCGAACGCTGCGGAGAGGTCCAGGAGGATGAGGGCCGCTGTTTCCCCGTTGTCGAGCAGGGCTCGGATGTCGTCAGTGGCTGCGATGAGGGCGGTCTCGGTGCTGTGGTTGGCTCGGAAGCCGGACTGCGAGTGGTCGAGGGATCCGTTTGTCTCGAGGAAGGCGGCAAGCTGTCTGTTGACGGTCTTCTCGATGACTTTGGCAGGAAAAGGGAGGAGCGAGATGGGGCGGTAGTTCTTGAGGTCGGAGGGGTCTGCTGATGGTTTCTTCAGGAGGGTGCTGAGTTCGGCATGCTTCCAGCTCTCCGGGAAGGTGGCGGTGTTGAAGGAGCAGTTGATGATGTCCCGGAGTTGGGGTGCGATGACGGAGTCGGCCTTGTTGAAGACGTGGTGGGGGCATGGGTCGGTTGGTGATCCGGAGTGTATGGTGTTCATCGTGTGGATGGTGTCTTCGGTGCTGACCGGGGTCCAGGCATGGAGGGTGGTGGTGGGGGGCGTCGGTTCGGTGGTTGGGTGCGTGGTCTGTGCGCCGAAGCTGTTGTGTATCTCGGCGATCTTGCGGTGAAAGAACGAGGCGAGTGAGTCGCAGAGGTCTTGTGAGGGAGTGATGTCGTTGTTTCCGGCGCTGGGGTTGGAGAGCTCTTTGACGATGCTGAAGAGTTCCTTGCTGTTGTGTGCGTTGTTGTCTAGTCGTTCCTTGAATGCTGTCCTCTTGGTGGTGTGGATCAGCTGGTGGTGTTTGTGGGAGGCGTGCTTGAGGGCGGTCAAGTTGTCTGTTGTCAGGTTTTTTCGCCAGGCTTTCTCGAAGGTACGGCAGTTCTTCTTGGAGTTCTTGAGGTCGTCTTTGAACCAGGAGGCTTTCTTGCTGCCAGGCCTGCTGGGATGGTTTTTCAGAGGTGCGAGGTCGTCAGCGCAGTTGGTGATCCACTTAGTGAGGTTGTTGGCTGCTTGGTTGGGTCCGTTGAGCTGGCGGGAGGGTTCTGGCTCAGTGATGTGGTGAGCTGGTCGGTGGTGATCTTGTTCCAGCTCCTGCGGGGAGCCTGTTGCGGGTGGTGGTGAGTCGTGGTTCTTCTGAAGCTGAAGTGGACGCAGCTGTGGTCTGTCCAGTGGAGTCCGGTGGCGTGGTTGAAGGAGACGTACTTGCTGGAGGAGAAGACTGGGTCAAGCGTGTGTCCGGCGTAGTGGGTGGGGGTGTTCACCAGTTGCTTGAGTCCGAGGTTGGCGAGGTTGTCCAGCAGGGTGGTGATGTTGTTGTCGTTGTTGTTCTCCAGGTGGAAGTTGAGGTCCCCTAGGAGGATGTAGTCAGCGGAGGGGAGGGCGTGTGGGCTGATGAAGTCTGCGATGTCTTCGCTGAATTGAGTGCAGGGTCCTGGGGGTCTGTAGATGAGGGTGCCTCTGAGTGTGGTCTTGGGGTCGGTGTGTATCTGGAAGTGAAGATGTTCGGCGGCTGTGAGGGTGTCGTCGGAGTTGGTCGTGATGCGGATGGTGTTCTTGTGGACGATGGCGATGCCTCCTCCTGTCTGATTGACGCGGTCCCTCCGGGTGATCTTGTATCCGTCCGGGATGGCGATGGCGATGTCGGGTGCTGAGGAGGCGTGCATCCATGTTTCCATGAGGAAGGCGACGTCTGGAGATGTGGTGTCGAGCAGGTTCCAGAGTTCCACGGCGTGTCTGTGGACGGAGCGGGTGTTGAGCAGGATGAAGTTCAGGTGGTTGCTGCTGGTGCTCAGCTTGGCGGGCGCGGTACAGGTTCGGATGCTGGAGAACTTGCAGGATTGGCAGGTGAAGGGTCCATGGGTGCGACTTGGGGTGGCTCGGTAGCAGCCGGGGATCCGAGCGGTGTTGAGTGCGATGAGGGTGGCGGCGTCGTAGGTCCGGCGGGTGGGCTGGCGTCTGCGGGGGCCAGGGGGTCTGGCGCTGGGCACGGTCCAGGCGCGAACGGGCGCAGACGGGGTTTGCCTTTGGCGCGTCTTAGGCGCGCCAGCGGCGCGCCCGCTGTGCGGCCTCCATATGAGTGGGAGAGGGAGGGAGGAGCAGCTGGGAGGTGGGAGCGAGGCGGCCAATGGGGTGCAAGGGGGCGGAGCTACGGGACGCGGCGGCGGGAAACGGGCGGTGAGGGGGAGACGCGGTGCGCAGGGAAACAGAAAAATAAAGGATCACAATCTGGGCCAAAAAAAGTGAGGGGAACAATTCAAGGCAGCAAAAGACACAGTTATGATGGGGGCGAAATACAGGCACTCGCTCGTGGGAACAGAAGAGAAGGAGGTACAATCCAGGCAGCAAACAGACACAGGTACACTGGGGGCGAATCTAGGCACTCACTCGAGGGAACAGAAGAGAAGGAGGGCACTGGCACTTGAACGCAGGCAGAGGAATACAGCAGCGGTCAGTGGTCACACAGGGGGCTGCGTGGCAGTGAGGGGAGCGACCTGCCTGGTAAACAGGGTCAGAGGTCGCTCTCTCTACCGCTGCGCGGCCTCCATATGAGTGGGAGAGGGAGGGAGGAGCAGCTGGGAGGTGAGTGCGGGGCGGCCAATGGGGTGCGAGGGGGGCGGAGCTACGGGACGCGGCGGCGGGAAACGGGCGGCGAGGGGGAGACGCGGTGCGCAGGGAAACAGAAAAATAAAGGATCACAATCTGGGCCAAAAAAAGTGAGGGGAACACTTCAAGGCAGCAAAAGACAAAGTTATGATGGGGGCGAAATACAGGCACTCGCTCGTGGGAACAGAAGAGAAGGAGGTACAATCCAGGCAGCAAACAGACACAGGTACACTGGGGGCGAATCTAGGCACTCACTCGAGGGAACAGAAGAGAAGGAGGGCACTGGCACTCGAACGCAGGCAGAAGAATACAGCAGCGGTCAGCGGTCACACAGGGGGCTGCGTGGCGGTGAGGGGAGCGACCTGCCTGGTAAACAGGGTCAGAGGTTGCTCTCTCTACCGCTGCGCGGCCTCCATATGAGTGGGAGAGGGAGGGAGGAGCAGCTGGGAGGTGGGCACGGGGCGGCCAATGGGGTGCGAAGGGGCGGAGCTACGGGACGCGGCGGCGGGAAACGGGCAGCGAGGGGGAGACGCGGTGCGCAGGGAAACAGAAAAATAAAGGATCACAATCTGGGTCAAAAAAAGTGAGGGGAACAATTCAAGGCAGCAAAAGACACAGTTATGATGGGGGAGAAATACAGGCACTCGCTCGTGGGAACAGAAGAGAAGGAGGTACAATCCAGGCAGCAAACAGACACAGGTACACTGGGGGCGAATCTAGGCACTCACTCGAGGGAACAGAAGAGAAGGAGGGCACTGGCACTCGAACGCAGGCAGAAGAATACAGCAGCGGTCAGCAGTCAGACAGGGGGCTGCGTGGCGGTGAGGGGAGCGACCTGCCTGGTAGGGTTCAGGTTCAGATACGCTGAAGTCAGTAAAATATGTAAATTTGCTCACTAGAGTTTTGGAGCTGCCTTCAATTGGTGCTGGACAATGTTCCCATTGTGTATAATTGACAACATTTCTAAATGTATTTGCCTTATGCAGGAAATGATTGCCATAGTGTTGGTAGCAAAACAACTCTCCATAATTTGCTGTGTCTAAATATAAATCTTCAGCATCAAAAGCAGCATAATATTTCAAATCAGAAAAAAGAGCCTCTACGGCTTGGACATCCCAATCATCAGAGAGTTCATTTTGTTTAACAACATCCCCCATAGAAACACAAAGTACATTGGGGACATTAATCACCTCTGTCGGACCATGAATTTGAAATTTAACAGCATCCCAAACAATCCCATC
Source organism: Triturus cristatus (assembly GCF_964204655.1). Taxonomy (NCBI): domain Eukaryota; kingdom Metazoa; phylum Chordata; class Amphibia; order Caudata; family Salamandridae; genus Triturus; species Triturus cristatus. The sequence continues at coordinate 319,585,541 of NC_140591.1, forward strand.
TAACACAGGCCAGGCAGTAATATAAACAGAGGTCTGGTCCCTTTTCATGATGTGTGATGAGGAGTGGGGGGCCAAAGTTCCATCAATTAATCTAATTGTAGATCTTTCGGTGAGATTGTGTCCATTTACTAGATGAAAAACTACAACCACAAATCCAATGGACATAAACAACAAAAATAGTTATGAGCACCAGCCAAATGTAAGTCCAAGGGGGAATTAAAAAATGTCTTTTAAACCAAGCAGCAAAAACAGAAATTTTCGATGGGGCATTGGAAGTCATAGAGTTAGTGTCAAATGAAAAATGTGACTGGTCAACTGCACTTGAATGTAAACCAGGCAACGACACATTTGTGGGATACGTATACTCAGTATCTTCAACTGGACCACCAGCCGGTGAGGGCAATAAAGAATTAGTAACTGTATGCATCTCGATGGCAATGTCAGGCCTGTTGGTAGTTGCCGGAGCCAAAACAGAATTTTTCAGCATTGCTGGACAAGAGAGCGCTGGAGTCATACTAAGAAGAATTGGCCACTCGTTGTAGTTTTGTCATTGTCAATGGAGATGTACCTGTTATCCTTGCGACCAGGAAGTGGAGGTAAAATGACTGTCCTTGTACCCTGCACACCAAGCACTGGAACCGGTGCACGATGAGAGGGGCCAAACTCCTTCTTGTTCTCCACCTTCTCACGGACCAGGTCACCAACTCGAGGTAGCCAGCCAATTTCCGGAATCTGAAGTGCAGCATCAGTTGTGGAGGGCAAGTGTTCCTTTGCAAGACTGTCTCTGGTCTCTTGTAGATTCTGTAATACAGCAGAGTGATCATCTACGTCAAAGGGTGCGTCCGACACCGCCATGTCTAAACCATCAAGGTCCAGGACAAACATCTTTATGCCAAAGAGCATTTCGTATGGGGTCCGCCCACCCAGAGACCCTCTAGGGAGATTATTAAGTGCACGTTGAACGCTATACAAATGGGCCAACCAGTTCCTACCAGTACCTAAAACCCTAGCTGTCAGGGATTGCTTTAATATGTATTCCTAACAGTGGTTCAAGAAGCAATTTGGTTAAAAATACAAGATTAACACACAATTATCTAAATCATAAGCAGAACAAATAATCAGCGCTTTAGAAGAAAAAGAGAAAAGAAGAAAATATGAGTGCCCATATGCAGAAAAACAATCACTATAAAGTTATTATAAATTTATTACAAAATCTAAAACAATTAAGACAATAACGCTCAAAACAATGTGCTGGTATACAAACAATGCAAATCACAAACCATACAGGTGGCAAACGAAAAAATACACGTTACAATGAGGGTACAACATATACAAAATGAATGTGTCCTTCACAAATTTTTAGAAGGAAAAGTGGGAAAACCCACTAGGTACCTTGCACTGTTCACAAACTTGGGGATCCCCCCCAAGGAAACAATTAAATCAGAGTTGTTTCAAATGACAATTCCAACTGTAAAAAACTGTACACATATTTAAGTAAACAGAGACATCTTTAGTTTTAGACCATTTGGTCCCAAAGAAAAACTTAATGAGAATTCACAATAGTACAACAAGTTAATGGTTTCTTAACTGAATGTACAAGTTAACTTATTCACTGTCTAACAAACGTAGCTGTATAATGTGAGCATTTGTTCTAGGTTGGCCCCTGACGAAGGGACTCTCATAATCCCGAAATGCATTGGGCACTTTCCATCAACGACTTGAAACATTTTCATTATGTATAATACAGCTACGTTTGTTAGACAGTGAATAAGTTAACTTGTACATTCAGTTAAGAAACCATTAACTTGTTGTACTATTGTGAATTCTCATTAAGTTTTTCTTTGGGACCAAATGGTCTAAAACTAAAGATGTCTCTGTTTACTTAAATATGTGTACAGTTTTTTACAGTTGGAATTGTCATTTGAAACAACTCCGATTTAATTGTTTCCTTGGGGGATCCCCAAGTTTGTGAACAGTGCAAGGTACCTAGTGGGTTTTCCCACTTTTCCTTCTCTACGTTTCTTTTCCGCAGTGACAGCGGAATCAGTACCTTAGCACCCAAAAGCCTAATAGTTTAAAAACGTGTTGAACAATATTCCAATATTGCTCCTTTCCTTCATTACCCTATTACTTAATAAATTTTGGCCACATAGGCGTTGACGGCGTTTCGACCACTGTAGAGTTACACGGTCATCCTCAGGACTAAAAGTTCCATTGAGCATCACAAACAATTAAGTATCTATTAAAAAAGGGGACTGCAACCTTAATTACTTCAGTTGGTCCAAGAAGAATATCACAGTATCGATAAAATGGGTGAGTGTAACTTCAGCCCGTTTCAAAAAGTTGCAAATTCAGCCCGTCTCAAAGATGTCGAAATTTTTCAAGTTAATGGCATCCCTCCTAGTAATTAGGAAGATGGTGTCAGGGGTCGGTGAGCAAAACACCGGTGTGCTTCTGCACAACAATAGGCGGGCCAGTCGTTGAGGCAGCAGTAAGTTCAGGGATTGCTTTAAGTCACGGTTCATTCGCTCCACAACGCAGTTGCCCTCAGGCCGGTATGGAGAAGAAAATTTGACTTGGACCCCCAAAGATCTCATGGCGTCTTGTACGCCTTAGAGGCGAACGCAGACCCTTGGTCAGAATGAAGGGTACCACATGCAAAAATTCCCACAAAGACACGCAAATCCCTGATGACAGTTCGAGCATCAGCACTCCTTTGTGGCCAGACCCATAGAAAACGTGCGCACGAATCCACTGCAACTAAGATGTACTTATATGCAGTATCAAAGGAGAAAGGACCGCAGTGATCTAAATAAACACACCCAAGTGGTTTATTAGATATGTACAACTGTGTTTGAGGTGGACGCGCAGCAGTCGAAGGCTTAATCTGCTGGCAGATGTCACAATTAAGAACATAAGCACGAGTCTGTTTATACAATCCGCGCCACCAGTAACGTTGTTGTAAGATAGTAACAGTCGCCGAAACGCCGGCATGGGCAGAAGCCATACCTTCGTGGGCTGCTGTTATCAAAGAAAGTCTGCAGTCCGCGTTGGGAATCAATCTGTCACCAACGCTGTTAATTCTCACATAGGGAACTTTATCAGGACTTAAATGATAAGAGTATTTAGAAGGGAAACCCCAAGGGTAATTATCACCCTTCTCTATTGCAGCAATAGCTGCCAAGATGTCATCATCAATCTTACTTTTGGATCTTGTAACTGCTGCTACTAGATATGTTGCCACTGCTGTTTTCGCTGCTTCATCAGCTAAGCTGTTTCCAACAGTGTGGACACCTACTCGCTGCTACCCTAGAGTATGAATTACATTCACGAGCGGCAGACGTTGTTTAAGGTCTGCGACTCGAACCCAAAGCATTTTATGCTTGATTGCGCTACCTTTGGAATCACGATACTCATTTTGAGACCAAAAGAATAAATTGTCATTGAAAGACTGAACACAGTAAAAAGAGTCACTCATATAAGAGTAGTAACTCGAGGATCAGCAAACTCCAGTGCGAGCACTAGAGCACGAAGCTCTGCCAACTGGGCGGTACAATCACCCAGTGTCTGCGTTTGAACGACATCAGATTTGAATTCACCATTCACGAAAGTACCAGCCGCTATTGCGCAGGCTGCCGAATAAGAATGCTTAGAACCCATCGCCGGTTGCGCCGAACCGTCAGTGTAAATGACACAATGGTAATCCTCAAGCGGGCGCAAGGACAGAGGAGCTGGATGAACAAATTCATACTGTAAGTACTCCTGAGTCTGCAAAGAGACATCATAGATGTAAGTGACATCCGGTGATGTCAAAGAAGTGGCCCATTGTATCCAACACGGATGCAAAGCTTTAGAATTTGGTACACTGGCTTTCGTTACTGCCTCTAGAGCAGGATATGGGGTGACAACCAACCTGTGTCTCCCTTGCGACAGCGCTCTTTCTTTCAGAATCGCCATCTGCACTGCAGTCAAAACTTTTTCGACAGCGGAAAAGCGCATTTCAGCCGAAGTGTACAAGTGCGACTGGTAAGCAATGGGGACTGTGTCGCCCTCATTGAACGTTAAGTACGTGAAACCCACTGCGCCAGGCACAAGTCTTATTACCAGGTTTGTGTGGTTATCACACGTCAGTAAGTATTTAGAAGCAAGAAGATCAGCCTGCAAAGATTGCAGGATAGCTGAATGTTCTGGCAGCAAGCTCGATTTGGAAAAAGTAGGTTGTACCAAGAAATATAGCGACTTGATACGCTGGACATAATCGGGAATGTAAGTATGCCCGAAATTAAAAAAACCCAGCAAAGATTGTAGTTTTTTCAGTGTTGTTGGAGCACGCAAACATGCGCACTTCTCCAGGAAGTGAGGTGCTAAACCTCGTCCTTCGTTGTTGAGTTCATAGCCCAAAAACAACACTGTATACTCTGCAATGTGTGACTTTGCAAAGTTGAATTTGTAACCGAAGTCCGCAAACCTAACAATGATGCGGTCAACGCGACACATATGTGGCCATAATTCGTCGTCTGTGAGATAGATATCATCAACATACGAGTACACATCAGGGTCAATGCTCTCTAACAGAGAGACTACACGAGCAGCAAAGACATCTGGACTGTTTTTATAGCCCATGGCTAATCTTTTAAACTGTTTCTGTTTGCCGCCGGAAGTAAAGGCTGTCCGTTGACTCGTATAGAGGACAGATTATGACTATAAAAGCCATTGGAGATGTCAAGTGTGGTCTTAAACCTTTTTCTCACGAGACAATCAATGAGGGCAGAACTGTGGGTATTCTGTACCGCACAAGTCCGACAATGAGAGTTCAAATGCCGGTAATCCAAAACTAGGCGTTACGACCCATCAGGTTTGGTTACAGTGAATAGAGGATTATTCATGGGTGACACACATCTTGATATTCCAATTGTTCAAGGATTTCTGCGACGTGAGATCTAGCTTCGCAGCACATGGGATATTGGGGTTGTGGCTGTGGCATAGACCGTAATGGAATCTCATGGCTTGGCGACAATTTATCCCACCCAACCTGATTACGGTACAATGCCGGAGCAACCACCTGTGCCCACTCTTCTGCAAAGTTCTGAGCTTGCTCCTTCGGCACAGTGTGTGCGAAAGATGGGAGGATTACCTACTCCCCTCTAGGAGCAGCCAGAACGAAAGCTGGGGGCCAGTCTGCCTCTGCTAACAGAATGTCATATGTAGAGGTCAGATTTTCCCAAAAAATCACTTTTATGGTACGTTGTATGTCACCTTCAATTAAAAGGACTATGTGATATAGTCTGTCAGGGGGAGCCACTCTTGTATCAGAAGTTTGTACAGTAATGAATGTGTCAGTTGCTGTCGCCTTCAGATATGGACGCAGTGCTTGCTGCACCATTGTAACCTCCACTGCGCTGTCTAGCAGCGTTAGTGCCCATGTTAGGTTCTGAAGCTGCGTTCTCACTATCTATGGCATACCTCGCTGTTAGTGCAGCAACTTTCGTCTTCTGGAACGGGGGTCTTTGTCGTGCAAATTCGTCCTGCTTGCCTTTACCATCAGCCGGACGGGGCTGTTCACTTCCTTGGGTGGCACTCCGACCTTTGCCACGGTCTCCTCCACCAGACTGTGAGACCGATATTTCCTGTGAAGAATGAGGAGAACGTTGTTCAGGAGCCTGAAATCTATCAGGAGACCTAATTCTAGTGCGATCGCGCAAATCATATGTGCGTTGAGTAGTCGCTTGAACCGGCGACGCTGGACGAGACCCCTGTTTCAGTTGCTGCTCCCCCTGTTTCTGAGTTTTCCAATTTTGTTTAGGAAAAGCTGGTCGGTCGTCTTTGGAAGACGTCACCGTCTTAGTTTGCGGTTGCGTTGTTGTTTGAACAAAAGGCTTAACCCCTAAACTATTGCGGCCAATGGTCTTATAAGCCTCCACAATAATCTTTGGTAACTGCCGGGGTTTATCGGCGTGGGCGACGAGGCGCAGCTCATTCGACACTTGAAAGTTAACCGCATCTCCCTTGCCGTTAGCAAGGATGAGTGTGGCCACTACGTCGAACACGCTGACAAGCCTCATCCCCAACTCAACCGCCACCTCCGGACCGTGTTGATCCTGAACACGCTTGATCACAGTGGGCAGTACAGCCCTAGACGGCGTGCCGAAGCACTTCGAGTAGACTGCCGCAAACACTTTACCCCAGTTATCACAATCAGCTACCTCTGGGACTAAGTCTTTCTGCAAACTAATGGTGCGGAACCTGTGTTTTTCCACAGGAGTAGAATTCGCGAATACCGCTTCCAGCTGGTCAAATTTCTCAGCAAGCCAATAAGGCATATCGTCCTTATTCTGGGGGCGCTTGCCCATTACCAAATTAACCATGACGGGACTAATAGTAACCCCGGCCGGGCCAGCTGGTTGCGTCGCAACCCCAGGTGCCCCCACCTGGACATTGCGTGAGGCATATTGCACTAAAGCCCTATGTACCGTAATCAAGGCGGTATGGAGTTAACGTAAGTCATCCAGCGGGGCTCGCAAATAACGTGGATGTGGTGTAAACCCGGCCAAGACAGGCCAAGTGGCCCCTGGAATGAACAAGGTACCCAAATGAACCGGTGTAACCGTATGGGGGAGGGCACCATTGAACCAAATTTGATGCTGCCAAGCAGAAATTGGAATTTCCTGCGTCCTATACGGCGTGTAATTAGCCGGGTCTGCCGTAGGAGTGTATGTGTGAAACGTATTATCATCCGCCTTCACCTCCAGCAAAGTAACCCAAGAGTAAAATAGCTCATAGGGATGCGATGCATCTGCACTCACTACAAAGATAATAGACATCCCATCGTCAGGCACCCCGAACTGCATCAAATGATGCCTTTAGAGGTGCGCAACTATGTGGTGCAATAGCGGCTTCAGCCATAAGGACACAGAGAAAAAAACAATCTATACAAACAGTAGCACAAAAAGGGTATAAGATAAAATGAAAACCTTTTTAATTGTCAATCTTGAGAGAACCTATATATTAACTATTTAGGTAGGTTTAAACAGTCACTCCCGTCAACCGGAAACAAGAGTGAGGGTATTGTGGACTAATATAAGCACTACTAAGGTATCTCAATCCTAAGACCAAAACGTTAGGTGCAATATGTTGCAGGGATTCTGCTCATGCACAGAACTATGCGCAGAACCCCTATCCAACTAGCATCAGTGTCTCATTCATTCTCCGTATCATCTCGAAGCTACTAATGATTAGACAACCCAGAACAAGTGACTTAGAGTACTCTAAGGAATGGTGGGAATCGGAAACACCTTTTCGTTATTATTCTCATATCAGTCCACAACAAGAGTAATCAGAGACACGGAAAAGTTTAAAATGTTTTTTTTTAACTACGTGCTCTAAGGTACAGTACTTTGGCTAATATAAGCAGACAAATGATTAAAAACAAAACCATCAGCATTGTTACAATACCATAGAAAATGAAGGGAGAAATCATATTACAAATGATAGTGGAAAACAAATCCTATAATACTTTGTGAACCACCCTCCCTTCGCAAGTGAATTAGTTTTATAAAACTAATAGATGGTCTCTAGGCTTGAATGGGGAACCCCATACTTCAAAGATCAGCTTAGGTGAATCACATCACAGGATCAGCTCTGCTCTCTGTGTCTGGAAAGGTTTTCTCCAAGTGTCTGAATCATGCATGCAAATGCAATATTAAAGGCACCAGAGTTTCAGATATTTGCAGCTGTGTGTGTGTTGTGTCTAGAGCGTGGACCGATCAACCTGAATTCAACAGCACACGTTGTTATTTGCCCTCGACGGCTTCTGCACACAGTGTTCAGACTAAGGTCGCGGTGCACGTCTAGGGATGTGAACAACAGACCGTTCTCAAGTGAAGAAAAAGCAAGCAAGCAGTTTTACTTATAATAACAGCTACCTGCAGTGTCGTGTGCAAAAGCAGCAAAGTGGCGAGATGGCGTTTTACTTCTAAAGCGCTTATGCTAACATAGCAATGTGTGCACATAAAACCCTGTCTTCACTACAGTAGGAGTAGATTAGCAAAGAGAGAATGAGCATCACATCACCGTAATAACCATATTAACATAATATGACTTTGTATTGTGAATAGCCTATATTTGTAAATTAATTTGCTGTAAGAAGAAATAGTATATCTATGATATGAGTAAATCAAAAGAAATTGAATTGATTTTTGAAGTTGTTCTCCCTTTTGATAGTCAGAGACTGCTTTAAACAAAGTTATGGATGGAAGCTTACACATCCCATGTGTTGTGTGTTGAAATTAGTATGGAGGCAAGATTCAAAGATGGCTGATGTGGCTCTACCATTGAGGTGGAGAAAGTACACCTAACAGTGAGTGAGAATACAAATGAAAAAAAAATGTGCCATGCAGAGTGCAGGTACACGAAGTCTGAAATACATCAAAGCAGTATAGAATATAAAAAGAGAAGGGGTTTACAAGTCAGATAAAATATGTAGGTACAAATGAAGAGTGCGCAAATTAGAAATTCTCCTAGGGTCCCACAGTGCAGCTCAACGTACTGCTGCTAGCTGGGACATCTTAAGGATTTGGGGGCCATGGGCCATATGTATTTTGGGGGCCCTTTTTTGGAACAGCTTGGAATTTATGAGCCAATTTCAGCTCTTTCATGCCCTCTTTGGCCAAGTTACTGACAGTGCACAGGCACACTTGTCCAAATTCCTAAATATGTTTACATCTAATATTCAGGGATAGGGATGTGTGTTTCCAATATTGTAACACAGCACCAGCTCACTAATATTACTGCAAATAATCTCTGTGACACCCTCCCATTTCCCATATATCATGTCCTGTTTGATCTAAAAAATATATATTTTTGGTGGATGTTTCATGAAACATAAACACAACCTTTTTCTGTAAAATGTCAGTAATAGACTCTTGCACATCACCCACAAAATATATTAAAGTAAAATGGTATTTAAATTAAGAATTATTCAAGGTCCTCAGGGCAAGACTCTGCAGAACAGAGCTGGCTCTATCAGGGGCTGCAGAACAGAGCTGGCTCTATCAGGGGGTCCTCTGACAGGCTGGGACCCCCCAAAACCCACTTTGCCCATGCCTTAAAACGTCTCTGGCAGCCAGAGAGCTACATTGTGGGCTGCCACCACAATTCCAAACCCTGGCTTGCATTTAACACATATATGCATCAGTGCTGCATCCTGGCTCGCTTAAAACGAACCAAGTGGGCCGAAAACACCCGAAAACCATACTTCATAAGTAAAGTAACATAGTGCTACTGCTGACACTAGGCTCATTTGGAAATGTGATGTACATTAGTGCAATAAACGCAAATGCACGCCTTTCCAGCATAGATGATGTCAGACTGTGACCATGAAAACTCCATTGCCCCGCCCCCAAATGCCATGTTGAGTGACAGTGGCAGATATCTTATAACATGATGACGATGAATAACCATAAACTTAGTAAACAAAGCCCAAATCATGACCATGGCATCAAACAACACGACAGTTTGGATAACACTATTATCCTTATTAATGAAGCACTCTTTATCGAGACCATAGCATCAGCGATCTATTTATTTATACTGAATGCAATTCAACACATTTCAGTTTGTAGTAGACATCCGCCCGCCCGTGGTTCTTTTGCTAACAGGCTTCGCGTGCTTCCACGAACACAAAACAGCTGCTAATTCGCAACACTCATCGCACAGAAATGCACAGCTGGAAAGAGTACGCAGTAGGCGATAATCACTCATCAGTCGGCACACCACTGCGGCATGTGCTCACTAGTGCTCTGTGAACAAATGGAGCTAGGTAATTCATCTCTTCCCCACAGATGCATCCACTAATGCAATATAAACACATTAAATCACATCATAGGCATGCGGGAGTCTTAAAGACCTAATGAGAAGGTAGCGAGCCATTGTCTCCACTTATGCACAAGAAAACTAATGGAGAACAAGCATTGGCAAAGCCAATAGGTATCGCCTATTCAATAGCTATTGGCTTAGCCAATGTGTTTTTAGCCATGTTCTACACCAGAGTGGCCGCTGTTCAGCATGGCTAAAAGTTAGTGGTGTAGAGGAGTGTGCCGTGAAGAGGATTAGTGTAGAGTTTCATGGCATAGAGTGGAGTAGGGTGTCGTAGAGTTGAGTGCCATAGAGTGTCATAGCATAGAGTGGAGTAGAGGGTTGTGGAGTGCTGTAGAGTGGTGATTAGTGTCATAGAGTTGAGAGTTTTACAGTGGAGTACAGTGGAGTAGAATGGGGTGGAGTAGAGTGAAGTAGGGTTTAGTGCCGTGAAGTAGAATAGAGTGTCATGGAGTGGAGAAAGCAGAGTGGACTGGAGTGGTATATAATAGAGTGGAGTGTTATAGAGTGAAGGGTTGTAGAATGGAGAGCTGCGGAATGGAGGGGCATAGAGTGGAGGGACGTAGAGTGGACTAGAGTGTCATAGAGTGGAGTGGCATAGGGTGTCATAGACTGGGGTGGTACAGAGTGGCGTAGAGTGGGGAGGTGTATAGTGGAGTACAGTGAAATAGTGTGTAGTGGAGTAGAGTGGAGTGGCATAAAGGGAGTTGTGTAGAATGGAGTAGGATGTCATAGAGTGGTGTGGCGTAGCATGTATTAAAGGAGCATAGAGCAGAGGAGCATGTAGGGGTGTAGAGTGGAGGGCATAAAGCAGAGGGGAGTAGAGTGGAGGGTTGTGGAGTCGAGTAAAGTGTCAGAGTGGAGTTGCATAGAGTGTAGTAGAGTGTCAAAGTGTAAAATAGTATAGTTGATAGGAGTAGAGTAGCATAGAGTGGAATGGAGTGTCGAAGAGTGGAGTATTGTAGAATCATAAAATGTCGTAGAGTAGAATGGCCCTCAGTGGAGTTGAGAAGGATGGCATTGAGAGGAGTGCCCTGTCAGAGTGGAGTGTCATAGAGTAAAGTGTTGTGTCAAAAACTGGAGGGGCGTAGAGTGGAAGGCATAGAGTGGAAGGGTGTAGTGAGGCAAGGAATGGAGAGTCATAGGGTCGAATGGAGTAGAGTGTTGTGGAGTGAAGTGTCTTAGAGTGGAGTGTCCAAGGCTGGAGTGTCGTGCGATGGATACAGTGGAGTGGTGTGGAGTGGTGTAGAGTGGCGTAGAGAGGAGTAGAGCGGAGCAAATTGGAGTGGTGTAGCTTAGAGTGGAGTAAAGTGTTGTAGAGTGGAGTACAGTTGAGTGCCATACAGTGGAGTGGAGTGAAGGTGAGGGTCTTGGGAGGTAATAGAGTGGAGTACAGTGGTGTGTAGTGGAATAGAGTGGAGTGACAGGAAGTAGACTGGCATTAAGTAGGGTGGTGTAGAGTGGAGTAGGGTGGTGTAGAGTGGAATAGAGCAGTTGTTGCCAAATTGGGGTCTGTGAACCCTTAGGATCCACGACACCTTCCCAGGGGGTCCACAGGCAGCAGTTTTAAAAGCACTGCAAAGTTCCTTGTATAATCAGCAGTTTTTGGGCAGCAATGAAAGTGTAAAGATAACTCCGGTGATTAATTTACCTGGTGGAGAGAGATGGAGGTTTTGTCCAGTGACAGCTTTGACTCATCTAAGGCAGCGCAGATGGTTAATATGCCTGCTGCAAAGAATGTCTACCATGCATTTTAAAGAAAACTGTATGTTTTTTGTGCATAGCTCAGTGGGTTCCTGCTTTTGCCGCAGAGATTCGTTTGTCATTATGCGGTTCAAAGGTTCCAATCATAATCTAGCACAGTGAGCTATGAACTGCTATCAAAGAGCTGTATGCAAACTGCTTGGTACAAGTTACTAAGTTAAGCTTTTTCCCATTTTTTCATAATCCCGATTCTGCTAAAACGGTTTGTTTGGTTAGTAATAAATCCTTATTATTGAAGTCAACGCTAACCCCTGTGTTATGTTCGGACTCCTGAGTTTGTGCTTCTCCAGAACAAGCACTCTTAAAAAATTCCTACCTGTATGAATGACATGTGAATCCTACACCTTTGCCTTATGTAACATTTTCTATTCACTGATTTACACACGTATGATTCATTGTCTCTATATGCGTGTGATGTAAAATGCTCTGACACCCTACAGTGGTATGAGAGGTGCTATAAAACAAATTAAATACATGTGATAGTGGGGCAATGGAGAGATGAGAGGCACTGTTGGAGGGTAGTAGTGAGGGAATCATTGAAGATTGTCAATCATTTAAGATTCACAAAAGATTGTGGTATCCTGGTGCATAGTATGGTTATTATTTACTAAGCTTTAAAAGCTAATACAATTCAATATATAATGACAAATGTAGTGTAAAATGCACCATTTTCCCCAAAATGTTCTTGGGGGAGAACCCCCCAAAGCCTCCTTTGTAGTGGTCAGGCTCACTCGCTGCACTTGGTGTGCACTGTACGGGGACTGGTCTGACAACATTTGCCAGAGCAGCTTTAGGTTTCCAGTCCAGCCTTGGCAGGAGCAGGAGCCTCAAGCTGCGAAATAAAATCAAACAATGAAATGTTAGTCACAAGATGCAGCACCAACCTTCCCATTAAGATTTTTTGATTCTTGCAAATATAAAAATACAAAAATCTTTAGTCATTCAAGTCTAGTCTTTTTTTGATGTGCACACATATGTGTTGATTTTTTTCGAATTACAGTTTTAATGCTTGACATTTAAATCATACAAATTGCTTGGGGGTCTCCAGCTTTCAGTAGTGACTCAATGTGAGTCCTCAGGAGTGAAAAGTTTGGGAACCACTGGAATAGAGTGTCATAGAGTGGAGTGTCATAGTGTGGGGGTTGTGGAGGTGTGTAGAGTGGAAGGGTGTAGAGTGGAGGGACATAGAGTGGAGGGGTGTAGAGTGTTAGTGTGTTGTGGTGTAGAGTTGACTAGAGTGTCGTACAGTCGTACAGTGGAGTGGCATAGAGAGGAGTGGAGTGTCATGGAGTATTGTAGAGTGGAGTGGCATAGACTGGAGTGCCATGGAGTGGAGTGGCATAGAGTGGAGTAGCATAGAGTAGAGTGGAGTAAAGTCTCATACAGTGGAGAAAAGTATCATAGAGTGGCATACAATGAAGTAGAGTGGAGTAGAGTGGAGTAGTACAGAGTGTTGTGGAGTGCCGTAGAGTGGCATACAGTGGATTGACAGAGTGTCATAGAGTGTGAGGGTGTAGAGTGGAGGGTTGTAAAGAGGAGGGTCATAAAGTGGAGGGATGTACAGTGGAGGTACGTAGAGTGTAGTAGAGTATAGTGGAGTGGCGTAAAGTGGAGTAGAGTGTCATAGAGTGGAGCAGAGTAGCATAGAGTGCAGAGGATTGGTGTAGAGTGGAGTGCCATATAATAAGAGTGTCATAGAGTGGTGGGTTGTAGAGTGGAGGGTCCTAGAATGTCATGGAGTGGAGTAGCAGAAAGTGGAGTGGAGAAGAGTAGGCTGGCATAGAGCGTAGGGGCATAGAGTAGAATGTGGTGGAGTGGCGTACAGTAGAGTGACATGGAGTGGTATAGAGTAGAGTGTTGTGGAGTGGAGAGTCATGGACTTGAGTAGAATAGATTGGTGTAGAGTGGTGTAGAGTGAAGAGGAGTACATTGGAGAAGAGTAGTTTGGCGTAGAGTGGAGTACAGTGTTGTAGAGTGGATTGTTTTTTCATACATTGGAGTGTCATACAGTGGAATGTTGTAGATTGGAGGGGCAGAGAGTACAGTGGGGTAGAGTCGAGCTGCTTGGAGTGTTATGGCGTAGAATGTCATGGAGCATGGAGTGGAGATGCTCAAAGTGGAGTGGAGTGGGTTGGCATAGCTTAGAGTTAAGTAACGTGTTGTTGAGTGTAGTAAATAGAGTGGCGTATCATAGAGTATCTTAGAGTGAAGTGGCATGCCTTATAGTGGAGTGTCATAGAGTGGAGTTTCGTAGAGTGGAGTGGGATAGAGTGTTGTAGACTAAAGTTAAGTGGCATGGTGTAGGGTGGAGTCAAATGTTGTAGAGTAGAGTGGAGTAGAGCGAAGTACAGAAGAGTGGACTAAAGCAGACTGGCATAGAAGGGCGTAGAGTGTGGTGGGATAGAGTTACATAGAGTGGAGTGTCATAGCGCTGAGTGGAGAAAGGTGTGGTAGAGTAGAGCATAGTAGCGTGCCGTGGAGTAAAGTAGGGTCTTGTAGAGTGGCATATAGTGGATTCGAGAAGGCTGGTGTAAAAAGTCAGAGAGGGGTGGAGTGTCATAAAGTGCCGCAGAGTAGAGTGAAGTAGAGTAGCGTGCCATATAGTGGCTTGTGGGTGTAAAGTGGAGGGTTATAAAGTGGAGGGGTATAGGGTGTACTAACCTGTCTGAGTGAAGAGGCATAGCATATTGTAAAGTTTCGTAGAGTGCAGTGGTGTAGAGTAGAGTGGCGTAGAGTGTTGCAAAGTGGTGTGGTGTGTCAGAATGGAGTGACGTACAGTGGAGTGGCATGGAGTGGAGTATTGTGCAGTGGAGTAGAGTGGACTAAAGTGCCATCGAGTGCAGCACATTAGAGTGGCATACAGTGGAGTAGTGTCATAGCGTGGAGTGGCTTAGAGTGTCATGGAGTGTCAGAGTGGAGGGTTGCAGAGTGCAGGTTCATAGAGTGGAGTGTCATAGTATGGAAGGTCAAGTAGTGGATGGCTGTGGAGTGGTAGGGTGTAGAGTGTTGTAGAGTGTAGTAGAGTGTTGTGGCATACAGTGGAGTAGAGTGTCATTGGGTGGAGTGGATAAGAGTGTCATGGAGTGTCATAGAGTGGATTGGGATAGAGTGGCATAGAGTGTCGCAGAGTAGAGGGTCGTACAGTGGAGGGTTGTAAAAGTGAAGGGTCATAGTGTGGAAGGTCAAGTAGTGGAGGGCTGTGGAGTGGAAGAGTGTAGAGTGGCGGGGTGTAAAGTGTTGTAGAATGTAGTAGAGTGTTGTGGCATACAGTGGAGTATAGTGCCATTGGGTGGAGTGGCGTAGAGTGTCATGGAGTGTCGAGTAGTGTCGCAGAGAAGAGGGTCGTAGAGTGGAGGGTCATAGAACGGAAGGCTGTAGAGTGGAAGGGTGTGGAGTGGAAGGGTGTAGAGTGGAGGGGTGTAAAGTGTTGTAGAGTGTAGTAGAGTGTTGTGGCATACAGCGGAGTAGAGTGTCATTGGGTAGAGTGTCATGGAGTGTCGAGTAGTGTCGCAGAGTAGAGGGTCGTAGAGTGGAGGGTTGTAGAGTGGAGGGTCATAGACCGGAGGGCTGTAGAGTGGAGAGGTGTAGAGTATTGTATAGTGTAGTAGACTGGTGGGGCATAGATTAGAGATGAGTGTAGTATCATGAAGTGTAGTAGAGTGAAGTGGAGTATCATATACTGGAGGGTCATAGAGTGGAGTGTCAAAGATTGGAGTGTAGTAGAGTGGAGTGGGATAGAGTGGGGTGGCATAGAGTGTCATAGAGTGAAGTGTCGTAGAGTGGAGTGAATTAGAGTAGAGTTAAGTGGTGTAGCATAGGGTGGAGTAAAGTGTCATAGAGTGGAGTAGAGTAGAGTACAGTGGACTAGAGCAGGAGTTGAAGGGAGGACAGTGGAGTATTGTAAAGTGGCATGAAGTGTCAGAGTGGCATTGAGGATAGTGGCATGGAGTGAAGTGGCAAGGCACAGACTGTCATGGAGTGGCATTGAGTGACATAGAGTGGCATAGAGTAGAGGTTCATGGAGTGTAGTAAAGAGCCGTAGAGTGGAACAGCATAGAGTGGAGTGTCGTAGAGTGAAGTGGGATAGAGTGGAGTGGAATAGAGTGGGTGGGATACAGTTACGTAGAGTGGATTGTCATGGAGTAGAGTGTCATAGAATTGAGTGGAGAAACGTGAGATAGAGTAGAGCAGAGCAGATTGGCGTGGAGTTGTAGGGTGGTATAGAGTGGCATAGAGTTGATTAGAGAAGGCTGGGGTAGAGTGCCTTGAAGTGTCAGAGTGGGGTAGAGTGTTGTGGAGTGCGTAGAGTGGGGTGGAGTGTCATAGAGTGGCGTAGAGTAGAGTGGAGGTGAGTAGAGTAGAGTGGCGTAGAGTGACGTGGGGTAAAGTGCAGGGTTGTAGAGTAGAGAGGCATAGAGTGGAGGGGTATCGAGTGGAATAAAGTGTCAGAGAGGAAGGGCATAGTATACCCTTAAGTGTCATAGAGTGGAGTGGCATTGAGTAGAGTTGCGTAGAGTGTCGAGGTGTGGTGTGAATTGTCATAGAGTGGAATGGCATACACTGGTGGAGTGGGATAGAGTGAAGTGTTGTGGAGTGGAGTAGAGTAGAGTGGACTAAAGTGCCATAAAGTGTAGCACATTAGAGTAACATACAGTGTAGTAGTGTCACAGCGTGGAGTGGCGTAGAGTGTCATGGAGTGTCATAGAGTGTATTGGCGTAGACTGTCGTAGAGTGGAGGTTCATAGAGTGGAGAGTCATAGAGTGGGGGGTCAAATAGTAGAGGGCTGTGTAGTGGAAGGGTGTAGAGTGGAGGGATGTAAAGTGTTGTAGAGTGTAGAAGTGTTTTGGCATATAGTGGAGTACAATGCAGTAGAGTCGAGTGGCGTAGATTGTCATGGAGTGTCATAGAGTGGATAGACAAAGATTGTCGCAAAGTGGAGGGTCGTAGGGTCGGGTGTCATAGCGCTGAGTGGAGTAAAGTATTGTAGAGTGGAGCAGAGTAGAGTGGAGGAAAGTAGGGTAGTGCGGAATGGCGTAGAGTGGATTAGAGATGGCTGGCATAAAGTGTTCTGAAGTGTCAGAGTGGGGTGGAGTGTTGTGGAATGCCGTAGATTGGGGTGGAGTGTTGTAGAGTGGCGTAGAGTAGAGTGGAGTGGAGTAGAGTAGAGTGGTATAGAGTTGTGTGGCATAAAGTGGAGGGTTGTAGAGTGGAGGGGCATAGAGTGGAGAGGTGTGGAGTGGATTAAAGTTTCAGAGTGGAGGGGCACAGTATATCATAATGTGTTAATGAGCAGAGTGGCGTACAGTGGAGTGGTGTGGAGTGGGATAGAGTGGTGTAGAGTGGTGTGGAGTGGCGATGAGGGGTGTAGAGTGAAGTGGAGTAGCATAGAGTGGAGTAGGGTGGAGAAGGATAGGTTGGAGTAGAGTGGAGAAGAGAAGGTTGGAGTAGAGTGGAGTAGACTGTTGTAAGGTGGAGTGTTGTGCCCTAGATTGGAGTGACGTAGGGTGTAATGTTGTAGAGAGGAGGGACACAGATTGGAGGGGTGTAGAGTAGAGTGTCATAGAGTGGTGTGTCATGGAGTGGAATTTCGTACAGTGGAGTGGTGTAGAGTTGAGTGTTGTAGAGTGGAGTGGCGTGGAGTGTTGTGGAGTGGAGTGTCCTCAAGTGGCAGAGAGAGGAGTGGCATAGTGTAGAGTGGAGTAAAGTGTTGTTGAGTGGAGTAAAGTGTCAGAGTGGAGTGCAGTAGAGTGGCATACAGTGGAGTGGAGTGTCGTAGAGTAAAGGGACGTAGAGTTGAGTGTCATAGTGTCAAAGTGGAGTAGAGAGTTTTAGAGTGGAGAGTTGTAGAGTGGAGGGTTGTAGAGTGTCAGGAAGTGGAGTAGAGTGGAGTAGAGTGAAGTGGCGTAGAGGGGCATGGTGTACAGTGGAGTAGAACAGCATAGCATAGAGTATGGTGGTGTAGAGTGCAGTAGAGTTGGAGTACAGTGGAGCATAAAGGAGTGGCATAGAGTGGAGTGGCGTACAGTGGAGGGGCTTAGAGTTTCATAGAGTGTTGTGCCATAGAGCGGAATAGAGTGTAGTGGAGTGTCAGAGTGGAATGTCATGGAGTGTCACAGAGTGGTGTACAGTGAATTGGAGTGTGGAGTGTCACGGAGTGGTGTAGAGTGGTGTAGAATGGTGTGGAGTGGTATGGAGTGTCATAGAGTGGAGTAAAGTGTCATAGAGTGGAATACATTAGAGTGGTGTACAGTGGATTAGAGTGTCTTGCATGGAGTGTCGTAGAATGGAGGATCATAGAGTGAGGCATAGATTGTAGGGGTGTATAGTGGAGGGCTGTTAAGTGGAGGGATGTAGAGTGAAGAGGTGGAGAGTGTCCTAGAGTGTAGTAGAGTGTTGTTCCCTAGCGTGGAACAGAGTGTCATAGAGTGGAATATCGTGGAGTGTCACAGAGTGGGGTGTCATTGAGCGCAGTAGCCTAGAGTGGATCAGGATAGAGAGAAGTGTCGTAGAATGGAGTAGAGTAGAGTCGAGTCGAGTAGAGTTGAGTGGCATAAGGTAGGGTGGAGTAACGTGTCATAGAGTGGCAAAGAGTGAAATACAGTAGAGTGTATTAGAGCAGACTGGCTTGGAGTTGAAGGGTATAGAGTAGAGTGGAGTATTGTAGAGTGGCGTGGAGTGTCATAGAGTAAATTAGTAGAGTGGCGTGGAGTAGATTGTCGTGGCAGAGAGCGATGTGGAGTGGAGTGTGTTATAATGGAATAGAGTGGAGGCTCGTAGAGTGAGTGGAGTAAAGTGCCGTAGAGTGGAGTGTCGTAGAGTGGAATGAAATAGAGTGGGGTGGGGTAGAGTTACGTAGAGTGGAGTGTCATAGAGTGGAGTATCATTGTGTAGAGTGAAGTAAAGTGTGGTAGAGTGGAGAAGAGTAGAGTGGAGTGGAGTAGGATGGCACAGAGTGGTGTAGAGTGGATTGGAGAAGACCGGCATAAAATGTCGTGGAGTGGGGTGGGGTGGAGTGTCAGAGTGGGGTGGTGTTTTAGAGTGGCGTGGAGTAGAGTAGAGTGGCATGGCGTAAAGTGGACGTTGTAGAGTGGAGGGGCATAGAGTGGAGGAGTGTGTTGTGGAATAAAGTGTCATACAGTAGACGGACATACTGTGTCATAAGTCTCGTAGAGTAAAGGGAAGTAGAGTGTTGCAGAGTGGAGTAGAGCAGAGGGGCATAGATTAGAGGGGCGTAGATTAGAGGGGCGTAGGTTTAGAGGGACGTAGATCAGAGAGGTGTAGATCAGAGGGGCATAGAGTGGAGTAAAGTGTTGTAGAGTGGAATGAGGTTGTATCGAGTGGGGCAAATTGTCATTGAGTGGAGCACAGTGGAGTGGCATAGAGTGGAGTAAAGTGGCATAGAGTGAAGTGCCATTGAGTGTTGTAGAGTTGAGTAGAGTGGAGTGGTGTATAGTCAAGCAGCATAGAGTGGCCTAGATTTAAGTGGGATAGAGTAGGGTAGAGTGGTGTAGAGTGTCATAGAGTGGAGTAAAGTGTCATAGAGTGGAGTGATGTAGAGTGGAGAGGCATAGAGTGGTACAGAGTAGAGTTGAGTGAAGTGACTTAGTGTGGAGTAAAGTATCGTAGATTGGAGTGGCATAGAGTGAAGAGCCATAGAGTTGAGTGGAGAAAAGTGTCAGTGTGGAGTGGCATAGCATGGAGTGTTGTCAAGTGGAGTAAAGTAGCTTGAAGTGTAGTAGAGTGGAGTGGCATAGAGTGTCGTAGAGTGGCATAGATTGCCGAAGAGTGGAGTGCAGTAAAGTAGAGTGGCATAGAGTAGAGTGGCTTAGAGTGCAGACATACAGTTTTACTGACAACACTATACAGCGCACAAACTATAATGTGTGGAAATGTCATCACCTAATGTATTGATTTGTTTTGATCGAATTTAAATATGTGTTGCCAACACACTTCAGAATTACAAAAGAAATGTGCTTTTTTTGTGCTTTCCTATTTCTGAAATATTTGCACAGTTCAACTATGGGCATTTAATTTTTGTTGTGTGTTAGAAAAAAGTATTTTCTTTCCCATCCCCAGATTGTCAGATAAAGCCTCTCACTTTGAATTCAGAGAAAGAAAGGTAAACACTAAGCTGCTTTGGAAGACAGAGTATGTCCTTTCGATCCCTGTCTTTAAATGCACAGAAACTGTGAAAGATAAGAACCACATTTAAAGGCCAGTTTACAGAAAGTGAGCATTTGTGGAAGAATACAGTAAACTGACTATGCTCCATAGGAGGAAAAAAGACATGATGGACAGCCTAAAACAAATAAAGTCAGCAAATAGAAAGCAAGCACATGTGAGTTACAAACCACAAAGCCAAAGGTAAGCTATTGGCTGAATGCCTTTTTCAGTCAGTTTTTCAGAATGTCTCCAGGAAATCTTGCAGGCTTCAACCTAAAAAAAGTGGTGCCTGCAAAGCTGCAAACCAAGAACAACATTCTAACATAAAGAATATGAATGTTTATATAGAAGGCAATGAGGTAAGGTAATTTTGAAAGTGATGGGAGTAACAACTCACCCCAAACTATCCAAGCAGGCAACCCTGATTTCGTCCCGCTTGCCCAAAAAGTTAACCCCCCAAGAAACATTGGAAAACACAGGGCCAATTGGTGCAATTTTCAGACAATTTTCACATACATTGACTAAAAAAACCACACATTCTAATTGGGCACTCATGAACTATTCTAATACTTTCCTAGTGTGCCAAGAAAGCCTGGTCAGCCCGAGGATGGTTGGGGTTGGAGTTCACCTCCCCAAGAACACTGCGAAATCAAGGCAGCACAATGGTGACTTTTTCAACGGATTGTCTAAAATGCCTTTATTATTACAAGTATTTAAAAATATTTGGGTATGCAATTTCACACTGCCAGTTATTTTTCAAAATGTGGCGTGCTCTGCAAGACCAAAGGCAAATAAGAATACAAGTGGCATTTGCTGGCAGAGGACACCGAGCTCAGGCAGGGGAAGAGGGATTTTAACTGCATAGCAATGCAGTGCTCTGTGAAAAAGTGCATCTTCTTCAGCTTTTTCCAGAGTTCATCAAGAGTTGCAGCAGCCTTGATGGACATATGCATATTAATTCAGATCCTGAGTGCATAGATGAAGAAGTCCTGTTTCTGGGTTTTTCTTCTTTTTTTAACAATTCTTTATTTCCATTTTGGTGGTGTCCTGGCAGCAAGTAAGTTAGAAGATGCTGGAGATGGTAAGCTTGTTAGCTCAATGGGCGAGGATGGCGGGTGTGATGGTTTTGCAGGTAAGAGGAGCTGTTGGTGTTCCATCAGGGTTGGGGTGAATTTCCTCAGGCCCTTGTTGAGGCATGCTGCGGTGCGTCAAATTGAATTCAAGTGGTAAAGGGTGGCTGCGGAGAAGGATGTTACCTGCATAAAGAGGAGTGAACACAATGGCTTTGATGGGGTGCTAAGCTTACTCTCTGTGAGGAATGGTTTTGCTTTCTTTAGAAGAGAGAGTAGGTCGTCTTGGTCTTCTTGGTCTTCTTGGTGATATGGTCCTTCAGTATAAAGCTGATGTTGAGAGTGAACCTGAGTGACTTGGAGCTCAGTGGATGTTGAATCTTCCCAATGTCATGATCTTCGGCCAGGTTTGTATGTGTCATGTTTTTTTTCTTTTTGACAAAAACAGATAATTCAGTCTTGGAGCTTCAGATAGGTGCAGGACTTTTAAGCATGGATGAGGTGCAAATGGTGCTTCAGGTATTTGGTGTCAAAAGCTGATGAGACTTTCATGTCAAGTTGTGAATCTGCACAATATTGGTGAATTTATGTGAGGAGATTTCCAAGGGTCTCTGTGTAGAAACTGAATATGATGAGGATCAGGATTAATCCCACTGAGATTTAAGTGACGTTAAGTATCTGGCATCTCAATGTACCCAAGGGGATGAACTGAGGTGGTCTGGAAAGGTAGGGGGAGGACTAGTGAAGGATGATGCCAGTGGGTCATATTCGGGACTTCAATGTATGGATTCGGGTGGAATGGTCTACAGTGTCAAAGACAGTTGATAGATTAACAAATATAAGGAAGTATTCTTATCTGTGGTGAGGAGGATGTGTCATATACATTCTGTAATTGGATATTTTATATTTGCAGCATAATCTGAAGCTAGATTGGTAGTTGTGAATGAGATAGTTACTACTAGTAATGTGGTTTTGCAGTTATACATATGCTGCTCTTCCAGTGATATTGCAGATTAATAATTGATGAGTTAGGGGCTGGATAAGATACTGTCTTCCTAGGGGGTGGCTTTGAATTCTTTGGGGAAGATAGTGAGGTCTAAGAAAGGGTGAGAAAGAGAATGATTGAAGGATGGCCATTTTGAGGTGTTCTTGAGAGGTGTTAATTGGTATTGGTAAGAAACAGTATTGGTGCGTTCAAAATGAGGATCGATTTTCAGTATTTCTTCACTGTATAAGAGGTTGATATTATTTCACTTGTCCATGTAGTGGGGGTTGGTGGGTCAGGCAGGGTGTTGAATGTCATTCTTGATTGCATTAAAGAGTGTTTAGCATGGGTTGGCTGTTTCATTTATGGTACTGGTATGGTAAGTGTCTGCATGTTTCTCATAATGGCTCTAGTAGTGTAAAGTCATTGGAAAACTGATGTTCGTCTACCTTTCTCCTGTCCATTGGTGAGGTTATTAGAATACCCAAGAAATGAGAACTTTGGGTTTGTAGTTGCATGCTTTAGTTGATGCATGGATGTTGGCATGGTTTACTAGAAATGAGCTGAAGTGGTTGAGAACAATATTGATGTCAGTTGTTGGGGTTGATGAAGGCTCAAAGGTTATGTTTGAGCTGTAGATTTGTGTTGTTCTTTTTTGAGTTTACCTCATTGTGTTGTTTGGATGTGAAGCAGGATGATCGGGACGGTGAACTAGCCAGTCAAGTCTAGGGGTACGGCTGGTTGACATTGACTGGTTAGTGATGTTAAGAAGACAAGGTCAAGAATGTGGACTTTGAGCGGGCTTGATTGAATGGCATTTTCTATCATGTTGAACATACCGAAGAACTTGAGTAGCACGTCTCTTGATTTGTTTTGTGCTTTTGTTGTCTGGTAGGTTGAAAAGTCACCAGGGAGAGTGATCTGTGAATGTCAGATGGACGAGGTGGTGATTACGTCTGACAGTTCATCTATGAAGTCTTTGTTCTATTTGGGAGACCTATAGATTTATTTATTTATTTATTTATTGACATTTGTTAAGCGCGAACGAATACCCGTAGGCGTCTCGGTGCAGAATGGATTGTGTAGAGTGAAATGTATTATGCGTGGAGCATGTGAGACGCTCCATGGAGTTGACTGTAGTTATTTTCCATAGGGTGCAGGACCAGGAGGAATTGTGAGGCCTCTGCCTTTCTTGTATGTGCACTCTGCAAGCCGAGGGTTGCATTCTGTGGAGATAAGGGTGTCTAGGATGTATGAAGATGTAGAGGTGAGACGTGTTTCTATGAGTGTGTCAAGGTTGTGAAATGTGAGCGTGATGACGTCTGTAGTATTTGAACAATGGAATAAAGCAGAGTGTGCATTGATAAGGCATGAGTTGGGGAGTGTTTTGGTAGTTTGTGGGTGTGGCACTAAGTGGGATGTGAAAGAGGGAATTTCTCTGTGTTGCAGTGATGTGGTGTGAGTGTTTGTGTGGTCCAGGTAGTAATGTGGGGATGGGCAGAATGCGGTGCTCAATGAAGCACATGATGCAGAGTCACCTTGTAGCTGATGTCTGTGGTGCAGTTATAGTGGAGCATAGTGTTGTAGTCAAAATAACAACCTTTGAATACAATCAGATTGCAAGTAGCTGTTTATTGGAGCACACTCATACAGCGGCTACATCTCTCTAACTAAATCGAATCTTCAATTCCTAACACACCATAATACACAGTAACCAATAGAAGCACATGGAATTCTGAACTCCAGAATTCCATGTCTAGAGTTCCATGTCCCTACAAGCTCACAGTAAAGAATAAATAAGTCTACATTACTACACACCTATCCTCTTTAGAAACCCAAAAACAACAGAGAAAATCTAATAATAAAATAAATAAAGATAACCAAAAGAAAGTAAGGACCTATTATACAGAATTACATTGTACAGGGCTAGTACATAACTGATTCATTGTATTTTTGTGGTAATTTAACACTCATGTAACTCTTTGTATGACTCATGTTACAATGAATAGACAATAAACTGTTTTCGTTATTCCCTATTGGCAACTGAACACTAGCATCTCAATATTGTTGATTTCATGTCTTTGAATTGTTTCACTAACAACATCAGGCTTAGAAAGATCCCTCATATATATAAATACATCCATAATTAAGCGCGCTAATTGCGATTCTCCTATTACCATGACTAGAGACTCTGGATTTCATTAAAGACACGGAGGCTAACATTATGCATATTTCTTTTAATGCAGTTTCCAAGCCGCATACATCATAAAGCAAAAGTTCCAGAACGTTAACAATAATAAAAGGCATGAGCCCATAGCAATCTGCCTCTTTTAAATGAAGTGTAGAGCAGGATAAGTTCCAGGAAAGGAGGAGACAACTTCGATAATCATCAGTGAAAGTAGTGGATCAGAAGCGATGAACATCCGAATGTCATTAAATTGAAGGTTAAGAAAGATTATCTGTAAAAAAGAGAGAGAGATGCAAGTAATTCTGGAATAAAGAAGGATGAAGTGAGGAAATAAACAATTTGGTTAGGCATAGGTAAAACAAAGGACAGTCATCAATAAAATTCACAATACATTTGATTGTAAAATATGAGAAATGTATGAACTTAAAATATAAATGTAATGTTAAGAGAATCAAAGGGAAGCGGAGGGGGGGATAATGTTAGCCTCCGTGTCTTTAATGAAATCCAGATTCTCTAGTCATGGTAATAGGAGAATCGCAATTTCATTACAAGACCGGAGGCTACCATTATGCATGTTGGTAGCTTTGTAAAACTACATCAAACATATGAGAAATTGATTTGCAATAATGGTGAGTGAAGGTACTAGCATTGGACCAGTCGGCGGCTTTGAGAATATCGTCCAACTTACCTCCGGACCAGAAGGACTTACTGGCCATGGCACCTCGGATGGAATGGGGTTTGAATAAATTTAGATCTATACCTGCTAAGCTCATAGCAATTTTAACCCATCTAGCGATAGAAGCAGAGGAGATAGCTTTGTGAGGTTTAATGAAGGAGATAAGAAGCTGATTTACGTCAGGGGGGCGAAGAGGGTTCATTCTGCAGTCGTACTCTTTCAAACAATCTACGACACAAAGTTTTGGGTACGAGTCAAAGCGCGGATAAAAAATAGAGTCAGACATAGTCTTGGTTCTTCTACATATATCAAAATTGACTCCAAACATGTTGTAGGATCTATTAGAGATTTCAAGAGCTTTAACATCCGAGACCCTACGGCAGGAAACTAAGCAAAGTAGGGTTGCGAGTTTAATAGAAAGATTCTTATTATTCAAGAGTGTATTATCAGGCCAGTTGGAGAAAAGATTGAGGATCAAATTCACATCCCTACAATTCCTGTGGAAAAACCATCTCTTTCAATTCCAAGCTCTCCCCTTCGGCCTCTCTTCAGCACCATGGTGATTCACCAAAGTGATGAGATCAGTCGCCTCTTCACTGAGGGAAAAGGGTATTCGGATGATCATTTACCTCGACGATATTCTTATTCTTTCACAAGACCATTCTCAAATCATTCAGGACCTAATAGACCTACTAGAAAACCTGGGTTTCATTATAAACAAAGAAAAGTCTATACTCTTCCCCTCAAAATCCTTGGAATTCCTGGGTTTCACGGTAGACACCACAAAATGTCTCCTTCTTCTTCCTCAAAAGAAAATATCAAAAATCAAGAAAGAGATAAGACATGTTCTGAATCAATAGTTCTTATCCCTAAGAGAATTAGCCAGGTTACTCGGTCTCCTCTCCTCTTCTATCCAAGCTATCTTTCCAGGTCCACTAAACTATCGTGCTCTTCAGAGAATAAAGTCGAAAGCCCTTCGTTCGGGTCTCTGGTACGGAGATCGCATCTCCTTGGATCAAGAGGCGATTTTAGAACTGAATTGGTGGTTAGAAAACCTGGATGCTTGGAATGGGAAAACAATTTTTGGCTCAACTCCGGAATTTGTCTTAGAATCCGATGCGAGTCTCCATGGCTGGGGAGCCTGTTTCTTAGATCAGAACACGGGTAGAGTCTGGTCTCTGGAAGAATCTTCCCATCATATAAATTTCCTAGAATTGACTGCGGGACTCTATGCCTTAATGAGCTTCAAACATTCCCTTCAAGGGAGATCTGTCATTCTAAAGATGGACAATATGTCCGCAGTTGCATATATAAATCGCCTAGGCGGAACAAAATCTGTAGATCTTTCAAACCTAGCCAAGAAACTTTGGATGTTTTGTCTAGAACATAAGATATCACTAAGAGCTGAATATCTCCCAGGGAAGACAAACACCTCGGCGGATTGGAGTAAAGTCTATCATAAACCCCTTCACAGTATTTAAGACCCATGGGTCTTGGGGTATTAATTTCCAATTCTCAAGGAAGAATCTGAGTCTCCCTCCCACTTTGGTTGGAAGGGGAGCGGAGGGGGAAGAGTGAAAAGTTATACTTACTTTGAGGGGTGCTGTCGTTGGAGGGACCGCGTGATCTGAAGCTTCTGGATCGAAATCCTCTTCCTCTTTGTGGAAAGAACTGAGGGATGTTGGAGGGTTGGTACCCTCTTCCTCCATATCCTCTGGATCTAGGGTAGGGCCTTCGGTTGAACCGGCCGGAAGGAAGGCCCCTTCTTCCGGCCCTTCCAAAAAGGTTGTTGGTGTTAAAGACCTTTTTCATGTTTTGATGGGCCTTGTCTAAGGCAGTGAAGGTAGACACGTATTTGCCTAGAGTCTTAATAAGGTCTTCACCAAAAAGAAGCCCTCTAGGGTTGAGGGAGGGTTCCTTATCAGCTAGGTCGCTTAGTTTAGGAGAGATCTTATTAAGGACTACTCTCCTCCTTTCTGAGTTAAGGCTGGCATTGGTGTTACCCAATATAATCAAGGCTCTCTGGCTTAAGCCTCTAATTAACTCAGTATTAAGGGGGGTCCCATTAATGTGACTGTCTTCTGCTGTATCGATAATCCTAGCTAGTGGGCCAAGGATATCGAGGACCCGGTCTTGGCATCCCTTTAGGGATCTCTCCATCCCTTTCCTTGGGTCCCTTCCGAGTTTAAATAGATATTTGATAAGTTCAGGGTCCAAATTTGGGGTTTGGCAGGTTTTGTCATTTATTGCAGGCCTTGAGCATTCAGCTCTCAATAAATTACGGGTATTTCTTTATAGAGGGAATCTTAGCCATTTTTTGATGTATTTACTGACATGTTCTTGGGGAAACCATTCGGAACTCCTAGGGTGTTTTAAGTTGAGGGGCGAGAACATTTCTTCGCCAAGAGGATCAATAATATTGTCGTTAGAAGTAGATGGTGTTTCTTCATCAAATGGTTATGAATTAAACTCTTGGTCATCTTCGTCGAGGTCCAGGATATATTCATCTGGGGGGTCAGAGGAGTCGTTATCGGTATCCTGGAATTCCTCATCTCCAAATTGGAGATCATATTTTTGAGCACTTCGATAATTTGTGCCGCGAGGGACACCTTGATAGTTTGTGCCGCTGAGGACACCTTTAAGATTTGTGCCGCTAAGGACACCCATTGAGTTTGAGGTGCGGTGACCTCCCGTAAAGGTAGAGGTGCTGAGACCTTCCATAGTGCTCTTGGGGGTTGCATGATCAATATTTTTATTCTTCTTAATTCTTTTCCCCCTTATCTCACTGAGATCTTCGGTAGGTAGGGTTAGATTGATCTCAGTAGTATTGTATTCATGAGATCTTTTAGAGGTTATGGCTTTAGAAAGGGTTTGAAACATACAAGATCTCATTTCTTTGTGGATCATGCTTTTGATTCTGTCGTTGTCCATGATAGGTATGGAGTTACCTTCGTCAGATTCAACGTCAGACATTATGTAGATGACCAGGAGTATTTGATACTGTTAAAACCCCCCTTTTTTATTTTATATTTGTTATTATTTAATGTTAATATTTTATTTATTCTTATTATTTTATTTAAATTTGGCTACTTAATGGGTAAAAGATCTCAAGCTATGTATAAATGAGGGTTTTAGTCATAAGGGGTGACTAATAATAGTCATATGGGGTGACTAAAAATATATTGAATAATATATTGAATAATCTCCGTGTAGGATGATGCTAAAAGACCCAAAACGAGTGGAGAACTGAGCTAAACGAAGCGTGGCGTCAGTTGAAGGGTTTCTCCGATCGAGGGCTCAACTGACAGAAGCTCGCAGGAAGAGTGTAGAGGAGGAATGCACCTTAGCGGAGCGGCTACGCAACGCGTGTGTTGCTAAGGTGCATTCCTCTAAACGGCAGTGTCCGTGTTGAGGAATGACGTCAAGGATCGGCGCTTAACGGAGAACTACGGTTGCAGGAGATGCGCAAAAGCGGGTGAGAAAACGAGGGGGAGAGCCATCATTGGGGCGAGGCTCTCCCCCTGGAAATGGGGGTAAAGGCGCAGTTCTTTTTTTTTTTTTTTTTTTAAAAGGTTGAAAAAGTCGGAAATTGGTTATAGCCGATCTCCGTAAATTGGAGGTCGGTTGAAGGAGGAGGATAGAAAGGTAGGGGAATTATGCCCGGAAAGAGAGAGAGGTAGCAAACAATGTAAAGGCAAAGTAGAATCACGTTTAGAAAGACATAATCACATTTTAGAGAAAAGTAAGAAAATGGCAGTATTATTAAAACAGTATTAAACGTTATGGCAGTATTAATAAACAGAATTAAACGTTATCAAACTAAATGGAAGTAGCGAGAGAGAGAATGTAAAGGACTTATCTGCTTAGAGCCGCATTTAAAAGAGGCAGATTGCTATGGGCTCATGCCTTTTATTATTGTTAACGTTCTGGAACTTTTGCTTTATGATGTATGCGGCTTGGAGACTGCATTAAAAGAAATATGCATAATGGTAGCCTCCGGTCTTGTAATGAAATTTTGAAGAACTCCACCAAAATCCATTACTTAATAAATCTGATGTTTTTCCAATTTTAAGAACTTTCCAAGCTGTACAAAATGTAGAACTCCCTTTTGTCACATGTCAAGGCAATCTGATCATAACCAAGTCTCCACATTGTAATGCATTAGATCTCTGTTTTGTATTTGTCTGTATTTCACTATTTTTTCTTGACACACTTATTTTAACTTCTTGATATATTTTTTTTCATGTCAGCAACTTAAGATTTATTTTGTAACCAACTTGGATTTAAACCTTGTCTAGGTTTCCTTCTTTTATGTAATAAGAAAGGTGAAAATGTTGTTGTACAGTGAGGGGTACAACAGGGGGCAACATGTTCTTTGACATAAATTATTGCCTTGATTGCTAACTGAATCCCTTCTACTAGTGTCTTATTAAATTGATCCACAAGACCATTCATGCTTGGTGTATATAGAGCAGTGCATTTGTGCTTGATGCCAAGATAAAAAAAAAGTTCTGCAAACTCAATGAAGTAAACTGGACACCATTGTCAGATGTAATGGAATCCGGATATCCTTCTCTTCTAAAACATTCATCAAGAAAATAAATCACTTCATCTGTGTTGGGTTTCACAATCCATTTATATTCTACCCATTTGTAAAGGTAATCTCTGAGTACTAACACATACAACTTTCCCTGGATAATCCCCTCATAACAACCCAACAAATCTTTTGCCAAATCTTTCCAGGGATCTTCCAGCTAGGTTTTCATATTCACCTCCCTTTTTTGCAACTTTAGGACTTTATCCAAATTCTGACACAAATTACAATTCTTTATATATGTAACTGCCTCTGCATCTTTAAATGGCCACCAAAACACATCTCTCAATTTCTTGATGGTACCAGACTCACCAATGTACTTCTCAACTCTGTCGGTGGAAAAAAACATTCTTTCTTCTTCACTATGTCATTTTCAATAAATAATTCATTTCTGACCTTCCAAAAAAACTTGTAAGTATTTATCTAAACATTTTTCTATAGGCCAGCCATCAATAATGTATCCTTTCACTGCCCTTAAAACAATATTCCTATTAGATGCTAGCACCAATTCTTCTCCCATAGCACTTGACCAGCAGATTAAACAACATCCTTCACATTGACTACAACACATTCTTCCAAACTATCCACCCTACCTGCATTTCCATTATTACAAGACAATCTCGATAAGCGGTCTACTCTTACATTACATGTTCCAGGCAAATACACAACATTAAAATGTTATTCATAAAGTTTGGCCAGTATTCATATCAACCGTGAAGAAGCCTTTTCAACTCCATTTTTGGATAAAAAGGCAATAAAAGGTTTGTGATCTGTCCTCAAATTAAACTGTTTGCCCCAGAGATACGTTTTGAAATATTCAACAGACCAAGCACAAGCCAGTGCCTCCCATTTAACTGTAGAATAATTACACTCAGCTTCTGTTAAGGGTCCGGATGCAAACATAATGGTATGTTCCACATTCTCTATAGTCTGACTCAAAACTGCACCGAGCCCCATTGAAATGGCATCCACAGTAACTACATTCAAGGTATCATTAGACAAGCATTGGCATAGCCAATAGGTCTCGCCTTTGGGACCTTATAAGTGTTTAGCCATGCAACAGTTGCATAACTAAATACTTATACGGTCCCAAAAGCGAGACCTATTGGCTATGCAAAGCGGCCGTGCGGCCGCGAAAGTAAAAGTGATCGGGATCACGATCAAACATCAAAGCGGCCGCTAAAGTGAAAGTAATCGCGGTCAAGCACGGCGAGCGCGGCCGCGCACATGCACTGTAGCTCCAGGCTGGCCTGGTAGCACTTTTTGGAGCCCTCTCAATAAGTCTCGCCAGACCAGCGCATGCGCTGGGTCAGGCGAGACCTAAAAAAGGAGACAAAGGTTGTAAATGTATAATTTCTTTTTTAAGCTTTGTAAACGCTTTCTGTTGTGCTTACAACCATTCACATTTTGCACCCTTCTTAAGTGGTGAGCATAGAGGAGCTGCAAGTTTCTGCAACATTTTTGACAAATCTAAAGTAGTACTGACATAAACTTGAACATTATCAGATTTTGTCTTGGCTCACCAATATCTCGAATGAATGAGTGTAAGTGAATATTTTTTCGGTTCAATTCCTTTCCCAGAAATGGAATGACCTAAATATTCCACCTCTGTGGCAAGAAACTAGCATTTATCTAAACAAATTGTCATACTCTTGTCGTGTAGTTCATATATCACCCATACAGGACCTGCGCATTAGGATAACATAAACTGTGGGTTTGGTGGCAGACTGATTCTAAGCACCCCCACCGAGAAATGTTAGCCTGTTTGCATTAGCTAGCTCACAGTGCCACTAGTGTCTCCTCTTATCGGGGAGAGAATAGTTTTTGGCAACCTCAGAACATCACAACGCTGATCCCTCAGGATCGTGGAAACATTGTACTACTTTTCGCTCAGTCACTCGTGCTCACTTAGTTTGTCTCAGAGGTACACAGAATAAACAGTCTGGGCATTTCAATAAGTATTTATTGAACAGTTGTTATTCTGGTGTAGAATATATGAGCTGCAACAACCATTAGACAGTAGCAGAGATATATTATTAGCAGTACAGTGAATATAAAAGGATACAACAGCTCTACCATCTTGCAATAAGCATGAATAAATACATGAGTATAAAATGCAGGATAAAAGTGTGCATACTCCTACGATGCCTATCTAGATGTACCTAAGTGTACCTAGCATGTGAGTAGGTGTGTAGCCAAAAATCCCTCTTGGGTTTAGTCGAACCCTATTACCTGAAGTGTGAGAATGTAGGAGCCTTTCTTGGTCTCGAGTTGGACACCCCACGCGGGATGTTCAGACCACTGTCAGCTGGAGTGTCTGCATGTAAGAGCCTCAGCGTCTCTGGTCAGTGTGTCGGCCTGGAAGTCTCGGTTCCCTCTGCCTAACACTAGGAAGATGTGCTGTATTTATGCAGAAAGTATCTAGAGCTCCTTTGTCCCTTGTCTCATGTATTAGCCATTATTGGATTTGAGGATGACGTGTGGGATGAACCTTGTACGTAGATATGGTGAGGTAGGTGGTTTAGCCCTTGCCTGGTTTCCAAGCAACTTATGAATATTCATTCATACTGTGTGAGTCTATCGATGAAGCTACAGGACTCTATTGTTTAGGAGAAAACCCTCCTTCTGCACCCAGTACTGGAACTAGGTAAAGGTTCAATCCTAAAGGCTCGTTACTGTGTAGTATAAGGGGGATAATGTAGGTATCGGTGTATGATATTACCAGGGCCTAAGTTAGGGTACCTATATGAAACATAACACCTACTCCTCTTCCGAATAGTCAACAATGATAAAAATGCTATTAAACTATTCCCTCCATTAGGTAGTAGCGCATTAAAAACCATTAAAACTATCAGAGAGTTTTGTAAAAACATTTATCTTACAATCTTTTTTTTTAACAGTCTAAGAGGGGAAGAAAAAGAAATATTTTTCTTCGAAAATCAGTTATTGGAATTTGCCACTTAAGCCGAAGTCCTAATTGGGTTCATTTTTATAAGTCAAACTTCTACAAGCGTCAAAAGGCCATGCTTTTCAGCGAAAAAAAAGTGTAAATTTTTAGGAAATGTTCCAAATTTAGTCGAGTTTTGAAACCAAAAGGAGAATCTGAATTCTTTCCCAGCACACGATGAGCCAATTCTAGATTAAGTGTCCTGGCTGGGAGAGGCAACATCATCGTTGCTAGTTGCTGCAGGGAACGGTCCTTGTAACACCTCACAGAGTACGTCAATGGAGCACAGATGATATTCAGCACTGCCAATAGCTGGTGTAGAGTCAGCCGGTGCTATAGTTGATACCTGGGTGCTAGTGGTGCTAGTGGTGGAGCTGATGCTCAACCCAGTTGTAAAGGCACCTGTGGATTGTCGAGGAATGCAGCTATCAAAATGAGAATACACTGGGGACATTGCCGAGCTTGGGCCTCAGGGGTTCCAGCCGGGTATTCAAGTCCGCAGGCGTGTCCGTCGCAAGTGTCAGACAGAGATCCAACACGCATTCTTCACCGCAAAACAGGCATCAAAGAACAGGTAAGATGCAGTCCATCCAGACTGGTCTAAACAATAGGGACCAAGAGGCGCTAAGTTCCCGTAGGCGAGGTGTGCTCTGATGCTGTACCATGCGTTCACGGTATTTGCGCTCCAGGAGCGCTCTCGCCATCTCGTTGGTGATTGGGCCGTCCATTGCGGAGCAGAAAAATGACAATCAGAATACCTGCGATAGAAAGCAGGATCAGCGGAAGACCTCAAAAAATGCTTCCCAATATGGAGTGCAAACATTTTGAAATAACTCCGAGGATTGTCTAAAAGGTGCTTAGAAATCCTGACCCTATGGTCTCAAATAGGTGTACAATCCCACTCGTATCAGACATATTAAAGATGCGACCTACTATTTTTGCTAAATGAATGGGGCAGTTTGTACGTATAAGTGCCTGTATCTCACTCGAGGTCCTTGCGATTTGAAGATCAAATGTCTCTCGAGCGGAGGTTAAGGGTATGGTTTGCTGCAAAAGCATGGCTTTCAGTCTGCTCAAAGTATCAAACTGCATAAATGAAACATTCAACGAAGGCCATAACGGCGCCTCCCTGACTGTACTTGTTGGGGGAGACAATACTTGCATACAGCAAGTAACCCTGGAGTTCACAGTGACCAGCAATGCCTGGAAGCATACCACAGCAACCTTCAGCGTTCAGCATCAAGTAATTCCCATTCGAGATCAGTTCAAATACCGGTATAATCACCGCTGATGGAGTCCCTTTCATGTGGCAGGACACGTTTGCTATTGAACCATTGCAAGCTCCGTGCAGCGAGATGTCCTGACACGTGAGAGAACCGCTTAAAGCGTTCTTGCAGTTTGTACCGCTTAGAAACACTTCTCGATCCTCACCCCTCGAAATCTGTGTGGTAACTCCCAAGATTCGTTAATGTAATCCTTACCCATCTTTTCATATTTGCCAGCCTGCCTCTGCTCAAGGCAATATTGAAACTGAAAAGTAGTGACCTGTAGATTTATGTGGCCATGGATGAGCCATTCCGTTGACTAAGATTCCGCTAACGTAAATGGTAGTCTGTCCAGTTTTTCAATATGCAGCATTGTATATTTTGCTCCCCTTTTTGCCATTTCTATCTGTTCATCTGTGAGATTGTATTCAGAAAACAGAGACGTACTGTTTATATAACACCAAGGCACATAGCCTGCATGCAAAGATTGTAGCGTTCAGCTCAATAACATAACAGAACGTAACTGAGATTGCCTGAGTTTTTAATATGACTAAATCTTGTTCCAGTATGTCTATCGCAGAAGATACAATGTTGCCTAACAAATATATCCTGGAGGTCAAAGTTGTTAACCCATTGTCTACCACTGCTTGAGATTTCTCTAAGGTAATACGGTCTATTTCCCTTATCCTCTCTGCGGCCTCTTGTTGGGATATTTTCCAAATTTCATTATAGGCAGCATAAATGCCAGCATATATGAAAAGTTTCTGATGGCGTTTCCTGGGACCTAGTAAAACATCCCTAAGATCCTGTAAGACAGTCAAACGATCAGGGATATCAAATAGTTTTTCATCCACCACTGCGCCTTCACAATCGAGATCAGGTACCAACATTCTCGTCTCAAATAGGACCTCATATGGAGTGACACCCCCTAGAGAGCTTCATGGCTGGTTATTGAGTGCTTGCTGTACCCCATATAGGTGATTGACCCAACTAACGCCCTTGCCTAATACCCTAGCCGTTAAAGATTGCTTTAAGACCCGGTTCTTCCTCTCCACAACTGTATTTCCCTCAGGATGGTACGGAGAGGAGTAGCGCAATGCTACCCCCATACTTTCCATGGCCTCTTTGTAAGCCCTAGAGCTAAACGCCAGGCCACGGTCAGAATATAACGTGCCAACTGTCCCTATAAAGACTAGCAAATCTTTGATAACAGTTCAAGCGTCAGCCGAGCGCTGTGACCATACCCATAGGAATCTTAAGCATAAATCCACTGCAACCATGATATACTTGTAAGCCCCATCAGATTGTAAGGGGCCGCAGTGGTCCAAATAAACACATGCGAGAGGTTTGTCTGATTTTAGTACCGACGTCTGCACCGGCCGTGCTATGGTGGAGCCTTTCATCTGTTGGCAGATGTCACATTTCAAGACATAGTCTTTAGTTTCTTTTGTTAGACATGCCCACCAATAGCGCTGTGTCAGCAATGAAATAGTCGCTGTAACGCCTGTATGCGCGGAGCCCAAACCCTCGTGTGCAGCAATAATTAAACCTTGCCTACGATCCATATTTGGTATTACTCTATCCCCCACTCCAGGAATCTGAGCATATGGAATGTTGTTCGCATCTAACTTGTAGGAGTACTTAAGTGGGAATTTCTTTGGTACTGCTGAGCTGTCTTGCGCAAAGCAGTGACAGCCACCATAATCTCACCGTCTATTCTCGGTTTTGAACAAGTAATTGCAGCTACAGAAGCCGTGCGCACAGCCCCCTTCGCGGCTTCATCAGCCAATAAATTTCCTTCAACGTGAACGCCATCATGTTGATGACTCAGTGTATGGATCATGTGAGCCCTCGGTAGTTCGTTCTTCTACTCAACTACCTGTTCCTATAGCATTTTATGCTTAATTGTGCCAACTTTTGCATCTTTAAACCCGTTTGGTTCCCAATGATATAAATATTCATTGTATGACTGCACACAGTGAAAAGAATCACACACAGTTAGTGTGGGGAATTTGTGATCCATATTTACAAGTGCCAGTATCAGTGTTTTTAATTCTGCCAACTGCGCCATGCAGTCTTCTAGAGACTGAGTCTTTGTGCAACTTGGATGGAACTTTCCATCCTGCATGCGACCTTTAACGATTACACATACTGTGCTGTATTGTTTCTTACTTCCTATGGCTGGTTGAGCAGATCCGTCAGTGTAAATAATATATTCATACTGATGTAGAGGCAATATTTAATTTGGTAGAGGATATTCTTGTTCGTATTGCAGAAATGCTTGTGTTTTTAGACTTGGATCAAATCTGTACTCAACGTCCGTTGCAGTAAGAAATTAGCCCATTGTATCCATCTGGGATTGATCCCCTTACCACTGGGAACCATCTCCTTCCCTGCCGGAAGTCGGACACTGTGCTCACGCTGGGTTTTTCTACCCCCTCCCCCCCCCTCCTCTTCCCTCCTTCATTCATTCTTCTAAGTGTGCCCGTGACCAAAGCACTCCTCTCCCCGTGTTGGAGAGGGATCCAGCATATATGTCCTGGAGTCTCAGCGACCCCGCTGAGAGAGTCCACCGCGACAAGGGAATCACACAAAATGGACGACTGGGAATGTTCCTTTTACTGCGGGAAGCCGTCTTCCACCCAGCCAGACATCAAACACAGTTACTTCCTCTTCGCCTTGCTGTGTCTCCTACCCCCTCCCCCACCTCTTCCCTCCTTCATTTTTTGCTTGCCTCCCCTATTCCTTTTCTCTCTCCCTTGAATCGCTCTCCCCCTGCCTGCTTTGTGCCTATTCTCCGCTTAATCTCCCTCCCCGTCGCCCTTTTACATTACCTCCTCACCCTTCTAGACGCCATGAACCAACGGATGTAACTTGTAATTGATGTACCTTCTGTAACAATGTGTAACTTGTAACCTATGTAAAGCGCTCTGATACCTCCGGGTCTAGCCAGCGCTATATAAAACTAAATAAATAAATAAATCTCTGATGTAAGGCTTTTGCATTTGGAATGCTAGACTTTGTAACAGCCTCTAAGGCTGGTACCGGGGTGACAACGATTATGCGTTTCCCCTGAGCCAGTGCTCTTTCTCTTGCAACAGAGGTCTTAACTGCTGTCAGGATTTTTTCTGTTGAAGTGAAACAAATTTCTGCGTTTGTGTACAGGTGTGATTTGTATGTGATTGGTACAGATTCGACTTCATTAAATGTTAAGTAAGTGTACCCGCATTGACCCGTTATTACACGGCTCACTAAGTTGCGTACGTTTACGCGTGTCTGGAAGTGTTTGGAAGCTATCATGTCTTCTTGTAGTGAAAGTAGGATGTTTGTGTGTTCCTGTGTCCAATGTCTAACTGAAATGTCAGGTTTTATTAAGTCGTAGAAGGGTTTTACTCTTTCTGCATAATCCAAAATGTATGTTCTGCTGAAATTTAGGAATCCCAGTATTGATTGTACATTTTTTAATGATTTTGGTGGTTGCAGCAGCGCACACTTTTCTAAAAAGTTAGCTGCCAGGCTTTTTCCTTCACTTGAAACCTCGTATCCTAAAAACAGGACATTGAGGTGGGCTATTTTTGATTTCTTAAAATTAAATTTGTGCCTTTTTAAGTCATTGTCCATCAGATAAATATATTCCACATAGAACAATGCTTCCTCATCAAAACTTTGGAGTTACTTGGTTACTCTTGCTGAGAATACCCCCTGGCTGTTCTTATACCCCTGGGGGAGGGGACAAAATTGTCGCTAGGACCCAACACTGAGAATGCGGTTAAATATCTGCTTTCAGGCACTATATTTTGGCAGAAAAATCCATTTGAGATATCAAATGTGGTTTTGTACTTTTTCCGCACAATGTTATTCAATATGTGCATTTTGGACAGCAAATGTCTTTGTGCAAGTGTTTAGATGTCTGTAATCCAAGACTAGACAATATGTATTGTCAGGTTTCATGACAGGAAACAAAGGATTGTTCATTGGCGAGCTACATGTTTCAATGACCCCCTTAAATTCAAGTTGATCTAAGATCTCCCTGATCTGTTTTTTAGCTTCTTACTTTATTCGGTATTGCCTCTGTGCATTTGGTGAAACTTTTAACGGGATCACGTGGTGGTTTGAATCCTCATCCCATCCAACATGATTTTTGTACAATGCTGGAGCTAGGGCAACCGCCCACTCCTGTGCATATGCATGTTTAAGATGTATGGGAACGAGGTCAGAGAATGCTGGAAAAATTACCGTTTCTCCCTTAGGGCACTCCATAATGAATGCAGGCGGCATGTGAGTAGATGTGTAGCCAAGAATCCCGTCTAGGATTTAGTCGAACCCCATTACCTGAAGTGTGAGAATGTAGGAGCCCTTCTTGGTCTTGAGTTGGACACCCCGTGAGGGATGTTCAGACCACTGTCAGCAGGAGCATCTGCATGCGGGAGCCTCAGCGTCTCTGGTCAGTGTGTCAGCCTGGAAGTCTCGGTTCCCTCTGCCTAACACTAGCAAGATGTGCTGTATTTATACAGAAAGTATCTAGGGCTCCTTTGTCCCTTGTCTCATGTATTAGCCATTGTTGGATTTGAGGATGACATATGGGATGGATCTTGTACGTAGATATGGTGGGGTAGTTGGTTTAGCCCCTGCCTGGTTTCCAAGAACCTTATGAGTATTCATTCATACTGTGAGAGTCTATTGATGAAGATACAGGACTCTATTGTTTAGGAGAAAACTCTCCTTTTGCACACAGTACTGGAACTAGGTAAAGGTTCAATCCTAAAGGCTCGTTACTGTGTAGTATAAGGGGGATATTGTAGGTGACGGTGTATGATATTACCAGGGCCTATGTTATGGTACCTCTATGAAACATAACACTCTTTTCATTCAAAATAGACATTACTTTACCAAGAGAATGATGATATTGATCTTCAGAATTGGTGTAAACCATAATGTCATCTTGAAATTCCACCACGTTGTCAGTATTTTTAAACAGATAACATACAAAACATGAGCTTCTGAAATACTGATGCGGCTGATGCCGGACCAAAAGGCACGCGTGAAGAGTATGATAATATGGATTTTCAGAATTGGTGTAAACCATAATGTCGTCTTGAAATGCCACCATGTTATCAGTATTTTTAAACAGATAAAACATGAGCTTCTGAAATACTGATGCAGCTGATGACGGGCCATAAGGTATGCGAGTATACCTAAATACTCCATCTGGTGTAATGAAGTAGTGATAGCTCGAGAATCTGTTGTCAATTGAATCTGACGATATGCCGTCTTTAAATCTATTATTGAAAAACAATTTGTACCATCCAATTTTGATAGTAATTCTTGTATACATGGCAGGAGATGACAATCCACAAAACATTTTTTATTAACAGATCTCAAATCCACACACATGCAGAGATCTCCTGTCTTCTTCTTAACTAAAAGAATGGGAGATATCCATTCTGGTTCTATTATACCCTCTTTGCACATGTCCATTAGCATGGAAGATAGCTCGCTGCCAACAGATAATGGAACATGCCTTAATTTATGCTTTATAGGGTATCACATTATCTTTTAGTTGAATGTGATGAGAAAATCCCTTCACCCTACCTAGTTGTTTCTGAAACAAATCCATATATTTCTCCAAAATAGCCTCTAATCGATCATTGCCCAATTGACAATTGTGTACACTCTGTACATTTTCTGCAGTATATACTGAATCTTTTGCATTAGGATTTAACATCATTCCCATTTTTAACTGATGGCAGCAACACTTGTAAACCATCAATAACAACAAACTTTTTCAAAAAGCGATCTATTCTGAAAATTAATTTCAGCTATGGAAAATCCAAGCATATCAATTTCTTTACCACCAAAACCAAATACTCTCACATTATTTAGTACCAATTTTTTATTATTCCAATTAAAAAAAATGATCAGATAAAATGGTGTAAGGAGAACCATAATCCGCCATGACATTTACAGTGATATTATAAACAGAACTATCTCACTATGGTGGAACATATGGTTCATCATCAATTGCAATGGCATCTGACACTTTATTCACATTGCTTTACCCTTCACATTGTTGAACTTCAGTTGTGTTTCCCTTTCCATCACTTCCACTAGTTCCTCTCACACAGAGAACCCTATTCTCACTTTCACAGTGGTTAGACTCACAATTAATATCCTCTGTCACTACAGAAATCCTCCTATTAGAAATCGACTTGCACATATTTGTCTCCAATGTTCCTGCATTTAAAACATTTCTTTCCCTTCACTGGATAAAACTGAAATTGGGTTGAATGTGTTTGTGAACCACATCGATCACAACTTGACTTTTAACTTTGATGTATTGCTATCAGCAGTTGTTTACTGAATTGTTTCATCTTAAATAATTTTCCTTTTACATTAGAATTTATCATTACAAGTTAATGCCGCAACTTCCATTGTAACCTCATCAACATTGATAGTTTCACACGTTTAGCTGTATCTATTGCTTCTTGTAACGTAGGATTGTGCTGTCTAAGTAACTGTTCTTGAATTTTCATAATTGAACAGTATATAATCAGTTTATCTCTAATATAATTCAACTGTTGTCCCAGAATCACAATCAGACGCCAAAACTCTTCAAGTCGACACATAGGAATCAATTGTCTCATTCAAAAGTTAATGTCTTGTATAAAATTACATTTATATTGTTCCATCACAATATAAGGTTGTTATGAAAATCCCATCTTGAGTCTGTCAACTGTCTCAGAAAAATAGTTGTAACCTCTGGCATCTGTACTGTGTGGTGGGTGGTAAAAGTGGTGGTGAGTGTTCAAACATTTCCACAGCTTCAAAACGCTTCTCACCAGTGTGACTCAAAAGAATCCCCATTGATTGCCAACATGTCATTCTTAAAATGCCCAAACCCATTTTCCCCATTTCATGCTAGGCTCAGTGGAACTGTTCAAAAAGGATGGTGGTGGGTTTCCACTTGTAACTCTCATGTTATATTAGTTTGTTAATAATGTTGTACCTTTGTTGTAAAGTTAGACCATAAATAAAATTGGGTGCCAAAATTATTTGACTGAAATACACCACAATCCAACAGTATTACACAATAATTAAAATGGTGTCAATCACTGCTGAAGACGCTGAAGAAAAAACTCTAATATGTTATGCAAATCACCGTTGGTAAACTAAATGATGTAGAAATGCTGGTGTACTAATCACTGTTGGAATGCTTGACTGTGATGGTGTAGCAAATTGTGCTAATCACCGCTGAAGCACATTTGCTAAGAAGGATGTAGCATGGTGTGCTAATTACCACTGAAATGCCTGTATAGTTTTCACTGTTAACTGCGAATCTGTCATCTGTATATGCTGGCTTGCCAGCTCTCAACAGTGTTCTTATTTAAACTGTGTGAAAGTATCTTTATTAAAAGCAAAGCATTTAATATTTTGCTTAAAGCGCCAAAGCAAAAGCTGGGGATAAAAACGGCAGCAACTGCCATACGCCGGTAACGGAAATGGCAGTGTCTCCTGTGTCTTAGATGGCCTCCCAAGGGTGACGTAGATGCTGAAATCCTCAGGGTTCTAGTTAATAATGCGCAATACCTCTGCTGATCTCTAATCAGCAAACGAATCATCTTAAATACAGTCCAACTGGACGTCTCCCTGCTCACAACAATCCTCGTGGCCTTTTTCACCTGGCTGCTTTCACAACCGGCACAG
Source organism: Triturus cristatus (assembly GCF_964204655.1). Lineage (NCBI taxonomy): Eukaryota > Metazoa > Chordata > Amphibia > Caudata > Salamandridae > Triturus > Triturus cristatus. Next base: position 319,626,771 of record NC_140591.1, read on the forward strand.
CCGTCTGCAAGTGGTGAGCTCCTCAATGCCAGCATACAATGTTTCTAACAAATGTGTTAGAAATGATCAGATTGCAAGTAGTTTTGGCTATACACATTATTGCAGGTAGCTGTTTATTGGAACACCCACATACAACGACTTCCCTCTAACTGATTTGAATCTTAAATTCCTAACAAAACCATAATACAGAGTAACCACTAGACACAAATAGAATTCTAAACTCCATAATTCCATGTCTAGAGTTCCGTGTCCCTAGGAACTCACAGTAAAGAATAAATGAGTCTACATTACTACACATGGTTTCTGGGCATACGCCTTTTTCAAGCCCAACTAAGAGATGACCTTGGGTGATTATACACTTTTGTTGGTCACTTAGAGGGAAGTCAGAAAAGGATGGAAGGAAGTGGTGATTGGCCCAAGCATCTGTGTCACAGATTGGCTAGCTGGGTCAGAGGCATGGTCAGAAGAAAGCACACATGCTTCTGGAACAATCTTTCCCCGGCAGGACCCATGTTTTAACTTAATATATGTTCCTCCAATTGCAGGAACTGGACATTTTGGGTGCGGTGATTGGACCAAGTGTCTCTGCCACCATAGTGGCTGCATCAGTCATCCATGGTGGTTTTGTGGTTGAGTGTTAGGATTGAAACATAATCAGTTCAGAAGTTCCCTGTTCCGAGCCTGACATATTGCAGATGATGGGTCTTTCCCTCCTCAACTGATAACTGATACAATAGCTGGCCAAGATTATAGATTAATTGCAAACTAATAGACAGGAGAATTACATTTTTCAGGATATGAATAATACAATTACACATTGTCTTGATAACCAGCTATCCCAACGGCACCCACGGCTGCTATGCCAGCTGTTATGCCCCATTAGTTTATACAACTATAAATGTAGTCACTGCAGTAGATACTCCTTGAGGTGTAGGGTTTATTGTTCCCTTAGTAGAAAAGGTTTTGGGTAATGCTAATGAGCGCATAAGAGTGTCTATTGCACAAACCTACTCTTTTCTTTTTCTCAATGACTTTGTTAAGATTGTGTTCATGATAGCTGTTCTGGGGCCCAAGTGACACACTACCGCCTCAAAAAAAATTGTTCCTCCTTACTCAGTGCGGGGCTTTGGGGTTTTTTTAGCTTTCAAATTTGTGTTGTAGCCATAACTTGCATTAATTTAAGCAACAGAACTTAAACATGTGATAACAACCGCAGGGCAATCCATTATTTCACCACGTTTCTCCCATTACTGTTTTCTGATAAGCTAGTGGTTTTGAGTTATACAGTGCCACGAGAGCTGCTTATCAGGCCTCTGTCACATACGCAATTACAATCTGCTCAGCCCTTGATACTTATCACACAGAATGTATAAGCCTTTCTCAAAAAACACCCCCCCAACATCTAATTTTTTTGTTAGGGGAGGGTCCAGCTCCAACTAAACATTTAGACACAACCCCAGTGTCTATGTGTGATACTTTTGCCAGGCCCAGTGACAAAGGACATCCACATCCATATAATTCATAGAGATTGTGTAAAAAATATATTTTTTTTAAAAGGAAGAGATGACTGTACTATCTTGCTCAAAAAAATGTAATTAAAAATTAGTTAAATGTGGCATCTAGCAAATGTCTTTGTTCCATGCCGATACTCATAATTAAAACCAAGTCACATGTTTTGACCATTTTCGTGTGAATGGCCTACATGGTTCATTGCCACACAACAACTTACGGGCAAATTCATCAGGGCACGAGGACCAGTAGTCACCCAATTATGCACCGGACCTGTAATAAAAAAGAAGCAAACAGACAACAGGAAAATGAGCTATAAGGTAAAATCATACCCATTAACTTTTCTTTAAAAAAAAACAACATCAGTTCATCCCGTTGCAATACGAAGTTATGATATGTAATATGACCCACGGGTGAATGCCTATCAGTAGGCCATAGGAAGAGCGTTCTCAAATAGAGCTGCCGAGTGAACATGGGCATGGTGGTTCTATGGCGTGAGTACCAACACTGGCGGTGAGTGAGCACAAACAGGTTTGGTTCCTGTTAAATTGTTAATTTATCATTCTGTTACGCTGTGCACCCAAGATATGGGTATGACGGCTTGATAGATGAGGCCATAGTAGTGACGCTATGTGTTGTGACTGCGTACACTCTGATAAACGCAGTACTTGAGTGGATTAACCGTAGTACAAAGTATGTACATATGAACGCTACGGTGTGAGTGCTGCTTTTTGAATGTATGTGATAACAGAGATCACGGTTGAGGGGATAATACACCAAGACACTGTGAGGCAGTGTTTGTTGTATAGCCCATATGTTAATAAATGACTGATAGCAACAATTTAAGTTCAAACACAAGGAGTTTCAAGTTACCTGAATGGAAGAGATATGTGTTAGAGGGGTCAATAGATAACCGAACAACCTTGAGGAGGGACCAGTAGGCATGGAGTCACTGGAACACTTAGCGTATTGATCACAATGAAGGATTATATGATCTTTCTGTAAAGCATATTGGTTATGTCCTACTCTCCCCTTTTTCAGGCCACCGCAGTTTTGCTTCCAGACATGCTCTTCCCATGGCCTTCATATTGCAACTGGATTAATTGGTTTTGGTATTTATTTTTTTTAACTTAAGGGGTATGATTAGCATACATCATTTTCCTGTTAACTGTCCGCTTGTTTTTTATTACAGATCCGGTGCATAATTGGGTGACGATTGGTCCTGGTGCCCTGCTGAATTTGCCTGTAAGCAGTTGTGTGACAATGAAACATGTCAGCCATTCACACCAAAATGGTCAAAACATGTGACTATCTTTAAATTATGACTATGGGCATGGAATAAAGACATTTGCTAGATGCCACATTTAAGTCATTTTTAATTACATTTCTGTGAGCAAGATAGTACAGTCATCTCTTCCTCTACGAGGAACTAGGGAGGCTGATGTGTGTGTTTGACTTGCTATGGATACACACAAATAGTACTATTTGATTCAGTCTTGTTCCTGGCTCCTCCGGTTTTTATAGGAAAGCTGTCAATGATGAGAAAGCGAGCCAGTTGGTGAGTAACAGCCAACAGGCTCATAGTGGTCGCTTATGTGAGGCACTTCCTATATATATTCTTTTTTCTTCATACAATCTGTATGAATTGTATGGATGTGAATGTCCTTTGTCACTGGGCATGGCAAAAGAATCACACATAGAGAATGGGTTTGTCTGAATGTTTAGTTGGAGCGGGACCCTCCCCTAACAAAACTTTTATTGACCTAATTCTCAAAAACTGTTGTAAGAATGCACCTGTAAATGCGCTGCTTCACAATAAGTAGATTTACAACTGTTTGGAGAGTTCACACGACATTCTAGGTTATGCCTGGAAACCTACACTAGACAGTTTTACAGATATATCTTGGACGTTTTGTGTGTTCCTTTTTCTCAAGTAAAATTATCCACATAAATATTTTCGTATGAGAGCACACAAAACAGGAAACTGTTTTCCTCAGTGGAGAAAATCCTTACTCTAAGTCACCACCAATTTAGTGGGGTGTTTTCTTCCCCTTCCCTCACCAAAAAACGGTTTACTCTTGTCCTTGACAAAAGTAATTATTTAAACATTTCCATGGTTGAAAATATTTGTAAATGATTTGTGCATATCCACAAACAATTAGGCTTGTAGGTGATCATAGTTTTTAGGGCATCCTCACCCTGGAGCATTCACTCCCAACTGATAGGAACAGAGGTTCATTCACATACAAAAATCAGTGTGAGCAAGTCCTTTTACGAATATAAAACTGACTTTTTTGAATTACAATGGTGTTTTTGTATTAATGAAAAAGACTATTTGCCCCTCCTCCCTCCCCACCCGTCTTGATTCTGAAGAACGTAAGGGCATATTTGCAACAGGCAGCGATAATTATCGCTGACCTTGTATACCGCATTTTTTTCTATCGCTGGAATATTTCGCCAGGCTAGCGTTGTATTAACAACGCTTAGAGCCATGGCGATGTATATTCCAGCGATAGCTTCGTTTTCCATGGAACATCGCTGGTTTTCCAGCTATGTTCCATGTAAAACGGCGATATGCTTGATGATTCGACCCTGTGGTTGTATCACATGAATCCACCTCCCATGTTAGGTATGCCTTAGTCAGGAATTTAACAGACGTTAGCCTAACGGGGAGAGGAGTTGACCTAACGGTTAGGGCGCTCGACCTCAGACCTGGGGGAACTGTGTTTGAGTCTCGGTAACAACGCTAAACATCCTGTGATTCTGGGCAAATCACTTAATCTCCCTGTGCCTAACAAAAAAAATGAATGTGTGTCCTTATGTAACGTAACTGGTGCTATGTAAAGCGCTCTGATTGGATTCGGGTCAAGTTCGCTCTATATAAAACTCTGCAAAAAAAATAAATAAGGCATACTTAGCGCGATTAAAATAATCTCTTCCCCGCATTGTAAATATGGCGAAGCTGCCTTCGCGATATTTACCAATGTTGTTTCCACAGACACGCCTACTTTGCATCTCATTAGCGATGCGAAGTTAGGCGTGCTGGAAACGGGAACAAAATCAGCAAAACACGCGCTAGCTTGCTGATATCGTGATAAACTTATCGCCGCTTTTCGCCCGTAAACGGACGCTAAAGCGGCGATAAGTTTATCGCCTACCTTTGATAATATGCCCCCTTCTCTTTTTAGGTTGAAGAGAGTTAAGCTCAGAAGAAGGCGTTGGCCATGTGCTGATAGACTGGTGAAATTTCCTTTAATTGTTGAGAAGGCTATGTTCAGAAGACCACGCCTGAAGTAAAAAGCCACATCAACAAAAAATGAGATGATATTGTATCATTGCCTTTGGCCATCTTCAGTCTACGGCACCCCATAAAGTAACATAGGGTTTTTGAGTTACTATTGTTTTTTTTATAGAATGCATTTTAATTTTCCTGTAACTTTGGACTACCACATCCGATTTTCTTTCTTGTGTAGCATTTTACCTATATTCTTTTTTAAATAGGGTTTTTGAGTCTCTATTGTTTTTTTGTATAATGCCGTTTAATTTTCCTGTAACTTTGGACTACCACATCCAATTCTCTTTTTTGTGTAGCATTTTACTTATTTTCTTTTTTAAATAGGGTTTTTTAGTTTCTATTGTTTTTTTTGTTGAATACCTTTTAATTTTCCTGTAACTTTGGACTACCACATCCGATTTTCTTAGTTGTGTAGCATTTTACTTAAGAAAGTTGTATCTTTTAATAATTTGCTTTGGACCTCTTATTTTTTTAGTATATTGTTGTTTTAGTTAGTAGTGGCACATTTTTAAAATCCATTCTATGTGATGAAAGCTTTACTGCATGTGCCAAGCTACCAAGAGTAAACCTGTCTCTTCTCCCATAAAGGATTCAATTGTTTGGGCCTTGTGGTAGCTCAGACACAACTCACATCAACACTGTTACATCCCCCCTCACCCCCCCAAAGCTTATTAATCTCATCTGACTTCTTCAACAATGTAAAAGGAAGCCCATCAATGAAAGCATGGAGGCATCTCCCTTGCAAACAGAATCTTTGCAACCCACCATGCAGCATTGATCATTTGGAATGCAACCCCTAGTCCTATTAAGGATCAAAAGCTTTGTTTGTGAAGAACCTCACATTCCCCCAAACATCGCATCAATTGCATCCATTTCCATCCTACATCTTGATTGCCTGTGTACCTTTGGAAGGACACTCTGCCAGTTCATTCTCACAAGAATGCACACAATGACTCCCATCCCCTACTGTACCACTTGTTGCAAGTCTGTCAGGTACTGAGTACCAGTGCTTCTTTAGTATGAAAGGGAAAAGCCTAGCACTGCTAAACAGTGGTAGATACCAGGGTCAGACTGGGACAAAAAAATAGGCACCGGGCACCATATTAAATGTGGCCCCTATTTGCGGATCAAATAGCTAAAAAGTGATCCACATTTGCAAATCAGGTCAGTTTGAGCTTGAAATGACACACTGCAAGTATTTTCCAAAGTATGGGAGATTGCAGGCAATGTTTGTGCCAATATCAAGAAATTCAACAGTATAAACTGGTCCACCGGGCATAAAAAAAGGTCCACAAACTGTTAAAAAACTCGACCACGCACTGATCTGTCTGACCAGCCCATTGGGCACTGCCTGATTACTCTGGGCCAATCCGAGCCTGTAAATACTTTCAGTAGGTAAGTACCCGCACTTCTCCGTCACAACTACGTACTCCCAGATAGTGGGCACCCGTGATTCAACATTTCCATTTCAAGCACTACCTACCACCACACGGTTGTTGCACGCACCAGTTTTCTCACTTATGCTCTGTTTCACTAAGATGGTTCTCTTGCCACGAGCGCTCTGGTGCAGGGTGCCCAGCTAGCATGCAGGGTATAAATGCTTTAAATTAAATCAATATTGAGGAATATATTTAATGATTAAGTAAACAACGGTTTCCTGCCAATTTTAGCATAGGAATCAGATTCGTGATCTCCAAGGGCTCCGTGGGAGGGGATTTGGTGCCAATGTGCTCACTGACTTGAAAACGTGCCAGTTCAAAACAGGAGTACCCTCTCGAAGCTTTTGAACACAGTGGCGGCTCCTCCATACGGGCGTTTGGGCGCCGCCCCCCTGCTTTCTCGCAGTGCGAGAAGGCAGAAACATAAATGGTAATAACTACCATTTATGTTTCTGCCTTCTCGCACTGCGAGAAAGCAGAAGTGCCTGATCGGGGGTGGGCGGTCCTGCTTGAGGGCAGGGGGGAGTGGCTTGCCCAGTGTTGTGCATAGGGACTGTTTGGCCGGCCCTGGGGCCGATCAAACAGTCCGTATGCACAACACTGGGCAAGCCACTCCCCCCATTCCCTCGAGCAGCACCGCCCACGGCGCCCACTCTACATAGCGAAAATGGTCCCGGCTGGGGCGCTCTCTACTGCGCCTCAGCGTTGTGATTGGCAGAGCGGAGGGAGGGAGGCTGCCTTTCATTCATGACGACATGACGACGAGAGCTTCAGGACGGCGGGAGCGGCAGTTTGGACGCATCCAGAAGCTGCGGTGTTGCAGGACGGAGCGGGAGTTGGAACGCATCCAGAAGATGTTGCAGGACGAGGATGGTAAGTTTTATAATCTTCTTTCATTTACCCACCCGCCTCCACCCCCCGTGACGACCCCCACCCCCATCATGCCGGCCGTTACTGTGAAGTTATGAATGTACAAAACTATTTTAGGCCCTCCTTAGGCCTAAAATAGTTATGTACATTCATTACTATTTTAGACCCTCCGGTGCCGTATCAATGCCAGTCAGGGCTGGCTTTAGGGCGTTGCGATCGGTGCCACCGCACCGGGTGCTGGAATCCTGGGGGCGCCGTGTTTGAAAGTTTATTATGCCATTAAAGTACCTGCTGCAGCGTTTCTTTCACCCCGCAATTACCAGGCCTCACATAAATGTCAAGATAACTCGTGTGATTAATTATCTTCCTGGAGAGAGAGATCAGCATTTTGTATAGTTGTGGTTTTGACTTAGGTGAAGTTAGTGCAGAGGGTTAATATGCCTGCTGCAGAGAACGTGTACCATGTAGATTACAGATGTAAACAGATCAGCAGGTTACTTGCAATGTATAATTTAAAGTCCTTAGTCCTAATATAGAATAGTGAGGTATTAACTTTCATCCTAGAACTGCATACACGCTGCAAAGTACAGAACATTGATCAATGTTGCAAAAAGGGTTAATTTGGCTAGAAATCGATTCTTATTATTAAAGAAAACTCCCAACTATGCTGTTTCTTTTTCGACTCTGAGTTTGTGCTTCTCCACACCAAGCACTCTTAAACTATGCTGCCTACCAGTATGGATGACATGTGACTCCTACACTTTTAGTCCTTTGGCTTACGTAACATTTCCTACACAGTGATTTACACATGTATGATTGAATGTCTGTGTGTAATATGCGTGTGATGCAAAGTGCTCAGACACCCTGCACTGGTATGAGTGGCGCTATATAACTAATTCAATGCATCTGAGAGAGTGTGGTTATGGAGACTTGGTCACTGTTTTCGCCACCCAATCTTTGGCCCTAATGGAGACCTGAGGTGACATATAGTTCATCTTTCTTTGGCAATAAGGTCAGGCGGCTAACGCCAATGTTCCCTATTCTTTTAAAATAATGCAGTCAGGCTAAATGGATGGTACGGGTGCAAGCAGGAATGAAGCACGATATGGGACAGTTTTAAATGTGTTTAATTATTTCAAGTCTACATATCCTACCTACCAGTGGCGGCTCCTCCATACGGGCGTTTGGGCGCCGCCCCCCTGCTTTCTCGCAGTGCGAGAAGGCAGAAACATAAATGGTAATAACTACCATTTATGTTTCTGCCTTCTCGCACTGCGAGAAAGCAGAAGTGCCTGATCGGGGGTGGGCGGTCCTGCTTGAGGGCAGGGGGGAGTGGCTTGCCCAGTGTTGTGCATAGGGACTGTTTGGCCGGCCCTGGGGCCGATCAAACAGTCCGTATGCACAACACTGGGCAAGCCACTCCCCCCATTCCCTCGAGCAGCACCGCCCACGGCGCCCACTCTACATAGCGAAAATGGTCCCGGCTGGGGCGCTCTCTACTGCGCCTCAGCGTTGTGATTGGCAGAGCGGAGGGAGGGAGGCTGCCTTTCATTCATGACGACATGACGACGAGAGCTTCAGGACGGCGGGAGCGGCAGTTTGGACGCATCCAGAAGCTGCGGTGTTGCAGGACGGAGCGGGAGTTGGAACGCATCCAGAAGATGTTGCAGGACGAGGATGGTAAGTTTTATAATCTTCTTTCATTTACCCACCCGCCTCCACCCCCCGTGACGACCCCCACCCCCATCATGCCGGCCGTTACTGTGAAGTTATGAATGTACAAAACTATTTTAGGCCCTCCTTAGGCCTAAAATAGTTATGTACATTCATTACTATTTTAGACCCTCCGGTGCCGTATCAATGCCAGTCAGGGCTGGCTTTAGGGCGTTGCGATCGGTGCCACCGCACCGGGTGCTGGAATCCTGGGGGCGCCGTGTTTGAAAGTTTATTATGCCATTAAAGTACCTGCTGCAGCGTTTCTTTCACCCCGCAATTACCAGGCCTCACATAAATGTCAAGATAACTCGTGTGATTAATTATCTTCCTGGAGAGAGAGATCAGCATTTTGTATAGTTGTGGTTTTGACTTAGGTGAAGTTAGTGCAGAGGGTTAATATGCCTGCTGCAGAGAACGTGTACCATGTAGATTACAGATGTAAACAGATCAGCAGGTTACTTGCAATGTATAATTTAAAGTCCTTAGTCCTAATATAGAATAGTGAGGTATTAACTTTCATCCTAGAACTGCATACACGCTGCAAAGTACAGAACATTGATCAATGTTGCAAAAAGGGTTAATTTGGCTAGAAATCGATTCTTATTATTAAAGAAAACTCCCAACTATGCTGTTTCTTTTTCGACTCTGAGTTTGTGCTTCTCCACACCAAGCACTCTTAAACTATGCTGCCTACCAGTATGGATGACATGTGACTCCTACACTTTTAGTCCTTTGGCTTACGTAACATTTCCTACACAGTGATTTACACATGTATGATTGAATGTCTGTGTGTAATATGCGTGTGATGCAAAGTGCTCAGACACCCTGCACTGGTATGAGTGGCGCTATATAACTAATTCAATGCATCTGAGAGAGTGTGGTTATGGAGACTTGGTCACTGTTTTCGCCACCCAATCTTTGGCCCTAATGGAGACCTGAGGTGACATATAGTTCATCTTTCTTTGGCAATAAGGTCAGGCGGCTAACGCCAATGTTCCCTATTCTTTTAAAATAATGCAGTCAGGCTAAATGGATGGTACGGGTGCAAGCAGGAATGAAGCACGATATGGGACAGTTTTAAATGTGTTTAATTATTTCAAGTCTACATATCCTACCTACTTTTATAAATATTCTTGCTTTCTGAAATGTGGTTTAACCTGCATCCTTTGGGCCTTTTTTTTTTGTTCTTCAAAATTTCCTTGGCGTGAGGGTCCTGCAGTTCCCCTTTAGTCAATCAGGCTCGCTATGACACAAAACACATTTAGACCCTTTTTTTACGCCCCACCACTTTCAAATGTCACCAGCCACCACTGTTTGAACATGTGCACGCACCAACACGCCTGCCTGCCGCCCACCTCTGTATTACATGTCTGGAACAGTAAATAAACAATTACGATGTCAAGGTACCTTTCCCCAAGTTTGGGAGATTCATTGCAGAGATTCTTAAAAGGCATACAAATGTGGACTTCGCCTTCGCCATGAAAAGTGGGAGGTCGGAAACGTGATAACCACCCCCAACCCTCACATACCAACCATTGAACATGAAATAAGTCTATGGGCATCAGGCAGGCTCTAATATGCATGCATATTGTCTGCAACTGGGTCACTTCTGCTTAAGTGTGTAACTAGGTCACTCACAGATAGAGGCGTGTAGTGTTTGAGAATGGAGAGACATTCTTGAGCGAAACCTGCAACTGGCTGGGCTTCATTCCTATAAAAAACAGAAATGCAGAAAACTCCCCGTATTTGGTTCACAAATAATGAAAGGCTATATATAGTCCCTATTGTCAATTCTATTCAAGTTCAATGGCCGCTCAGCAGCGATACCAGTTCCTCTATGGCGTGATTTCGAAGAGGATATGTTTTTTTTTCTAGTGGGGTTATTATGTGTTCAGTCCCTGTTGGACGATTAAATCCATTCCTTAAGGGCCTCCCACCGCCCAGCCACTCCTCCCCAGCACATGGTGTTTTGGTTCCAGGGAATCCTTCCCAGCATCTGTTCAAACTACAAAGCCGCATAAAGTGTGCTCGGGACCGAGGGACAAAACAGGCCAGCGTGGTGCAGCCCGAGGGGAGAGGGAGAGGGAGAGCGCGAGGAGGAGAGAGAGAGAGCGCGCCAGCGGGCGAGAGAGAGCGCGCGCGCGCGCGATAGAGAGAGAGAGAGAGAGAGAGCGAGAGATGCTCAATGAGCCACAAATAAAATGGTGACTGAAAACTAAACAGAGAAAACGTTTTCTTGTCGACGTGAGATATGTTTCTAAAAAAAGACGGGCTTATTTTGAACAGGCTTCTAATTAGGAACCGTGGGATAAACGGGGAGGGGGTTAAATAAGGATTTACAGGTTTAATGAAGGCACGAGACAACGGGGTGGGATTATCCTAAATGCAATAGAACCCCTGGCACCACACTCTGTAATTACACCCGGGCAGATGGGTGGATTCAATATATATTTGTGAACGAGTGTTTGCAATCCAATTATTGATCTGCTAATTACGTTGTTAAAAACAACCAAAACGCAGCCTTACAAATGCAGATCAGAGACCATGGCACTCAAAGACTCCTTTAAAATGAGCGCCTTCCGCAATTAAACAACAGAGGAGAAACACCACTGTCCACTTTTTAAAACAGTACTTTTGTTTATTAACAGTGAAAATTAGATCTAGGAGACATCAGTGTGCTCTATAAATGTCAATTTTTAGTAGGTCTTTAACAACCGTTAGTAATTGTACAGTATGTGCATAGTAATTACCAAAGATAAGATACCTACAAAGCAGGATTTACTCTGTGAATTTAATGTTGCAGTAATTCAAAAGATCAGACCCAGAACAGGAGATCAAATTTGGAAATGGAATAGAAAGAGCATACATTTCAGACCTTTTTTTGAATACTTTGTAGGATTACAGTTCAGTCCAGATTTCCCATACAGTTTAGGTGAACAATGATATAATCTTATAAAAACACCTGGATGCAATTATATCTGCAACCTGTAAACGAATTTTGGCAGCAGATCTAAAACTAAGTAGAAAGCATATATTTTTTGAAAGATCTTTTTATTTAGGAAAGGCCCAAGACGGCCGGCCAAACCGCCAAGCAAACCCAAGAGAGTGCCCACCACTCCCCCCTCTGTTCCTGAGTGATAGCCCAGCACCGCCACTGACCAGCTCAACCACGACGGAAAAATAAAATGATAATTACATTGCATTATTATCATTTTATTTTTCCTTTTTGAACTGCTCACAGAGCAGTGGGGCAACACTCCTCCACCTTAACTATTGCCAGACCCAGTGTCATCCAGACCCAGTGTCATCCAGGTCTGGTCCATGCGGTTCAGGTCAGTGACGTCCCAGATATTGAACAAGCACTATTTAGCTGTGAAAGGAATAGCAAAACCACACAAGGTGTTCATACAGTTCATAACTGCTTCCCAATAGTGGTGCCCATTTGGGCATTCCCATATGATATGAAAGAAGGTGCCTCTCTGACCAGACTTTCGGCAGCAGCCCTCATTCGCTGCTCTACCCATTCTTACTCATGTACTGCAGGCAAAGTATGACCTGAGCAGTATTTTTAGCTACACCAAGCAAATCCCAGCGTTGATTGCTACTTCCCTTGGAAAGGCCAGGGCCTCAGGCCATGCATCATCCTCCATCACACCCAAATTCAAGGCCCATTTATCCCGCAACTGTATGAGGGTGTCCAGAGCGCTGTGAAGCAGTTTACGATATGTGAGGGATGTCGCCTTAGGTAAACTGTGGTTCTCGAGTAGTCTATCCTCCAGTGGGGAGTAGTCAGGCAAATCCTCGCCCCTGGAAAGCGCTGTCTTGAGGGCACCCCAAACCAGTAAGTAATGGTATGTTTCCGTGGGGCCAGTTGGTAGTCTCGCTGCAAGTCAGCAAAGGGAACAACTGCTCCTTGAGGCCAGAGATCACCCACCTTGAAAAGCCCGATGAGGTCTCATTTGTCAAACCCTTGTAGTCTAGAGTTCCCAAGGTACCCAATGCTTCAGAATCGAACAGGGGTGTAGCCTGGGTTAAACTACTTTTTCATCCCAGCGCTGCTGGTGCAGCATGCCAGAGCGTAATGGTAACAGCCGTGGGGCTCTGAAGATTTATTTATTTATTTATTTATTTATTTAATGCATTTTTATAAAGCGCGGACTTTACCCGAAGGTGTCAGAGCACTGTACAATAGAACCAGTTACGTTACATGAGAGAAATGTTACAAAATAGAACGTTACAAAAATAGCAGGACACAGTATCAAACACAGCAGGCAAGAGGAGGTAGGGAAAAACATAGAAGGCAAGAACACAATATCAAACACAGCAATTTACAATGACTAACAAACTTCCTGGTGGGGTCTGAGAATTAAGGAATTAGTTCTGAAAGTGTCTTTGGAAAAGAAGAGATTTGAGGTCAGCTTTGAAAATCCGGATGGAGGTGGTGGCACGGAGCAATGGAGGAAGCGAGTTCCAGATTCTCACCGCATTACCTGAGAATGATTGAGCCATTGATTTTTCCCTTTTGAAGGAGGGGGGCTCAAGCAGAAACTTTTCTGCATTCCGAGAAGGTCTCAAGCCTCCAGAAAATTTCAGTTTGTTCGCCATATAGCGAGGGGAGGAAGTGTGCAAGGCTTTGTGGGTGATGCAGCCTGTTTTGTAAATAGCTTTTGCCGCAATGGGAAGCCATTGGAGAGAAGACAGGATAGGAGTGATGTGGTCACTTCGTTTGGACCCTGAAATGAAGCGAGCTGCTGAATGAAGGACAGATTTGAGGGGGGAAGAGGTGAGATTTGGGTAGGCCAGTCAGAAGAGAATTACAATAATCCAGTCTAGAGAGAACTAGCGATTGGACCAAGGTTTTTAGGTCTTTCTCCGGGAAGAACCGACAAATCCCCCACAGAAGGCGCAGCTGATAACGTGAGTTCTTGTGAATGGAGTTGATGTGTGAGATTAGGTTGAGTCTTTTGTTAAGTATGACACCAAGGGATTTAGTGGAGTCGACAATGATGGGTTTACTGTTGAGTAAATTCAGTTGATCCATCCAGGATTGAACAGGAGGCGGGGAGAGAGAGGTCGATAGGAGAAGGAATTCCATTTTGGAGGGATTGAGAATGAGTTGGTGAACTAACATCCAGTTGTGAATAGAGTTGAGAGTGGAGTTGAGTATTGAGAGATCTTGTGAGGAAAACACCTTGAGGTAGATTTGGGTGTCATCCGCATAGAGATGGTAAAGGATTCCAGATTTGCTTAGGAGGTTCCCTAATGGTTCCAGATAGAGGTTAAACAGAGTGGGTGCAAGGATAGAACCTTGAGGGATGCCTTGACCAACCACCAGTGGAGACGAGAGACTGTTCATAATCTTGATCATTTGGGATCTGTCCGAGAGGAATGAGGCAAACCATTTAAGCATTGTGCCTTCCACTCCCATTCTCTGTTGAAGAGTGTTAAGGAGGATTTTGTGATTAACAGTGTCAAAGGCTGCAGAGAGGTCAAGAAGAATCAGAAGGCACGATCCCCCCGAATCGAGTATATGCAGCGCATCATCGATCACTTGCAGCAGGGCTGTTTCAGTGCTGCAATTTTGAATAAAGCCAGACTGGAACATGTCAAGGAGATTATTGTCCATAATGTGTTGGGAAAGTTGTTTTGCAACACATTTTTCTGTGATTTTTGAAAGAAAAGGGAGATTGGTGATGGGGCGGAAGTTGTTGAGGTCGTTCGCATCTGCGGAGGTTTTTTTTAGAAGAGGGGCAACATGTCCGGTTTTGAGGACAGCTGGGAGGGATCCTTGACTGAGGAAGAGATTAACTAGCCTGATCCAACAAGAGAAAGTATTGGTATTGAAATCGATGGCGATGACACTAGGTTTGGGGTCAGAAGAATGGTTGGAGGGTTTGGTTTCGAGGATGCAATTGAGGAGGTCATCTTCTGAGATGGCGGCACAGTTCTGCCAAGTGACTAAGGATTTTCGCTCCTCAATGGGGGTTGGTGACATGATCCACCAGTGATTTGACCTTTTCATCAAAGAATATAGCGAATTCCGTTGCTTTCTTTGAAGCAACCTCCGGATTGATGGTTTGGGGAGAGCAGTTTGGGTTTTTGATGAGGTCGAAAAGTTTTTTGGGTCTGTTTTTAGCAGAGTTGAGGAGGGATCTGAAATGGGATGCTTTTTCATGGAGGATGTGCTTGTGGTATTTGGATCTTGCCGAACGTAAAAGAGAGAGATTGGAGGTGGATGGAGATTGTCTACACCGTTTCTCCAAGATTCTAAGGTTCTTCCATTCGTCATAGAGAGCTTTATTGAACCAAGGTGCTGAGGGGGTGGGTCTTTTCCTTTTGGAGTTTAGCGACAATGTCGATTTCAACTGCTAAAATTGAGAGGCAATGGGGGGTGAGATCGTTGACATTCGCGTTAGGGTCTGGACTAGGAAGTGAACGCACTAATGAATTCGGTGAGTTCCTCCATGAAGGAAGAGCAGTTACCGGGTGGGTGGTAGATGGCATGGAACCTGAAGGGTGAGCTGTGATGAACTTGAAGTTCTAGGGATAGGCATTCGAATGTTCGGAAGAAGATGGTAGGAAAGGCTTTAATTTGAAGGGAGATTCTGAAGATAATAGCAACACCTCCCCCGATCTTGTCTGTTCTGTCGTTTCTGAGGATAGCGTAGTTGGAAGGTATCATAAGATCAAACAAAGTGTGAGAGGAGTCATTAAACCAGGTCTCTGTGAGGAAGAGCATGTCAAGATTGTGGTGGGTGATAGTGTCCGAGATTTCCAGTTTGTGTTTGGTTGCAGATCTGCAGTTGTGGAGTATACAGTGTAGCTCTGACACAACTGTTTTGGTGATGGGAGTGTTTGGGCTGTTAAGGGAGATAGGGATTAGATTCTTGAATGAGGGTGCCCCTTGAGGTGGAGGCTGGTAAGTTCTGACGGAAGAGATGGTCTGAATGGTGAATTGAGTAGAATTGTTAGGAGAGGAGAGTGGAGGGGGACTGACGTTGGTAGTCTTGTAGTTAGCCAGTAAGTTGGCAATGTCTGTGGAGGGCAGACTGTGGTTGACTTTATTGGGGCGCAGGAGCAAGGAATTCCTCGAGAGGGTATTAGGGAAGGGGGATATTTTAGCACTTAAAAGTGAAATGGACGCTTCAAGCTGGGAGATGGAAGAGATGAGAGAATCAAGTTTATTTTCCAGGGAGAGGTGGGCTGAGCACGGAGTGTTGGGTGGCTCGATGATTAAGGGAGGGAGTGAAGTAGGCAAAGGAGGACAGGGGGCGGAGGGGGACCGGGGAGAGTGTTGAGGTGCAAGGGTCGAAGGTGGGGAAAGATGGTGGTAGAAAGGAGTGGATGGAGTTACAGTGATATTTTTACTGGTGTTGAGCAGAGGTGAAGAATAGAGATCATAAGTAGGAGGAGAAAATTGAGAAGTAGAGAGGGAAGGCGAGAGGTGGAGGGGTGTCGTGATGTATAATACAGGGCATGCAAATAACCCTCTGGTTTGTAAGGCTAGCCAGTCCATGCAAAGCACTGGCTCATCTGCTGGAAGGTGTACCCACTGATTATTGGCCACAAATTGGGCTGCCCAATAGTACTTTTGGATGTCAGGTAGTGTTATTCCATCATCGTACCATCCCCTCGTGAGCTTGTTAAGCGCTATCCGTGCTGACCCCCCATCCCACAGCAGTGTATGAAGTGTGGAATCTATAGCCTTGAAGTAGGCCACCTGGCATTGAGCAGTGCGCATTAGAAGCAGGGCAGAGCCATCGCCTTAAAGAGTACTGCTCTGCCGAGCAAGGACAGAGGCAGGGATCTTCAGTGCTGTATATCGCTCCTTAATCTCTCTAAAGGTGGCATGAGATTCCTATCATAAAAGAGTTCTGGGTCAGCAGTGACAAATATCTCGAGGTATCTGAAACCCTTGGTGACCACTCAGACCTCACACCCCTGAGGCAGCGCAGGTGTGGAAACGTGTAATATTTTCATTAGCATAAGCAACAGCCATTTTGGCTGTGATGTTATCTATTTTAGTTGACCTTCTGACATGGCTAAGCAATGTACGTGCTGGGGGTTTGTAGCTGCCAGTGCACCTGGTCTCAGTCTGTTATCTGTTGACTGTTTTCTGTTGCCATAAGCATTCCTGCTCCCCCTCTCAATTTGCCACATAGTCATCCATCTGCCCTTGTTTGCTGATAGCTATTTCTAAACTTGTTCTTTCCATTTCCGTCCACATGCTTACATTGCAGAAAACCTGTATATAAGAACAATGGTTTGTGAGTTCAGTGTACTACCTCCTGCAGCACTTGAGAGTGTTGTGTGGACATGGTCCCACTCATGAGTGATTAATAAACTTGTTATTTTATTTCAACTCCAGTGGCGATCTCTTTTTGTTAGTCTTTGGACCCGTGGACGAGAGGGTGGCCCTGCACCATTGTGCTCACTTTTGGGTACATTTCCACAGTTGGTGCCCATCGGAGATGCAGCCGTCCGAAGGAGTGGTCTCGACGGAGGATCGAAATATTACTGAGGATGCGCACTGCATGAGAAGACCCTTGTCTTTGCAGGCCGACGTGACTTTTCCGGTTTTCCCGATTTGACCCTCTGGGTGGTGGCCGGTCTCGACTGGGGTTTTTCTTTGGCGTTTTCTGCAGTGACCATTAGGTCGACCAGGTGGGAGTTGGAGACTTCTGTTTGGTAAGGTCGCTGATGCGGCACTCTTGATTTGCTTGGTTTGGTTTTTTGGTTTAGTTTCAGTATTCATTCTTTGCAAAGACTGAAGGCAGGTAATGTGGAGATTTTTCTCCTTTTGGAATATTTGTTTAGACTGAGTAATAATATTTTACATATATTTGTATCTCCCCCTGTCTCTGGGCAAGAACCAGTACACAAAGCCTACTCGCTTATTAAATGATGAGTAAGGGATGAGGATCTTTTTCCCCTCACATTCATACAACACATTTGTGAAAACATACCTGTTCTCAACACACTCCGTAAGTGGTGTTGCCGCTCTTATGGTACCAAAAATGTTTTGGAGCAAAGTCAGCCGGCTCCTCCAAAGGGACCCCTAATAGAGAAATGTATATCAAATATTGTATTTGCCCCATAATGTACCGTTCATTGTAGAACAAATACAGAAAGAAAGAGCCAGATTTACAATGGGCAGTGAATGGGTCATTCGATTCTAAAAAGGTTCAATATGTAGAGCAGTGTTTATTTAAAAGAAAGAGTAGACAGGATATGTTTGATTGTGTACGTATGTGGGATAAAGAAGTGCGAGAGAGAGTGAAGAGAGCGGAAGCTATAGCAGAGAAAGAGCAGCAGAAAACGATATATCAAAAAGCGGTGGAATTAAAAGACAAAGAAATGGAGGAAAGAATAGAACAGGAAGATAGAGAACGTCGATTAGCGATAAATGGCCGGTATCCAATTAGGCGCCCTATCTATCCACTACTTAATACACCTCAGGATGATTGCATCCTATTAGAACGACCCCCACCCCGTATAAATTCCCGCTCCAAGTGCCCCTGAGGATGAGGCTTCTGACGAGGAGCATTCTTCTTCAGAGGATAAAGATAAAGACAAGCAAGTTGGGCGACAGACTCGCTCTACTTTGACTAGAGCAGAAAAAGATACATTACAAACCGCTGCTAGAGAGGAAGCTCGCCGGACTACCACTGCACCGATCCTCGTAACTATGGTTCAACAGTGGAAAGATTTGGACCAATTTTATTTTGTAAAAAAATTCTCTTGGGAGGTAATATATGGTTGGCCGCATATTTATAATGAAACAGAGCCAGATGATATAAGTACTTATTATAAACAGTTAGTATATGGAACTTTCCTTTTTTCGAACCTACCTGACATGATTACACGAGTGGTTAAATTTAAAAATGACACATTGCGTTTACGAAAGGAGCAAGAATTAGCTAGAAAAAATAAAGTTGTAGAAACAGTTCAATGCCAAGTACAGAAAGTAGATGCTCCGGTGGATGAGAATGAACCCAGTAGTAGTGAAATTACTATGAAACCAATGCGTGAAGCTGCACCCCTGTATGTTCCTCCGAAGGGAGCGGGAACAAATGATGATAACTTCAGATGATGCAAAGGGATATTTTATATATAATTGGGTTTACACTCCTTGGAGCAGAGCAGATGTTATGGCTCATAAAGCTGCTTTGCCCGACCCCCAGAAAAATCCTGCCGCCTTCTATGAGGAGGTGGAAGGAGCCATCAGCTCCTGCACTATGACCTTGCCAGATATTGATATGTTCTTTGGGCTTATTTTGCCCCCTGATATGTGGAGAACAATACGTAAAATAGATGATAATGTGGCATATGGTGATACCTGGGAACATTTAGAAGAAATAGATGCGGAACGGGAGCCTGCGCAGAAACCTCAGAAGGAGATATTAGACCTTCCTAAAGCTTTTGTGAGTAAGTTGAAGACTCTCATACCCCCTAAGAAAATAGATTGGACTATGTTAGAGTCCTGCAAACAGAAAAAATTATGAGTTAGTTTCTGATTTATTTTCAAGATTTGAGGAGACATTCCATGATTTTAGCGGCCAGTCATTGGCCGATGATACAGGTAAGCATTTGTTTGTCGATAAATTTGTCGCTAATATGTTACCGGAAATAGCTAGTCGCTTAAAGGCTAGTGAGAGTTCTTGGACCACGTCTTCCCCGGTTCTAACGATGGCCCAATATTATGAGCGACAGGAACAGGAAGCGAAAGGCAGGGAGGATAAGAAGGTTAAAGAGTTAAAGACAAAAGTTAGGTTGGCTCAAGTATATGGCCCACCATTTAGGGGAGGTGGAAGAGGCGGATGTGCAATGTATACAAATTTGTCCCCTGATCAGTGTGCTTATTGTAAAGAGACTGGACATTGGCGTTCTGAGTGCCCTCTTTTGCGAGGTCAACAGTACCAGCGGGGAAGGGGAAGTATGAGAGGATGGCCAGGGAATTGAGGAAACAGGGGAGGTACAGGAGCTCGTCCCAGGTTTGAGGCAGTTGAACAAGGACCAAATTACTCTAACACTTTTGATAGACGAAATCAATACCAAATGTCTGATTATTCTGCTGATGCACTTGCAGATTCCGATTACGCATAGGGATGCCTAGGATGGGGTAAGGGACCGGTTGAGGTGCCAGTAGATCAAATGGTTCCTTATGTTGACGCAAATGTCTTGGGATCTACTGATCGGTTTCTGGTTGACACAGGGGCTACCCGTAGTGCTCTGTCTAAAAGCTTGGTTCCTAGGGCTCCCCTGTCCGGCACAATGATAACATCAATAGGATTCGATGGAACACCTACACCTAGCCCGCTTTCTCAGCAACTTGAATTCGGACTTGACAAATTCACTGCAGCATGTCCATTTTTGCTTTCCCCCAATACGCCAGACAACATTGTGGGTATAGATATGCTTAAATATTTTCGTGCTACAATACGTTGTTCTCCGGAAGGTGTGCATGTTATTTTGAATGATAATTATCCAATGGTTGAGAGGTCCTGTCTTATCAATGAGGATTCCGCTTTGGCGTCCCTTGTACTCTGTGGGCCACATCAGATACTGGCGTGGGTCAAATGGTTATTACACCTGTGCATATTCAAGTAAGAGAAGGTGTTTCATTGCCTCGTCTGCCCCAATACAAAATATCCTGAGGAGGTGAAGAAGCACTAGCAGGTATTGTTCAGGATTTGATTAAATTTGGGGTAGTGGAAGATGTCCCCCTACAATACTTGCAATAACCCTATACTATTCGATTCATTATTGATTTGCGGGAGGTTAATAAAATTGTAGTGCCCCAATATCCGATAGTTTCTGATATCACAACCCTTCTCTCTATGGTCCCTCCCAGTGCCACTACATTTTCGGTGATCGACTCAAAGAACTGATTTTTCTCAATACCCATTCACCCTGAAAGCCGCTATCTATTTGGATTTACACTAAAAAATAGATCCTTCCGGTTCTGTAGAGCTCCACAGGGCTATACAGAAAGTCCCAGTATTTACAGTGAGGCTTTGAAAAGACAACTTGATTCCTTTCCTGTACCAAAAGGGGTGGCTCTCATGCAGTATGTCGATGATATTTCGTTAGCTGCTGACACTCCTGAGCAATGTGAAGAAGGTACATTGTTACTGTTATCATTTCTTGCATCACATAATCACAAAGTCTCTAGAAAGAAATTGCAATACTGTAGACAGCAGGTTACCTATTTAGGTAACCTCCTGTCTAAGGAGGGACGTGCACTCACACCAGACCGCATTCAGACTATTTTCGATACTCCTGTGCCTCGTACTCAGAAGGATGTCTGTGCACTGAGTAGCCTTACTTCTTTTTGTATGCAGTGGATCCCTAGTTTTTCAAACATTATTAAACCTTTGTTGGCCCTTTTAACTAAAGACACTCCGATGCCCCTCCCATGGACTGCTGAGTGCCAGAATGCCTTCCAACAGTTACGCCGTGCCCTTTGCTCTGCACCAGTATTAGGTACTCCAGACTATACTAAAGCTTTCACACTCTATGTCCATGAAAAGGAAGGTTGTGCCCTCTCGGTTTTAACACAGACGCACAGCAATAAACAATGTCCTTGTGCATATTTCTCAGCTGTTCTTGACCCAGTTGCTGGCGCGCTGCCTGGATGTTTCCGAGCGGTGGCAGCAATGGCTGTATCTATACGTCAGAGTGAGGGAATACTTTTGTCACACAAACTGCTTGTGTTAGTACCCCATTCAGTTGAGGCTTTGCTAAATCAAACAAAGACACAATATTTGACTAGTGCTCGTTTGACAGGATATGAATTGACACTTTTGGCCCCCCATATCACGTTAAAAAGATGCCTGACACTAAACCCTGCCACATTGTTGCCATTTCCAGCTACTCAGCCACAGTCACAAGAGTCGCATGATTGTATATTTCTCACTGAAGAGCAAACAAAGGGTTGTGTTGACCTACAAGATACACCTCTTTCTAGTGTTGATGGGGAGTTATGGGTTGATGGCTCATGTTTAAAGTTAGCCTATGGCACTACATCTGCTGCCTATGCTATTACGACACTTCAGACAGTAGTGGAGACAGCTCAAATCCCACAGAAGTCGGCCCAAGTGGTCGAACTGATTGCACTGACAAGAGGATGTGAGCTTAGTACAGACTTACTTGTCAACATTTTTACCGACAGCCAGTACGCTTTCGGGGTGGCACACAATTTTGGTCCCTTATGGAAAGAAAGGGGGTACCTCACCTCACATGGGACACAGATAGTGCATGGAGAATTAGTGCATACTCTTCTTACTGCCCTAACCTATCCTAAGAAAGTGCAATTGTTAAGTGTAGTGCACACAAGAAAGTGACTGATAAAATAGGAGCAGGTAACGCCTTTGCGGATCACACAGCAAGTGAGACCGCAATGCAGTGAAGTACCACATCTATGTCTGTGGTGAAGTCACAAGCTGAACGTTGGCATGATGCCAGGCAGGAAGTGCTGGACATGCAACAATCTGCCTCTGCTGACGAACTAGACCAATGGTCTAAGGAGGGAACACTGGATGATGAGGGCTGATGGAGGAATAAAGATATGACCAAATGGAAGTTACCCACAGCATACTTATACCCATTGATTCACATGGCACTTGGGCCGGCACATGTTGGTGCATCCTCAATGGCAAAACAACTCATGCAAGTTTGGGATCATCCTGATATTGCCGGCACTGCTAAAAAGATAGTCCAGTCTTTTCTGGTCTGTCTCCAGTATAATCCTGGAAAGGGAACGCGAACTCCAAAAGGAGGGTTTGCGACACCAACTGCACCTTTTGACGTCCTGCAAATGGATTATATTCAGTTTGAGCGTTGTAACAATCTTAAATACGTCTTAGTAGTAGTTTGCGCCTTCATTAAATGGCTGGAGGCATATGCTACGAAGGATAATACAGCTCTCACGACAGCAAAAGTTCTCCTAAAGGAGTTCTTTCCTCGGTTCGGCATTTGTGGGGTCCTATGGAGTGACAACTGAACTCATTTCATTGGGCAAGTTGTAGAATATGTCATGAAAGGGTTGGGGATTAAGCAGAAATTGAATGCCGCTTTTCACCTACAATCAGCAGGCCTGGTGGAGAGTTACAACTCCACCCTGAAATTGAAATTGGCTAAAATACAGGCTTCCACGTCTTTGAAATGGCCTGATGCACTGTCCCTAGCCTTGCTTTCTATCAGATCAATACCACATACAGGATCTGGCCTTACGCCACATGAAATTGTCTTTGGGAGGCCCAAGAATATTTGGGGGTTCCCCAAGCCTCGCCCTATACATGATGTTCCCCACATATTGATGAGCGACTATTTGTCCCAGTTAACTGACAGCTTGTCTTCTATTTATCAGCAGGTGCGGGAAGCTCTTCCAGACAGGTCACAGGGTGAAGGCCAAGATCTGCGGCCTGGCGATTTCGTGCTGACAAAATCATTTCAACTGACAAATTCTTTGGCACCTCGGTGGCGCGGCCCATAGCAGGTCCTCCTTTCGACCAGAACTGCAGTGCGAGTGACCAACCGGAAGAACTGGGTCCATGCCAGCCATTGCCGAAAGGTTCCGCATACCCTTGTGAGCCCTGCTGCGTTGACAGATCAACGCGACATCCTGGTCAGCGAGAAAGGACGAGCTGCATCACCTGAAGGGCCTGAGGAAGTCTTCCCGGACCACACGATCCCTGGTGCATCTAGATATCTGCTTCGATCCATGAAGAAAGACACTTCACCGCAAAAAGAGACTGTTTGAGCCACTGTCCTGGGTGGTTAAAGACGGACTACAAAGGGGGTAGCCTTTTAGTGACTACTCGTCTCAACGCTAGTGAAGAAACCAACGCCTGCCCAGGACATTAGGGCACCATCTATTTTGTTGTTTGCCGACAAGATGAACATGCCTAAGGAGAAGAAATTGAATGCTGCAAAAATCGATAGCAAATGCACAATGTTCATCACTGGACTAACTTTGACTGCTGTCATCATTGCTGTGATAATGTGGGTTGTGGAGGAAATAACTCTGGCTCAAAACTTCCTGACTGCTACTACTCCTGTCACCACCGAACATTATTATTTCACTCTTCCCTATCATGAAAAGAAGCACCGAATGTCATATCTCAGTAACACTTTCATACAAATGTTGCATCATACTCATAATGCTACGAACACCAACTGCTAGGTATGTGGAATGTTGCCAGCCCGTCAGCAGAAGGGAGGCACTCCTTTCATTCCTTTGCCATTCTCGCATAATGGCTCCCATAGAGCCTGGTTTGCGCTGTTGTGGGCCTCTGAAATTAGTAATATTACTCTAGCTGATGTAGGAGGACTTAATGCGTAACTAAATAAGGTTTGTTACCCCGATGAAGAAGGGGACCCACAAGCCAAAGGAACTGTATGGGAAATGGAGGAGTATCGCAAATGAAATTCCTCCACAAGTTATGTTTTCCCCAACACGCGAACGGCCAAGTGTAACGGGCCTCCTGTTTTCTCTGTTACTAGAGCCTGAGCGAATCTTTATGTGAGCAGTTTTGGCAGTATCCCAGTGGGAAAAAGTGACTGTACTACAGTATTGAATATCACTGGAACGAACAATAGCAGTTTTCTATCCTCACATAACACTTATTTCATTTGTGGAAGTAAAGGTTACATCCATCTTCCAATTGGGTGGTCTGGAATATGCTGTGTGCCCTTCTTGCTTTCTCCTGTGTTCTTAGCACCTGCATCTTATCATAAAGATCAAAAATTGTTTAATGACATTTCCTTGAACCGATTCAAAAGAACTATAAATAATGATGAAGTGGATCAAACTGACACTGTATTACAGCAGTATGTAGACTTTAATTTGTGACTCATTTTTTTTTTTTTGGTGCGGCTTTGAACAGTAGGAAAATACGATGCTTTACCCAAGTGATAGAGGCAGTGACTAATCAAACAGCAATGGCTCTTGGAAATATTACAGAAGAACTCCAAATTACGAGAATTGTGACTTTGCAAAATAGAATGATGCTAGATGTAATCTTAGCTGATCGTGGTGGAGCATGTCGCATTATCGGGAGTAGCTGCTGCATGTTCATCCCTGACCACGCCCCTTCTGCTTATGATGCCATTTCCAAAATGCATAAAATAGCACAATACATCAAGACTCAGGAACATGGACTTGGACTGGATGGTTCTGGAACATACTTTCTGTATGGGGTCTAAAAATATTGTCGGCCTTGTTCATAATTATAGCAATTTACTTCTCTTGTTATGTATTCAATGTGGGCCAATGCTCTGTTCCCTCTGTATCTCCACTTGTTTACCATCTAAAACGAATGTCCAAAATGCAAATGCCCGTTTAGCAATAGAACGAGAAATCTGTGAAATGATGTTAATTGACATTCATGATGTGTATCGTACCCCTTTGAAGAACTAAGAAAATGTCTCAGCTTATGCTAAAAGGGTCGTCTGTGGAAACGTGTAATATTTTCATTAGCATAAGCAACAGCCATTTTGCCCGTGGTGTCCATTTCGTTTCCTTCGTAATTCTTTCGTCCCCTGCTGTTTGCCTTTTTACTCTGCTTGTGTCATCTATTTTAGTTGACCTCCTGACATGGCTAAGCAATGTACGTGCTGGGGGTTTGTAGCTGCCAGTGCACCTGGTCTCAGATGTTATCTGTTGACTGTTTTATGCTGGCATAAGCATTCCTGCTCCCCCTCCCAATTTGCTGACCACGTAGTCATCCATCTGCCCTTGTTTGCTGATAGCTATTTCTAAACTGGTTCTTTCCATTTCCGTCCACATGCTTACATTGCAGAAAACCAGTAAATAAGAACAATGGTTTGTGAGTTCAGTGTACTAACTCCTGCAGCACTTGAGATTGTTGTGTGGACGTGGTCCCACTCATGAGTGATTAATAAACTTGTTATTTTATTTCAAATCTTGTGCCGATCTCTTTTTGTTAGTCTTTGGACCCGTGGACGAGAGGGTGACCCTGCACCAGTGTGCTCACTTTTGGGTACATTTCCACACAGGCGCTGGACGATGCAAAACATATAGTAGCGATTTCGTCCAATTATTCACACATCCGTAGTAGCAGCCAAAGGGGGTGAGCATGTGCATTATGCTATCTAAGTAGAACTTGAGGTTTGCCACATACAGCAGTATATCATCAGCACAGAGGGAAATTCTGTCTTCCCACTGGTCAGTCTAGCAGAGTCCTCAAAGCAGGGGATCAATCCGGATCCATGCTGCCACCTGCTCCAGCGTTAGCGTAAAAAGGTGAGGGTAGAGTGGGCAGCCTCTTACCGCTGCCTTGCTGCAAGCCAAAGACATGGGAAGCCCCCGCATTTACTGTGACCTGGGCAATTGACCCAGTGTATAGGAGCCGGACCCACCCCAAGAACTTGGGACCAAATCCCATTTCAGTCAGCACTTCAAAGCGATATGGCCACTGGCATCCAGTGAGAGGACTATGACATCTTCCTGAATTTGGCCCAGCACCGCTCGCAATCTCTGCAGATTGAGCGCCGTGCTGCACCCCAGCATGAAGCCAGATTGATCTGGGTGGACCAGCCTGCCAATACCCTGTATCAACTGGCTAGGAGCTTGGCCAGAATTTTTACCTCGGCGTTGAGCGATATCGGTCTGTATAACACACATTTGTCTGGTGGTTTGCCCTCCTTGTTTAGGACTACCATGGTAGCCACCCGTTAGTCTCTCGGGAGAATCCCCGGATCCCTGCTCTCATTTAACATCTTTAATAAGCACGGGGCAAGTTTTTGAGCCATGAGTTTGTACAGTTCGATGGGCATCCCCCATTAGGGCTGAACGCCTTACCGGAATTCAGTTTGTGAATTGAGTGAACTATGTCTTCTTAGGTGATATCTAAGTAGAAAGCATTTATATAAGGAGTAAACAACATTTCTCTGTGGAGATGATACAATCTAGCTTTCTATAGGATACTTGCAGATGCGATACTGTGGTTCATAGTTTCTGATTCTCATGACGGAAATTTTAGAGACACCTAAAAAAAAGAACTTTTATTAGAAGAACAATTATCTTTCTGTACTTATAAGAGGTCATTTGCAAAGATATGTTCTGAGGTTCCGATGCTAAAAGTATATTTGTTGCTGCATGGTTTGTTAACTAGGTTGAGAGGAGAAACCGAAGAGCATTGTGAGTTTTGGCAGTACTCGTAAATGAGGCCTGTGCAAATCTAGCATGTAGAAGGTCAGGTGAGAGTAGCCTCACTTTTTCAAACGAGCATCCTAGTTATCTGAAAGATGGATGAAGTGTGGCATGTTGAGAATATAATCTGAGGCCCTGGAGACAATACTGGCACAGGTTATATGTCATAGATAATCTGTAAGTAAACCATGAGAAGTGTCAGATATGAGTATAGTGCTTTAAGATCACAAATAGAGATAGTTATTCAAGATCCTGATTATCATATTTTGGGAGATTCATAGGGACACATGAGCTTGCTGCTGAGCCAAGAAAGATGCTGAGGAAATAGATTTACCTGATTTATGGGAGTAGGAAACGTTTGTTGAATTAATAGATGTCTATATGCAAACCTCAGTAGAAAAAGTGAACTGAAAGCTATTAGGTTTTTGTCTTATTTTCAGAGGTGGACTCCTCAACATCTAAAGAACAAGTTGGACATTTGTGTACCTATGGAATCTAAGAATTAAGGGACCCACAAAGGCATTTGACCAGAGGGAGTGATTTTCAAAAAGAATATGAGATACATCAATGGACAACCTCTACAGCAACTGTAGTAATGGTATTGAAGGAGGATTTTGGGGCAATGTTCAATTGGCATTTATGGAAAGTGTTTGAGCACGTTCTTTATAAGCTACGAGGTAGATGCTTTTAAGGAAAGAAACTGACTTGGTGAGGGGATTGGAGATAGGAGAGCTGCTTAAGGAATGCATGATAGGAGAAACATGCCCAAGAAGCTAGAAGGATATGGACGATGGTACAATAAGAAAAACAGGAGAGCAATAATAGACCGATAGAACAGCAGAGATGAAATGTGAATCCAGAGGAAATTAAAAAATGTGAGAATTTGGAGAATATTTCAAAAACGACAATGGGTAGTTTTGTTAGCAAATACAACAGTTATCTGAAAAGAATTGAAGAGCATTATTTATGTTGAAACAGCACAACAATATTATAAACACAATAATTTGAATTTGATTACCAGGAGTACATTTACGCAATATGACAGCCAATGGTTCAGTATCCCATAGAAGATGACATCAATTTAGAATCAATCAGTTAACCCTGATGGAAGCAATTTGGCACTTGTGGATTCAGAGCAGTATTGCACTAGAGAGTATAACAAGAAGCAAGCAGTATTGCTAGGATAAGGAGTGAAACACTTTACAGTTTCAGCAGGAGATCAATCGATATAGTAGTGAGTTTTCTTGTTCAAATCATAGAATGGAAAACGAAAATACAGCATTTAGACAAGTAACAGTTTCTAAAGAGCAAAGTAGAAACCAGTTTAGTCATTTCTCAGTTTAAATAAGGTCAAGCTATCATAACAGGAATAGCCCTTCCTCACTTTATCAGGGTGAGGAAAGCAAGATGGCAATTAAGAGGGCAATAGTCTTTCCTTACTTTGCCAAGTTCAGACAGGCATGTTGGAAATATCCAGTCAACAAACTGTTGTGGCCGATGTACTTCTAACATATGTCGCTTTAATGATGATATAATCCATGGAGTGTTAAGAGCATCATATAGAATGTGATGTACTAACAACCAGGGATGAGTTGGAGAGATGGATGTCAAGTGCTGGCTGTGCAGTTATATGGTGAGTGCGTTAAAGAGAGTTAAACATCTGAACAATTTTGGCGGACTCCCTTAACACTGGCAACGAGTTGCTAGCATCCACCATGAACCCTGCATGCAGTGATACAGTGCCTGTGCTGAACGGAAGAAGAATTAAGCTCCTTGGAGGGTGAGTGGGCTGCTGACTAGGTTCAAGTCTTGGCATCGGCATCAACATCCTGTGAGTCTGGGCAAATCATTAAACTCCCCATGCGTACAATTCAGCTATACATCGTTCACATGCAGCAAAAGATTTATGTGACAAACACTTCATTTTCCACTCAAAACCTCCCCCAAAAAAACTCATAACGAAACTATACTCCTAGAACACACCATACATTTATATTTCCCTTTCTTAATCGGTGCTCCCCTGTTTTTTTTTAAACAAAGTAATATGAATATTGTTTCAAACACGGGGTTGATACAATGGGGATCCTTACGCGATTGGAGGTTTGTTTTGGGAGGACACTAGGATTTTAGAGGGTGGGGAGAAGACCGACACGTGACACTAATGGTACACAGGTGAGGAAACGCACTTTTAAACAGTTGCTTTGGGAGATTCAAATCAGATTGACGTTTGAGCAGTGTTTAGCGGTTACGCTATTTGGGCTCCAGCATGAAAACCACAGGTACGAGCTGGCATTTGAATGCTTCGTGCAGTAGATTAGGTCGACAGCATACCGAGGAACGTTGACATGATGTGGCATAATAAGAAAGGTAGAATCTTGTTGGTGTTCGAGGGATGGTTAATGGTTCACGTAAGAGTTATATATGAGTTTTTTTTTTAGGGGGGGGTTAAAGAGGTTGTAAAAAATAGGGTGCTATTTTGGGGGGTATGGTTTGAGAACTAATATGAGGATTGGGGAGGATTTGTAGGGGAGCACTGATTAAGAAAGGGAAATATAAATGTATGGTGTGTTCTAGGAGTATAGTTTCGTTATGAGTTTTTTTGGGGAGGTTTTGAGTGGAAAATGAAGTGTTTGTCACATAAATCTTTTGCTGCATGTGAACGATGTACATATTTTTAAACACCACAGATACCCCTGACGAAGGTTGAGAGAAACCGAAATGCATTGGGTGATTTTATTGTGATGGATAAATCGAGTTTCAATACATGCCTGTGAATAGGCCTGGATGGGCAATTCTTGAGCAACCTAAAACGCATGAAATAATGGAACTTTGTACCTTTGACGTGATGGTAAAAGACTGCTTAAAGAACTGGAATAAATTGGATGAACTTCACATATAGCATTGATTACGTGTAATACTTTGATTACTGTTGTGCGAAAGGCTGTGCAACTCTTTCATGACTCGTAAACCGCGCGTCATACTTTCTTAATGTATTAATAAGCGCTCTCGGGACGGAGCGCTTTTGAGTAACTGCACGCCGAATTTGAGAAATCATACAAAAGGATTAAAAAGAATGTAAATGAAGGGTGTGCTTCAGGTCAACTATTAGTCTAATGGAAGCCATTCACCATTATAACTGGTGAGCCTCCTCCCACCATTTAGAATATTCCTTCTGGCTCACTGTTGCCCTGTATTCAAAACTGTGGTGAGTCACTTACCTTATACCTTGTCTCTTGAAGTCCCAGGTATCCTTCTGGTAATGCCCCTGGAAGCCTCCATTTATTGAGAGAAAAAAACCACAGGGTGAATCCAGTCCTGTGTTTCTCTAGAACACCTTTCTGTGACCCCCCGCCAAATCCTCAGAAGGGCGTATCATTTCAGAGATACCCCAACAGCAGTTTTTTTATTTGTCCAAACAATCTGAAACTGATATGTATTTTGACAGCAGACCTACCATTTAGTAGAGTCATTAAGGCTGCTGGGGACTCACTATCCAGTAACCAACAATGACCTCTAACTGAACTACACTAAGAAGAGGCTGATCATCTTTGACCTAAAAAACGTTATGCATTGTATGGATTTTTGACTGCACGCACAGGACACATTTCCAACTCCTGTTATCCTAAAAAAGTTATGTGTAATGCCCAACAAGGATCTTTCTTCATGGATGCATCATGGTAGTGGTTCAGAGTTAATGGTTCTGGCTTAACAATTTAAGATGTATCTTCTAATGTTTAGATTTTCAAATTTCTCCCAGTAGGTCACCACTATGCTGTTTTTGGTGTGCTCTTGACTAGACAATGCTGTGCCAGATGGGCTACAATAAACTCCACTTAGGTGTCTTCTGAGAGTGCAATCACAAGCTTTACATCAGCTATTTACCCATCCATGTCTAGCTGATAGTCTCCTGAGGCGGAAGCCGGGAGTAGATCTCTAACCTTCTCAATTGCACCGCATGCTTTCCTTTCATATTGCACTTACGTTTTTTAAACTTTACTGTATGACAATCTCAGTCCTTGCTCACCTCTCAGCCGATTAGGCGCTGGGTTCTGGAGGGCCAACACGCACGCTAGTCTACCGCAGGAGTGGGCAGACAACTTGGGAGGCATCGCAAGTAGCGTGCTAGTGTTTCGCTCCTCCGGGACTACAAAAGAGGATGCAAACGCGTGCGCGCAGCGGGCGCGCCAAAGGCAAGCCTGTCCGCACCCAAACGAGACCAGAGGCCAGAGATGCTGCCTCCATTAAGGTAAAAATCCGCCCTCAAGCCCCCCTATGCTACTCAGCTGAATCTCTACTTGAAATTAGAGCGCTCGCACAAGCTAATAATCGCACCTATGCGAACTGCACTCAGAAGTTCCCCAATATGTTAGAAGGGCCGGTAACATGCAAACAATGTAAATTTCAAATGGTATCACTTGTAGGGGATCTACAATCCCCCAGCAAAGCCCCAGAGCCAGCCACTACGAGTCAAAAAAATATACTGTGCAATGTAAGATCCCTTGCTAAACATCCATTTGAAATATGGGACATGATTGCCTCGTATGACCCTGCATTATGTTTCTTTACCGAAACATGGTTGAACCCTTCAAACCACCCCATGATAAACCTGGCCATACCAGAGAATTATACAATTTATTCATTTGGATAGAGAGGAAAAAACAGGAGGGGGCATAGCCATTGCTTTTAAAAATCATCTGGCCGTGAATTGGGTTCTTACTGTTAGTAATGATTGTTTAGAACTAGGAATTGTCAAGGTCTCTCTGTCTCCCTCCGACAGCTGGTACGGCGCCTTAATCTATCGGCCCCCAGGACCCAGAGCCAAATTTATAGACCCCCTGGTGGAACATCTTGCACTGCACGTACTGGCGTCAAACAAATTTCTTCTGATCGGGGACTTTAATTTTCATGGGGAACATTTTACCAACCCTGAGGTCAACAACCTCCTCTCTTCCCTCGAACTAATGGGACTTACTCAAAGAGTTGAAGGCTCCACTGTTGAGCTGGCCACCTATTAGACCTGGTCTTTTCCAACACAGACCAGCTGAGATGTGACCCCGCAGACTCCCTTCCTTGGACGGATCATTCTATGATCATGATCTATATCCAGCAGTCTTGTCAGAAGAGCTTTAAATTATCTATCAGACAAAATCCTGAGCAGCGCAGGACATGGCACAATCTCTCCTTAGAAGCATTTAATGAGGTATTCCCCCCGGAAGCTGTAACTCACATCATGGAAGTATCCAAAAAGTTGGAGGTCTTTAATACTGCCTTAGAAACAGCTTTTGATGCTGTTATACCAAAAAAATAGGGTTCCTTCCAACGGCGGCCCTCTACCCCCTGGTATACGGAGGAACTAAAAATGGAAAAAGCCATATGTAGGCGTTTGGAAAGAACTTGGCGAACCAGTAAGACCTTTCTAAACAGACTTCTCTATAGACAGTCTCTATTCAAATATCATCTGTACCTAAAAGCAGCCAGGCGCCGGTTCATCATTAACCAAATAGAAAACGCCAGCAACACCCCAAAAACCCTGTTTGGTATAGTAAGGGACTTTGTCTCTCCTAAAGTCTGTAGACAGTCGCCAATGGAATCCCAGGAGTTTTGTAACTCCCTGGCGACCTACTTTCATGAGAAGATAGCTAAAATCTACGAGAATTTCCTCTAGTCCCTCCTGACTTTGTATCTCCTACCAAATTTGAGGAGCAGGACAAGATAGTAACTAGTTCCCTATACAGCTTTGAACCGACCTCAAGTGAGGAGGTCGCTAAAGGCCTAGCTGCGGCCAAATCCGGGTCGCCATCAGACCTCTGTCCGCCAAAAACTATGGCCCTTCTAGCTTCGAGCTGTGTCCCCGTAATCCGAGATATATTTAACCATTCTATTCAAACTGGTACCACCCCTATCATCTGGAAGGAGACGTTTGTACGCCCAATACTAAAAAAAACACACTGCAGACCCTTCAATCCTTAGCAACTATCGTCCCATCTCTTTACTACCGCTCCTGGGTAAACATCTGGAAAGTATTATCAACCGACAGTTAAGTTCTTACCTGGAGAGTAACCATATCTTGGATCCCTTGCAGTCAGGCTTCAGGCCAGGTTTCAGTACAGAGACCGCCATTTTGGCGGTGAACGACTCACTCAGGCAAACAATCGACGCAGGAGGCTCAGTAATGCTGATCCTCTTAGATCTCTCCGCAGCTTTCGATACCATCTCCCATTTAAAGCTGGCGGAGAGACTGCTCTCCTGTGGTATCCAAGGGACAGCCCTGAAGTGGCTTCAACACTTCTTGTCTGAGAGATCCCAAACTGTTATGTTAGGACCATACACCTCGGCGAAAATGCATCTCGACGAAAATACATCTCGACAAAGGGGTCCCCGCAGGGCTCTTGTCTGAGCCCAACTCTTTTTAATATATACATGGCTGCCTTGGCAAGGATTGTCGAGCAGCTGGGTTTCGAGATCATCTCGTATGCTGATGATACGCAGCTTATGTTTACCATCGGCTCAAACCCAGAGCTTGACAAAATCCGCTTTGCCACTGGCATGCTCGCCATCTCCAACTGGATGACAGGAAACGGTCTCCTGCTGAACCCAGAAAAAACTGAGGTTATGTTAATGGGTAAAGCCATGGACATCTGGTCGGATGATTGGTGGCCTGCTCAGTTGGGCACAGCCCCCACCCCCAAACAATCTGTAAAAAACTTAGGTCTAAAATTGGATCGGGCTCTGACCATGAAGGATCACATCGCGGCCACCACCAGTTCATGCTACTATAGCTTACGGCTACTTCGAAAAATTCTTCCCTACATGCCCACTCCCCACCGCAGGACCCTAGTCCAGGCAATGGTAATTAGTCATCTGGACTACGGTAATGCTTTGTTGGCGGAAGTGGGAGAGACCCTACTGGCCAAACTCCAAGTAGTACAGAACACCGCAGCTAGAATGATTTTAAAACGTCCTGCAGGTTCCACTTCGATTCCATTGCTCAGGGAACTGCACTGGTTATCAGTGAAGAAGAGATCCTTTTTTAAAATCTGTTATCTCACATATAATGCGGTGAATGAAACGAGCTCCCCCAGCTTTGCGCAAAATTACAAGCTACAGCATTTTTAGGAAACAGCTGAAAGCGTTCTTGTTCTAACTGACTTATCCTTTCTCTATTCTGGTTTTTCTAATCCTCCGAATACTACTTCTAGGCAGCGCCGAGATGCCCCAGGGTGATTTGAGCACTTTATAAAACACTTAACATAACATAACATGCCATTCCTCATCACCATGACCCTTTATTCTATTCAATGTCTTCCAATTGGCCAGAAAATCCATCTTAAGATCTTGTTTTATTTTTACCTTTCCTTCCATGACAAGTACCCTTTTTCCATGTAAACCTTCAGTGTTGATTCTCCTCTATATTATTGATCAGCGGATAATCTTGGTCTGCTTATTCTTTTCTGTCTTGGATAACCAACATAACTTATTAATTAGGATTTAATCAATGCCTCATTAAATACTTATTATTGTCTAAACATGTTAACAAACCTATCTTGGCTTTTTCAATCCTCTATTTTTATATTATTAACATTTGTTTCTTTTTCATTGCAGGTACCAGTTCTTGGTTAAAAAAATATCTTGGGTGAGTATTCAATCAGTCACCTTTTTCTCTAATAATAACGTTCTAATACTCAGGCTATTCTTTAATAAATCGTTCTTGACTTACCTCTTTGAGGATTCCAGGAATGCTTGTTTATAATCTCTCCGTCTCGTTTCTTGGCTCTTCATTTCATTCCTTCCGTCGATCACTGCCTCGTCGTTAAGCGACTAACACATACTTTTGTAGCCGCATAACAATCTTTGGTTGTTTGTTCTTTTTCCCGTCAGGTTTGCGCATGAGCCCCAGCCGAATGCTATCTTCGAAGAAGTAAGCGGCACCGGGGAAATGTGCACGGAATCTTTTGTATGGATTCTTCAAGGATGGTTTTGGAACACTAGAATTCAGGGTTTTATCGGTAAACTAGATTAGGGAAACACCCTGACTAAGCTAACTCGGGACACTGGGGAAAAACGCTACCGCTAGGGTCTCGAATTCAGGTGAAGTGCGCCAACATTCTAAGTTGAGCGCTTCACATAGAATTCCGAGACAGCTCTAAAAGACTAGAATGTCACCTCTGCCGGAGTGACGGCCATCTTGAAGTTCCTTGCTTTCCAGGCCTCGCTCCAAGTCAGAGTTCTCCTGATCATTTTGTTTCCAAGGGAATGGTTGGCACTTATGATACAACGAGAAGATTCATTGTCTGTAGTAGGCCTGACACTTATTTTGATTATTATCTCTGATCATTTTGTAGATAATAAACATAGCTGTCATAAAGTGAAGGACTTGAGCCCTAATTTATTCTGTTCATCACCAGGTGAAACTTTTGATGTTATTGGTAATGCCCCTGTCATGGAGGAGAATCATGCTCTGACATGGTCCTTCACTAGTACCTGGGACTCTGCAAGCCAGTCATCCTAGTATGAAATTACTTGGCCACCAACTCCACAGTGAGGTTGCCTTGACTGCTAGCACCTTTCTAAATCTGCATGGGGCTGTCATCCGGGCAAATGGGTGGATTGCAAACTGATAGTGTTGGGATCCCATTGTGTGCCTCTGGGCATGGAGAATTGGAAGCTAAAAGTAGGTGGCCTGAAGTTGCAGGAACACCAAACAATATCCCATGTTCAAAGCCAAAAGGACCTGGCTCAGGGAGAGCATAGTGAATTTGTCCTGCTGGGTGCACAGCTTCAGAAAGTGGACATCCAGGATTGATCTCAGGCCTCTGTGCTTTTGGAAATCAAGAGGTAAAGGGAGTAGGTGTACTGTGCTTCTCTCTTCAAAAGGCACCACCTCTTTGGCCCACTAAGTCTAGGACCTCCACCCCCAAGATCAAGGTGTGAGCCGGTAAGCAATCTTTGAAGGAATGGGGCTCATGAGGGGAGGACCTTAAAGTAAGGGTGTAGCCCCAGCAGATCAGCTGGATGACCGGGCAGCTCTTCAAGATTTGCTCCAAGTGTTGTGTGGGGAGTAAAATCAGAGGAGTTTGTTTTAAAGTGTGCCCCGGTAACATTTGTAGCTTTCCAAGTGAAACACCAGACGATGAAATATTGAAGGTACTGATTTATTCAACTGATGAACAAGGAGCGTTACATGTCAGTCCGAAGTGTAGAATTCTGTTCGGCATCTTGCCATTATCTATTTATCTACTTAAAATTCTAATGCACACTACACATATCAAAAGAAAATACATACATACCAAGTCTTCCTAGTCATTGGTAATCAAAGATTCTTTTGATAAATGCGCGACCACTCCACAAAAGGTGTCAGTTTGCGTTGGAAAATACCTTGTCCACATTTCAAGAATAAACACTAGTAAATATCACAATTGGTCATGAGCGCGACAACATACAAGATGTCACATTGCTCGTACACCAACTACATAATCAACACATCTCCCCTCTCACAAATTATTTTTTATAAAGAAATATTACATATACTATTTAACACTTTAAATCATTTCAACCAGAATAGCTTTGTGGAAAATGAAAAAAATAACTGCTAGACGAACGTTGAAAAATAGACACCTTACTTCAAAACAGAGTCCTAATATTTGGTAGGTATAGGACGCATCCTACCACTCCTCACTTGCCTCGACATTAAGGTTGTGTTAGCAGACATGCCAGTAGGCATGGAAAAGCCTGCTCCCCAAGTAACGTTGTCTACACCACCACACTCAACACCGACATCAAAAAATACATTACCCCTGTTGCCCTTGTTAACACAACTAGGAACCTTCTCCTTACACCATTAAACCCGATTAAAGTTTCACACAACCCCTCCTTCCACATACACAGCAGGAGTTTTCATCTTGGAAACTTCAAAGGGTGCCCTGCAATTGACAAAACTTGTAGCTGTTGTACGTAAAGGTGTCAGATCAAGGATACGATCTCCCCAGGAGCAGATGAACAGGTCCTCAAATCCCTCTCACCAAAGCCAGTGGCAGGTGAAGAACAACTGCCTCTGTATTTAGTCAAGGGGGAAAGGGGAAGTGGAAGACAAACAAAAGAGAGACTGCCTCTGGACCTTGGTTCTTCTTCAGCTTTTTTCTTTCTTGTGAAGGAACCTGTAAACGCAAGCACACTTATTAAAATCTTTCCTGTCTCTAGTACTGGCTGATATGGATTTCTTTATTTAACCTATCTATTACCTATGATACCAGAGATCTTTGCCTCCCTCTATATTTGTTTGACTATTGTTTTATTTGATCAGTCTTTGGATTGTTGCTCAGTTTTTGATTATTGCCTCGGCGCTGACATTCAGTACCTGAAGTTGCCAAAAACTCAGTCTTTCGATAATTCTCACAGTTCTGGTAATATCAGATGCCTTATCTCCTGAACTCAAAATGCTCGATAATTCAGCTGAACAAGAATGCCTCCGTTGCCTTGCTATTCTCTACATTCTGCTTGCAGATCCATAAATGAAGAAATGAGTACTCTTACTTGGAAATGGAGAAGTGTTCTCTTCACTGAACAGCTTCTCCGAAGTGACTGCATCCGCTGTCTCACCCACAGGATATCCTCAGATAGTTTCTAGTCAAGAAGGTTTTTACTGTCTGAGAAGCCACTGCAAAAATCAAAACACGTCAGAAAATCTCCTCACAAAAACTTGGAAGTATCAAGAATACTTCCCTAAGAATGTGGTATTGGGCCCCCACTAATTGACTTTCTCAATAAATAAGACTCCAGAATAAACGGACGCTCTGTGGAAAAAGCGACCGTTTTCGTGACAGAAAACAGTTGAAGTGCGCATGCGCATTAAGTCTTGAGACGAGTCTCGCGTCTATAACAACTAGACCGAGAACTCTTCCAGGAAGTGTACTACTGAGTCTATTGGAGAGTGGAAGAAACTCTCAATCCACATAGAATGGATCTCAAAGACATCTTCCAAGTTGGGGTTAATCTTCGCCAACGCGGGTACTTTGAAAGGCACCGTCTTTTAACACCTTCTGCATTGTATTTTAGACTAGTCGGTGGTGTCGTGACAGTACCCCCCACCAAAAAGCGTCCCTTCAATCTTGGCTTGGTTGGATGTTTTTGGTGAAAGTCTTGAATGAGCTTTGGAGCGTGGACGTTAGAGTGCGGCTCCCAGGATCTCTCTTCTGGACCGAAACCCTTCCAACTGATCAAATAATACAATTTACCTCTTCTATAGGTTGAATCTAGAATCTTATGTACCTCAAACTCTTCCACTGAATCTATCACTGTAGGTTTTGGGGGAGTACGGAATCTTAGATTTGGAGGACTTTTCTTTAGCAATGAAACATGGAACACTGGGTGTATTTTGAGGTAGGATGGCAACTGAATCTTAACCGCCACAGGATTTATCATCTTGTTAACCCTAAACGGGCCTATGAATCTTGGTTGGAACTTACGATTTTCTTTTAGTTTTAGATTTTTGGTGGACAACCAAATCTTGTCTCCTGGTTTAAAAACTGGATTCCCTCTTCTTTTCTTGTCTGCCTGCAATTTATATGAACCTTTGGCCTTTTCAATATTCTCTCCTGCCTGAATTAATGACCTTTGGACCTTATCTATAAAATCTTCCACTGCTGGTACTGATCCCTCATCTTTTTCAAAAATTACACTTGGGTGCCTGCCATAATTTAAATAGAAGGGAGTGTAACCTGTCGAAGAATGTTTAGCATTGTTATAGGCAAACTCAGCTGACCACACTAAATCTGCCCACCCAACTTTCTGATCCATCAAATATAACCCGAGGTACTGTTCTAACTCTTGATTGACTCTTTCAGTTTGACCATCAGTTTCGGGATGGAAACTGGTGGAATAGCGAGCATCAATGCCTAGCTTCTTAGTAAAGGCCTTCCAAAAGTGGGAAACAAATTGTGAACCTCGGTCAGAAATTAGAACTTTTGGAATCCCATGCAATCTTACTATATGTTGAGTAAACAATTGTGCCAATTGAGGTGCCCTAGGAATCTCTTTCAAAGGGACAAAATGTGCCATCTTAGTAAATGTGTCCACCATAACCAAAATTGTGTTAAAACCCTGACTAGGAGGGAGATCTACAATCAGATCCATCGATACCGTGTGCCAAGGATGAGGTGGGGTTGGCATCGGCATCAAAAGCCCATGAGGAGCTCTTCGATCAGGTTTTCCCTGCAAACATCTCTCGCAGGTGGAAACATACTGCCGTATTTGTGGTTTCATCTTAGGCCACCAAAAATTTCTTTCTGCCAATTCTAAAGTCTTTTGAACTCCTTTATGACCAGCAAGTGGATCATCATGACATTGTTTCAACGCTCTCTCTTGCAGATTCTTAGTCGGAAGATAGAGACAATTTTTTACATATGGAAGTCCATCCCTGATTTCTCTCTCCGATTCCTCCTTTGCCCAAAGAGTCATTTCTTCATAAGGCATTGCCTTTCGAATTTCATTAGAAAAGTCAGTATTGAGTGTGGCTACGATGATTTTCTCTTCCGGAATTATATTCTGTTTCTTTTGATCAATTTCTGAATGATCAGAATGTATTCTAGAGAGAGCATCTGCTTTTACATTACTTGTACCTGGTCTGAAGGTAATTACAAAATTATAGTCTGCAAAAAATAGCGACCAACGTAGTTGTCTGGCTGTTAGTGTCCGGGCTGACTTGAGGAATTGGAGATTGCGATGATCAGAGTACACGGTGACCTTATGCACAGCCCCTAACAAATAATGTCTCCATTCCAAAAAGGCACTCTTGACCGCCAACAATTCTTTGTCTGCAATCGAATAATTGCATTCCGGAGGAGTTAACTTTCGGGAGTAGTAGGCCACTGGATGCAATTGGCCTGTATCCTTGTGACGCTGTGACAGAATTCCTCCAATGGCTACATCCGAGGCGTCAGCTTCAACATAGAATGGTTCTTCAGTTCTTGGATGCAACAGGATGGGGGCTTGAGTAAAAGATTTCTTCAGAAATTGAAAAGCTTCTTCGGCTTCATCATCCCAGACGAATTTTACTCCTTTCCTTAACAGTCGCGTGATGGGGCTGACCTTGTGAGAAAAATTTGAAATGAATCTCCTGTAAAAATTTGAAAAACCAATGAAACTTTGGATCTCTTTCACACACTTGGGAGATGGCCAGTCTTGTACTGCCTTCACCTTGGTCTTATCCATGCTTACTCCATCTGGGGATAACACAAACCCAAGAAATTCCACTTTTTCCACATGAAAGGCACACTTCTCCAATTTCACATAAAGGTGATTTTCAAGCAATCTAGTTAAAATCAACCTAACATGTGAGACATGCTCTTCCATAGTGTCAGAGAAAATCAAAATGTCGTCAATATAAACGACGGCGATTCTATCTAAGAACTCTCTGAGGACGTCATTCACAAAGTGTTGAAACGCCGCTGGAGCGTTGCATAACCCGTATGGCATCACCAAGTATTCAAATAGACCATGACTGGTTCGAAAGGCTGTTTTCCACTCGTCTCCAGAAGCAATGCGAATCAGATGGTAAGCTCCGCGTAAATCCAATTTAGTGTAGACCTTAGCGTTCTTCACTTGATCCAGCAAGACTGAAATTAGCGGGAGCGGGTATCGATTCTTAATCGTCACTTGATTCAGGGCTCTATAGTCAATGCAAGTTCGAAGATCTCCATCT
This sequence comes from Triturus cristatus, assembly GCF_964204655.1. Taxonomy (NCBI): domain Eukaryota; kingdom Metazoa; phylum Chordata; class Amphibia; order Caudata; family Salamandridae; genus Triturus; species Triturus cristatus. The sequence goes on from NC_140591.1 coordinate 319,667,474, forward strand.
TTCTTCGGAACGAAAAATAAGGGAGATGAGACTGGCGATTTTGAAGGACGTATAAACCCCATTTCCAGATGTTTATCCAAATAGTCTTTAAGATATTGATTTTCAGTTTCCGTTAATGCATATATTCTACTGCAAGGCAAAACCGCCCCTGGTTCGATGTCAATCTTGCAGTCGTAGGGACGATGGGGGGGAAGTCTCTCCGCCTCTCTTATATCAAACACAGATGACAAATCCTTGTATTCTTCAGGAATTTCTTTGGTTTCTAAAGAACAAATTAAAGCAGGATGACCCGCTAACTTCCGAGCTGGAGACTCTTCAAATAACTTGGGCTGTTCTCCAAAACAATTTTCCTTGCAAAAGGTGGAATTCATGGTGATTGTTCTCTTCTCCCAGTCAATGTGTGGATTGTGTTCAGTTAACCAGGGAAGACCCAGAATCAATTGAAATTGAGGGGCATCGATCAAGTTGAATGTCAACAATTCCGAATGACCATTCAATCCGGTTAATTGAATTTTTTCAGTTTCATGAGTGATCGGTCCAGATGATAAGTTTGTTCCATCTACTGCTCTGACAGCTTCCAAAACCTGCTTCTCAACAAATTTTATTCCCATTCGACGGGCATATTTGATGTCACAAAAGTTGCCAGTCGCCCCTGAATCTATCATCACAGAAACTTCGCTGATTTCCAGTTCTCGGAACCGTGCTGTAAAGGAGACCACCACATGAGGTGCAGAGGATTGTAAGGTATTTACAACTTGCTGCAAATTAGGAGTTGACTTTGAATTCGCTTCCACCTGTGCAACTCTCTCTACAGGTGAAGCCGCTCTTTTCCCGGCAGCGATGATTTTGGCTTTTTTGGGCAATCTTTTATGAAATGGCCGGAGAGACCACAATAAAGACACAGGTGACCAGATCTTCGTCTTTCCTTTTCTTCTTTGGACAGCGGCCCTCGTATAGATCCTATCTGCATGGGTTCTTCTGAAGAGGAATTTTCTAAAGGCTTGTGACCTTCTGTTTTCATTCGATCAAAACGAGGTGGGAGTGGGCGTACATCTCTCCTTTTTTCATTTCGACGCTCACTCAAGCGATGATCTATCTGCAAAACTAGATCGATTAATTCGGATATTTCAGTGGGTCTCCTTGGAATCTGAGCCAAAGCATCCTTTAAATCTTCTCTTAACCCTCTGTAAAAAATTGCTGCTCTCTTGGCTTCAGGCCACTTTGATTCGACAATCAACTTGTTATATTGGGCAAGATAAGCCACTAAATCCCGATTACCCTGTTTAAGCTCCAATAACTGTGGCTTGTGAGGCTGATCGTCGATCAAAAATTCGTAGAAATTCTATCTTGAAGTTGTCAAAGTTGTATAACATAGGATCATTCTGTGTGACCAGCGACATCGACCAGGCTGCGGCATCACCATTCAAATACGACAGTATGAAAGCCACCTTTGATTGATCCTCAGCAAAAATGACTGGGCGACACAGAAAATGTAAAGAACACTGTGTTAAAAATATTTGCGCTCTTTGAGGATCCCCACCAAATCTTTCAGGGGGTGCCAATGGAATAATTGGTGAAACGGCATGAATCACTTGAGTAGAAATATCAGAGGGAGATAAATTGCCAGGTAAACCTTGTGAACCCTTAAAACCAGAACCTGATGCCTCTAACTCGTCTAATTTTTGCCTTGTCTGAATTGACTCCTGACTCGATCTCCTAACTTCCTCTCTCAAAGACTTATTCTCATCTAAGGCACAGTTTAGTTGCTTCTGCATACCATCTAAAATTGAAGTTAGGGTTTTTAAATCTATTCCTTCCGCCATTCTGCTCGGGGGGGGATCTAACTCCTCAATAAGAGGGTGGCACTTCAATCTGTCAGATCAAGGATACGATCTCCCCAGGAGCAGATGAACAGGTCCTCAAATCCCTCTCACCAAAGCCAGTGGCAGGTGAAGAACAACTGCCTCTGTATTTAGTCAAGGGGGAAAGGGGAAGTGGAAGACAAACAAAAGAGAGACTGCCTCTGGACTTTGGTTCTTCTTCAGCTTTTTTCTTTCTTGTGAAGGAACCTGTAAACGCAAGCACACTTATTAAAATCTTTCCTGTCTCTAGTACTGGCTGATATGGATTTCTTTATTTAACCTATCTATTACCTATGATACCAGAGATCTTTGCCTCCCTCTATATTTGTTTGACTATTGTTTTATTTGATCAGTCTTTGGATTGTTGCTCAGTTTTTGATTATTGCCTCGGCGCTGACATTCAGTACCTGAAGTTGCCAAAAACTCAGTCTTTCGATAATTCTCACAGTTCTGGTAATATCAGATGCCTTATCTCCTGAACTCAAAATGCTCGATAATTCAGCTGAACAAGAATGCCTCCGTTGCCTTGCTATTCTCTACATTCTGCTTGCAGATCCATAAATGAAGAAATGAGTACTCTTACTTGGAAATGGAGAAGTGTTCTCTTCACTGAACAGCTTCTCCGAAGTGACTGCATCCGCTGTCTCACCCTCAGGATATCCTCAGATAGTTTCTAGTCAAGAAGGTTTTTACTGTCTGAGAAGCCACTGCAAAAATCAAAACACGTCAGAAAATCTCCTCACAAAAACTTGGAAGTATCAAGAATACTTCCCTAAGAATGTGGTATTGGGCCCCCACTAATTGACTTTCTCAATAAATAAGACTCCAGAATAAACGGACGCTCTGTGGAAAAAGCGACCGTTTTCGTGACAGAAAACAGTTGAAGTGCGCCGCGCAAACCTTGCGCATGCGCATTAAGTCTTGAGACGAGTCTCGCGTCTATAACAACTAGACCGAGAACTCTTCCAGGAAGTGTACTACTGAGTCTATTGGAGAGTGGAAGAAACTCTCAATCCACATAGAATGGATCTCAAAGACATCTTCCAAGTTGGGGTTAATCTTCGCCAACGCGGGTACTTTGAAAGGCACCGTCTTTTAACACCTTCTGCATTGTATTTTAGACTAGTCGGTGGTGTCGTGACAAAAGGGGATATTTCGGGAGGGTGTGTAAGAGTAAACTTGAAACGATTGTCAATTGGTGGCAAATAAGGAGTATGAGGAAGAGTTAAATCCCACAAACTATGTATGTGGGTTGGCAGAGTAATAGTTTTACAAATTGTGTTGTGCACATTAATGGGAAATGTGTTGAGGTCATGGTGAACTCATGTGCATAGTACAGTATCATTAGTAAAATCCCTGTTGGAATCGAATTGGCAAAGTGAAAAATGATTGGTGCCGAATGTGCATCCTGGTGGGTATACTGTACACAGGATTGATTTACTGGGTAATTTCTGGGCTAATATTTGTTTCAAGGAAAGGTAAACTCACGGAAAAATGTATGTGGCTGCTAGGGATGATGCCATTTTGGATTGTTCTCATCAGCAAGAGTTGAACATGAAGTTAGACTCTAATGCAGTTCCACCTGTGTACGTGGTAGAAGATGTAAAACATGATTCATGTGTTGTTGATGTTAAGACAGAATTTCCAGAAGTTTTTTCTGATAATTTGGGTAAGTTTTACTAGATAATGCAGTTCCAATCAGACACAAAGTCCAAAATGTTCCTCTGATATACAGAGTAAAGTCGAAAGAGATGGTGCAGGATTTATGTAACAAAAATGTAATTCAACATATAGAATCTTCACCATAGGTGTCTCCAGTGGTTATTGCTTTGAAGCACTCTGGAGATCTTAGACTATGTGTGGACCTTATGAGGCGTGACAGCGAAATATGAACTGATGGATATCCTTTACCAAATTTGCAGGAGCTAGTTTCCACTCTGGCTGAGGAGACAGTTTTCTCCAATCCCATCTTCATCGCTAGTGTAAAGTGGGTCCCGGTAACACTGGTAGCTTTCCAAGTGAAACGCCAGATGATGAAATATTGAAGGTACTGATTTATTCAACAGATGAACAAGGAGTGTTGCATGCCAGTTCTGAGTGCAGAATGCTGTTTGGTATCCTGCTGTCATCTATATATCTGCTTGACATTCTAATGCACGCCACACGTATCAAAAGTAAATACATACATACCAAGTCTTCCTAGCCATTGGTAATCAAAGCGTCTTTTGATAAATGCGTGAGCGCTCCACAAAAGGTGACACGTTTGCGCTGAAATATACCTTGTCTGCATTTTAAGAATAAACACTGGTAAATATCACAAGTGGGCACGAGCACAACAACATACAAGATGTCACCATGCTCGTGCACCGACTACACATACAACAGTTTGGAAGCAGAACAACCGGTGGAGGATGGTGGGCACTGGATGTGCTACTGGTCAGCTCCCCCGAGATCCACCACCCCTGCTCCGAAAGGAGCAATATGGTTGACGAAGTGTCAGAACAGGATGGAATGACTGCCCTTGATGAGACAGCACAGCCCTAGAATAACCGCAGAATGCCCCATAATTGTGGTGAAAATGCTGTGCAGGATAGACCAGGCAAGGGCATGATCTGTAGCCCTGCTGTTCTTGAAGAACTCCAAGGAGGAATCTGCCTTCTCACCAAATAGCCACCCAACATCGAATGGCATATCCATAAACGTAGTTTGGACAGCTCCCAAGAATCAAAGCAAACCCATTCAAGCATACGGATGCAGTATAAATGCCTTAGTCATAGAATAAGCAACAGAATCCGCAAAGTCAAGGCCAAACGTTAGAATCCTTTTTGACTCATCACCCACCATATCACAGATTGTTTTTTCCATATATTGTGGCACGCTGCTAAGTTTTGCCAGGTCTCATAGGCATGGAAGGTATTAGCCTGAAATGCATGTTGCATTAGCAGTACAAAGAGCCAAACTACCAGAGGCAAATTCTTTGCTACCCAGGGCTTCAGGTTTCTAGGATTTATTTTCGGGGAGAGGCATAGGAAAGACTTTGTTTGGATGTCTAAGAATGAGACTTTCCGACGATAGTAGGAGGGCAAAAGGTACTTGTCACCTGGAGTGGGTCTATTGCAACAGGCAATCTACTTGCAGACTGCTGTGCCCGAATAGGGTTCCTCCCATGCAGCCATAATAGGATCCACGAGTATCATTAAACGGAGGCAAGACCTGTGACATTGCCACAAAAAGCTGTAAGATTTTCACCAGGGTGTTACATTTCACTTCTACAGGAGGTTAGTCAGTTCCAATGCTGCTTCACTCTTCCAAACAACTGTTTACAAAGATCCTATCTTTCAGAACTTGAGTAAAATCTATACAATGCAAAAACAGTAGATCTAGATTGAACAGATAAACTGTAGATAGGCAAATCCACGATATGCATTCTGCCACTAAAGAATATGTGTAATTGCATAATTCCTAAAGTATAAGGCTGTACAATGCTTGCTTAGCCGCTCAAAATTAATGGGACTCTGGTCAATAACCATATAAATATGTGAGGGGTATCCCAAGGGAAGCCCACACAGTACTAATACCACGTTACGTGATGATGCAATCACTAATTCAGGAAGTCAGGAAGCTATGGACGCCTCCCAGGCAATGCACCGGTGAGTCAGCGTGCACGCACACAGGTAATCAAAACCAGGAAGGGTTTCTTAAAGAAAGCATTGTGGATACTAATGGATCCTCTGGTCTCTTGTAGATACTTCACGTCCTATAGCATTTACAGAATTTAAGAGGTAAGATCTCTTGACTGGCTCTGAACTTTCGGCCACGAACAGCACACGTAGTTGTCGTTGTCTATTATACACGTGAAGCCGATAGGTCTCTTAGTTTAATGCACTCATGCATTTTTTCTTGTAGAATCTAACGCGATACAAGGACAGTATATTGACCCATGTGAGTATATTCCACACGTATCAGCAGAGTCTGCTGAAGTCTGCACAGCAACCATTTTAAAGCTCACCTAGTTTTCTTTTGATGCAGATTGCCGTTTTTCTTTGTGATCATACCTACCGGTGTATCTCTTACACTGAATCCTCAAGGTACCATATAGTATTTTATGGCCTTGTTACACCTGCGCTTTTGGGACCACAGTCTTTCTAATCACTCACAGAGAATAATTGTAGGCGACTGTATTTAGCATCTTTCACTGCGTTGTGAGCACAGTGGCCAAAAGGGGTTCTCGTACCATTGTTACCGCAGCATGCATGCTTCACGCACAAACCTCCACGAGTATGTAGATTTTCACAGTTATAGCACACCTGTTCGTGATTATTGCGCACACAGATAAACAGGTTCATTACAATGTATAAACATATATTATGATATATATATATATATATATATATATATATCTCACGTGCATTTTTGGGTTTTGTTCAGGCAGGATGCTTCTGGAAAAAAAAAGTGTCTTTGAAACAGTACATGACATAGATAAAATGTTTTCTCCCTGACGAAGGGTTACTCAACCCAAAATGCATTGGGGTTGTCTGAGGTTGTTTATGACTAAAAAATATGTTAGTGTTTGATGTCAGGAATACAACCACAGAATTGAATTATTGATGTATTACATGTGTTTTTGTTAAAAAACTAAGGTACTATAAAAAATATATTGTGCATTTTTGGCGATATAGTAATAAACCAATGAAATAAGAATTGATTTACTAAACCTTGAGTACAGTTTTGATTTGGGATTAATATCTAAGAAGTTTTAAACATTTGAAGATACCTTAGAGACTGCAGCTGTGCGCTGTGACATGGGACGGAGTAGCTCTGTCTCCCAAGTACATACATGTCTTTACATTTGCCATGTACTGTACCATTAACTTTTCTTTTAAGCTTTTTCGACTTTGCCTTTAAGTCCATGTTTTTGCCATGATCATAACAGTTCCTTGTAATATGTAATTGTTAGTACTCGTCTCATACAGCAAAACTCTATGACCCGAGTGTGTTTAATAAAAAAGAAGCCCAAAAATGATATGATCGCTGGGGGTAAGAAACTAAGAAGAAAGTACACCTGATAAATGGAACTCTTTCATATACAGCATTATTAAGAACTATTTGGACTCACAACCTGCACAGACCATCACCTGAGGCGTTGTTTTGGACTCATGTGGAGAAATGTGTTAATAATCTAAATAAGTTTTAGAAGTTTGTGAAAAGCACAGAATTTAGGGTCGATGTCAGGGTCCTAGCTGAGTTCAGACCCTCAGAGCATAAATTAAGCAAAAACTAAATGCTGTGTCATGAAAATCTTATTTTGAATGTGGCTGAACTGCATCCGTCTCAATCCCTCAAAGTGATCCTAGTTCTTTGGCCCTTGATGCTCTACCCATCCTCTTCAACCCTACTGGGCACTTACCCTTACCAACACAGAAGTTGAGGAAACTGTAAGTAATTTTTGACTCCACCTTGCTTTTCAGGCTGAAGTCAATGCATCGAAAAAGGGTACCTTATACCAGTTAGGACTGTTGAGGGATACCCTCCTTTTTTCCACCCATAACACTGTTCAACCAGACTCCACGCAGTGATAATGTACTGCCTTGAATACTACAGCAGCATCTTCTTGAGACAAACCCAAACTCTTTCAATATTTCAAACAGCGAAAACTGTGTCTCGTGAATGATTTTTGGACTTGAGTGCTCAGAACACATTGTATCAGCACATAAAGGAAGGCTTGAATTGGCTTCAAAGACCTTTGTCTGATCCATAAGGCAATCAGTGGTCTTGCCCCCAGTGACCTCAAAAGTGTTAACACCTTACCAGCCAACCAGATGCTCAAGTACCTACTTTCCCTCTCTAAAATGAGGCACAAGCCGTACAATGGACAACCTCTTCATGCCCATGGCCCTGGAACTTGTTCTTCCTTTATTTCTGACTGGAACCTTAATATATGAAGATGAGCTTTGAAAACTCCTCCATTGGTTGCCACCACTGTCCGCATCTCAGAGGTCTACCCTGCAGATTTCATTCTGCTGCTACCATACTCCTTTTGGTCCCATGCTAATCCATTTCTGCCCATAATCAATCACATGGCACTCAGGAATGTAACCTGTGAGTTCAGTGCCAGAGAAAATAGGTTCTGGGGCACAGGTTGCTCCCATCCAGGCAGGCCTCCTTGCATGATGGTCCTCTGACAGATTCTGCACTGCAGACAGAATAAGAAAATAAACATTTCTAACTTCCTAAAAGAGATGGAGCACTAACTGGCTGCTGTACCAGACTGCTCTCTAAACTCGTTTACCGGCACTGTTTCTGTTTCAGTGGCTGTGTATTCACCACACCTATTTTGAAACCTACAGATGTCAGAGCATTTTTAACCAGAAGACCAAGTCAAATGAAGAGCTGTGTCTAATACCTTGAATGGCAATTCCTGTGCGAGGGAAGCAGGAAGGTCTACTATATGGGCTGTGCAAAAACATAACAAATTTCCCTATCACGAACAATAGTTAATTCGGATGAATCTTGGATCAATTTGGAAAAGAAACTCTAAAGAGGTGCTTGAAATCGGAGCTCCCAGCCCGGAGCTTGCATTCCCCGCCGTAAACCTGTGTCAGCTGCAGACTATCAACTGCTGACTGTCGGGGACCAGACCAGGATGCTGTCGAGTGGCAGAATGATCATCGGCAGGCTCCTTCTGCCAGATTTCCGAAACTAAATACCCATGCGGCATGAAGGAAGAAGGAGACCAAGATGGCAGCCAGCTCTTGCGCAGTTTTAATACTGGAGGACGGAGGTACGAACAAGGGGCTTTGCACGCACTGAGGATGGAGGAGCGGGCCCCCCACCATCTCTGTGTAACTGTGTGGTATTTGCGCACTCTATTTGTTGCCTCCTATCTCCCCCGGGGCAAATCTTAGATTGAGACAAAGAGCTGCGGGGGTTGGCATCCTAACCACTTTAAGGTTCTGACGGCATATGGGAGGTGCAGCGGAGGAAGCGCGGATGATGTGCTGCCTGTTCTGGGTAGTTAGGTACCACGACAGAGACTAGTGTGGCACCGCTACCGATACTATAATGGCGGCGAGTACAGCGGCGTAATGGGGGAGCTGAGACTGCATTGCCCTATTTATCGAGGATAGAACTGCTCATTAATACCTTTGAAATGTTCCCCTTTCTGCCGTGCAGATGCCCTACTAAGCCAGCTTGGGCGGAGGAGCTCCATGCAATGCTGTGCATGATTGTTGGAGACTAACATAGGAGATCACTGGGGCAAGAATGTCACTGTCTTTGTGAATGTAGCCAGACCAGCTCGGGCCTCACGGGCTGAATAATGCGCCCACCTACCTGTTCAACGCCGCCTGATGTAGTGTCCTGAGATATAGGGCACTAGAACCTCGGAGAGGGCAGAGGGCAGGACAGGTCACCGGACACCAGTTCCGGTCAGGGGAAGCGAGGGAGCAGAGCACAGGAAGCAAGGGACGAGATAGGACGTGCAGCATGCTGGCTGCAGATGACATCTAATAAAGAAATTCCAACTTACGTGGTGTTGTGGTGATCCTTGCAGAAGACGCGACGCGACAACTGGCGACGAGGCGGGATCGAAATCCACGTGTCTCGGCGACTGTCGGAGCCCACCCGGTCGCGGAAATAAAGTCGGAACCAGGAGCCCACCCTGGTCCGAAGTGCCCAGCAGAGAAAAGAACATCGTTGCGGGAGCCCACCCCGGCGCTGCTAACGCAAGTAAGAGCAGCACGAAACTGAAATTGACGAGGCAGCCGAGGAAAAGATTAAAATCCCTCCCGCGCGTGAGTTTCAATGAACTCTCGCGAGAGGAGGCGGCTATTTTAAAGTCAGGCGACGCAACACCTGAGATCGCCTTAAAAGTGTCCATTGTTGCTAGATCTCCAGCCCAATGCCGATTTTTGTTAAGTAGTTGAGGTTGCTTGTGGCTGTGTACGCCAGTGTGGAGGTTGCCTCTCCAAAATTGACGGTCTTGAAATAGCGATGGCTCCCATCTAATTTACATATTTCGAACGTGTCCGTGCTTTACTTGCTGAGCTGCTGCTACATACTTTTGGTTTTCTATGAATGCTCCTCAAGGCCAGGTCTGTAATGAGGGGCATGGGGGCCACCATGATCTTTTGGAAATGCAAGTTTTTAAACCCTCCCTATTACTACCTGTTAATCCCTTGCCTGACCCCAAGATGGCTGCCACTGGGTTCCCTACCACGTCGAGCTACTCCTCTGAAAAATAACCGGACTTCGACCAGACCGCGAACACATCCCCCATCCAGCCCACCCTTCAGGATACCGAATCTGTAATCCTACCTCTGACTATGGAGACCTAGCTTTTTGGCCGATGCCCGGTGGAGCTACTTGATGGCTATAGAGGAGCTGGGCAGACCTTACTCCGTCTCTCTGTCGTACTCTCCCTCCTACCCCTTTACTCCACCCACTTTCTCCCTTATGCTCTATTTATCCCTCCTCTTTGCTCTCTAATTGTTTTCTCATTGAGACCTAGCTGCTTGACTGATGCCCGGTGGACCTACCTGATAGCTATAGAGGAGATGGGCTGTGGACTTCCCCCTCGGCCGTCACATACCCAGCCGGACTTTGGGCAGACTCTCCTTCGTCTCTCCATCCATCCTTCCTATCTCCATCCTTTCTCCCTCCTATACCTTTACCCCACCCCCTTACCCTTCTAAGCTCCATTTATTCCATCTTCCGACGCTCTTGAAATGTTTTCCTTGTAACTGATGTAACTTGTAACTGATGTAATTTTGTGGATCCTTATGTAAAGCGCTCTGATACCTCCAGGTCTAGCCAGCGCTATATAAAGCTCAAATAAATAAAGACAAAATAAGATAAGCATACACTGTCAAAATAAGCAAATCAAAATAAGTATACATATAGTATCTGCTAATAAAAAGATATTCCAGCACCAGCAAACAATTAGTTGAAGTAAGAAAGTGCAACGTAGCAATAAAGTGATGAGCAGAGAGATTCAGTTAAACACCAGAGTTTTCTTTACACAAAATTGTCTTTCCAGGCAAAATATACAAATGATAGAATGTTAACATCTTGGTCTGGAGGCAAAATAAACTGGCAAAGATGAGAATATCAACAGAATTATAAAGTAGGTAAATAAACTCAACCAGTGACTTTAGGTGAGTCAATCAGTTAAGTTGTTAAGCGCTAGTTGTCACCCCTGAGGGTATCCAGGCGCTGGATGGAGTCAGTGCAGACTCTGATGTCTGAAAGTTCACTTTAAAAAAAGGGTATAGCTTCTGAAATAGACACACCTTTAATTTAATGGAAAAATGCTTCTGGTTACTCGCCCACTAGTGCCCCGCCGACCAAGGAAAACCTCCCTTTGCTGCAAAGACAAAGTTTTCATAACTACCATTGAAAGGGATACTCTACCTGAAATATCTGAAAGCACTGATGAGGAACCCTGCTTAATAAACAGAAAATATCAGCACTTTCTTCACTTAGGCCAACAATTTCCAGCATTTTGTTTTTTAGTTTTAATCAAAAGTTAATCTAATTGACACAATAAATCTGTCTATATACCCAACCCGGCTGGTAGGGACACCTTAAATAATGAAAAAACAATATTGAAGCGTATCACCATCAGCATAACTGCACCTGAATAAGGATTAAAACCACTGGCAGTAACTCAAACGTCATAATATATACTTCCTCTAAACAACGCCCTCTGCTAAGTAACCGCATTTTAAATAAGCTGGGAAATATGTGCGAGTGAAAATTGCGTTGGAAGCCAGAGGGGTAAAGGGTAGGTAAAGAGTAACGTATGAGAAAGGACGAGGAGGGAGTATGCGAAGAAGATTGAGAGCCACTCTAACCCTCTTCCCTATGTACCCTGAACATGGTACCTCTAAACAGGGACATCTTAAGGATTTTGGGTGCCTTGGACCAAACGTATTTTGGGGGCCCCTGTTTAAAAATAGCTTTGAATGTATGATTAGGGCTCCCGTATTTTACGGTATTTTTTTTACATTTCCATCTGTATTCATCAATTATTTATTTTTTGCTAATGTTATCTGTATTTATCAATATTTATTTTGGGTTTTGTGAAAAAATTAAGTTGAAACTAGTACATTTCCACATTTATTTACCCAATAAATGTGCATTGATGCTTAAAAGCCTGATAGGTGTCAATGAAGACCCACAGATGATAAATCGATGCACAAATATGAAAACATGAACATTTTAGTACCAGGGTTGTTCATATCTACTGTTGTTTAAGCCTCTTTACTAAAAATCCCTTCTTTTTTAACCCCTTACCTGTCAATCCGCACAGTTATTGGCAAAGCAGTCATGACTTACAGCCTTTAGAATCCGATTTCCGTTTTTATCCACATTTAAAAATAAACACAGACAAAAAAATAAATGTTTTTCTGTCTGCATTTATCAGAAAAAAATCAGTAAAAACGGAAAACAGGGCCCCTTGTTTGTGATCCAATTTCAGCATATTCATGCCCTCTTTATCCCAGTAACTAACAGTACACATACACACTCGTCCAGATTTAAAATGTATGTACATCTACTTTTCAGGGATACGGACTGCTTTCGATTTGTAACACAGCAGCAGCTCACTAATATTACAGGTATGCGAAGAAGATTGAGAACCACTGTAACCCTCTTCACTATGTACCCTGGCCATGGTCCCTCTAAACAGGGACATCTTAAGGATTTTTAGGGCCTTAGACCAAACGTATTTGGGGGCCCCTGTTGTCACCCCTGAGGGTATCCAGGCGCTGGATGGAGTCAGTGCAGACTCTGATATCTGAAAGTTCAAGCTTGACTGTTCCTGTATCAGCAGGACCAAGACTAATTGTCTTAAGGCTGGTCTCGGTCTAGAGTAGCAAAGTAGAATAAAAGATGGATTGAAATGTGGCCATGATTAACCCAGTGCCTAAGACTAGTTCAAATATTACACCTATCAATTTTTTGTCTCTCTAAATAAAACCTGGCATCAGTCACAGTAGTCGACCCCAGCTTCGATTCCCAGCTAACGCAGAAGGCAACCAGAATTAAGCAATTTGAAAGCAACAAACCGATCTCTTACTAGAACAGAAACACTGACTGCAGTCTGAGGTTCAGTTTCTGCACTGATATCCACTGACTCAAACAGATCTGCTGACAGCACCTGCATGTGAAGAAGGACATGAGGTACTAATTTAGAGTCCCAGCTCTTCTTTTGCCAGGACTCACTCTGCTCCTGCTGCATGGCAGCTTGTCCCAGAATGGAAGCAGAGCTTGCTGTGAAGACAACTTCTTGGACACATCTCTCATGGATGTTTCACTGAATATCAATAGCAAAAATATTGATGTTCAAAATATCGAAAAAATATATAGAATACAAAAATATCCGCTCCCATACCTACACAGGTAAGTAAAAAACGATCAAATCAAAAATATCAATGTAAAAAATATAGATTAAAAAAAAAGATTTAACTATATATATATATATATATATACATACATATACAAAATAAAATAATATATAATAAATATTGATATTAATTTGAACAAAATATATTACATTTAATGTACATTTTTAAAACCTATAACAAATAAACTTAATTTAAAAAAGAGAAACACACAAACATAATTTATACATATATTTAATTTAAAATAATTAATAAACTATTATCCTTAATTTATTTTGAAACTATATAAAAAATAAAATATATATATATCAATAATTTAAAATATAAAAACAAGTTCTCTACAAAATAAAAACGTACATTTCCTAATACAATCAGTGCAACAGTAGGGAAAGTGTTGGATAGCAAAATAATTAAATTTACTATTCCAACTCCAGTGAGTGCAACAGTAGGGAAAGTGTTGGATAGCGGAGAGAAAACAATTACTATTCCCACTCCCCTGATTGCAACAGTAGGGAAAATGTGTTGGATAGCAGAGGGGTAGAAATTACTAATCCCACTCCAAAGAGTGCAACAGTAGGGAAAGTGTTGGATAGAGAAAGATAAAAATTACTATTCCCACTCCAAAGAGTGCAACAGTGGGGAAAGTGTTGGATAGCGGAGGGGTAAAAATTACTATTCCTACTCCAGTGAGAGCAACAGTAGGGAAAGTGTTGGATAGCGGAGGGGCAAAAATTACTATTCCCACTCCAGTGATTGCAACAGCAGGGTAAACTATCATCTTTAATTTATTTTAAAACTTTAAAAATATATAAAAATAAAATATATATATATCAATAATTTAAAATATAAAAAAACATTCGATAATAAATCAAAACATTAAACTATTGAAAATTATTTAAACTTACATTTCCCAATACAATCAGTGCAACAGTAGGGAAAGTGTTGGATAGCAAAATAATTACATTTACTATTCCAACTCCAGTGAGTGTAACAGTAGGGAAAGTGCTGGCTAGCGGAGGGGTAAACATTACTATTCCCACTCCAAAGAGTGCAACAGTAGGGAAAGAGTTGGATAGCAGAGGGGTATAAGTTACTTTTCCCACTCCAGTGAGTGCAACAGTAGGGAAAGTGCTGGATAGCGGAGAGGTACAAATTACTATTGCCACTCCAGTGAGTGCAATAGTAGGGAAAGTGTTGGATAGCAGAGGGGTAAAAATTACTATTCACACTCAAATAGTTAAAACAAAAATAAAAATTATAAACAATTATAAAAAATCATAAAAATAAATACACTATTTAGAAATTAAAAATCTAATATATTAAATATATAAAAACAAAACATATTATACCATTAATTACATATAAAAACCTGCAAATAATATATCATATAAAATAATAAATACATTTATTTAAAAGAAAAGTTTTAAACAGGAAAGTATTTACAAACAAATTAATTAATACATAAATGTATTTATTCTATACCCTACCCTATAACACCACACCAATAACAAAACACTTCAACATTTTGCGTTACATGTTTTTCCTAAATTAACATAATTATTAATCAAATTAAAAAATATTATTAATTTAAAAAAACACTAATAAGCATTCATTTACTACACACAATTTAACACTATAATATCCACAACACACACCTAAATTACACGCTAAAATAATAAAACACAAATAAAACTTAATTATAAATTAAAAACTATTGCTATTAACAACTGATAATAAAGTAATTAAAATGTATTTAATACCCAACCTTTACCCCTTTAAAAGTACAAACAACAGACAAAAAATTAAACAATTACCCAAAATACATACCAAATAATTAACATTAGTTAACAACAATATATTAATTAAATACAAATTACTTCCCACCCTTTAATCCTATAAACACCAAAACACACACCTAAAATTAATCACACTATTACCATCATTAATTATCAATTAATTAATTTAAATTAACAACCAATTATTAATGAATCAATAATACATTACTTTCCACATTTAACACTATAACATTTCAATTAAACAAAAAATGAATACATAAAAATAATCAATACATTTAATATAATTAAATTACTTCCCTGCCTATTTCCCTATAAACCCACAATCAGCTATGGAACTAAAAACGCAATATGAAAATAAACAACAAATTAATAACTACAAAACATGTAACACATATATTAAAAATCCAACCAATTCTTATACAAAAACCATACAATACATACATATAAAATATATACTAAAATACATAACATTAATAAACAAACAATATTTTTAACTATATTTTTGCAAACGATATTTAACACTTCGATGTTTTTAAAAACAATATTTTTTACCTTAAGTCGATATTCTTGACCACGATATTCTTGGTGTCGATATTTATGACCCACGATATTTGCAACTCGATATTTGTGCAACTCAATATTTTTGATTGGATATTCTGTCTCTGCACTGAAGTGCTGGCTGAGCGCTGGCTGCAGATTCAGCACAACTAAAAAATAAGATTGCAAAAACCAATAGGTCTGTGTTGGCTGCCAGCTTTTTGGCTTCGTCAATGCTTGTTTTAGCATGGTTTTTGCTAAATTGTATTGTTGGGGAAGATGCCCTCATCAATCTAAAAAAATATTGGCTAAAAGCAAACAAGGATTTTAGGTCTGATGGTGCACTCATTGCCATAGTAGTCCCTTGTATTTAAGAGAACTACCCTGTGTGTGACTGTGCTCCTTGTATACGGGCAGTATGCTATCACTTGCAGTAAAGTTAGCTCATGGCTGAAGAGGGCTGGCCGACTGCCCCATGCTGTATGCTGTGGTGGGAGGAAGAAAAATGTGAATGACAGTAACAGACTAAAAGTCTGTTACTAAAAGTCTTTATCAGTAAATATGTTATTTATCTAATTTTGTTAAAATCAAAAGGTATTGGCTATTGCCAAACCTATTAAACACGGCAGAAATGTATGCTCCATCATCCACTATGGGGTGATACCACACATGGGCCGAGGTACATTATCATAATGAGCAGATTGTGAGACACTTACTAGGCCTGTAAGTTACCTTGTTGAGGGCACTTAGGAGCCAATCGGTTATGCTCTGATGCAGTATCTTGGGTGATGGCCTGAAGAGGGCATATATTCTTCTGGGGAGCATGCAATGCGATCAAAAGAATAACTCCAGTAGATCGAGGTATCACCACTACCGAAGCAGGTCCTGCGAAATGAGAATTTTCTTTGTACTGCTTCAACTTGGAGATAGCCTTCAGGTTAAGTGGGATAAGAGCTATTGTAGCAGATTTTCACCATGCAGCTCTTTAATGCAAACTCAAGTACGTGCAGCACTCAAGTGGATAGACCTTTAGTCCCGGACTGAGGCGTGACACTGCAAATCAAATAGAATTCAATATATGTGAAGGTTTTAGCAGATTAGTAAAGTTACAAATTCAAATAATTCAAATCAGTCGAAAATCAGTAATCGTTACATGAATGCATTAATCATTATGATTCAAATCAGTACAAAATCGCAACTACAAAGACAAGCTCTTTAAAGATGTGAAAGTGAATCAAAGCAGGCTCGTTTCCCATGAAGAGAAGTTTCCTAATATGCTAAGCTAGAGGAATTGGTGAGAAGTCAGGTTGAAGTTTTCAGCAAGTAAAGCCTCAAAACGCAGAATCAGATAAAGATTCGGCCAAGTAAGTAAGAATGGAGCAGGACCAACTCTTTCGGCCAAGGGCAAAGAAAGCGCCTACTCTGAGGAAAGTGGAAAGGGCATCTGAACTAACTAGGCAATGTATAATTAAATCATGTCTTCTACAGTGCGCTTCACTTCCTACAATTTCCATGAAGAGAACCAATCAGGATTGAATGTTGCGATAATAAAGTTTCAGTCTTCTTTCCAGCCACCACACAATGGAGTCTTTCCTGCATGACCTTCAGCTGGATATCTGCAGCAGGATGACACAATTTAGTCAGAACATTCCCACTTACATGTGTGGGGCTCATTATTCTGCTCTCCAAGGAACATAGACGGATAAACTTCCTACACAAACCAACACAAGACGATACATGTTAATTAACATTGACTCCTGAAATGAGAAACAGGAAAAATATACAGCAGACAGAAAAGCATTGCAACTAACATGAGCTACTTTAAATTGAGGCCTCATGAACTATGACAAACTTTAACGTGAGTATAACACAGTATTAGCATTCATGGCGCAGATGAATGTAAATTTGCCAGTGTACACTACATACCTTTAAATGGCTTCCTCACACGTACAAAGCCAGAGAATGGACTCTGGGGTTTGTAGGGGTGTCTCTTGTTGTGCAGGGACACCCTCACACTTACAACCATGCACCCTGCCTGTGAGCTGTAAGGTCTACATTAGGCGTGACTTTTAGGTTTTACGTGCATTGACTGTGATATAAGGAAAACCTTATATCTGAAGTGAAAGCTGCATGCACCATTTCACACAAACCGCAAAGGCAAGCCTGCAGACACAGTTTGCTTGGGCTCCCATGGGTGGCACAATGCGTGCTGCAGCACATGGGAAACCCCTGGTGTACCAATGCCCTAGATACCTTAGTACCATATATTGGGGACTTACAGGGGTACCTGATTATACCAATTGTGGGGTGTACAAAGTACTTACCAATTAATTGAGGAGAGAGAGCACAGGCACTGGAGTCCTGATTAGCAAGATTCCAGTGTACTACAGTCATAACACACTAGGCAAAAAATGGGGGTAACTAGGCCAGAAAGATCCTACTTTCCTACAATCAAAACCACAAATACAGCAACGCTGAACAACACAACAAAGATGCATAACTCTACTTAAACTCACTCTTCTGGACACTGAAACCACTTTACTAATGCCGGAACACTATTAATACTCCACACTGGAACATGAAACTTCAGAAATGTGGATTGGGCGGGGCAGATTCAAACTATCTCTGGGGCAAATTCTAACCCTCTACCCCTCAGTGAAAACCATCCTCTACTACCAGACTTTGTTGCAGCGGATTTGCACTGTGCAGATCAGTGGTGCAAACTCAAGTACAAGATGCACTCAAGCGGATGGACCTTTAGGTCAGGGGCCGTATTATGGTAAATGTGCATTTTCATTGTTTGAACCAGGTGCACCTTTAAAAAGGTGAGCCTGGTGCAAACAGTGAAAATACACCCCATTACCATGAATGTGCTGCCCCCAGGGCAGCCGTGTACCCATGCTGCTCTGGGTGCAGCGCATTCCTGTGAAAAACAGAGAGGCTGCTTTACAGCTGCTCCGTATACGCACAGTGCAAGCGGCAACCCTCCTGCACTTTTGAAGGGGATTAGAGACCCCCTTACAGGCAAGTGCAGTCAGTAACTGCCTTTCCCCCATCCATAGGGCTGCCATCAGGGGGCAAACTGAAAGTGCGTCACCTTTTAGATGGCGCACTCTGTGTGCCTCCTGAAGGCTTCTTTTCCGCTACGCTTGCGTCTGTAATATGGCACAGGCGCAGAGGCAAAGGGATCCCCTCATTTGCACCGGGTTTGCCCCCATGCAAATGAGGGAACTCCCCCTGAAGATAGCACTGGCGCTCTATGTGCACTAGCACTATTGGTATTACAGACGGGGCTGCACAAGCATCTGTGGCCCCATCTGTAATACCAAAGTGCCCCGGAGGAGCGCAGAGCAGGTGCAAACGCCTGTTGCGCTCACGGGGCACTTTATGTAATACGGCCCCAAGTCTGAGGTGCGACACAGCAAATCAAATACAATTTAATATTGGGAAGTACATTTGATTCCACAAAAACGATGGAGAGTGGTAGATTGTCATGAAGGTTTATTAGCAGATTAGTAAACTTGCAAATTCAAACAGTCAAAAAACAGGAATCAATACATGAATGAATCAGTCATAACGGGAAAAGCTTTATTCAAACATTATAAAAACAGACACATTACAAATCACCCAGAACATTAAAAGCATAAAAACATTAGATAAAATCACAGTGTAAAAATACATTGAGAGCCTAAGGCCAGTTTCATCCTTGATTTGAAAAGTCATATGATTCCTAGCATGGAGGGTATTTTTAAGAAATGAGCTAATGCTAGAACAAATCCATGTTGAGTTCTGCGTCCACAAATACTATGAGACTGGTCTATAATTGGTCATGCCCGGGTCCCTTAAGACTGGAATAAAAAGGGTCTTGTAAAACGTGAATTAAAACCACAGGAAAATAAAGTGCAGCAGCTCTTTGTGGAGAGCTTTCTTCACATGGCAGACAAGGATGGAGAAAGACTCATATTGCCCAAGCGGGAAGCATAGGTGTCATTTAAAGTACCCAAGCCTAAACCGAGTTAATAGGGTCTAGTCCAATGAGGTAATCACAAACTCCAGGAATGGCTCCAGCCCGGGGTGGTTTGAATGAAAACGTAATCCTTATTCTGAGTCTTGGTTTGCTGTTCCGCTTCCCTTTCCCCGCTGTATCAGGTCCATGAAAGATTTTTTCAGCCAAGACCTACCCTCCTTACACGTCCCACCAGGCCTAAGAAAAATGTTTGGTCTGCTCGGAGAGTTGCCCACCTGCTTGACATAGTTCATTCAAGGAATACGGAGACCCATGGCACAGGACAAACAATCCACCAATGACCTGAAGCATGAGGATTGCTCCACACGGAGCTCCAAAGCGTCAGTGAATAGGGTTCATATCAATTCGAAATCGCAAATGCAAAAACAAGTAGGTCAAAGTTGTCATAAAGTAAAGTGGATCATGTTTGGCATGATATGCGATTGGTAAAACGCTGAACTGTGCTAGATGAGAAACTAACACTATTCAAATGGTGTACATTGAGAGCTGTTTTTCCGGACTATAAACATTTTCTGGGGAATTCACAAAGGGATTAGTTATAATGGGCCTGCACAAGTCACTCAGAATGAGAGATTGATTTGAAGTCGGCAGCGCGCGCGAACCAAGATGACCGCTGCGCCTTGAGCTCCGTCCTCACCTCCTTAGCAGAAGAGTTTTTTCCGATGACAGGGGCATTGTTGAAGCTTTGTTTTTGCCCCCAGGTGTTCCATTGTGGTTGCGGCAGTGTTTGGCTGAGTTTCGGAGGCCTGGTGCCTCCATGAGAAGTGAGGTAGGCATTTTTAGATTCTCCTCACAGAGGGCTCTTGCTCTTCACAGCATTCTCTGGCAGCCTTCCACACAGAGGAGGCGGACTTCACCCACTGGGCACCTCCTCTCTTCAGAAGCCTCATCCCTTCTTTAAAGGGGTTTTCATCCTGCCTCTTATTTGCCACAACTTTATTTTTGGGAAAGAATTAAAGGGATTCTGGCCTTTTATTCTATATTGCAGCTTTATTGACACAGTGTTCTAAATCATTTTGGAGCTGTTTTTTTACTCCTAATTTTTAGTATCCTGCCAGAGCTCCTTACTACACTGCAGACCTTTGATATTTGTAGTGTAATTAAATGTTTTCTTCTTATTGTTTGCTCCCTGTTTCCCAGTATGGAGTCCAAATTGGGTCCAAATAATCACAAACAAGCTGTTTCACCTCCTTCTGCCAAAGCTATTGACTTTCACAATGATTCAATGCAAAAATTCTGGAGGAAATTCAAGCTATTCATACCAATACGGACACAATTTCCTCAGATATCAAAAATATTCACCGAGATATGGCTTCCTTATAGATGAAAGCAGCAGATAATGAGATTAGAATTCGTGATAACACTGCAGCCATTACATCTATGGCTCCTCTTCCTACTCAGGTTGCTTCTCTCCAACGTTCCCTACTTGATTTGGAAAATAGAAAGACACAATACAACTTACGCATTTTTAATATTCCTGAGTGAGTTGAAGGTCAGAGTTGTCATCTTTTCTTAAAAAACCTTCTCCCTAAACTGTTGAATATAAAATTTCCAGAGCGCTTTGAGATTGATAAAGCCCACAGAATACCTTCAATTCGTAAACCTCATGAAGCCAAACCACGACAAATCATTTTTAAAGTTCTGAGGCATCATCATCTTCTCCTTATACGAAAGGCTGTCCGAGAGATCCCTTCTCTCCTAATTGAAGGAAATAAAGTCTTTATTCTTCAGGACTTTGCTAAGAAGACTGTTCAAATACGATGCCAATTTTAAGATTTGCGACTTTGTTTGCGAGAAGCTTGCTACAAATATGGTCTTTTTGACCCTGTGGTTATATGCATCTGGAAAAACGACATTTCTAAGTCTTTCTCAGCTCCTGCAGATTTAATCAGATTCCTGGATTAACATCATCCTATTCTCATGGACTCTCAGCCTTCCTGTTCTGTGGGCTCATCATAATAATAATATTTTTTCTACCCCCTCACTATAAGTTGTTATTCACTTTCTATGCAGGTGCATATTGTACGAGTTACTTACCTTCGGTAACGATGTATCTGGTAGAGACGATTCTAGCCGCATATTCCTTCACTTAGAATTATCCCCAGGCGTGAGACTGGATCCGGAAACTTTTTGCCACACCATCCCTGCACGTCGGGAGCGGGGCGACATCACGCGACTCCGTCCAGGCGTCGTCCGCGCACGTGACGTCAGCAAGGTCACATAAGACCCGCCCCGGCGCGCCCACGTCAGTTTTCTTCGGAGAACTTTTCCGCACCACAACGTGAAACCACCAGATAAAAAACTGTGTGAGCATGGAAACAGTGTGCGAAGAGCAGAAAAATGGGAAAGGAACGGTGACCAACACCACCACCAGGGTAGTGCCAACACCGCAGAGCCCAAAAGCAGGGAAAGAAGAAGGACAAGCAGAAAACTGCACAGTCACCCTGCCCGCACATAGACAACCTCCCATCCCTGTGCCCCGGAGGCATGAACAAGCGTAAAGTCATGGCACCCGGAGGAAGCCCACCCCCCTCACCCTGAGCAAGGAATGGGACCAGTCCCAAGACAGGCAGGGACAACAAACCTCCAAGCCACCCCAACCTAGAAGGCAACCACCCACAAGGGACAAGGGCAAGACAAGGCCAGATGACCCTTAATCAGAGGATAGCAATGGAGGAAGGGAGAGGAGGGATGACAGGGATAGAAAGCAATCCCCCCCAAACCTGGAGTAGCCAGAGCAGCAGGGCACCGGAGCACCGGAACCCCATCCTCCAAGGACCAAAGGAGGAATGAACCGCCCCCAGACGGAGCCACCGGTCAAGAACAAGGAAGGCACTCACAGAAGACACAGTCCCCCACCGGGAGGTGAGTACCGAAGACTAACCCAAGGGTCCTCGCAGAATAGGGGAGAAAGGGCAGGCCGCGAAGGAATCTGCAGCTAGAATCGTCTCTACCAGATACATCATTACCGAAGGTAAGTAACTCGTACATCTGATAGAGACTACTAGCTGCAGATTCTTTCACGTAGAATAGATACCCTAGCAATACCCCCTGGGAAGTAGGGACCCCACCAGCCAATGCAGAACAGAGGGCCCCACAGGGGACCAGATCTGTGGACCAGGTAGAACCTCGCCCCTGCCAGGCCAAGGGAACCCCCACAAGCAGGACCCCACCAACCCCAAGGGGATGTAGGAGGGAAAGAAGGCTGAAGAGGCTCGTACACTCACAGCAGAGGAACCAAGGGCAAGGACTCAGAGGCCAAAGCACCCCACTCCCCCACAAGGCAACATAGCTTCCGCCCAATGCCAAGACAGGAAAAGCGGAAGAAGAAGCCTAGAGGACCCAAGGAAACTAGGGAAAGAAGGCGAACCCACTCCAGATGGAGAGCAGCCTGCCAGCCAGAACAGTGCCAGCAGTCAAAGACAGAAGCAAGAAGAACAGCCCAAGGCCCCAGGAAGGCCGAGTAGGCGACGCCCGGCAAGGGAGACACAGGATCATCCCAGACCTCAGGACAGGAGCAGGGAGAGGAGGAGATGCCTGGGCCACCACTACGAGTGGCCGCGCACACGACCTCAGGAAGC
Source organism: Triturus cristatus (assembly GCF_964204655.1). NCBI lineage: Eukaryota > Metazoa > Chordata > Amphibia > Caudata > Salamandridae > Triturus > Triturus cristatus. The sequence goes on from NC_140591.1 coordinate 319,690,682, forward strand.
AAAAGCAACCTACCTAAACGCCATGGTGGCCAGGCACCCGAAGGCGACCAGAACCCTCTAGCAGAGCGCAAGCCATATGACAGCTACCACTTCCCCACATAGGGTACGTTAAGTCCCAAGACATGGGAACCCTCTTTGGAAGAACTTCCGCAGCAGAGGAAAAAACAAAAGAACCACAGGAAAAAAAACACCCCCGCTGAAGGCTTGACAAGCAGCCCAAGCAAAGCAGAAGGCCCAATCTCAGGGCCAAGTCTGCACAAACTCCTGTAGAACCACACACAATCAACACAAGGGCCGTCCAGCAGCCAACAATGCCAAAGTCCCAAGGAAGGACGTAAACGGCAAGAAAATGCACTGCACAGTCAGAACAGCCGGCCTACAAAGGCCCAGAATCAACCCAACTCAGAAGTCACTGAGGAGGGGACGGAGGAGGAGGATAAAGCGGAGGAGGAGGAGGAGGACGGAGCCCTGCCAAGAGCCTTTGGATGGCGGCGTCGGCCGGGGCATGGAACAACAGGCTGCCATCAAACAGAAGGTCGATGAGACGCTCCCGAATATTCTCAGGGAATACTCCATCCCGAAGCCAAGCATGGCGACGGAGAGCGACAGAGGAAGTCATGGCCCGGCCCACCAGCTCCGAGATGTCCACTGCGGAGCGGAGAATAAACACCGCAAGCTCCCGGCCATCCAACGCATGATGCCGCAAGTCAACCAGGCCAGACTCCTGGGATGCTGCAGATCCCAGAGACTCTGCCGAGTCCCACAAACAGGAGGAGGCCCTAGCCAGCACACACAAGGTATTAAGGGCCCGCAGGGCCGCGCAGGTCGAGACGAACATGTTGCGTCCCCAAGAGTCCAGCCAGCGGGCCTCTCGGGATGGCGGAGTCAACAGCGGTGGCAGGGAGGGAAAAGCAGTCTGCAAAAGGGGGCTGGCAGTTGAGGGGTGAAGGGAAAGACACGCCTGGTCACACGGCGCCGGGAGGTGCCGGTGCAGAAGATGCTGAGGCACCGGGTCCCCTGAGGCAGGACGCTTCCAAGCCCCCGTCAGGGAAGAAAGGAGCAAACCTTCAAAGGGAAGTAAGATTTCCCTCCCACCAGAGCCCTGGTGGAGGACCTCCAATGGATGGTCCACCGGAAAGTGAGCCACAGGATCACCCATTCGCATGATGACCACAGCCGTGGACACCGCGTGAGCGAAGGCCACACCAGCCTCCATAGGGCCCCGCGGTGGAGAAATCAGCTCCTCCGTGGGCGACGGCTGCAAACTAAGGCAGCCGTCCCCAAGGCCAAGCGGGGCGGGCAAGGGCCAGACCTGGAAGTCAGAAGGAGCTGAAGAATGAGGGACCTGCCGCTCTTCCGACGAACACCTCTGCCCCAGGAAGGGCGGGGAGCCACCCTTCGACACCGGTGAAAAAGACACCACACGGCGACCAGTCTCCGGGGAGGACGACACCAATATGCATGCCTCCGGAGAAGAAGGAGCGTCCAAACACAAATCTGCAGTACGACCCCTGCACGGAGCCGTAGAATCCGCTGCCTGAGGGAGGATGTCAGAGCTAGCCGGCGTCGCCGGACAAGGGACCTCCAAGCCACCCCGCACCGGGGACGGGGTAGAGACCGGAGTAGAGCCGGAGCCACACTGGCTCCGGGGCGGCGCCGGAGTGACGCCGACCCGACCCCCGCCAAGTCAGCCACCTGCGCGGGGGATCGAGAGGGGCCTGGGGAGTGGCACGAAGCCCTCTGACAGCCGCAGCTCAGAATGAGGCGAAGATCGCTTGGCAACCCATGCGGCGGTGAAAGGGACGATTCAACCTCCGACTCACCCTCCAACAAGGCAGCCACCTGTGTGGAGGGGCGAGAGGGGCCCAGAGAGGGACGAGGGGTCTCCCCTCGGCCTCGACCCAGAGCAGGACGAGGAGGGTCCACCGACCTCCGTGGCTCCGCACGGTCCAGCTGCTGCCAGCGCCGTAGCGGCGTCACTTCTGCTTTAGACAGGACCACCCTGTCAAAGGACCGAGAGGGGCTCGGGGATGCGACCCGAGCCCCAGCGACCTCCCGCGACACAACAGGGACTCCTGCGGCAGTTTGCGGTGAGGAAGAGATGCCGTGGCCTGAAGGAGGTGCCCCAGAGGAGCCGCACCCCAACAGTACCACATCCTCCAAGCCTGGATTCGAACCAGATGGCGCCGGAGCCGCAGGCGGCGCCGCAGAAGGCCCTGCGCAGAGCGAGGGATCCGCCGACGCCCCAGGAGGGGAAGGAGGAGGAGACGCCAGCAAGGCCTGCAAAGCCGCCGCGTATGTCTCCATTTGGACTCTCGATGCCCCAACACTGGGAAACGGTGGATAGGACGACATGCGGGGTGCATCACCTGCGGAGAGTCCACGCCCCCGGGAGGCCGGAAACCAGCCCCCGGGGACAAACTGCGACACTTAACGACCGGGGAGCGACGCTCACGTGACATCGGAGAAAGGCGAGGACGACGACCACGGCCGAGTCTGAAGCAATCCGTCGAAGCAGACCGAGGGGAGGACGTCAACCTGGAGAGATGCGCCGAGAGAAGTTTCATCCAGCGCTCCCGCCGCCACATTTGCACACTGTTCCACTCGAAAATGGAAGAAAAAAAGGGGCCTAACAGGCCCGTAGCAAAGATCGGATCCGCGTTGCACGCGGAAAAGGAAAAAACTGACGTGGGCGCGCCGGGTCTTATGTGACCTCACTGACGTCATGTGCGCGGACGACGCCTGGGCGGAGTCGTGTGATGTCGCCCCGGCGTGCAGGGATGCTGTAGCAAAAAGTTTCCGGATCCAGTCTCACCCCTGGGGATAATTCTACGTGAAGGAATCTGCGGCTAGTAGTCTCTATCAGATAATGGTGTTTTTTTCTTGCTTCGTACCTCCGTCTCCAATGTTCTATTGGTATGAGGTCTTGGTGACTGACCTCGCTTCATGTTGTTTGTCTTGTTTTGTCTTTTTTATATGGGCTACTGTCTTTCTCTTATTCTCTTCTGTTACTTTTCTTACCTATAGGACAGTATGTCTAGGCCGCAAAAGTAAGTTGTTGCTTCATTAAATGTAAAGGGTCTCAGACACCCAGTTAAACAACGTAAAATTTTAGAATGTCTAATGTAGATATCAGTTTTGTTCAAGAAACTCATGTTACTTCCCCGGTTCCTCTACGCACTGCAGAATACTCTGGATTGGGTACCGGCCAACTACTTTCGGGAGGTCGAAGGCCTCCAACGAACGTTGCTGTGGGACGGGCGGCCGCGAATAGCTATTGCAAAGTTGACGCTTCCATGGTACGACGGGGGTATTGCGCTTCCAGACATCCGACGGTACTATTGGGCCACCCAGCTGAGCGCGATTAATCATGGGTTTTATGGCCCTGCCCTCAGCCCTGGGTATGCCATGGACAGGTGGTTGCTGCGTGGTGGTAACTATTACAGGGCGTTGTATTCGCGGTCCCTGGACTCGTCCCTCACGGGGCCCACGGGGGTGGCGGTGCGTGTGTGGAAGATGGCAACTGACTCGCTGGGCTGGAAGGATAGGCTCACCCTCGCTACCCCGCTGTTTGAATCTGAGAGACTGGGTAGGCTTTGGCACACAAAAGGCTTTGACAAATGGGACTTGATCGGCATCTCCAGGGTCGGAGATGTCCTGATTAAGGGGAGGGTGAAGTCCTTTGAAGAGTTGCAGAAGGAGTATGAGTTGGGGCCATCTGAGTTTTTCCGCTATATTCAGGTGCGTCACGCCCTCCGATCAGTTTTCATAGAGGGTGAGAAGGTGCCTGAGTACTCTCCTTTGGAGGACCGGGTCCTTGATGGCCATATGCCCGAGAGCGCGATCTCGCTCATCTATAAGAAACTGATCAACGTCCGGGCGGATATGCTTCTGGGGTTGAGGGACCAGTGGTCTAGGGATGGCCTCGAGTTGGATGACGAGGATTGGCAGTCTGCTGTCTCCTCTCCTAAGGAGGTTGCGATCCCGTCGCGTCTGAGGCTGGTGCAGCTTAAAATACTGCATCGAGTGTATGTGACGGGGCCAAGGCTGGTTCACATGGGATTCTCGGAGGACGGCCTATGCAGGAGGGGATGTGGTATGGTGGGTACTTTCCTGCATATCATTTGGGAATGTGGTGTCATCACGGAATTCTGGAGGAGAGTCCATGCAGTGATGGGGGAGGTGACGGGCATTGCTATGCAGCCGGAAGCGCAGTGTTGTCTCCTGAATGTCTGGGGGCCCACCGATCATAATGCGGCGCAGACCCAATGGGTGACTCTGGGTAACATGGTCGCTAAGAGAGATATAGCGCGATTGTGGGGATCCGTGGGGCCCCCCACATTGACCGCGTGGAAAGAAAATATGGACTGGAGTATGCTAAGGGAGAAGACGGTATATTGCGCTAGAGGCCGCCCTCGGAAGTGGCACGCCATCTGGGGGCGGTGGAATCAATACAGGGGGGAATTTGTCTTGCCCCTGATTTGGATCCCCCCGAGGAACAGCTTTCCTCCTAACCTTCTTTCCAGCTCAGTATGGTTAATGGACTTCTATGGCCTCTGCTGTCCCCCTTCTTCCTCTTTTCACAGTACTGTAAATGGTAGATGATTGGGGTCCTGCCTCCCCTGGGGGGCTATCACCATGGGCATTCAGTGTTCTTGCCTTGCTGGGGGTTGTTGTGTGTTTTGTGTTTATTTAAAAAATGGAATCTTTGCACTCCTCCTTTACTGTACTGTGGACGCGTCTTTGTTCCTCTTTATCGAAGCTGCCAAACCTCCGGGTTGTCGGCTGAATAGCTGTGTCCAGACTTTTGAAAATAAAGGTTTAAAAAAAAAAAAAAAAAAGAAACTCATGTTAATGACACAATATTGCATACTATGTCTAAAGGTTGGGTAAGGCTTATAGTGTTCTCTCCTGCTGCATAACGTAAAAATGGCATAGCTATATTTTTCTCACACAGAGCTCGTGCACAAATTTTGTCACATCATCATGACGCAGATGGTAGATTCTGTTTCTGCCCAAGTTCGCATTGACAAACTCACTTTAAATTCGGTCAATATTTATGCTCCTACTTCTAATGACCCTGCCCTTTGGTCCTATGTCTCTACTGAAGTACTGAAAATTGGTAATACGCCCCTTATAATGGGTGGTGATTTAATCTTATCCTTTGTTGGACCGGTCTTCTGTTTTTAAGTCCCTGCCTAGCAAGGCATTCTTTGCTTTAAAATCTTTCCTTTCTGTTACCAAATTGGTTGATGTCTCTGTTTTTAAAATTGTCTTATGGTATTCTTAACTGATGAAAAATTTCCTGTTTTATCAATTTTATAATATTGATATTCTATCATGTATTGGATTGTGCTTTTATGACACCCTGTCGAATAAAGCTTTTATGACTGACTGATATTAAAGGTTGATGTTTGGAGATTGGAACACCCTACAGACAAAGATTTTACTTCTTATTCTAATGCTCACTCTTCTTTTTCTAGAATTGATTACTTATTGTCCTCACGTAATTTATGTCAAATGATTAGTGAATCAGTTATACACCCTATTGCGGTTTCGGACCATTTCATTTTCTTTATCTATTTCTGATCCCTAAACTCCTGAAAAAAAAGATGGAGAATGAACTCGGAAATAGTTCTTAACCCATCCAATTCTAAAAAAAAATGGCCTCAGCTATTACTGATTATTTTTTTAATAAGTCTTGTGACACCTCCAAAATTATACATTGGGATGCTTTTAAAGCTTACATCCGTGGAGTTTCAATTTCCATTATGGCGCACGAAAATAAATCTTTTATTCCCACCTTAACAAATTAGAGACACAGATTAAATCAGTGGAACGACTTTTTAATACATCTAGAGATCCACAATATAAATCCTAACTTCAGAAATACCGCTACAAATATAATTGCATGCTCAGTAAACGAGCAGGTTTACTTATTTCAAAAGAAAAATCCAATTTTCATTTTAATTCAAACAAATCTGGTCACCTGCTAGCTACTTATATACGCCTCAAGCGTGACAGAATTCAAATTCCAGCCATCAAAACGAATAATGGTACATTGGTGATGGAGGTTGAGGATATACTGAAGGAGTTCCTTTCCTTCTACTCTTCTTTATATCACAAACCTCTTGTCCCTCACAACAATGTTATCAATGATTTTCTTAATTTTTATCAATTGCCTCAGATTTCTGATACTGATAGAGCAACCTTAGATAACCTTATTGACCCTGCCCTTTGGTCCTATGTCTCTGCTGAAGTACTGAAAATTGGTAATACGTCCCTTATAATGTATATATATTATTGCTGCAAAAAAGAAATTTTTGCAGCAATTAATACATTAAATTACCAAAAAAACTCCTTGCCTGAATGGTATTCAGGCTGAATTCTATAAATGTTATCAGGACCAATTATCCCCTTTTTTACTTTCCCTTTTTACGGAATTTCAGAGTATTTCCATGATGGGAGGATCTTTTAATGAAGCCACTATAATTGTTCTTCCCAAGCCTAATAAAGATCATACCTTAATTTCAAATTTTCATTCCATCTCTTTAATCAATCAGGACTGTAAAATATATGCAAAAAGTTTTGCAAATAGATTATCACCCCTACTATCCAATATTATACAACCTGATCAAACTGGCTTTATGAAAGGTAGACTATCCGTTCATAATACCCGGTTGCTCTGTCATACTTTATCCCTTGCCAAGGAATCCAGTGGTCCAATTGGTGTAATGGCCTTAGATGCAGAAAAGGCATTTGATAAGGTTAATTGGCAATTTTTATTAAAAACTTTAGACGTATTCCGTTTTGGTCCTATTTTTATCAATATGATCAAGGCATTGTATTCAGCCCCAGCAGTCTCTATTCTAGTCAATGGTTTATGCTCCTCCTCATTTTGGCTGTATAGACACAGTACCCAAGGATGTCCTCTCTCCCCTTTACTTTTTCTTATTGCTATAGAGCCCCTCTTATGCTCCCTTTGCAATAGTGATACTTATACAGGTGTTGTTTTGAAAAACACTACCATTAAACTTTCTGCCTACGCTGATGATGTGTTATTATATGTTACTGACCCCCCTACCTCTATACCTATTATACTTGATATTATTCATAAATATGCTGAGGTTTCTGGTTACTCCCTGAATACTAATAAGACAGATTTTTTTCCATTAAATGCCTTTTGTAATTCTACAATGTTGGAGAATACTGATATAATTTGGTCTCCAAAAAAAACTCAAATATTTGGGGATAACTTTTACTGATTCGATTAAAGATACAGTTGAAACCAATTGTTCTACTATTTTAACTAATGCCAAAGAGAAACTAGATAGATGGTCTAATTTACATCTAAATTGGTGGGGACGCATTGAAGCAATTAAAATGTCTATAACTTCACAAATTCTATACTTATTGTCTATGTTACCCTTCTCTTTCCCGTCCACTTTTTATGCTAAATTATATAAGTTATTTACTAAATTCCTCTGGAATAATAAGCCCGCACGCATCAGTCTCAAGACTTTACAACTGCCCAAATGTGAAGGTGGGGTTGGTCTTCCAGATCTAAGAAAATATCATTTTGCATTCCTTGTGGCACAATGTTCTTCATGGTTCCATATTGTCCCCCAACCCCCCCCCCCTCCCTCTAATGAACCTAAATGGCTTATCCTGGAAATCAATATTTTGGCTCCATATCCATTAACTGCGCTTCACACCATGGACAAAAGTTATTTTGGTAAGTGCTCCCCTATTCTTGCCAACTCTAAAATTGCCCTTTTATCATTTGATAGTAGTTTTTATATAACTTTGTCTTCCACTAAAAAAGTTTCTCTTTGGTTCAATCTTAAAGTCTAATATCATAAGCATATTTCTTTCTAGAAATTATGGATTACTGCTGTTTTTTTCTGTGTTGCAGACATATGTCAATATGATATGTTTTACATATTTGATTTTATTACAATTTGCCCTTGTCTGAGTTACCCAATGCTTAATGCTTTCCGCAACTACTTTCTATGTCTCAGTCCTCTGGTATTGAGTTTTGTATCTCTGTGTTCAGCCGCTCAGGATATATAGCCTCTAAAGTATATAAAAAAACGTACCACTTCAAACTCCTCCTTCTCACATCTTAATCAAAAATGGTCACCACACATAAATCGTCATTCACCTAGCATATCCTGGAAGGATATTTGGAAATCCCACACAGCTAATTATCTTCTGGCTACCCTTATAAAAACTAATATTTACCCGCTTTACAAATGCTTTGGACTCCAGACAAATTATTTAAAGCTAAACTTTTGGATACACTAAACTGTTGGCACAGTCAATCTACAATTGGTGACCTACAACATTTATTTTTCAATTGTTCTATTAGTCATCAGTTTTTATCAGACATATGGCATATTATTACCCGTATCCTTAAGATCCAAACAACTCTATCTTTTCATGTTCTAATTCCCAAATCCTCCCTTTTCAAATCTATATTATCCCCTATGGATTGTAATTTGTTTGATTTCCTTATTTCTACTGCAATCAAATCTATTACCTGTAATTGGAAAGACGCTACATTACTTTCTGTTAATGCATGGTGGGAATGGATTATTTTTCTTAGACATGGGCAATGCTTTTTTCCACACTCTCCTAAGGATTCCTCTCCTTCTAGGTCTAATATGTCGTCCAGTCTAGATTCCTATATCATTCTGCAATTTAAAATACCAATTTCAATTTATATTAATTAATCTTTGCTTACTGTAGCCCTTTTTTTGTTCATATTATTTATATCTAGCATGTATTTTTTAATGATGGTATAGGTATTCTATTTCATCATTCATAGTTGTTTTTTTATCTTTTCTTATATTGTAATATGTTCCTATACTCTTCTGTTGGGTATTATTCTTTGTATTGTGTTTCATATTTATGAAAAATTTATTCAATAAAACATTTTGAACACAAATAAAAGCAGGTACTGAGACGAGGAAAAAAAAAAGAATGAGAGATTGATTTATACCCAGTACGGTGACCCCTCAAGGTTACTTTTTTTTGATTCACAAAACTGTTTGGTTGGACGTCATCTTCCAAAACAGTACCCTCACCAAGCCCTGAGGATGGTCCTTTAAAACTGGACTCTGGAGTTCTGTAGGGCAGCTATTACCACTATTGATAGTATTGTGTGAGAAATCTGAAGAAGAGTTTCTCCCCACCAGGCTGTATGGACCTCTGTGTACCTTGGAGCTCTGCTGTCCTATTATCCTATGGTGGTTTTCTTCTTTTGAAATTTGTGATGCTTTGTTATATGTATGTTTTTTAAAGGGGAGGGTTGGTGGGGTTTTTCGATAGATCTTGAGTACACTGACAATTTATGGTGGATTAGGATTATAAACAATGAAATTCATTGTAATATACATATTGCCCTTTTCAATTGTTTTTAAGCTCTCTCAAATAAGGGGATTGTTTAACCCATTTAAAAATTATGCGATGTTTAGGGGGCACTCTTATTGGTTAAAGTAAATCAAAGCATGCTCATTTCCCATGCAGTAAAGTTCCCTTATATGCTAAGCTAGAGGAATCAGGAAATTGGTGAGAAGTCAGGCAGAAGGTGACAGCAAGTAAAGCCTCTAAAGGCAGAATCAAATAAAGATTCGGCCAAGTAAGTAAGAATGGAGTCTGCCAAGGAGTCTAACTCTTTCAGGCAAAAGCAAAGAGAGTGCCTCCTCTGAGGAGAGTGGAAAGGGCATCTGAACTAACTATCTATGTAATGCATAATGAAATCATGCCTTTCTATGGTAAGCTTCGCTTCATATGATTGCCATGAAGAGAACCAATAAGGAACGAACATGATGCGATGCTAAAGTTTTATTCTCCTCGCCACCTACCACACAATGGCGTCTCTACTGCTTGACCTTCAATTGGATGTGTGCAGCAGGATGATACAATTTGGTTGGAACATTACCACTTATAGGTGTGGGGCTCATTACTCAGCTCTCCAAGGAACATACACAGGTAAACATTTACACAGAAAACAAAATAATATATATTTATATATTATTTAATTAACATGGTTTAGTCAACTTGGCTCCTGAAATGGGAAACGGGAAAATTACACAGCAGACGGAAAAAAATTGCACCGAACATGAGCCATTTTAAACTGAGGCCTACATGAACTATGGTCAACATTAACGTGAATATGAAATAGCATATAAGCATGAGTGGAGGAGATTAATGTAAATGTTTGTGCAAAGCATTAATAAGGAAAAATCATGAGAAGAAATCAGAGAGTATCTCATTACAATACGTGGGTGCCTGCAATCCCTTTATAAATGCCAGTCTCTAATTTCCTAATTGCAATCTACATGTGACGACTCTTGTCACCTATAATAAAGAAATTACATAGCTCCCCAACTGTATTAAGTTATTAAGTATGATCTGTTGTCACAATGCATGCTACCAGAAGCTAGGGTGAAGGGTAGGAGGCAGTGAATAGCCATGGAGGATATTATAGCCAGTGGCATAGCTAGGCACTTTGCCGCTTGTGGCGGTCCCTTCCTTTGCTGCCTTGTGACCACCACACTGAAGAGCGAAGGGAGGGGGGGATGCCGGCGATGATTCCTGCCTTGCTACACCACTGATTATAGCAGCAGTTTAAACAAGGAAAACAGGAACTGGCTTATCATTCTTGAAATCTCATTTTCTAAAAAGAAAAATTGATCAGCAATAAGGAGATATTCCTGGCAACATATTTATTTTTTCCATGCTGTAGGTAATTGCAGGAAAGAAGATTATACACAACCCGAACTACATTATTTTTTTAATCTGACATATTAAACTGATTCTTATATATTTTTGCAAAAAATAGTGCTTTTTTGGTGTGTTTAATTTCACAGTACACGTTCTGCATTGATTCTTCTTATCTGCCACAAAGAAGATAAAGCAAGGCACCAAAGATATATTATAAACTATTTGTAGGAAGAGGTGATAATATGGCCATCTACTGCAAGGAATAAAATACCCTACTCTGCATTACAAAGATATTGCAAGTCATCTCAGTGTTCCATGACCTTATAAAGGAACACCGCTATTGGCCTAATTTCTCTATATTTCTCTATATGGAACTCTTTGTGATTAGAAAACCCCCACAATGGACAGCAGGTGCTACTTTATGCCATATACATTTATTTATAAGAAATATATGAAAAGCTTAAAGACTTGGCTGTTGCCCAAGACATAATTGAAACAGCCCTTGGATAGTAACTGGAAATTGGTTTATGATCAGCTTTAAGAGCCAGGATGCCCCAGTGTGTTGACAGACAAGCTCTATAAAACAAATAAACAAACACCTACTGGTGATGATCTAAAAGGATTCTGTAAAGCTAGTAGTCCCAGGAAACTGACTACCAAGATGGGAATTTCCACATCAGCAAACATGATAGGGACGTTTGGATAAGAATCAAACTCTATTTAATCAAAGGTATGAAGAATTTTAGAACTACATGGATTAACCTCAATTCGGACATAATATTGTTGATCTTTGGAAGACTATTTTCCTGTGTTTTAGGTCACTATCATGGGCGACCCAACTGTCCAGAGTCAAATCGTTAACAATTTCTTGATGTTGTTGGAAAGGGGTCCCTTAAAACACATTTTTCTTATGACACCACAAGGATAGAGAATGGATAGCTGTTGCATTCACTGGGATCTTGTCCCCATTGTGTATCTTTTAACATAATTGATCTTCTAGCGATTCCAACTCAAGCCTTAAATGTAATCTGTGAATGTCACTAGGAAGATGAAAAATGAGACCATGCACAGAGAATGAGACTTGTACAACAGGTATGAAACAAAATCTGGACATGAGACCTCTTGTTCATGGATGATTGCTGTCCCCTGCAGGGAATACCTTTTTGTTATTATACAATTATTGGATGGTTTGTGAAGCAACAAGCGATCTGTCTTTATTAATCTGAGCATGAAAAGCCTGCAGAAGCTCTTGAAACAAGTTTTGACAATTGGGCCTAAATGAGCCATTGCAGTACAGATTGATAAAGACTTAAATATAATGATCGGTGTTTCAAAAATGCATGGGATCTATAATCTAAGGTGCACTGCATGTGGGCAATGACTACAGGGATAGGGTGGGTGAAGCATGGGCACAGGCATGGCTAGAACGAGCAAAGTATCCTGGCTTTTACATTGACCTGACTCTGTATATAGAATATTAGGCCCAACTGCACATCTAGCTTACAGGCAAACACGTTTATTGATGCATAAATTCTAAGTTGTTGACACCTAAACACATCTACCAAAACATGAACTTGAATTATTTGATTACCAGTGGCATAGTGGTAGAAATGTGGTTATATATTGAATTATGAGCCATTTGTCTACATAGGAGGCAGTTTGTATTAATGTAAATTTCTACTTACTTTTTCCAATCAATTTCAAAATACAAATTTGGTTTGATATCTGCAATAGGGATCATTCCCTTTTAGGAACACTACATAGGGCAAAATCGCAGACATTCTGATACAGCATCAAGTGAGCACATCATTCATAATACAGCCACAAACATTCTGCAGGCGAGGAGGAAAATATGTGCATGATGTGCGCCAATGGTCACAAGATTTCTGCAATGAAACCTGCATTGTATTTTACTATCTGAAGGTGTTGAAGCACTGCCTGGTTTCCAATATATGCAACTTGCTACACACGTTTTGCAATTGGGCTTCACCATATAGGATAATAAAGAGGTCTATTCAATGGACAACCTGTTACGGTTCATTTTATGTGCCTGCTCTTTTCAATTCATTTCATGGTCTTTGGATGTGTTTCTTATAACTCTTGCTGTATTAGCAGTTGTTATCCTTTGTTGGATGTTATTTGCTAAATGTCTAAAGACCTATGCTTGTGTTATACTAACGGCATGTTAGCCTGATACTCCTCAAATGCATTTACTCAATTGGACTGACAGGAATTTTAGGAAAATGGCTCAGTAGAATTTGTTGTTGATTCAATCTCGAGAATCTACACCTAGATTATCCTGAGTCCTTCAGAGAGGGTTATGTCATATGATATGCAGCCGTCTGAACAGGTCAGTCGATTCTGTAAATCATTACATTTTATGCATATAGTTTCCATAAACACTGTAGAAGTAAATACAGTTTACACCAACACTCAATAACAATCCTTATGGATTCTTGCAAACCTTCATTACAATGTTTACGTAGTGCTTTACAATTATTTTGCATACATCAGTATTCCTACTCAGAAATCTTTTTACCCATCACATTGCAAACTCCATCTGAAGCAAGTGCTTTTAGAAATACACATTTTTAAAACCATGCATCTGTAAGCATATTAGTTATCTAACACAGATGTGTTCAGCTGCAGTGCTTGGTGCCTCAAAAAGCACTAGTAAGTCAATAGTCCCTTATGCTTGTCAATGCATGATATTACACAAACAGTAAAGTTAATTTACAAAATGTGATGGATTACTGTATTAAAAGACTTGTATCTACTCATTCTTCAAGATGAAGTGAACCAATCTTGACCTCTCCATAGCAGCTTTGTAGTCCATTATGTCAACTGTGATCATTGTTAAACTCTGCCCCATTCACCCTTTGTACATCTACATGCACAGGCAGATTAATCCAAGGGTTTTCATGTTTGCCTATTTTGTAGGCAAATCTAAATACAAGGCATGTCTCTTCAAGCCCTTTTATGAACATGTTCGCAGTGTACCGTTGGAACGTTCACAATCCTCAAGTTTCAAATAGCTACTGCCTTCAAATGAAACCAAGCTGGTCTTGTGAAGAGATATTTATTTTCCAAAGAAAAAGCTGATTGTCGACTTCAGAAGGACTCGAGGGGCTGACCAAGCAAGCTACACATTCCACTGAAAAATGCACACCATGACTTACAGAAGTTACAAGATCTTTACTTTTCTTACACACTTTAGGAGCAAGCTTCACTTCTGGCAGCTGACAGCCACGGGTTCGGTTTTCCAGGGATGGATACAAGGTTGTCTTTTTCACCACATTTTACTGTCCACATCTGCATGTCAATCTTCAAGAACCCATCTTCACCTTTTTTCTGGAGCATCTGTTTCATATATTCTGCACGCTCGATTTGCACTTGCTTTAGGACCATCTCCTCTGGACAGTAAAGTCTTGGGTGCTGTTTCTGCCACAGCTATTGAAGCACCCTACATAATAAAATTATATGGGGAGTAGTGTGCAAATGTGTGACAAAGAATAGATGGAAAAAGGTCATCCCACAATATTAATGCCAGAGTTTGTGCTACTTTAGTTGCCAATTGTCAGGGTGATACATGAACATGAATTTAGGCTTGAATGAATGCAACACACCTAGACTGAGACATTAGGTTGCAAAGCATTAATATTAAATACATTAAGCCAGCAGAATAGTTGTAGGGCATCTCCCAACTACAAAGGAGGTTTACAAACTACGCATAAATGTGCGTATGACTCCGCACAATGAGATTTGGATGAAGGGAGCGTGTAGACTGAGAATTAGGAAAAACGACTCCACATTTTAGAGTACAAAGTAGGAAAGTGAGATTGGCAGTAGCCTAGATATGTCTTTGCTGTGGAAGTGATGTTTCTTCTTTTCTAGGCTGCCAGTGGCACCGCTGTGGTCAGAAATGATCCCTCACTTATTAGTCAGTGAACAGAAACATCTGTCTGCTGTGATGTCTTCAATTGCAGAATCTGAGGAAACCTTTGGTGAAAGCCTGTCTGATGTCCCATTCATGCTGTCAAATGAAGTCAAGAAATTTTTTCTTAAGAAATCAATCAATAAATGTAACAAACTTAAACAAAATGTACACACGATTATTGAAGCTGCAAATCCTGGTTAAAGTCAATGGGTCTGATTCACAAATTGCATTTTGCAGTACATAAAGTAGCACTATGGTAGTACTAGTTGCTTACTACAACAAGCATTGGCATAGCCAATAGGTCTCGCCTTTGGGACCTTATAAGTGTTTAGCCATGCAACAGTTGCATAACTAAATACTTATAAGGTCCCAAAAGTGAGACCTATTGGCTATGCAAAGCGGCCGCAAAGGTGAAAGTAATTGCGGTAAAGCGCGGCACGCGCGTGCCCGCGCACATGCACTGTAGCTCTAGGCTGGCCTGGTAGCACTTTTTGGAGCCCTCTCAATAAGTCCCGCCAGACCAGCGCATGCGCTGGGTCAGGCGAGACCTAAAAAAGAAACAGATCTACGAGTAAAGAGCTCTACCGCTCAAATATTTTCTGTGCAGAGAACTCTGCATAGTTACGTACTATTTTTTAGCCAATGTGGGGGGAGTGGTGGGAAAATAGGGAATAATTACTCAAAAAATTGATGGTGCAAAGGGGAATTTAAGGAGAGGTTTCAGAGGCACATGCTAATACCAACCCCCACCCCCTCAAAGAGTAAGGCTGTTGCAATTCACAAAATGCACTAGATTTACTAACAAGTTTAAATGTATAACAGCACAACTTTGGAGTTAAGTCAAGCACTATATATGTTCAACCACTTGAAATGTACCACAATCCCATAGAAAACAATTGAGCTAGGGAATTAAACTAACACTCTTAGGGAACAAAATAGATAAGTTAATTAAATTAGTCCTACATTTAAATGTATATTTTAGTGATACAAATCATCTATAATTACTTTTTTGACTTAACATACTAAAGTAAAAATAAATCAAAAGTTTTAACTTATCTTTAGGAATATAAAAAGTATTCAAATTAACTACAAATTAAATAAACATAGAATGTTAGTGAGTGTGGACGGTATTTTTTTAATTGGTTAAAAATAATATTTATACATTTTATACATTTAAATTATGCTATTATTTAGTGCACATTTAATGTGAGGAGATAATGTAATGTAACGTTTTATTTTTTAGTTCCAAGTTAGTATTAATTATTGTAAACATATATTTTACATGATTTTATTTTTAAATAAACTTTAATACACTTTGCTATATTTTACATTATGTAGGTCTCTACCAACAAGTGAAAGGCTACTTGGGTGTAGGAGTAGATCTACAAGTGAGTAGAAGGACATGTGTATTTTGTGAAAATGAATCAGGCCCTGATGCTCTAAGCATAGTGCAACAAAGCCAACCTATGAGCACTTGTATTAAGAGGCAGAATTGTGTAAACAGAGGAATTTACCCCCCTTAACTATCCTATTAGCATTACAAGATATACTCTGCACAATAGACAGTTCTATAGAAGCCTGATTATCCTAAAATACATCGGAGACTGTAACCCACAGGTTACAGTCCTCTTTGCATTAACATTCCATGCTATCTTCTTTGCACCGAAAGTTGCAACCTTGAGGTCTGAGGGGCCAGAGAATACCAGTCAATCTAAATTGATGTGTATAGCTTTGTTTTTTTTTTTTTTTTTTTTTTTTTTTTTTTTTTTTTTTAAAACCTTTATTTGTGCATAGTAAAAGAACAAATACGGGCCTACAACCATCAGGCCGGCCACAATACGGTTGAGCACAGAGACAAACAATACATCCCCTGTGCGTCAAGGTCAAGATTAGCAACGATTCAGGATTCATACACTGGAGGGATCCTTGACACCGGGGGAAGGAGAAGTGAAGGTTAATTTTAAGGTTTTCAAAAAAAAAAATTTTTATCGAGAAAAAAAGGCAGTAAAGGATAGAAACAAGGAGATTCGAGTCCGCAAGTTGGCTTCATACACTGGAGGGCAGCAGCATCATTAAAACAGCCATAGAAAATCTCATACAGTAAGGCGATGCAGTTAGATAACAGGATCATCACAGTAGTAAATACGCACCCCCTAAAAGCCGCCCCCACTCAATCCACCCCACACCCGGACCCCGAATCGAAACAAGTATAGCGCAGAGACATGAAAGAAAGAGGCCCATAGAACTAAAAAGAAACAGTAAATTACCCCCCCACCCTACACCAATGCGGAGGCTATGGCCTACCCCCCCCCCAGCATAGTGCCTGTCGCCCAATGAACCCGAAATATAGACAAGAGAGAAAGTAGGAATAGAGTAAAGAAACTAAGAGAAGAAAGAAGAAAGGAGGTGGGGAGGAGCCCACGTATCCTCGGAGCGCCCGACACCACCGGCCAACCAATCCTCCACACACTGAAATCCCACTACACCCAAAGGCGGTCGTGTGAAGATAGCATGTAACACCAAGGCAAAGAAGGCAGACAGATCGCGACGAGTGCGCACAACATATGTAGACAATTCCAGTCCCAGTCCAGCCCGGCCGTGAAGCCATGATGATAGAGAGTAATCTAGCCCTGGCCCGATCGCGGGCGTACGATTAGACCCGCCCCCTCGTGAATGCCCCGCATCCCGAACAGACAAAGACAATATGGCCACTTGGGAGAAGATGGAGAAGTAGAGTCACAAAATGGCCGCCGATCATCTATGGAGGTCCCCTTGCACACCATATAAAATCCAGACCTGGCTTGTAAAGTACATGAGTTCCACATAAAAGGAGCCGTAGGCCACCGTGAACGGTTCCTCGAGGTCGCCAGGTGTAGTTCAGCTGGAAACTCCTGCGGGCACGGTGAGGCAGGCAACAACAAAGCAGGCAGCAATGACCGGGGAAACAAAGTGTCTGCCATTGAGCAGGAGAGCGATTGATCCTGAGCGCCGGGAAAGCCAAATGAAGACACCAGTGTAGCACCGTTATACCCAGTCGTTGCTTCCCCGCAGGAGGACCACAGCACTGGCAGACTCACGTCTTGTTGATCACAATCGGGGCGCTCACGGCCCGCAGCAGACAGTGTAGAGTCGAACCGCTCACTCAGCGTTTGCAAGCCGACACACAATTGCAGACGAAAGTCCCGCAGGGCAGCCAGAACGGAGCCGTATGTCAGCGGAAGCTGCGTCCCCACAACGGCAGCAATCCGGGACGGCACTGGGGAACTGGAGTCTGGTAGAGGGAGGGCGAAGCGGGCAGCGGGCGAGACCGGAGCATCACCCCCCAGCAGCGAGCAGGCAATCAGCGCCATGTTTTACCGTTGAACGGTACCGTGGCCAGGGGGGGGATCGTGACAAGGAGGCAATTCCCAACAGGTCTGCGCCGCCACAGGTGAAAGCCAGCAGGCGCTTCCCCTCCCTCGGGCTCTCTTTGCAGCCGACTAGACCATAGAAGAAGGGGGTCTGCAGCCTTCCACAGCGTGGTCCACAGAGCGGGGTAGGAGACCCGCCACACCGGGGCTTACCCTCTAGCTCCGGCCCGTCAGGTGCAGGGTACAGGAGGTGTCCGGGCGTCTCTCTCCCGGCTCTTCTGGCGACCGTACGTGGCGTGAGGCGGGATCGGGACCTCGGGCTCAGATTTGCACCAGCGGGTCCGGTGACTGCAACGCTTCCAGAGGGCCGGCCGAGGCCACAGTAGAGCAAGGGTCCAGGGCGGAGAACAAAGGCACCAAGAACTCCGGCATCCGGGCGGGCTAAGACTTCGGGAAAGCGACGGCGCAGTCAGCGCGTCGTCGCACGCGTTGCACCTCGAAAATCGGCAAGGATAGGAATCAGGATGATAGTCCGAGGCCAAGGGCCGACGGAGCCGGGCGCTCAAGCGACTGCTCCGGTCGCCATCTTGGCTCCTCCCCCGTGTATAGCTTTGTTGATCCTGGGTGATGTAGAAAGGCACCTGCTGATATCTGGGGTTATTGTTTGCAAGATACAATCCTTTTGGAGTGCATTCTATCCCACAACAATTTTAAGATGTAGGTGTAGAATGCATATATTGTTCTTCCCAATTGAGCTCCTTCCTTGGACAATCTTTTATTCATTGTTGCTCTTAAGGTGCCTTGTGGTGCTGCATGGCTATGTATCCTTGGCCTTTTGTGAGAATGTTTCTTATGAAGAAGTCTTTACCGTTAGTGGAGATTAGACTGATGGGTTGACACACGAGTTCCTGAGGCAGGTGTCTTGAATAGGGGTTAAAATTCCAGCCTCATACACCTATTACTCAGTGGAGGACAAGTTACTTACATTTGGTAACGCCTTATCTCGTAGAGACATGATCTAGCCTCAGATTCCTTACTTTCGAACTTCCAGACATTAGGCTGGATCCGAAAGATTTTTCTAAACAGTGCCCCTACACGCCGTAAGATGGCATTGGTCGACTCCACATTACATCATCGGTGTCGGGTTCGTCATCGTGGTGACGTCTGTGTCGTCAATGTAACTGCCACTTCAGCGCGCTGACGTCAGCACTTTTCACAACTTTCAATGCCAGAAGTGCGAAGCCATCAAGTGACTGACCATGGTGTGTTAAAAAATTATCAGCTAGGGCCATGAAGGGGAACATCCCTGACACCTAAATATAATTCCGGAGTGCGGGGAGGATGGGTGGGTCGGTGAGGAATCTGCGGCTAGATAATGTCTCTAACAGATAAGGCATTACTGAAGGTAAGTAACTTGTCCAACTGATAGAGACATCTAGCCGCGGATTCCTTACCTTTGAACAGATACCCAAGCAATACCATCCCCGGAGGAGGGGCTGCGGAAAGGTTTAGACCAGAAAATCCAGCTAAAGAGAGTGACCGAATAAGCTTTCTCTGCAAACCTGGGAGTCCAGGCAGTAGTGTCTGGCGAACGTGTGCAGGGATGCCCACGTGGCAGCTTGGCAGATATACGAAATGGGAACGCCACGCTGGAGAGCAGTAGTGGCCGCCTTTGTCCTGGTGGAATGGGCCCTAAGCCCTTCAGGGGGTCTTCACTAAGGCGTACCACATTTTTATACAGAGGATAACCTATCTGGATATAGTCCTCTTCTGGACAGCACAGCCTTTCTTTGCACCCACGTATCCTATAAAGAGTTGGTCATCCACCCGGAACTCTTGGGTTCCATGAAGATAGAACGTTAATGCTCTTTTTGGGTCCAGATGATGGAGATGCTCCTCTTCCTTGGAAGGATTCAGGAGTGCATAGAAGGTGGGTAGGGTAACCGACTGTCCCAGATGGAAGGGTATTAACACCTTAGGCAGAAAGGATGCACTGGTCTGGAGTACTACTTTGTCTGGAAAGATCGTCAGGTAAGGAGGCTGTGAAGATAGTGCCTGCAGTTCACTAACTCTCTTGGCAGAGGTTATTGCCACCAAAAAAGCTGTCTTGATGGTGAGCAACCACAGAGGACAGTTATGCAGCGGGTCAAACGGTGAACACATCAGAACTGTGAGAACCAAATTAAGGCCCCACTGTGGCATGATGAAAAGCTAAGAAGGAAACAAATCGGTTACCCCTTCAAAAATCTATGCATCAGAGGAGATTTGAACAGAGGGCAGATCAGGTAGCCGAAGAAAAGCTTTAAAAACCAAAACTTTGGAGGGCAAAGACTTCCCATACATAATCAGATATGACATATCCAGAGTCACTGAGCAATGGCAGTGGGAGCTGGGACAGCAGATATGAGTATTAAAAGCTCGGGTCAAATGTGCAGTTGCGGTTCTCCGCTATACTTATAGTGATGTGGAGAAATGAGATGCATAAAATCAGGAAGGTGGAGCACGGTGATGAGCTGACTAAAAATATTCAAGCCGCACATTGGGGGTGTGGGGAGTGATAGGAGTCAGATCACCTATTTAGTCAAATAATGTTGATTCTTCTCCCTTAAGCATTGATCCAAGTATGCATAGAAGTTTATGGTAAAGGATTTTGGGAGGGTTCCCTCGGGAGGGTCACTTGGTGAGAAGCACACAGGAAAAAAAAAATTCTGTCCTCCCTTTACATCTAGACTAGAATTAGACACATTGACAATTTAAAAAAAAAAAGAGGGTGAGGAGTGGCAGTACAATACAGGAGTGATGGGGTATGTTAAAAAGGAAAAATATGTTAATATGGAATGTCAACGGCCTTCGCATTAAAAGAAAGCTAAGGCTTATATGTCAGTATCTACAGGACAGTGAGGCTCAGCTTCTGATACTCCAAGAGACACATTTGACTTCTTTAGAAAGCAAGGCACTTTTTAGTAAACTAAGTTGGGTAAAACGAGTGGTAAGCACAGATCAATCTATGTCCACAAAAGAGGTAGTATTACTAATTAGGAAAAATACTGATATAAAGTTTTTGGATTTCAAAATATGTGCATCAGGTAGATGGATAATTGGTAAATTTAGGTCCGAGCCGATGACTTTTAAATACATGTGCTGGCCCAAACAATAATGACATCTCTTGTATTAGTAACTTCACGTCTAACCGATAAGATGTCCCCACTGCAATGCTGATTGGTAGAGATTTTAATACACTGTTAGATGGGGATTTGGACAGGTCAAATGGGGGTCTGATGACAAGTACCCCTAAGAAGAGGAGGGAGCCAAAAAAATCTTGTAAAACAGAGAAAGGTAGCTGTGGAATACAGGGTAGCACCTCAGTTATAAAACAGTATTTTTCTAAGATTATTATTTTATAGAAGATATCTCTCATTGTTGGTGCCCCTCAAGGTAATATGAAACATCCAGCTACCACGGATGTGACCCCATAGAAATACCTAAAGACTCCTATGCTAATTTAAAAAACACAAATTTTACCTCGGCACTCTTAAAGTTTAAAGCATACTACCATTAAATAGTGTTAACAATCTATATAGATAACTATTTAGCAATTCACAGGCAAATGATCCAATAAGTCAATTTGAGCAAAAAGAGAATGTTTTTTAATATACTAATATTGTTACATTACTAGTTGTGGTGATATTTTGCAACACAATACGGTCAACAGTCACAGGTAATGTAATTTTATGTTTGTATTTATCCAGAAGTCCTGTTCATATAGCCTTTGCATTGTCTTAGATGGAAACAGCTGATACGTGTTTCGTTACATTAGTAACTTCTTCAAGGCTGTAAGTAATACGAACAACAGTATACAACATTTGCAAAGAAAGCAACTGTGAAACATAAGTGTTGGAAACCGGGCAACCGGGTTAGCAGTGACCAGGTTCCCAGCACAGTGGTAGCTTGGCTCGAGCGGTTGGGGGTCAGGCACCGTGTTAAGCGTACGTCTCACCCTCACAATAACCATGCGTTCATCCGTTCCAAAAACGACACTACACCGTAAAAATTATGGAAGACAAGATGAAAATATATATGTTTTTATCTTATTTTCTCTTAGTTGCAGGCTTCACATCATAAATACAATACAATAGGATTTTCCTTCAAAAGAGCAGGTCAAATAAACAATGCTACTTCGGAATTTCAACAAATAGGTTCAGGTCATCATTAAGCAAAGAATAAATAGATGTGCAATAAATATAGACGGCAAATAAATAAAGTCAGACAATAAATACAGTGCAAGAATAAATTAGTGGAAGACCATAAATAAAGCACCTTCAATAAATAAGGTAAAGCAATCAATGACAGTTACAGATCATATCACTTTCATGAGGTAACTTGGTCTTACTTTGCCCATATACAGCTTGTGGTCATTTGGATGGCATGGGGGTGTCCCACCTAGATTGGTCAAGGCTGGGGCTTAAGCTGAGGCAGAACAAGGGTAACCTAATGATCTGGCCCTCCAAACTACACAGCCCCTCACAGATGTCACTGCACCAGTCTTAGTTCACCCCTGGCACTCCCAGGCTGGTTCTAACACCCCTCTAGCCCCTAGAATGGTCTTTTAGGGCACCAGGGGGCCTTAGACGCCCCCTCTACCACTTACTGTCCCTTCCTCGACGATCGGCTCCGCTCGGCGCCGTGTCGACGCCGTGAGGCGGCTCCGGCTCGATGTCGCTGGGCGGCCTCGACTCGATGTCGCTGGGCGATCTCGACTCGATGTCGCTGGGCGATCTCGACTCGATGTCGCTGGGCGGTCTCGACTCGATGTCGCTGGGCGGTCTCGACTCGATGTCGCATTCCGGCGTCGCAGGGACACGGCCTCCCCGCTTCCGGGTGTCTCCGGAGTGCGATCTCCACTCCCGACCTCCGGCGCGCTTCACCTCAGTTTCCGGCGACTCCGGTGGGCGGACTTCACTCCCCCGTCGACGCCTCACCTCGACCTCAGGTGACTCCCTACTCAACCTCCGGCGCCTCTCCACGACCTCCGTCGGCGCCCTCACTCGACCTCCGGTGACTCCCTACTCGACCTCCGGCGCCTCTCCACGACCTCCGTCGGCGCCCTCACTCGACCTCTGACGGCTCCGGGTACGACGTCTGCTTTCTGTCAGCGCCGCTTCTCTACCTCAGGCCCCAGGTCTCCAGGCTTCTCGACGTCAGGACTTCAGGTGGACACTGCTGAACAGGTCAGGAGCTTGCTGTTCTTCCTCTTTAAGGCCTGTTCCAAATGTTCAGATCCTTAAGATGGTTCTTCTGGTCTTGGTCCCACACAGGGCTTTAGGCTGGGCTTGGTCAGTAGGGACTAGCATCAAGGGTGGGTTTCTGGACCCCACTCCAAGCACTGGTTTCCACCCCTGCTGCCTTACTCCGACCTCCTTCTATCTCTGTCCTCTCTCCTCTCCAGTCAGATGCCAACTGCCACTCTGAGATGGCCTCCCAACATTCTAAACTGCCTCCCACTATCACAGGATTCTAGAATGTTCCAGGAGGTTCTAGAAACCTCCAGTGAGTTCTGGTTATGTCACAGGTGACAATGGATGGCCACCATTTTGTGTCTCAGGCCCTCAGACAGAAGTTCCAGGGGTAGGGAAAATGGCTCCCTGACCCTGCATCAACACTAACAAGTCTGGTGGTTCCCCAAAAAATTATAACAGGGTTTGAGGCAGAAGTGGGACAAAATAAATAATGATGAGGAGGGACCACCCAAAGGGCTGACAGGTCTAACAATAAGCAATAGTCTATAAGCCTGATAAATTATTTTTTCTATGTAATCATACTACTTCGATAGAAACATAGAGAAAAGGTATAAATATAACCAGTGCATTCCATCACCACGATGAAACTATAAGTGCGAGTAGGAAAGAAGGCCAGAATAGAAATCCCGTGTACAAGAGGTGAACATATTATTCCAAGTGGATGTGAAGTAAAAGAACCATAGAATCCGTGAAACAAATGTATTAAATTACGAGAGAAAAAAAACTTGGTCAAGGGGCGAAAACCGACTGATTAGTTGTATTTAGAAAATAATAAGAGATCCAAAATGTGATCGCTACCTACGATAAATATCTGAATATACCTTTAAAATCCATAAACGGCAGTTCAAAATGCTCTCCTCGATATAAAGAGTATTCCGTATTCTGTATGTCAAATAGCAAGGGACCCTGGGATAAAGGGATATGATAAGAAAATATCCGTAAGTATAATACAGATATTATGCTAAAATGTAAAAACAAACTATTAGTGGCTTTTGTTTAGAAAAGGTTTACCACTTACATAAAATGTATGTCAACCGCCAAGGAATAAATCGGTTGTAAAGAAAAGATTCACTTGAGTAAGGTGTCTTCCTGTATTAGTTCTTCAAAAGGTGTTGTTGGCAAGTTACACCTATAAGAGAGTCAATACTACCCTTGTGAAAACATATACCCAATGGGGTGTACAACAGAAGGGTTCCAAATAACTCCCCATTCCCTCTTAGTGCTTTTTATTGTGGTATCCAACCCTTCAAAACCTTGGTGAAAATGATAGTCCATCAATTTGTCTGGCCCACAGAAACGGAAAATACGAGTTTTAACTTACAAATATATCTCACTCATACTTCATATATTTGTCGTAGGTTTGTAGAATAAAGAGTTTTTCTCGTGGAGAGCCAGGGCACTGAGCACAGGAGAAAAAAGGGAATGAGAATAGGCAATAGGCCAGCACCACTACTTCACACTAACATTTTTAAGTCTCGCCTGGCATAGGCTGCGCACATGCGCAGTCTCGCTGGCGAGATTTAATGATTTTGGGTATTTTGTGTAAAGGGCATTAAGCCCCGCCCCTCTTTACCATTGGCTGGCATCACCGTTTATGCTAAACGGTGGCCAGCCATTGGAAAAGAGTTGATAGTGACGTTTTCGTTTGGCTTTTTGAGCCGTCCTTCTTGGACGGGCTTGTCTGCCTTCCTTGCGTCGTAAAAGGTTTCTTATCTTTATAGGGCCAAACACATGGCCCCATAGAGATAAGAAACCTTTTACTAAAGAAGGAAAGCAGGCAAGGCCATCCAAGTGGGACGGCAGAAAAAGAGAAAAGTCCACGTCGCAACCGCGGCTGCCTGGCGAGCGCTTACAGACTTGTTTATAACATTGCAGCTTGTTTCTGGCCATTGAAGTAAGCCACAACAGATTTACTATAACCTTTGTCCATACTGCCAATTTCTATGGGGAAGAGTTTTAAAAATAAATGTTTGTTGCATGTCAGACTCCACCTCCTTTCGGCTGCCAACTCTTGACACCCAATATATAGAATGGCAGAGTATATTTGTTTACTTTTCAGCACTGATAAAGGACTGTTCTGCCATTCCATTCCAGCAGCACCTTTGAGTCGTTCACGCATTGAAATGAATCACGCACTGCGACTATTTACTTCCGGGTAGGGCACGTAGAAAACACGAGGGGCTGGAAACGTTCAGTATCTCCCGTGTACCTCCGGAGGAGACAGAAAAATACCAACGCCAGGAACACAGACCGGCGAGATTCTGCGGACTGCTCCTTGAAGTATTTAACCCGTGCGGCGTGGTTATGGAGCAGCAGCAGCTCATTGATTCCTTCTAGCGTCTCTTCCTCGCTGGGTGACGGTTGTGTTCATTTCCCTGGGCGGTGAGTACAACGAGCGCCTCCCACGCCCAAAAGTCAAAGACAAATTTGTTACCGAGTGTTTATACCTACGGCTTGCTTTCACTGGTGTATCATAAACTGTTGCCGACATTAACGATAGTTACACTGTTTCCACCTCACAAAGTTGATGAGATGACCAGATGACTCCATGTGACCGGTGCACTTCTGTTCAATTCCTGGACTTTGCATTCTGGGAGTTGTAGTATTGGTTAATTTGATTTGCATTAATTGGACCAACAATTCTGCTAATATTGATATGTAATGTAAAATCCATAAGTGGAAAAACGGTGACCGGAGCCATCTTATTACACTACTTGTGGACAGTTGAGACACTAGAGAATAGCATCCCCCCTGACCCTTCTAGTAGGTCCCTACCATGGTCTGCAGAGGAGGAGTTGTTTGGCTAATTTGTTGTACACGCTTTGGCCACTAGAATGATTTATGGTATAAAAACAGCCTCATCTACCAAACCACTGGTGTTCGACATTGATTCTTATTTCTTTGAGTTTCATATAGCACCTACATGAGCAGCAGTTGCGTTACAGACTGGGCACATGCATTTTGTTAGGCATGGGAAGGGGTGGGGGGTATTAAGTGATTTGCCCAGAATCACAGGAGACTCAAGACCCAGTTCCCCAGCTCCTAGGTGGACCACATGAAAGAGCTACGCATTATAAAACGTAAAATATGGAGAATACCATAAACAAATAATGTTGGTCAGAGAAGAGATCAGGGGGCGGCGAGATATGAAGAGGTGGCTTTGGGATGCATTTCTCGCGCGACCTCTATGAGTCGGTTCCTTCCCCCACGGCTGCCTTCCCAGGGATGGCATGAGATTGCGGCATCATCCGGCTGTCTCGAGCTGTTAGTGGGGGCGCCGTGGCATGACCAGCACTTGAACAGTACGGCCTGCTCTGCAGCGCTCGGCACAACATGCGGGACTGGGACGTCCTCCTACGGCAAGGGCAACTTAGTTTAAAAAACAAACCTCAGCCCCAGACTGCAGCACGCCGCTGCTCTGCATGAGGTTCTTTTCTGAATGCCGCCCTCACTTCACCACCAAGACAAACCTACAAGGAGAGCAGTGACGGAGACATAGCCCTCACCCCCCCCGGAATAGCTTTGAGGAAAAACAAATCCCTGTATGCCTGCTAGTTTCAGCACGCTAAGCTGTTTGAAAACAGTCTACGGGTTCTCAGAATCAGTGGAAATGCGAATCAGATCAGGGTCCATAAGAGGGATGTTTGTTTTCGGTGTTTGCCTGGAACTCGTTTAAAGGTCATTTCATTGTGGATGTGCATGTGGTAGGACTTGATCCCATTCCGTCTTTAAATGGCCTTCCACACCTCTCAACCCACCTTGTTCTCCAAATCCCAATGCGCTGCCTTCCTCCTACAACTTTCCTCCAAACCTCACCACCTTCTCTTTCTTCCCTCTTCACACCAACTTACCCACCACACATTATTTCACCAATCTAGGTTGGTTGCCCACAGTTCTCCTCCATGCTTCACCACAATGTCTTCCCCACAATTCACTGAGCCTCACCACACCTCTCCTTCATGCACCAACATTTTGTCCCCCTGCCTCTTTTATGCCGTACCACACACTCCACCACCATCGCTCACCACTGTCCTGTTCACTCTGTTACACCTTTTCTCAATCCAACTTGCCTCACCTTTCTTCTATTCTTCTACTTCTCTCACCTTTCCTCAGTCCACCTGTATTGTCTCACCTTTCCTCAGTCCTCCTGTTTGTCTCAGCTTTCTTCTATTTTGACTTCTCTCATCTTGCCTCAGTGCTCCCGCTTGTCTCGCCTTTCTTCTGTTCTTCTACTTCTCTCATCTTTCCTCAGTCCTGCTGGTCTCACCCTATCATCCCCAGGTGTTAATGAATGCTTATTAAATGGATTCATGGTTACTTAACACAAACCTACCTTAGCGGAGCAAAGCTCTAGACTTTAGTGAATGTTGTTAGATGATGCAAAATCAAATACATTAAGTGGAGATTTACTCCTTTTGAATTATACAGGTGCATCACATGCTACACATTTATAATCGTAGGCACAGGGAGATTAGTCGAAGTGCTCACAATCAGACTAGTTCTAGCCTGCAGCTCACGAAAACGTACACTGAAATAAACAGGGCGCCAATACGCTACTCACTTCTAAACTCGATGTATACGTTCCCCTTCAGAAAGATGAGCATGTACCACTGGTAAGCAACATATCAGCAAGTGTGACCTTTTAACCTGCTAGATAGACTGTCCTCCATCAGGGTCTTTATGTTAAGCAGAGTCTCCATCCATTTTGTTGAGTGTCCCTTCTTTCATTGAATGGGTATATTAAGACATTAATCAGTCGAAGTCTGCCTCACCTCTTTCAGATGTCCAGCGCTGTGATGCACCTCCAGGTGCCCTACACCTTCCCATGGCCTCTGTACAAGTCTTACATTCAAAATGTTACAACCTTTCACCGAGGGTGCTATGTCATCACAAAGGCCTTCAACCAGTTGCCACTGGCTAGGAAGACACGGTTTGGGAGGACGTGCCTTTTCAGTGCTGGTCCTAGCCCTGTGGAAAGCTTACTTGTACTTCAGTTATTTTCCTTATAAAAGGGACTGAGCTGGTTTTGCAGAATAAAGCCTACAATGTAAAGGTTGAATAACCTGTTCACCACACTTAATATCAAGCATTGAAAATGCAATAGGTCTCGCCTTTGATTAAGTTAAAGCCATTTGCCTTGCTATACAATACCTTTAGCAAAGCAAATGGCTTTAACTTAATCAAAGGCGAGACCTATTGCATTTTCAATGCTTGTTTTTATTTCTGGTCACAAAGTCCCTAACTAATAATCCAGTTCTTTATTCTCTTTCATTGTAACCAATTCCATTTTCAAATTTAAACTCGTAAAAATGCCAGAAGCAAAAGATTACAAATTATTTAGTCATGCCTTTGTTAAAAACAAGGACAAGAAACAGTTAAGTTGATCAGAATTTTACTGGTATGTATGAAACATAAATAAGAATTGAAAGGGGAAATATGTTAGAAAATCAATGTCAAACCTTATTTGAAAGTGGACCCATAATCCATCTTGATTGTACATATGATGTAAATCAAGAGGAGAGACCGGTTGGAAAACAGTCACCGCGTTCTTCTACTGTTGACCTTATACCTACTATTGCTAGCCATTGAATTCTGCGCAACAAGTCACTTCAAAAAAACATTGAAATGCTACTTTGTGACTAACACATTTGGCAATTTTCATAGAGTCCTTCCAATTCGATTGCATCCGTGTGTATACATAAGAACTTTATCGACTTACTTGACGGTTTTAAGTAAGTCGTTGAAAGCTATGATAAGCCTCCCTAAAGTTAAAGAAAAAATATATAATAAATGTCACAGACGACTTAAAGAAGAAACATAGGGCTATTAATCAGCAATTGTCCTATTCTTAAAGCTGAATTGTCGATAGCAAGACAGTGTCCTAGCTTCTTACCGGATTTTGGCGCCGAGCGCCGTGTCCCAATCGTGGTTTCTTTCTAAAGTGGTGAAAGATTCTAATTTCTCCTAGTGGAACTATTTAAATGCAACCCCTCCAGCCCATAGGTCATTCGTTGGGCAGGGTCTTTTGGCGCCTTAATGGAAAGCCACTGCAACTTCTCTATGGGATTGGAAGTGCCAGAGTATTGTGAAGCCCTTGGACCAGAGATAGAGGAAGGACTTTTGAGAATACCAACGCGCTAGACTGACGGCCATATTTGAATGGGTTCAATGTGCGCAAAAGACTCATTGTAAATAAGGCGATGACAGTTGGGTAACAGAATGGTGGAAAGAATTAGTCATTGAAATGATATATCCAAGTTCATGCGGTCCCAAAAGTTATAGAGAAAGGTAAAAAGGGAAGTATTTGATGCCCTAACATTACCTACTCATTATACTGTATATTGTCATTTAGTATTATCTATTGGGTCATTCCGCATGTTGTTACAGTTTAAATTTAAGACCATACATCTTGTAGTTTTCGTGATGATTGTACCATCAGGCTACAATTCTTCAGCATATATTAAACTGGTAGACATACATGCCGCTAGTATGTATAGTCCAAGACTACGTTAATGGAGTTACATATTAACATCAGATATTCCATGTTGTTAGCATTACATATGTTTGTGCAAAATACAAATTTAATACAAGACTTGCGATTTCACCACCTTATTTAAGGCGGCCGAATTTCTGATTTTAATTATGGACATATATCTGGTCAGTACAAGGCTACAATATAGCGAGTACAAGTGTAAGTATAGGGCTACTGTTCAGTTTCTCGTAACCAGTCTGTCAATAATTCAAATTGCATAAGCAAAACACACCTCTACAATCACCAAGCTTGAGGAAAGTCAGACAGGACTATATACACAGAGCGTTTATATAAATCATAAAGCATACAGAATCTAATATAGTATTGCAGCATTTGTCTGTTCAATATCTGCCAGAATAAAGCTGGTTGCACAAGAGGATACACCATTTTCAGTCAAAAGTATGTAAATCATTTTAGACTGGATTTTTTGTTAGTTGATATCACATTAGCAGACGGGGTAAAAGAGGTCATACGTATACCTGTACATCACTCAGACCACTGAGCAGTGTTGCTAACATTTCAATTCCCCAAAATAAGGATCAATACTAGGAGGACCGAACTTTGAGATCAGTCTTGGGACTGCTGACCCTGGTATTGTCTGGGATGCATACAAGGCATATATGTGGTATTTTATGGAAGCAAGGGGCGAATAAAACAATTAAATAATAAAAAAAAAAAAAAAAATACCTAAAGAGGATAGAAAGTTTGAGGGAGAAATTAGATCATTAGAGAGGGACTTGTTTTAATCTATATTGGATGTGGGGAGGAAAATAGTCCAGCAACAACTGGGAAAGGTGCTGAAAAGGTTTATGCAGGTACTCAAGAACAAACACAGACAAAGTGGGCTGGCGAGTGAGTTGGCGAATTCGGGAAGAAAAATGGAAGACTACTGGCCTGGAAAACCAGAAGCGATAGAGTGAGAAATCAGATCAGTGAATCAAATAAAGAAAGTGCCGATATCTCACACAATCTTGCTCATATTGAGGCACATATAGTAAACACGTTTGAAACATTTTACACAGGAACTACTGTAGTGGCTCATTTAGAATTTATAGAGTGGCTAAAACACAATCATCTGGGCACCCTTTCAGAGGCAGAGCAGCAAAGTCTATAAAGGGAATCACCGCAGAGGGGATAACCGCACAGATGAATAAATCTAGCAATGGTAAAGCTGCAGGTCCGGAGGCGCTGACAACTAAATTTTATAAAGCCCAACAGAAAATCATGATTCCTATTTAGGTAGACCTATTTAACTCCCTGTCCTCCTGAAATTAT
Organism: Triturus cristatus; assembly: GCF_964204655.1. Classification (NCBI taxonomy): domain Eukaryota; kingdom Metazoa; phylum Chordata; class Amphibia; order Caudata; family Salamandridae; genus Triturus; species Triturus cristatus. Next base: position 319,721,804 of record NC_140591.1, read on the forward strand.
GCCTAAATCACGCTGATCATCAAAACTAATAAGGACTCAAAAATTGTTACTTCATACAGACCGACATCCTTGCTTAATTAAGATTATCACATTTTTGCTGGCATCCTTTAAAAAAGAAATGCACCCGTGGTTACCGGTATTATACACCCTGACCAGGAAAGGCTTTGTCCCGTGTGTCGAATACGCGATTTGACACATCTTTTAATTACTTCCACGAATATGGCCACCGCAAATTCTAATCCGCTAGCCACAGTAACGATAGATGCAGTTAAAGCATTTGATAGAGTCAACTGGGCCTATCTATAGGAAGTACTGACAATGCTTGGTTTCATCACAGTACTTTTGGAGGAAAGAAAAAATGGTATAACGTACCTTGAGCACAGCTCCATGTTAATTGGAGCCTAACAAAGATGATCAATATATCTAGAGGAACTAGGCAGGGATGCCACCTTTTCTCCATTACCTTTCCATCTGTATGTAGAACCTTTAATCCAGGCTTCCAGAAGGGCTAAAGGGATAAGTCTACGTAGTTTGAAAACAGAATTGTGCTCAATAACGATGAAATTAATATATATACTAAAGATCCTGGCTGCACAGTACTCGATATGGAACAAATACCAGATACATTTGGGGCAGTTTTTGAGGTACCTGATAAATAAAGCCAAGATTAAGATAATGGCATGGGACATAAGCAATACTAGCTGAAGAAGGCAATCCAAGAAGAAGTATTTGTGAATCACGATCACGCCAAAGATATACCCAAGGATAACTTCAGGGTAATGAAAGAAATTGAGGGGTTGTATAAAAGATAGGGGAACCTGCATTTAACCATATATGGCTGAGTTAACTTAATTAAAATGTCAATACTGCCCAATCTCACCATTTTTATTTGAGAACCTTTCTCTTTCATTTGCTAAAGATCTGATCCTAAACTCCGAAGCAAGATAGACAGTTGTATCTAGGCCTCTAAAGGAAGTAGACCTAAATGGAAAAAGCTGAGAAGAAAGTTAGCTAAAGGTAGGCGAGCACTTCCAGACGTTCTGTTATGCATTTCAATTTCAAGGACTGCAGGATATTAGTACGATCTACCTATTCAAGTAGGGGGAGACTGTTTTCTGTTATCCATGGTTATTTAGGTCAGGACAATTTTCTCCTTAAAATTTGACTGCCAGATTAAAAAAAAAAGATAAAGCTAAAGATGCATATATCCTTTCTAGAGATATGGTACAGTTTGAGGAAAGGTTTGGGATTGACTATTACGCAGTAAACTCTCCAATTTAGAATTCACGCGGTACCATAGCATTTTTGGAAGATCAACTTAGTCTGCCATTGGTAATGGTGGCCTTGAAATACTGGCGGGAGCTGAAACAGGGGTCTGACCAAATGCATGGGAAGAACTAATTGTGACCAATGGCGCAATTTCAAAGTTTGAGTATGTCAAATTAATATCATGGTGGGCAGCAACGGAGTAAGGTGGAGAGGTGAAAATATGAAGCTCGAGTAGAAGATGTGCATCAGTTAAAAAAAGGAGATATTACTTTAACATTGGGAGTTAATTAATGCAGAATACAAGAACCTGTGAACTCCAGAACATTCATGGGTGGGGCACCTACATTTGTGGCAAGTATTGTTACTTGTTCTTTATACTACAGATAAACCTGCTGCCCTACAAAAGAACCACTTCAACAGTCTTGAGAAGAAAATATTTGACCAAAAGGAAGCTGGAAAAGCTTAGCAATGCTGCGTATCTTTCTACAAAAGATGCAGAGTACCACCAATGATGAGCCTATGTTTGCAACTTGCCTGGCTCGTAATAATTTCTGTAATGATGTAGGTAACACAGTATCAGAAATTCTACCTTCAAGAATTCAAGCTTCTACTTGATCTTCTTTGGGACATATACACAGCTTAATACATGTATATCAGAGTGCAAAGGAGGCTCCTCTTCTACTTAATTCTTCTTGCAAGAAAGGAGATATGCCTGCACTGGCTTTAATTCTAATCCGGTCTACAAAAAAACCTTTTGTGCTGTAATCCTAGAATAAGAAGATGCACAAGCATGGTGTTACCCTGAAAGCGGTCCCAGGATGCTGGTTTCCGGTCCAGGGAAGACCTGGCTTGGCAGTTCGGACTGGACTTTTCCATGAGGCACAGGATCAAGACTGATTTGCATATAGCGGGGTCTGAACTGGGGTGGTGAAGTGAGCTAAAGAACAATGATGGATTCAACCCAGATCTGTGACTGGGGGCGAGTGTCTGAAAAGTTTCAGCGCGCCGTCCATCATCTGTATTTGCTTTGTTCGCCCTAAGTTGGCAGGGTATGCCCAGACGTGGGTCCCTTGCTCACTTGGCCACTGGATTCAAGCTAGCCTGGCTGACGAGGGGTGTTATCCAGAGTACGGTCCCAGGATGCTTGTTTCCTGGTCCAGGGAAGACCTGGCTTGGCAGTTCGGGCTAGACTGTTCCCATGAGGCACAGGGTCATGTTATGTTTCATACAAGTATCCCAATAGAGGCTCAGGTAGTCCCCTAACCTTTTACCTATATTCTCCCCTACCATTACACTACATAACGGTTCTTGGGACTGACCTTTTACCTAGTTACGATACTGCTTACAGGACCTAGGGTTTTCCCTGAAAGCTAGCCTCATACATCATGCACGAGGTCTCTTGGAAACTCAGCAGGACTACCAGCTCCTGCATAATAACTATGTATAAGGGTCATTCCGTCGGTCAACGTAAGACCAACATGACACAGCAGGGTAGAACCCATGAGGCTACCACTTTGGGTATATAAACAGCATATCTTGCTGAGGTCGTCAGAGGAGAAAATGACTTCCATGCTGACACACTGACGTAAGACACTGAGGCTCCTGCACGCAGACACTCCAGCTCACAGTGGTCTGACATCCCTTGCGGGGTGTCCTTCTCGAGACCAAGATGGGGTCCCACAGTCTCTCACTTCAGGTAATGGGGCTTACTTTATACTAGAGGGATTCTTGGCTTTACACCCACGTACATGCTAGGTACACTCAGGTACATCTAGTCAGGGTCGCATCATAGTACGCATTCTACTGTCTTGTATTTTATATACTTGCCTGTATTCATTGTTTTAGCACGATGGTAGGACTCTACCATCCTTTTACTCTGTTAGTGCTTCTAATCATTTATATCTGTCTCTGTCTAGTGGTTGTTTTAGCACACCTATTTTACACTAGAATGACGCTGGTTCAATAATGCTTATTGAAAAACCTTCCCACCGTTTATTCTGTGCATCTCTCTGAGACAAAGCGAGCACGAGTGAGGGAGCGAAAAGTATCGCACTGTTTACATGATCCTGAAGGATCAGGGTCTTCATGTTCGATAGTTGCCAAGAACTATTCTCTCCTTGTAAAGCGGGGTTTCAAGTGGCACTGTGAGTTTGCTGGTATACAGGCTAACATACCCGGTGGGGGTGTCTAGAATCAGTCTGTACACCAGTCCTACAGTGTATGTTGTCTAAACGCGTAGATCCTATATAGTTTTATAGGAACTACACGACATGGCGCCGCCAACATTGGTTTGGTACTTATTTAAGAGTTAAAATTGAGTAGTTCAGTTGTGCTTTTCTCAGAGACTCCTACTCACATTTCCCCAGAGAAGTCTGGAGTTGGAAGGAAACTATCCGCCACAGCTGTGTAGGCATATCCTATGTATTAGGTGTAGGTTTATCAAGCTTGTAGGACAAACAGTTCCTATTGGGCATAAAACCTTATCTCAGTTTCCTTGAAACTCTTCCTTGAAACCCTTTGTCAAAAATGGCTGACGAAGACGACGCTGTGCGAGCACAACGTGCTACAGTTAGGGAAGGAGAGGGAAATTAATTCAACATTTCAGAAAATGTCAGAACTGCCCTTACTTTAAAAATAGCAGACTATGGAGTCACAGCTAGGGGGAGGGACAGTAACATTCGTAATTGAGGCTCACAAGTCATATAGAACAGAGGTATTCTATTCATGGGTTAAATTCCCACAAGCAGATACACAAAGACGTTTAATTCTTACACTGAAGATGAAAAACTAAATGAATACTGTCCGTATGAGGACATTGAAGTTCCGCTCACCTACCAGGAGCACAAACTAGTTTAAAGGCGCCCTACCCCACACAAAAGACAAAGTAAGACTCGGTCTGCTCGGAAGAGACGGAGCCACTTGGCCATTCCTTGCGGCATACACACTGCATCCAGACATTGACTCAATGCCAGTGGCAGACGTACACCCACTTCATAAAGAAATAATAAAACTTTACAGAAACCTGACAGTTCGTAATGAGAACACTCACACTTCAGTCTACAAGGGCTACACAAACAGGACAAATTCAGGGATCTACAACTAAAATAACACCACAAACGCTACACGCAGTTATGAGTAAGATGCCCACTAAACGTGAGCAAATGCCATTCTGGATAGCTAAAAAATAACACAGCTAGAGGCAGTATTTCGACACACACGCCCTCAAGAAAAACCTAAAATTATTGAAGACACCTATGCTGAATTAGGTAGAGATAGCTTGGGAGCTAGAGCAACAAAACCTCAACTCACGGGTGGTCCTGAAAAGGATAACACTAAGCAAGCACCTGATTCTTCTAAAAAGAAATGGGATAACAATAAAAAACAAAAGAATAGAGAGAATAGGTCTCAATCCAGGGGTGGATCTCCTCAACAGGAGCCCTCCGAAAGGAGGTACAACCTTAGGAATAGAGGTAACATTAAACAACCTGACAGGTATCAGGATACTGACACACGTTCCTTTCAGGGTTCATCAAAAAACTCTGAGACAGAATGACGGTCAGAACACAGACAAGAAGAGCGTACAAAGTCCAGAGACACGCCACGCACTTCAGATTATACTTCCAAGAAAGAAGAGAAGCCAAAATCAAAACCTTAATTTAAAAAGAAGAAAGTAGCAGGTCTCAAAGTTAGCCATGCCCAGAATTCTGAGGACTCAACTTCCGAACAGGGAATGGGCTCTGACAATGCTAAAAAAAAGTAACAATAGCTCGTCAGAACCTGATGGAATTTCTGGTGACAGCAGAGTTGAATGGGCATATCACGATGGAAACACCTGATACAAGGGTAAGTGTCCCAGATTGGTTACATGAGAGAACACTCCAAATGGAGGGGGACAAACCCAGAAATATTAAAGATCTTTTTGGGGGGAATCTGACTTACGACTATGACATCCTTTTAGCTGAGAAAGATTGGCCGCCTGAAATTGTTATGGATTGCCCAAAGGGAGAAACAGTATTTTTACCAGCTTTTTCGGACCTCGTTCCAATATACTTAAAACACACATAAGCGCAGGAAGGGGCGGTAGCCCTTGCTCCAGCATTATATCGCAACTATGTTGGGTGGGATGCTAAGGCACATCACCATACAATCCCAGTAAAAACTACTCCACAGAGACAGTACCCAATAAAACAAGAAGTGAAAAAACAGGTCTTAGATCAACTTGAATACCAGGGTGTAATTGAAACTTGTACTTCTTCAATAAACAATGCTTTGTTTGCTGCAATGAAACCCAATAATTCACACCGTCTAGTTTTAGACTACAGACACCTGAACACATGCACTCAAACATTTGCAGTACAGAATACACACAGTGCCGCATTAATGAATAACATTGTGTGGAAAAAATACAAAACAACAGTAGATATCTCAAACGGATTTTTCTGCCAAAATATAGCGCCTGAGAGCAGATATCTGACAGCATTCTCAGTGCTAGGTTGTCACATCAATTTTGTCGACTCCCCCAAGGGTATAAGAATAGCCCTGGGTTGTTTTCACTAGGGTAACAGAGTTACTTCAAAATTTGGATGAAGAGGCCTTGTCCTAAGTAGATGATATTTATATAATGGACAATGATTTAAAGGATCACTTGGCCAGGGTGAGAAACATAATTTTGGGGTTCGCCTCTGAGGGCTACAAATTCACCTTTAAAAAATTGAAAATACCCACCTCAATGTCCTATTTTTGGGATATGTGCTGGCAGCTAACTTTTTTGAAAAGTGTGCGCTGCTCTAACCTTCCAAATCACTGAAAAACGTGCAATCCATATTGCGATTCTTAAATTTTGGCAGAACAGGCATTTTAGATTATGCAGATAAAGTAAACCCTTTCTACGACTTAATAAGACCTGTTTTTTCGGTTAGGCATTGGACACAGGGATGCACAGATATCCTTTGTTCTCTTGAAGCTGACATGATAGCTTCAAAACACTTGCAGACACGCGTGAATGTACGCAATCTGGTGAAGCGTGTTATAGTGGGTCAAACTGGGTACACTTACCTAACCTTCGATGAAGGAGAAACGGTACCCATAGCATACAAATCAAATTTGTACACAAATGCTGAAATGCGTTTTGCTTCTAAAGAAAAAATACTGACGGCAGTTTAGACTGCTGTAGTGAGAGAAAGAGCATTGGTTCAGGGGAAAAGAATAATTGTTGTAACCCCAGTACCAGCTAAAGCTTAACATCCAAGATGGATACAATGGGCTAATTCTCTCACTGCAACAGATGTAGAACACAGATATGACCTTAGTAAAAAAACACAAGCATTCCTGCAATATGAACAAGAATATCATCTACCAAATTAAATAATGCCTCTAGATCAGTATGAATATATAATTTACACTGATGGATCTGCTCAGCAGGCCATAGGAAGTAAACAGTAATACAGCGTCACGTGTGCGATTGTGAAGGGTTATATGCAGGATGGCAAGTTCCATCCCAACAAGACACTGTCACTAGTAGACTGTATGGCAAAGCTAGCAGAATTAAAAGCCCTATTACTGGCGCTAATAAATACAGATCGAGAATTCCCGACACTGATTGTGTGCGATTCATTTTACTGAGTTCAGTCATATAACAAATATTTACACTACTGGGGTCAAAATGGGTTTAAAGACTCAAAAGGTGGCACAATTAAGCATAAAATGCTATGGGAACAGGTAGCTGAGTTGAAAAACGAACTACCAAGAGCTCACGTGATACACATGCTGAGCCATCAACATGATGGTGTTCACGTTGACGGGAATTCATAGGCTGATAAAGCTGCAAAGGGGCAGTACGAACTACTGCTGTAGCTGCAATCACTCATTCCAAAATGAGAATAGATGGACAGATAACAGTAGCTGTCATTGCTTCATGCAAAAACAGCCCAGCATTACCGAAAGGTTTTCCATTCAAGTACTCCTACAAGTTAGATGCAAATAATATTCAGTATGCTCAGTTTCCAGGAGTGGGGGATAGAGTAATAACAAACCTGGATCGCAGATTAGGTTTAATTCTAGCTGCACACAAGGGTCTAGGTTCTGCACACGCACCGTGACGGTTTCTTTACTGAAACAACGCTATTGGTGGCCTGGTTTAACTAAACAGATGAAGCATTTTGTCTTAAAATGCGACATCTACCAGCAGATGAAAGGCTCCACTGTAGCGCGTCCAGCGCAAACACCATTACTGATATCAGATAGACCTTTCGCTTGTGTCTATTTGGACCACTGTGGCCCCCTACAATCAGATGGGGCTTACAAGTATATATTGGTGGCAGTGGATTAATACTCAGGATTCCTATGGGTATGGCCTCGGCGCTAGGCTGATGCTCGAAGTGATATAAAAGATTTGCATGTCTTTATAAGGGCATAAGCAGTTGGCACATTACATTCTGATTGTGGCCCCATGTTTAGCTCCAGTGCTTACAAGGAAGCCAATGGAAGTTTGGGTGTAGATTTGCGGTAGTCCTCACCGTACCATACCGAGGAAAATACAGTCATGGAGAGGAAACAACGAGACTTAAAGCAATCTTTAACAGCGAGGATATTAGGTTTGGGTGGTAGTTGGGTCAATCATTTATATGGGGTCCAATAAGTCACTAATAATATGCCAAGAAGTTCCCTAGGAGGTGTCACTCCTTACGAGGTCCTATTAGGGACAAGAATGTGAGTGCCTGATCTCGACTGTGAAAGCTCAGTGGCGGGTGAAAAACCATTTCACATCAATAAACTTTTGGCTGTTTTACAGGATCTGAATGAATCTCGGGCACTACTAAGCAACGTGCAAGTAAAACGCACCTCCACTGGGGAAGTCAAATCAGTCACGGCAAGACTTGTCTGTATTTATTTGTTGGCATTTGTATTTGGGTTTTATTAAGCGCATATATCACCCTTAGGTCTCATAGCGCTTAGCCGAAGACAGAAGCTAAAAACAGTGCAGGGCAGAGTGTTAGAATAACCACGTTTTGAGCGCTTTACGGAATTTTTTGTGGTCGGTTTCCAGGCGAAGCTCTACCGGCAGTGAATTCCATAGCTCAGGTGCAGTCATGGAAAGGGACCGGCCTCCGTTTTTCACAGTGCGGACCTTGGGGATGGTTAAAAGATGTTTACTGGCGGAGCGGAGGGTTCTAACTGGCTGATGTTAGGTCAGTGTCTTTGCTAAATAGGCTGGTCCATTATTGTTTAATGTTTTGTGTACCAGGCAGCATAATTTGAAGATAACCCTCTTTCTTATAGGGAGCCAGTGGAGGATCGGAGCGGGGGAGAGGGGAGGGGGGGTGGGGGGGGAGATTTAAGACCAGCCTTGTAGCGGTGTTCTGCAGAACCTGAAGCTTAGTCAAAAGCTTTACGCTTATGGATGCAAACCGCGCGTTACCATAATCCAAGCGATTGATGATTAGTCCCTGCACAAGGGGCATCCGAGAGCAGAGGGGAATCCATTTAAAGATTTTCCTAAGGAAACGCATTAAGCCATTGCTGGTGCATACCACGGAGTTAACTAGGTCAGCCATGGAAAGTTTATTGTCCATTACAACTCCCAGATTAACGACTGCTGTCTTGGGCAGGGGGCACAGCCCTAGAGAGGGTGGCCACCAGTCAGTGGTCCAAATATGTTGCGCATCACCAAAGAGCATGATTTCTGACTTGCTCGCATTGAGCAGTAGATCATTATTTGACATTCAGTCATTGACCGATGACATGCACAGTTTAAATCTGCGTTGCGTATTGGTGGGATCGGGATCGAGAGTGATTAACAATTGCGTGTCGTCGGCGTAGGACACTGTATCATAGCCGTAGGCAAAGGCAACAAGTTTAGGTTAAAAAGTGTGGGGCTTAAAATTGATCCCTGGGGAACTCCCTTGTCTATGGTTTGGATTTTGGAACAGAAACCCTCTATTTGTACCTTGGAGGACCGTTCCGTCAGGTAACTCTTAAATCATTGTAGTGCGAGACCCTCGACACCACACTCCCACAGTCGCTCCAAAAGGATGCCAAGAGAGATGGTGTCGAAGGCAGCTGACAAATCAAGTAGAATCAGGATGGCCGATTGTCTGGCATCCAGAAAAAGCCTGATGTTATCGACTATCTCAACCAGAGCCGTTTCGTTGCTATGGTAAGACCGGAAACCCGACTGAGATGAATCTAACAGATTACTTTCCAAATGTTTAGACAGTTGGTTGTTGACCGTAGATTCCATTACTTTGCCAAACAGGGGTAGGAGCGAGATTGGTCTATAATTAGCGAGTTGTTTGGGGTCAGCTGATGGCTTTTTCAAGATAGGTCTGACAATAGCTTCATTCCAGTGTGGTGGATTGTGATTCAGGATGTTCGTCAAATAAGGAATGAGTGCTGGACCAATTTTAGATCAGATCTGAGAGGATGCGGGGTCAGTCGGCGAGCCGGATTTTGGAGGGTTCTTCCTCTGTTAATTTACTAAATTCTCTGAGAGAGTTGGTGCTCCGAGGGAGAGTAGCATCAAATCTTTGTTCAGGGAAGGTATTTCTTGATTGGGGGAATAGTTTGTGGATATCATTTATCTTGTTAACAAAGAAAGCTGAGAGGGAATCCACCCACTCCTGCGAGGCAATGTGTGACGGTATGCAGGAGTGGGGGTTGGTAAATTCCTTCACCATCTTGTATAGCTCTTTATGGAAGTTGGAAGCTTGGTTGATTCTATCTCCTAAGTAGACTTTTTTGGCCAAGGCTATGTTATCCATATAGCGACGATGTAATATTTTACACTGATGCCTATCAGTTGTGTTTTTTTAAAGTCTCCATTTGCGTTCCAACTTCCTGACGGCAAGTTTATCGCTTTTAAAGTCCGAGGTGAACCAGGGGGAGAGTTTTTGCGGGCATTTAGTTTTTTTTCTTGGGAGCAATTATGTCTAAGGATGTGCTTATAGCAGTCTCAAAACATTTGGCTGCCTAGCTAACATTAGTCATTTCGGAGGGAGAAAGGGGAACAAAGGTTGTGGAGAATGATTCAAGATTTATCTTGCTCCATGACCTACTTAATTTCTGTTCTTTCGTGGGACATGGTTGAGTCGATAACCAGCCCATCTGGAAACGTATTACATGGTGGTCAGACCATAGGATGGGGAGAAGTTGGTCGATATTTACATAGGGCGAGTTGGTAAATAGTAGATCTTGCGTATGACCAGCAATATGGGTAGGACCTGTTAGCAGTTGTTTTAAGCCCAGTGTGTCAAGGCTGGTGATAAGATCAAGTGTGTAGGGGTCTGTTAGGTGCTCGTCGTGATAATTAAAATCTCCTAGTAGGACGAAATTGTCTGCCGCCAGGACGTATGGCGCAATGGTCTCTATTAAATTGCTAGTGAAGTGGGCTTTATTTCCAGGGGGTCTGTAGAGAAGGGCTCCTTTCCAGGTTACCTTTCTTGAACTCGCTATTGTAAAGATACAGATTTCAGCCCTATCAGCCTGGATGGCCTCAACAGTATGTATTTTGGTATCTGTTTTAAAAGCAATTGCTATGCCTCCTCCTTTCTTTTCTGTCCTGTTTGATCAGCTGGTAGTCGTGGGGTAGGGCTATTGCTAGGTCGGGTTGTGAGGACTCGTGAAGCCATGTCTCAGTAATGAAGAAGAGGTCAGGTTTCTCAGAATCCAATAAAGACCAGATTTCAAGTACGTGATTGGGGAGGGAACGTGCGTTACAGTAAAGGCCTACCAGGTGCTTAGACTCTGGTTTTTCCTGGTTAGACTGTGAGTGTTTGATGTTACTATCAATTATTTTGGCTTGCCCTCTGATGGGGAGACACTTTTGGATAGTGGAAACCTTGGCGATTAGAGGAGGGATTACGTATGCTTCCAGGGAGTAAGCTTTATTTAGGGTGTGAAGCTCCTGACTAGTATATTGAATGATAGTCATCACTGGTAGTTAATGGGAGATAAAGGAGAGATGGCGTGTTAAATGGGAAGAGTGACTGGCACCTGGCGACGGTCAGGTGCGGACGGGCGCAGACAGGCAAGCCTTTGGCGCGCCGCTGCACGCGTCCGCTCTACGCGCTCCCTGTGTGGAGCGCTGACCTAGCGTTGGAAGTAGTGAGGGAAGAATAACAATCGCCACAAGCTGTGGTGAACCAGGTGAGACCCAACAGTGCAGGTGAGCGGCGCAAGTTTTAAAATGATTAAAAACAAAGTGGCAGACAATCGACTATGTCTGACCTCTTGCTCTGGTTAGTTTCCGAGTTTCAGCAGATCCCAACAGTCGGGGATCTGGTCAGAGAAAAGATTGAGGGATAAAAAGAATTTGGGACATCATACAGAAAGCCAGTACCTGTCCAGGCTGTTGAGGGAACAAGAACAGTACTTCTACTGCCTCTTATTGGTAAAAAAAAAAGAGATTTGTCCCCATTGATCTGATCAAACCACACTATGTGGCCGATACTGAATAGTAGGCCTCGTGGGTTCCTGGGTAGCCGACACTCTCCTCTTGCTACCATACAGGAACTTCAGACAGAAAGACTCATAACAGTTGAAAAGTCACCGATACTACATGATGGAATTTCCAACAATGCAATGAAACTTATTCCTATTGAAACAGAACTTCAAAACCCAAATGAAAGACACATTTCAATTTGGCGTAACACAGAAGTCTACATCAATATGCCTCAACAAGAGACATGTGCCAGTTCAACAAAACCTGCTGACTACCAAAGATAGATCAGACTGCATCTGGCTACTTCATCAATTTTGATACCTTCTCTCTTGATCCCAGTGAATCAGAGACAACGCTAGCTCCAGTTTCCAGTAAGCAATACATTTGTGCCTTTTACACTTTTCTGAAAAAGACTTACTTGGTATCACCTTGGCTCCAGCTCTGGATAACGCTCTGCAGTATCAAATGTGAACTTGGTCCTGAAACAACATCTCATCGTGAACAAAGAGACCTGTTTTCGTTTAACATTAAAGCTGTTCCAATTCCTGATGGTATAGTTTGGGACAAGGTTAATTATGATGTATTTGGTCCCTCTGAACTTTTGAAAATACCACATTTATTGAAAATTTCTCTAAATAATATCATTACCTCCAGTACGTTTTCTGATTTGGATTTTGAGACTGTAAATGATATGTTGTCTGATTTAGAACAATCCGCTGCATTTTCAAGCCCTGTAATGTTAGAGGACACATCTGCTTTTGACACTATGTCCTGTAACCATCATTATGGTCATAATTTTTTACACCACTCCATTATCCTATGAAATGTTTACACATACCACCAATGGGAACACTGCCCAACACCACCAAAAGGTAGTTAAAAAACGTTTGCACAGAAATCTTCTCATTTTTCAGGGTTTAGCACTTCTGACCCAACCTCATATTTGCACCTACCACTGCACAGAAAAATATGCTAACACCAAACAAATGTATTCTGCATCCTTTATTTCCCAACTGTCTGAACAGGGTTTCGACTTATGGAAGGGCACTATAGACATAAAATCAGTCTGGGGTTCAAAGGAATGGCAAGTTTAGGGAACAGAAGCACTATTTAGAGCGTGCCTCATTCCGCAGCAGATAATATTTCTGAATGACACTGTGCAAAAACCTTCCTGTCTTGGACTAGCCAAGAACAAGAATTTGAACACACCTCGTGTTCCCACACCATCTCATATCAATTTTACGTCACATGGGGGGGACACAATTGATGACATCATGCCGTACAATACTTCAGACCCCAATTGGAAGGGATGGTTAGTTTGGCCCACAGACACAAACAGATATCAATCAAAATTTAAGGGTACACCAGAAGGGTTTAGTATCCATAGGCCGGAACGAGATGTAAAAAGAACATCTGGGGGTGGTGACATCATACAGGGTTGGGAAGTTGTGCCTCGACACTGTACCAAGTGAAACAGCACTTGTCCTCACTCCAAGATGAGGGGGTTCTATGGGATTTTTTATTAGGTCCCCGAAAGCCACATCAGAAACGTTTCTTATACGCTGTCTATAAGGAAATCTGTAAGATCTCCCAACAAGCAGCTGCGGAGCGACTTAGTGAAATAGATAGAATTAACCTAGAAAAGGCGTTATGACTACATTAACATCCAGGATTTATTCACTGGGCAACATGTATCTTCTGCTATAGATGTACTAGAACAGGACTTGTCCAGACTGCAACACGGACAATCTCAACTACGTTCTATTATGTTATTAAGCTGGACGCTGCAATAATTGTGCGCTGGTTATATGCCTTGGTGATTTATCAACAGTTCGCCCCTATTTTCTGCATATAATCTAACATGAGAAGCAGATAACTATGGCACAAAGGGGAGCAAAATATACAAGGCTGTGTATTGAAAAACTGGACCAATCACCTTTTACTGTGGCAGGGCCATCATCCACAAAATGGTTAATCCATGGCCATATAACATTACCGTTCACAACTTTCCAGTTTCAGTATTTCCTAGAACAACAGATTAAAGCGATGGGTAGGGAATTCATCAAGGAATCTTGGGAATTGCCATACAGATTTCGATGCAGGAATGGGGGCATGAAAGTGTTTCTAAGTGGTACAAACTGCGAGAACTCTAAGGGGATCTCTCATATGCCAGGATATCATGCTTCACGGGGCCTGTAATGGTTCAGTTGCTAACTTGCCCTGTCACTTGAAAGGGTCCACAGCTAGCGTGATTAATCAGGTGTTCAAGTTGATTTCAAATGGGAGTTACTTGATGCTGAATGATCAAGGTTGTTGTGGGATGCTCCTGGGCATCACATATCTGGACATTGAGCTCCAGGGTCCCTTGCTGTATGCCAGTATTGTTTCCACCGACCCATACAGTCAGGGAAGCACCGTTACAGCCTTCGTTCAATGTTTCCTTTATATGGTTTGATACTCCGAATGAAAGCCATGCTTTTACAGCAAACCGTGCCCTTAACCTCCACCCGAGAAACTTATGATCTCCAGGTTGCAAGGTTCTCGGCTGAGATACAAGCACTAGTACGAACAAACTGCCCTTTCCATTTCACAAAAATGGTACAACGTATCTTTAACATGTCTGATACGACCGGTATAGTACACCTATTTAAGACCATAGGTTCTGGACTATTAAGCATCTTTCAGACAATCCTCTGAGTTATTCCCAACTTCAAACACTCTGTATTCTGAAGCATTTTTGGAGGGCTTCCGCTGATCCTGTTCCTAAAAGCAGGTATCCTGATTGTCATGTTTTTTGCTACGCAATGGACGTTCCAGTCACCAAGGAGATGGAAAAGATGCTCTTGGAGCGCCGATACCGTGATCGCATGGTACTCAATCTGGGCACACCTCACCTTTTATGAACTAAAGTACAATTGTTGACCCACAGATTCAATATTACAACCAAATGGCGTTTTGGTGCGGAGATCATCTGACTGCATTAGAAGCAGAATTAATGGAGGGAATTACTCAATTATAGGTGCTAAACTGTAATAACTCAACCCAATATTATAAGAATACTATACATTGTAAATGATCCCATGAACAAAGGAAAGGAATATGCTACTTACCAGTATGCATCTGTTCTTGGCATGTAGAGCTGCAGATCCACACACTAGCATAGTAGATCGCCATCTGGTGTTGGGCTCGGTTGCTTGCACCTTGTTGTTGTCTTGGTAGAAGTCTTTGTAGTCACAAGATAGGTGACTCCTCCCTTGGACGATAGTGCGCATGGGCATCAACTCCATCGTTAGATTGTTTTTCGCCATGTTGGGAAATGATGGAGTTAGTAGAAGAAAAAGAGATGCCCATGTGTGTATATCTAAGATGGAACTGGAACAGATACAGGTCCCAAGGAGGTGGGTGGGCGTGTGTGGATCTGCAGCTCTACATGCCAAGAACAGATGCATACTGGTAAGTAGCATATTCAATTCAAGGCATATGAGCTGCAGATCACACACTAGCATAGAATATACAGCAGTATCTCCCCTAGCGGTGGTCACCTGTATCGGTTGCAGTTGTTTGAAATAAAGTTTTATGGACAGCTTGGCCCACAGAAGCTTGTTGTTTTGCTTGTACGTCAACACAATAGTGTTTAGTGAAGGTGTGTGTTGTAGACCATGTGGCTGCCTTACAAATGGCCTTTAAGGGAATGTTCCCTAAGAATGCCATGGAAGCCCCTAGTTTGCGTGTGGAATGTGCTCTTGGGGGAACTGTTAATGTGCGTTTAGCTTTTTGGTAGCATATTTGGATACATTTAACTATCCATCTAGCAATCCCAGATTTGGAGATGGGGTTACCCTTGTGTGGTGGAGAGAAAGCTACAAACAAATTTTTTGTTTTGCGGAAAGATTTGGTTCTGTCAATGTAATAATGAAGGGCTCTTTTAACATCTAAGGTGTGAAGAGCTCTCTCCGCTACATAGTCTGGGTTTGGAAAGAACACTGGTAACTCCACTGACTGGTTAAGATGAAAAGGAGATATTACTTCTGGAAGGAATTTTGGATTTGTTCTAAGAACCACTTTGTTACGATGTAGTTGTAAGAATGGTTCTTGTATGGTTAAAGCCTGGATTTCACTTACTCTTCTAAGAGATGTGATTGCAATAAGGAAAGCTACTTTCCATGTGAGGAACTGTAGTTCGCATTTATGTAGAGGTTCAAATGGGGGTCCCATAAGCCTAGTAAGAACAATGCTTAGATTCCACACCGGAGAGGGTGGTAATCTGGGAGGAATAATTCTTTTAAGTTCTTCCATGAAGGCTTTTGATCGCAGGGACTCTAAAAAGTGACAAGTGTTGTCGATTTTGTAAGTAAGCTGCGAGTGCTGCTAGATGCAGACGTATGGATGAGTATGCTAAATTACATCTTTGTAAATGTAGTAAGTAGCAAATGATGTTCTGGATGGAGGCATCCTGTGGGTGTATATTATTGTTAGTGCAGTTAATGGCAAATCTTTTCCAGCATAGCAAGCTCGTGTTGTAGGTCTTCTGGCTTCTTTGATAATGTTCATGCAGTCTGGTGGAAGGTTAAAGTAACCGAACTCTAGGACTTAAGGAGCCAGATCGCCAGATTCAGTTGACTTGGATCTGGATGTCTGATCTCTCCATGGTTCTGTGTCTGGTAGAGGCATAGTTTTTGGTGTGGAACTAGTGAGAGTTCCAGCAGTGTTGTGAACCACGGTTGGCGTGCCCATGTGGGAGCTACTAGGATCAGTTTGAGAGATTGCTGCCTGAGCTTACGTACCACTAGTGGAATGAGTGGGAGAGGTGGAAAAGCATACGCAGATCTGCCTGACCAGTTCATCCATATCGCATTGCCTTTTGACTGCGGGTGCGGAAACCTGGCGTGAAGGTTGGGCAGTTTGCGTTTTCGTGTGTGGCAAACAGATCTATGTCTGGTTGGCCCCCTTTTTGGAAAAAGGTTAGTAGAACTCGGGTATGTAGTTCCCACTCGTGAATCTGTTGTGTCTGTCGACTTAACAGATCGGCAATCTGATTGTGAACTCCTGGAAGGTGTTCTGCAAGTAGGTATATGTTCTGAGGAATGGCCCATCTCCAAATGTTCTGTGCGAGCTGGGACAGCTGCAGATAATGTGTGCCTCCTTGTTTTTGTATGTAATACATGGCTGTCATGTTGTCCGTCCGGATGAGGACAGCCTTGTTCTGTACATGTAGTTGGAAGGATTTTAGTGCTAGGAATACTGCTAGTAGTTCTAGGTGATTGATATGGAGCACTTTCTGTTGAATGGTCCATTTGCCCTGAGTTGTGTGTCCGAGGAGAGGGCTCCCCATCCTGTGAGTGATGCGTCTGTTGTCAGCACTATCTGTGGAAGAGGCTCGAGGAACGGCCGCCCTTTTGACATGTTATGTTCCACCACTGTAGAGAGCGATGTGTGCGGCTGTCCACCAACACCAGATCTGTAAGTTGTCCTTGAGCCTGGTTCCACTGACGCGCTAGACATTCCTGTAAGGCACGCATTTGAAGTCTTGCATAAGGCACAATGAAGATGCAAGATGCCATCAAGCCTATGAGTTGCATGAACACTGGCTGGAAGAGAGTGTTGGTTTTGAAATTTTGTGATAAGTGTTTGTATACTGGCTATCCTGGGATACGCTAGCGCTGTGGAGGTGTTTATTGTTGCTCCTAGATATTGGTGTATATGCGAGGGCTGGAGATAGGACTCGGGGTAGTTGATCGTGAACCCCAAGTTGTGTAACATTTGGATGGTTTGACGAGTGTGTAGAACACATTGGTCAAATGATTTTGCTTTTATTAGCCAGCCGTCTAGATATGGGAAGACATGAATTTGTTGTCTTCTGAGATGTGCTGCTACTACCGCAAGACATTTTGTGAATACTCAGGGTGCGGTGGTCACTCCGAATGGAAGGACTGTGAACTGGTAGTTTTGTCCGTCCACCACAAACCTTAGGTACTTCCTGTGAGCAGGATGTATGGGAATGTGGAAGTAGGCGTCCTTGAGATCTAGTGTGGCAAGGAAATCGCCTTGTTGCAGCAGTGGGAGCACTTGTTGAAGAGTGATCATATGGAAATGATCTGAGTGTATATACAGATTTAGGGGTCTGAGATCGAGTATTGGTCTCAGAGTCCCGTCCTTTGTGGGGATTAAGAAGTACAGTGAGTATATCCCTGTTCCTTGATGTTCTAAGGGAACTGGCTCTATTGCGTGCTTTTGAAGGAGTGGGAGAACCTCTTCTTTGAGGAGCGTAAGATGGTCTACGGACATTTGGCGCTGTTTGGGTGGTATGTGTGGGGGTAGCTGTAAATTCCAGGCAGTAACCATATTGGATAATTTGTCTTACACACCTGTCTGTTGTGATGGAATTCCAGACAGGTAGGAATCGTGTTAGTCTGCCCCTGACTGGAGTGGAATGGTCTGGGGGGAGCGGAGGAAAGTCACTGTTTTGTGGCGGGGCAGGTGAAAGTGTTATTACCTCGACCTCTTCCTTTGTTGTTGTTCCCTCTGTATCCGCCTCTAAAATATCCTCTACTGGGGGATGTTTGTGTAGTGGCTTTAAATGTAGATGAGGTGTCTGCGCCCATGTTTTTGGAGGCTCCTCTATAGGAGTGCCGAAAGGAGCCACGCGTTTGTGGAGACTGTAACGCTCCCATGGACTTAGCAGTCTCTGTGTCCTTTTTCATTTTTTCAAGGGCAATGTCCACAGCCGGGCCAAAAAGCTGTTCTTGGTTGAATGGCTGACTGAGCATGGTAGTCTGGACCTCCTGCTTAAAGCCTGAAATGCATAGCCAGGCATGTGCATCTAAGGAGTACACTGGTGTTGATTGATCTAGAGGCAGTGTCTGCTGCGTCAAGTGCACATTTGTTTGACGCATTTGAAATTAGGTTGCCCTCTTGGATAAGGTCATTTGCCTGGGTTTTATACTGATCAGGCAGATGCTGTAATAGATTTTCTAGATGGTCATAATGTGCCCTGTCATATTGTGCCAGCAGTGCTTGGGTGTTGGCAATACGCCTGTGATTAGCTGCTTGTGCCGCTACCCTTTTGCCAGAAGCTTCCAGCAATTTGGATTTGGGTGGCGCATCCCCGGAGGTCTGGGAGTTGGCGCGTTTTCTAGCATTGGAAACGACTAGAGAATCCAAAGGCAACTGTCCTTTGATGCAAGGAGGATCTTCAGGGGCAGGCCTATATTTCTTTTCTATTCTAGGGTTAAGAACCCTGGCACGGACGGGATCTTTAAATACCTCAGGGGCATGCTTAATGACTCCTTTGATCATTGGTAATATTTGCACTGACTTTTGCGATTGTTCAAATGTGTCTAAGAGGAAATCTTCCTCTGGTGCGTAGGAGTGCATTGTGACACCATGATAAAGTGAAGCTCTATTTAATAATTGGCCAAACCCAAGGTGATCATCTGGGGGAGATGGTTTTGAGGGATATGGCTGTGGGTCTGGGAGGTCTGTTGGGATAGGGAATGCCCAATTATCTAGTGGTGAGGTATCTGGATCCGTGAACGGGTCATTGGGATCACCACCCCCCCCCCCAAGGTCATTATCATCATCATCTGGAGGTGGTGTATGTGGTGGAGAAGTTACAGGTAAGGGTGGTGTAGGTAGAGGAGGTGGGTTAGAAGGCAGTGTAGGAGAAGAAGGGGGCATAGGCGATGTGGCAGAGTCCTTCTTGTGTACAGGAACTGGAGCAGATGTGTCCAGTTTTCGTTTTTTACATGGCACAGCCGTGACATGTCCTGGTTTTGGGTTTATATAAATCTTTTTCTGCCTTGGATCGATAGGATCTGGGTGAAAAAGTTCCTGTTCCTCGGTAACGGCTTTCGGTGCAGATTTTTTCGGTTTCGGTTCCGAGCGAGGCTGTGGTTGATCCTTATGGGTTTTGGCCTTAGGAGGCGTATCAGAGTCCTTAGGCTTCTGTTTCGGTGCCGAGGATGTTGGATTCGGAGCCGAAGCTGGATCTTTAGGCTTGGGAACGTTCAAAGCCGGCTTATGTTATGTTATGTTATAAAAACTTATAGAGCGCTCTAATACCCAAAGGTGTCCTGGCGCTGATACAGAGTCTCTGGAGAAGCAGTGAACAAAATTATCGCCAGAGGCAGAGAGATAGCCTAAATAGAGAAAAGCCAGGTCTTCAGACCTCTTCTAAAAGAGAGGAGATCAGTAGTGGACCTAAGAAATAGAGGGAGTTTCAGCGTTTTCGGGGCCGATTTGGAGGTGGAAGGCGTCGGAGCCGATTTCGAAGCGGAGTGTTCTTTTGGCTTTGGTGCCGGCAGGACAATTACATGTGGTTTGCTTGGTCCCGAGCTACCGGAAAGCTTGTCCTTTTTCTTCGGAGCCGAGCCCGGAGGCGGGGCTTCTGAAGGATGTTTTCTGTCTCGACTGGGGCCAACAGGCGAAGTCTTAACCACTGCCTTTGGTTTTGGAGGGGTTGGGGTAGGGGCAGTAGTACTCACACGTTGCCCAGGAGTGAGGAGGTCGTCTGAGTCTTCTGCCTCTGAAACGATTTCGAGATCCTCGTAATCTTCCTCCGGGACATCAGGGCCTTCATCAAAGATGTCCTCTTGTTCCAGAGCTGGTCTCTGTGCCATGATGTGTCGTCGAGCCCTTCGATCTCGAATAGTCTTCTTCGATCGAAAGGATGCGGAGGCTGGACAGCTGGACTCGTCGTGTTCAGGTGATAGGCACAGGTTGCAGACCTTGTGATGGTCACTGTGCGGAAATTTTGCTCCACACTAGGGGGATTTTTTAAATGGCGTCCTTTCTATGAGCCGTAGGCCTTACGGCGTGGATAGGCCCAGCGGCCCGCGTCGACGTCCGGAATCGAGCCGATGAAGTCGGGTCGAAGATTAAAGTGAATCTGATGGTTTTTCTGGAAGTTTTGAGCTTCGAAAAAGTTTGAAATTGAGATTCGAACCGGAGCGGAAAAGTTGCATCCAAACCCAATAGCGGAAAAAAATCTAACGATGGAGTTGATGCCCGTGCGCACTATCGTCCAAGGGAGGAGTCACCTATCTCGTGACTACAAACACTTCTTCCAAGACAACAATAAGGTGCAAGCATCTGAGCCCAACACCAGATGGCGATCTACTATGCTAGTGTGTGATCTGCAGCTCATATGCCTCGAACACATATTTGTGAAAACAGTTTGCACATTTCGGAAAAACAAACAAACCATGTACAAAAAAATCTTTACATTTAATGAAATGTACAACTTGTTATAAGGGAAAACATACATTGTGATTTCCAATGCAAATTCCTTAACAATAAACCGTTTACAAAACACATGAATTTAAGAATGTCTCACATCATGCCCCGTGCAGCCTTTTGAATGTTTACAGTTTACAGACGGGGACCTACTTTGTATGCCTTGTCTCAAATGTTAGGTCAAATAGGCATTTTATGATTTGAACAGTACACAAAATACAGAGTTTGTCAAGAGACAGATTTATAAGAAGGCACAGAAGCTTCCTGTTATATACCTGACAATATGTAATAAAAAATATGAACAACTACTACTTACAAATCGCAAGCAACGCACACGTCCTCCAAAAACAGGATGTCACTCATAATGCCTAAATGCTATGTGTCCTTGTTTACTGTTATGGCATACTGCCTTGAGTTCTTTGTGTAATAGTTGCCTAAAACAGGAGCATAATTTGTAATCTGAGTCCACCATAGCTTTTTCGTCCATTGTTCATGGCTAGGTATTTGGTTATCTATTTCTAATAAAAGATCTACTTTTTACTCAGTAAAATAACAAGGGAATAATAAAGTGCTGCTAATTGTAACGTCTAACAGAAAATAATTACGTAAACGTAGGTGTAAGTCCATCAAAATAACATTGATTGTAAACAAATGTTCAACGTCTCTTTAAATGTGTTAAACCATGACAGACTCTCCATTTCTTCGGATTCCATGCTATAGAGCTCTCAAGTTTTGAATTCCAAATCATTCTTGAAATTGTTATTGCTAACGGACTGAAGCCTACCAGAGAAATCTCAAGCGGTCCAAAATCCACTTGGTGAATTGAAGAGAATTCCCATCTTTCAAGTTCCCTTTTTATCCTAAATTAAAAACACAACTAGTACTTCATTTAGATGACACATGTACCGATACATTGGTCCGGTTTATACCAGGCTATGTGTAATTTAATGTCAAAAGTGACATTTAAACATACATTTGTTTTGGCACCTATGTTTCACATAGGAAATACCGTTTTTAAGCTTAACAGTATGGACGTTTGACCATGCTATGCCTAATAAATTTCCTGATACTAATAATATCTTTTATTAGCAGAAAACCTGCAAAGGTAGGTAAATTCAAACCTTCACAATATTGGGGGTGGAAGGTTGAGTAATAACATTAGCGACCACATTATGCAATATTACTCTATATTTAGAGGGTTAGAGCAACTTACACCAATGAATTACAAAAGTCTAATGCATATGCAGGTAGTGCACTGCAATGTAGACCAATCATGTTTTAGTCAAAAGTGACAGTCCTTTAGGCCTATTGCTTCAGAAGGCAGAGGCCACTCTAGTGGCATAGTGCAATATCACACTATTTTATCTGTAAGGCTGAGAAACAGACTCATGTAAGTTTGCACCTAATTATTAAATATTTGCAACAACTAATGCAGCACACTAATCTTAACACAGATGCATAATACACGTTTCAATAGAGTCCACATTTAATATACATATACGTGTGTGTGTGTGTGTGTGTGTATATATATATATATATATATATATATATATATATATATATATATATATATATATGACCAAGGCCACTGCGTTGGCCGAAACGCGTCATGATTGACTGCACCACATACTGAAAAAATAAAGTGCAAAATTGGCAACAAGCTTACCAAGTTGCCGTATCTCTTATGTGCGTGGATAGCACGGAGTGATAATTCAATATATATATATATATATATATATATATATATGTATATATATGTATATATATATACATACACACATATGTATGTGTATATACACACACACATGTATATACACACACGTGTGTGTGTATATATATACACAAACGTGTACATATATGTATGTGTATATAAAAATGTGAGCTCCACAGAAACATATTTTTGTGTGTATATACATACATACATATATATATATATACACACACACATACACACACACGTTACAAAGGGACGATATGGAATAAGCTGATCTATTTTCCTTTTATAACCCATTTAATATATTCAATCTAGATTTTAAACACAAATGCGCCCTTCCTCCAGTACAGGACAACTACATTTCTAGGGAGTAAAAAAACTTGAGGCTGCATCATGTGTCCGACAACCCTCCAAGGCAGCCATCCACAAGTTATGGTAGGTTTTAGATTTTACATTACAACCTGCAACCTTTACATTCGTCTTTACATTCATTTCAAGTGCAACAATAAAAACATTTTAGGTCGTTCTTAATCTGGCAAGATTAGATACATATCTAATGCTTATTTGGCAGCATTCCTCTAACTCACAATTAAAGTTTAAACTAAGCAAACTTAAACCCATTTTAACAGATGTGGTCTTTTTAACCATTCCTTTTACTTAATGCATCAATAGAACAGCAAACACAATCCCTACTTTTAAGCATGCAGTTCTACTCAAGTATATGGATTACCAAGACACAAAAGTGAATTTGGTCAATCAGCATCAGACCACCCTCACACGAACCAGTTGCAGTTAGCAGAGACTCAAAAGCTCCAGTTGGAGTCTCAGCAAGTCATTCTTGCAACTCCGTATTCTAAGCGGACAACGGCAGGTTCCGCTTTGGAAAACTCCTCTGCATACTCCGTGTAGCGATTATCTGACAAGTTGCTACCCTCTATTGTCCTAATGCCTTCATTTTCTGGTAGAAGTGGATGATCCTTCTTGAAGCATTCAGAAGTCCGAAGTGTTGGTGAAACGGTGTGGTTGGAAGAAAGCGATTGGTCCTTTGTACATTCGGGGTCTTCGTCAAGCACATTATTTTTCTCTTTCTTGAGTTTCTGGAGTAAGGAAGAAAATCAGAGGAAATTATTATTAGCTGTCGAAAGCTCACAAATGACTGTTGCCTCAGGTACTACATTCAATGCAACAACATCCTATCAACGAAAATGCTGGGAAGGTGACAGAAAAAACATAACTCTTCATTCCGAACTTGTCAGGTCAGACCATCAACACAGCCACATGATGAAAGACTAATTAAGGCCAAAGGCGAACACAGGAAGATAGATTAGTTAAAGGCAAAGTGGAAAAAACAGAAATACTTCTCCATAGGAAATGTGAGAGTTGATTTTCTGTTAATAAAGAGCACCACGAATTGGCTTACGCTAGTATTAGATTGTGTTTACGTTATACCATATGATTACTACTGCTGATTTCTGTCCTAAATAAAGTACTGCCAATGTTCACACAACTAGGAAGAGTGTTCTCAGAGATGTTTTCTCACTGCACTAAATCAAGGACGTATCCAATCGTCTTCAGCTCTTGCTCGAACAATGCATCAGTTCAGCTAAAGTTGCGAGAAGATGACTGGATCTCAATGTATGGCTATCCTGCTTGAATCCTCAAATGTATTTTGTAGTGAAATGTTTCTAACAGCTTGGTTTCGATTGATGCAAATCCTGAGAACCCTGTATTCCCACAGAATGTATGCAGGTCTTTGTCTAAATCCCTATAAAGGGGTGTGGATTTCTGTAACTATGAGACCCCCTTTGCCTTGAAACGCCAACCTTTGTTTGTCATTCTTAAGAGAATGCTCCGGCAAATTCATGTGAATTTTATCTAAATAGAGTAAGTGACGGTCCAATCAGGACTACACCACTCTTGCTCCTAGTCGTTGGCGCCCCCTATGAGTAAGAGATTACAGGCCGATTTTTGCGTTCAATACTTGATCATTTTAGAATCTACATCATTCATAAACCTAGGCAGATCTTGATAAAAACATACAGTACACTTACTTAGAAAGTAGCATGTATGTTCAGGCACAACATATACCTGCTCAAGCTGAAACAGTAAAACATTGGAAATACTGTTACTTACAAGCTTTCATTTAAGTTACAATGTGCACATCAAATATCTAGAAGTGGTAAGTTCAGAAAAACGGGGGGAGTTTGGTGGTACCATTGGACTGGAGATTAAATGATTGCCTCTATAAATGTGGTCCAAGCCAAAAGCTTTCTTCCCATTTACTGGCCCAATTGATAGTTTAATGACTAAGACTATTATCCTCCTGAGATCAATAAAACGGCAACCAATGATTTAGTTCCAAAAAGGATATTTTATTCGACACATTATTAAAAAAAAACATATGAGGAACTTCAAAGTAACTCCAAACTTAACCTTTTATCTTTCCTACATCGATAAAATGAGCACCACTGAGTTTGGTTACAAAAAAGAGACATTTTCTTCAAGAAGGTGCCTCACATGCTTTTGCATCATGCACTTCCTTTGCCATCTCTCAATGGACGTCTAGTAGTTAGTACATCGCTGCCACGTGCACCCACTAGACCATAACTACCAGGTTATCAGTATTCTTATGTACATCATCTCAAAATCTGAACCATGTGTGCATGTGCCATTTTCTAAGTCTTATATGGAACTCTCAGGATATTCATCTTTTTGATTTGTCCCTCAATTCCCTATTTCTTCACTCTGGGCATTTGATGTTATTGACTCGGCTGCAGGGTCCTAACGATGCCCACCTGTACATGTGCTCTCTTTACAAGGACAACAGTATTTAGTCTAAAATTGCAAAACTGATCACTTTGATAATTCAACTGTGCATAAGCAAAGGTTTTGTCCATATGTACAAAGTGTATATTTGTAATGCAGGAGTGAAGTAAACACTTTCCATTCCATCTTTAAATATAATTTGCTTTTAAAACTGCATGTTTTCTGCAGCCTAGGAAGATGTATATGATGTAGATACAAGATGTAGAAATGAAGTAAAAACTCCTCCAGTTCACCTTTAAATGGACAGTAAATACAAATTAAAATCTTAAATCTGTAACATTTGATAGGAAACTACAATTGGAACCAAATTTGAAGTGTATAGGCAAACGTGCATAAAAAGATCTTTGTTGAGGTCAAATTTCGATAAACAATTATTCTACTTTGTGAATGATAAGGAATATGCTATTTACCAGTATGCATCTGTTCTTGGCATGTAGAGCTGCAGATCTACACACTTTTGCATAGATCGCCATCTGGTGTTGGGCCCGGATGTTTGCAGTTTGTTTTTCCTCTTGGAAAGTCTTTGGAAGACACGAGGTCAGTGACTCCTCCCTTGGTTCGTATTGCGCATGGGCTTCGGCTCCATCCTCAGATTGTTTTTCGCCAACAGGGAAAGATGGAGCGTAGTAATAACAGTGAAGAAACCCATGTGTGTTGTATCTAAATAAGATAGACTGGGACAGATACAGGTAGCCGGGGAGGCGGGAGGGCGTGTGTAGATCTGCAGCTCTACATGCCAAGAACAGATGCATACTGGTAAGTAGCATATTCCGTTCGAGGCATATGAGCTGCAGATTACACACTTTTGCATAGACTATATAGTAGTTCCCAACCCTAGCGGCGACCACCGGTATCTGTTGCAGTGGTTTGAAAAAGTGTTTTTAGTACAGCCTGGCCCACACTAGCTTGTTACTTGGTTTGCACATCTACACAGTAATGTTTAGTGAAAGTGTGCGGTGTTGACCATGTAGCTGCTTTGCAGATATCATCTAATGGAATGTTCCCTAGAAAAGCCATAGAAGCCCCTATCTTTCGTGTAGAGTGGGCTTTAGGGGGAACAGATAGCATGCGTTTTGCCTTGTGGTAGCAAATCTGTATGCATTTTACAATCCACCTAGCTATCCCTGATTTAGAGATGGGGTTGCCTTTATGTGGTGGAGAGAAAGAGACAAACAGTTGTTTTGTCTTTCTGAAAGGTTGTGTTCTCTGGATATAGTAAAGTAAGGCCCTTTTAACATCCAGTGTGTGTAGAGCCCTTTCTGCAACTGTTTGAGGTTGCGAGAAAAAAAAACGGTAATTCTACCGATTGGTTTAGATGAAAGGGGGAAATGACTTTGGGTAGGAATTTTGGGTTAGTACGGAGGACAACCTTGTTCGGGTGCATTTGGAGAAAAGGTTCTTGTATAGTAAGTGCTTGTATCTCACTGACCCTTCTAAGGGAAGTGATGGCTACAAGGAAAGCTGTTTTCCATGTGAGAAATTGCAGTTCACATTTATGCAAAGGTTCGAAAGGCGGTCCCATTAGCCTTGTGAGAACTATATTTAAGTTCCACACAGGTGAGGGTGGTACTCTGGGGGGAATTATTCGTTTGAGGCCCTCCATGAAGGCTTTAATGGCAGGCACTCTGAAAAGTGATAGGTGCTGTCTGTTTTGTAGGTAAGCGGCAATTGCTGCGAGGTGTAGCCGAATGGATGTATATGCTAGGTTACACCTTTGTAGATGTAGTAAGTAGCATATGATGTGCTGTATAGATACGTCTAGAGGGTTGATTGTGTCATGGCAGTAAACAACAAATTTTTTCCACTTTGCAGCGTAGTAGGCTCTAGTGGTAGGACGTCTAGCTTCTCTGATGATGTTCATACAGTCAGGGGGAAGGTTAAGGTATCCGAATTCTAGGATCTCAGGAGCCAGATCGCAAGGTTGAGCTGAGCTGGGTCCGGGTGTCTGATCTCTCCATGGTTCTGGGTTAGGAGGCATGGTGAGAGGTGTAACTTTTGGTGTGGCACTACCGAGAGTTCCAGCAGCGTGGTGTACCACGGTTGTCTGGCCCATGTCGGAGCTACTAGAATCAGTGTGAGGGAGTGCTGTTGTAGCTTTTGCACCACTAATGTAATTGGTGGAAAGGCGTACGCAAATTTGTCTGACCAGTTCATCCATATCGCATTGCCTTTGGACAATGGGTGTGGGTATCTGGCAGCGAAGCTTGGGCATTTTTTGTTTTCGTGGGTGGCGAAGAGGTCTATGTGTGGATGCCCCCACATCTGAAAGAACGGGTGAAGAACCTGCGGGTGAAGTTCCCACTCGTGGATCTGGTGCGTTTGTCTGCTGAGCAGATCTGCCATGGTGTTTTGGACTCCTGGGACATGTTGGGCTAGGAGAAAGATTTTGTGTGGAATTGCCCATCTCCATATGCTCTGCGCTAGTTGAGAGAGCTGTGGAGAGGGTGTGCCGCCTTGTTTTTGAATGTAGTACATGGCCGTCATGTTGTCTGTGCGAATAAGGACGGCCTTGCCTAAAACCTGTGTCTGAAAGGATTTTAGGGCTAGAAAGATTGCCAGTAACGCCAGATGGTTGATGTGGCATAACTTTTGTTGCGGCGTCCATGTGCCCTGCACTGTGAGGTGTAGTAGATGAGCTCCCCAGCCGGAGAGCGATGCGTCCGTTGTTAGGATTATTTGTGGAACCGGGTCCAGGAACGGTCGACCTCTGGAAAGATTTGTGGTGTTCCACCACTGCAGAGAGCGATGGGTGCGACCGTCTACCAACACCAGATCTGTCAGTTGCCCCTGGGCCTGGTTCCATTGGCGCGCTGAGCTCTCTTGGAGTGAACGCATCTGGAGTCTTGCATGAGGCACTATGAAGATGCAAGAGGCCATCATCCCTATTAGTTGCATAAACACTCTTGCTGGGAGAGAGTGTTGAGGTATGAATCTTTGACACAAAGCCTGAATGCTTGCAATCCTGACAGGATTGGGGTAGGCTATGGCTTTTGAGGTGTCTATGGTGGCACCGAGGTATTGCTTTGTGTGGGATGGTATTAGCTGGGACTTTTGGTGGTTCACTGTGAAACCTAGCTGGTGAAGTAGTTGGATTGTAGTGGCGGTGTGATGTACACATTGGTTGTAGGACGCTGCTTTTATTAGCCAGTCGTCCAAATATGGGAAAACGTGAATGTGCTGTCTTCTGAGGTGTGCCGCCACTACCGCTAGGCACTTGGTGAATACCCTTGGTGCTGTTGTGACCCCGAATGGGAGCACCTTGAACTGGTAGTGTTGCCCGTCCACTACAAATCTGAGGTACTTTCTGTGAGCATGGTGTACCGGAATGTGAAAGTATGCGTCTTTCAAGTCCAGTGTGGTGAGAAAGTCGTTCTGGGAGAGGAGCGGAAGTACCTGCTGAAGTGTTACCATGTGAAAATGGTCCGAATGTATGCATGTGTTTAGAGGCCGGAGATCTAAGATAGGTCGCAGAGTCTCGTCTCTTTTTGGTATCAGAAAATATAGGGAGTAGACTCCTAAATTTTGTTGACTGGCGGGGACTTGTTCTATCGCCTGTTTTTGTAGAAGGGAGATTACCTCCTGTTTTAGTAACGTGGAATGTTCTTGTGACATTGGGCGTTGCCTGGGTGGAATGTTTGGGAGGTAGATGTCAATTCTAGGCAGTACCCTGAACGAATAATTTGGGTCACCCATCTGTCTGAGGTGATGGTCTCCCAGACGTGAAGGAAATTTTGTAGCCTGCCCCCGACCGGAGTGGGATGGTCTGGAGGGAGCAGGGGGAAGTCATTGGGTAGGCGGTGTGGCAGAGCGGGCGGTATTTGTTTTGCCTCTGCCTTTATTGTTATTGCCTCTATTTCCACCTCTTTGATAACCCCTTGTGAAGGTGGATTGAGCAGGGGATTTGTAGGACGTGGACGCGCTATCTGAGGAGTAGCCTCTGGCTGTGCCCCGAACGGAAGAGCGGCGAAAGGAGCGCCTTGGAGGGTGTGACTGCAAGGCTCCCATAGATTTTGCCGTATCTGTGTCCTTCTTCATCTTCTCAAGGGCCTCATCTACCTTTGGACCGAATAGATGTTCTTGATCAAATGGATGATTTAATATGGAGGCCTGCACCTCAGGTTTAAACCCTGAAACTCTCAGCCAAGCATGGCGACGGAGGAGAACGCTAGTGTTAATGGCCCTGGAGGCTGTGTCTGCTGCGTCTAAGGCACAGCGTATAGAGGTGTTAGTTATGGTCTTACCCTCTTGAATTAATTCATTGGCCCTATTTTGTATTTTTCTGGGAGATGGTGCATGATGGTTTCTAGTTCATAATAATGCGCTCTGTCGTATCTGGCCAATAGCGCTTGAGTGTTGGTGATACGCCACATATTGGCTGCCTGTGACGCAGTGCGCTTTCCTGACGCGTCCAGTAGCTTTGACTCCTTATCAGGTGGTGGTGCTTCGCCTGACGCCTGGAAGTTTGACCTTTTCCGTGCTGTGGAGACTACTAGGGAATCCAGTGGCGCTGGCCCTTTGATGTAGGCAGGATCTGTGGGGGCAGCTTTATACTTTTTTTCTATGCATGGGTTAATGACCCTAGCCCTGACTGGGTCTTTAAAAACCTCTGGCGCATGTTTTATTACCCCCCCTTGAGCATAGGTAGTATGGAAGTAGACCTATGTGCGGTATCAAAGGTGTCGAGGAGGAAATCTTCCTCTACCGGGTCAGTGTGTAGCTCTACCCCGTGATAATGTGCCGCCCTCTGAAGTAGGTGGTGAAAACCTAATGAGTCCTCTGGTGGAGATGGCATGGATGGATAAAGGTCATCTTGTGGGACATCTGGAATGTCTGGATTATTATAATTGTCCCATGGGTCGGGGGATCCTGTAGGGGTGGGTTCTTGTGGCACATCCCCTGGATCGTAGTATGGGTCCGCCTGATCATCATGGTCTGGAGACGGGGTCGGAGAGCGATGAGGCAGGGGTGGAGAAGGCGGAGGGGGCGGAGGTGGAGAGGGTGGAGGAGGTGGGGAAGGCACTCTGAAATGGGAGGTAGCACAGTCTTTCCTCTTTGGAGGTGGAGGCGGAGCTGGTTTGTCCAAATGACTCTTTTTAGAAGAAAGTGCCAAATGTCCAGTTTTTGGATCCTTGGTAAGTGTCTTTTGCAAGGGATCCGGTGTAAACAGTTCCTGAGACAGTGTTTGTTCCGTTGGCGCCGAAGGTTTCGGGGTGATGACTTTTTAGGCTTGTCCGTGCCGTGCTTTTTTGGAACCTCCGGTTTTTTGGTCGGCGCCGAGGTAGGCTTCGGCGCGGGAGTGTCGGTGCCGAGGGCCTTATGTTGTTTGGTCGGTACCGAAAGGCTGGGTTTCGACACCGAGGGCTTTGGTGCGGAGCTCGGTGTCGAGGTGGAGGCCGGTCTCTTTTTCGGTGCCGAAGTGTGTTTATCAGCACCGCTGGCAGGCTGGCTTGAGCCTGAGTCTGAGCCGCCGGAAGGCTTATTAGGCTTCTTCACCGGGCACGAAGGTGGGGTGTTCGAAGCAGTGTCTTTGGTCTTTTCTAGGCCCGGAGGCGAAGGCGTGACTGAAGCCTTTTTAGGTGTTGGCGCGGGTGTGGGAGGGGGTGTAGTACTCATGACCCTCTGCGCCGGGGTGATGTCCTCCACATCCGAGTCGTCGGCTTCGGAAGCACTGACGAGGTCCTCTTCGGTGTGCTGCTGTCCCGGAGCTACGACATCGTCCCCGAAGATGTCGACTGGAACGGAGGTCGAGGAGTGCGCCATGTTTCGTCTGGCCCTTCGATCTCGAATAGTCTTTTTCGATCTGAAAGACTTGCAGGCGGGACAGTCTCGAGCCTCGTGTTCAGGGGAGAGGCAGAGGTTGCACACCTCATGAAGATCGGTGTGTGGGAATTTGGACCCGCATCGAGGGCACTTCTTGAATGGAGTTCTTTCCATCAGCCGGGACCGGAGCTTGGATAGGCCCGAAGGCCGCCGTCGACGACTGGAATCGAAGATGTGTGGAAGAGAAGGTGATTGAGGAGATCAGGATCTGAACAATACCGCGATGAGCGAAGATTCCGCTTCGATCGTCGAACTGGAAATGTTCGGAACCGGAGCGTGAAGTATTACATCCGAGCCCGATGGCGGAAAAAAACAATCTGAGGATGGAGCCGAAGCCCATGCGCAATACGAACCAAGGGAGGAGTCACTGACCTTGTGACTTCCAAAGACTTTCCAAGAGGAAAAACAAACTGCAAACATCCGGGCCCAACACCAGATGGCGATCTATGCAAAAGTGTGTAATCTGCAGCTCATATGCCTCGAACGTACATTTTCCCTATGCTTAGGTGCATTGTTTGCTCAAACGCTTTAACATACTTTGCATAGATCCTGTTAATCACAAGTACCTTTGCACTTGTCAGCAAGAGGCAGTACACATGGAAATATTTAGCAGCACTCTTCTCATAGTCCTGTGAGATGACTGACCAACAATGGACCTCAAGCTATTTTGGAACACGAACAAAATTTTTTTTTGCTCACAGGTTCACAGAGGGACATAGCGTTATTTCCTTTGTGAGGCTAAGCCAGTCTCACAACAGGCTGCATAAGCGCAAACTGTTGTTTCTTGTGACATTTTGGTCACACAGGAGATGGTAGCTCTGTCTTGTGCCAGAAGAGGTACAGAGTAGCTCCTGGAAGAGTCTTTGAGCAGCCGAGGAGGGGGTAGTCTGGAAAAAAGGGAACTGTTAATCGAGCTCAGAGTGGTGTTGTGTCGTGGAACTGGTCTAGCTATGAATGTCGAACAGTTTTCTGAAACTAGGCACTTAGATGAAAGTATTCATCATTAGTAATTAACATCTGAACTGATCTGAAATGATCTTCTAATTAAAGGCCTATCTTTCAATACCAGTCACCAAAGTTCGGAAACTTGACTTGTCATCCATCAACAACTTTTATTTGAGCCAGTGATTAATGCAGTGTTCAGCTCTCACTTAAAACACAATAACAAATCTTATCTTAATTTCCTAATGCTATGCTTTCCGAAGTCATGGGGGTGATGGAGCGAAGTACAGAAGATTTTGTGTGTACCCCGTTCAGACCAATCACCCCCATAACAAAGTAATATATTAACCCCTTCGACGCTCATGACGGAACGGTTCCGTCATGAGCGTCGGTTGAGCTGTGCTCATGACGGAACCGTTCCGTCATGAGCACAGCTCATGACGGAACGCACAGCGGGGGAATCCGCCCCGCATGGAAGGGGTTAATTTTGATTGCTGTGTATTAACCAAACACACATATTACATGTGGGAAATGCTCTGCATTAACAGGTTTGATTAACATATTAATTAATGGTGTACAACGCATGTTTAATCTATTTTGCACATTTAAGTAGTGTAATAGTGCATGTCTATGTTGTAGTGTGCATTGTGCATTACATGCTGCTTTTGCTTCATTTTAATGGCTTGCAGTGTGATGCTTTTCCTCTAGGTAATAGTTTTAGGGGATAAATATTAGCACTGGTGGGTGGGGGGGGACAGAAAACACTTATTTTCTGTGTATTTACATTCTCTTTGTGTGTGTTTATTGTAGTTTTGGCTGGTGGCCAGTTTCAAAATGGCTTTGTTTTCCCGGTTCTGCACATTAGAGGATGCTTGCATCATCTGGCTGGAAGAACCTCGTGCATGCTCCACTGAACTTTGCAACTCCAGCTGACTATGTTCGAGGCCATTTGGTGTGAATGCCGGCGAGTGGCTGAGAGACAGAATGATTGCACGAGAACAGCTGAATGCCTGCCAAAGAGAACAGTCGAATGCCTGCCAAAGAATGACCACATGGAAACAGCTG
Source organism: Triturus cristatus (assembly GCF_964204655.1). Classification (NCBI taxonomy): domain Eukaryota; kingdom Metazoa; phylum Chordata; class Amphibia; order Caudata; family Salamandridae; genus Triturus; species Triturus cristatus. Next base: position 319,755,112 of record NC_140591.1, read on the forward strand.
AATCCCTGACAATGAACAGTTGAATCCTTGCCAATGAACATTTGAATGCGCAGTGGAAAGGAGCGCACGCACTCACCTGACGGCTGGGGTCGGGGAACGCAGTCCGGTCACGCGGCGGAGGCGGGAAGGGTCTCTGAGGGGAGTCAGTTTGCGGACTCTGAGCAGTCGACACGAACCCAGCCCGGCCGGCGTCCGTCTGCGGCATGAGTTCACTTCTGTCTCCGAGCGCTTCACTTCCCCTTTCCTCTTCCAGAAACGTAGCCACTTCCTTGTGTGTGCGGACGGAGCTGCAGACGGCCCACTGGCTGCCGGCTGCCTCCCGTGACTAGAGGGGGTCTCCCGGAACTCAAGGGGGTCCCTTCCTCTAAGGGGGTCTCAATGAATCTCAATGCAATTCCAGTGAGCTGCAAGAGCTCTCCTCGAGCTCGCTGTGATATCCTTCACTTTGAGGAGTCTTCCTGAACTCCTGGTGGTCTCCCTGACCTGAGTGGTGATCCTTCTATCTTGCTGGGGGCTGAACCGCTGGCCGGGCTCGGCTCTGCCGCTCTGCTTGGCCGGGTTTGACTCCGCCGAGCCTCCACCTGTGATCCCTGGCTTACCTGCAGCTGCTTCCTGCTTGGGGCTGAATTCCGGGCCGGGCTTTGCTCCGCCGCTTTCCTTGGCCGGGCTTGGCTCCGCCACACTGGGACTACATCTCCCATCAACCCTGACTGCGGCGATGACGCCGCAAACGCCATCCGTAAGCGCCAGGAGGCACATAAAGGACTGTTTGGGGCCGAGTTCCTTGTGATCCTTCTATCTTGCTGGGGGCTGAACCGCTGGCCGGGCTCTGCTCCGCCGCTCTGCTTGGCCGGGTTTGACTCCGCCGAGCCTCCACCTGTGATCCCTGGCTTACCTGCAGCTGCTTCCTGCTTGGGGCTGAATTCCGGGCCGGGCTTTGCTCCGCCGCTTTCCTTGGCCGGGCTTGGCTCCGCCACACTGGGACTACATCTCCCATCAACCCTGACTGCGGCGAGGACGCCGCAAACGCCATCCGTAAGCGCCAGGAGGCGCATAAAGGACTGTTTGGATCCTCGTCCCGCGGGACGCGCCGGGAGAAGCCCGGGACAAGGGCGGGTCCGTCTGTGGCCGTCAGGGGCTGCAGGAGGCTGGGCTGGGGCACCCCTCTTGGACTTGATGGTAGAGACTAAACGAGCTATGGACCCCCGACATTTGTGGTAATTTCCATAATACATTGTAACCAGTGAATTCTTGCCCTGATACTTGTTTATCATTATGAGAAGTGCCCCTGTGGGGCCATATTTTGTTATTATTGTTTATTCTGCTAATCTCAATCGATTAGTTCAATCTGTGTATGAGATTTTATCATCATTCGTAGATAGTTTTGTTTAACCCTTTACAATGAGCAGCAAGGGCAAAAATAGTAAGCCCTCTGCTGCCCGCCCAATGACTAGACAATTAGCAGCAATGACCCAATCGCTCCTGACCCATACAGCCATTGACAAAATGCTACAAAAAACAATAGGGGTAGTGGCAACAGCCACAGAAAATACTGAAAGGCGTCTTTCAATTACCCCCGCTATGCCCCTTTTTACATCTGTGGGCGATAGCTCTGTAGCCACAGCTAACCCCGCTGAATTTATGTCTTTTCACATGCCCTCTTTTTCTGATCTTCCTTGTGCTCAGACTGAGCCTGATGAAAATCTTTTAATAGAGGTTGCTCCATCTTCTTCTCCGTCGGCATGTACAAAGCCCTTTAAACCCCATGCTAGAACTAAAAATGTAAAACTGGTTAAAAATCGGCTAAGAGAACAGCATCAACACCTGTTTATGTGCAGTCCGACCCGGGCCCTCCATCTTCTATTATAGTTCCTCCTGTTTGGGCTACCCATCTGATAATTGATCTCCAGTCACATTTAGAACACCTTTGACTTCCAGGATTGATAGATTAGCCTCATTGATCAACAATAAAGGCCCAGGGAGATCTCAGTCTAGCCTTCCGACGGGGAATCCTGTTATTGTAGGGGCTGAAGCAGTAACCAAGTCTGCCATCAAAGGTCCAACTCAAGGTGCAAGTATTTGCCCTGACATCTGTACGCATGTCTCGGCTTCTCAAAATATGCCGAACCCTTTGGTAGTTCTGACTGGTTTTGGTCAATCTACTGGCTCCAAACTGTCTTCAGCCGTATCGGGGGAGAATCAGTCTGGTCCATCTATTATTTCAAAAACTCAGAGCCTAGAATCGGGTAGGCCTCTACACAATCTTCCCCGGAAATCTGATGCAAACGGTACACCCAAATCTCCTCCCCGTCCTCAGTTACCCCCAGAAGCGTCACCGTATGTGGTGGTGCTTATGGGAGTACCTCCACTGGATAGTGACCGAGGGGAAACCTTCCAGGAGTTAAAGAATAAAACCACCTTTTGGTTAAGAAGACATAGACCTTTAAGGGGTGCCGGCCTGAGGGAGATCCTATTTGTGCGAAGAGTCAGTTGGTTGGGGACTAGACCCAAAGATATTTGTGGCGACTGTGTAATTGTCAACTTTAGGGATCCTAGAGTAGCTGGACACATACTAGCAAATGGAGGGCCTTCGAAGAGGGGCACCATCAACACTTGTCACCTGGGGTATTTTATTCTCGATTTCTTATACCGGGAATGTTACAATAATTTCTCCCCCATTATGGTGCAATTGAACCTGACTATAACATCTCAGTGAGCAATAGATACAGTGCACTGAGCAATATAGAATGACCACTATCACCATCGCGTCCAGCCGGAACGGTTCCGCAGCGGTCTCGGAGTCACGCTGTGGAGGGTTTGAGGATAGAGGAGGGGTGCCTTGAGCAGGTCATCGGTACCAAGGTGGGTAGGGGAACTATACCCCCATCTTCCCAAAACTTTGGCCTTACAGGTGGTAAACAGGAGCTGGTCACCCGCATACATACAGCTTCTCCACCTCTTAGCGCGTCCCAACCCCTTGAGGGTTCCCCTGCCCACGTGGTGTTACGTAGACCACTAATCGCGTCTTGGAACATAGCAGGGTTAGGGCCTAAGCTGCATAATCCGGAATGGGGTGAGCTGATGGATCGCTATGACTTATGTCTGTTCCAAGAGACTTGGTTATTATCTGCCCCAGTGAGGGTAGGATATGCGTCTTTCTATTCTCCAGCAGTGCAGGGACCCAGGGGAAGACCCTCGGGGGGTTATGCATATGGGTGGCTTCCCACTTAGGTTGCTCAGTTAAGAAAATAGACTCTCATTGCCCGGACATCCTATGTATTATACTCGACTTCCAGGATGGCTTATCATTGGCAGTGATTAACGTTTATTTACGTCCCCAACCGCTTCAGTTCGGTCTATCAATCTTGGACGCCTTAGAGGTTCTCCTCCATTCCTTTCCCTCGTCATATCATGAAATCATTGGTGCCGATCTCAATTGCCACTTTGAACCGCTTATGGGGATCCCTGCGGTAACCTCGGACGAGGATGAAAATTGGCTGATCCCGGACTGCACTATGTATCCTGAAAAGCGCTTACTGCCTTTGGCCCTTGCAATCAATAAGTTGGTAGTTTCACATTCTTTAAGGGCTTGTAATGGCAGACTCCCCCCAGACGTTCCGGGTTTATGCACCTTTAACAGACCAGGGAAAACTACGACCATAGATTATATCCTGGTAAATGTAGAATTCTGGGCCAGATTGAGAACCTTTCATGTCTTCCAAAGGGATGACAGTGACCATAACTTATTGTCACTAGAATTATCTAATACTCTGGGCCATCGTAAAGAAACTGGGGGTGCTGAGATTAGCAGTAACTCGAACTTGGTTAGAGCAGCAGGGGGTAGACGAATCAGGTGGGCGAAGATCACATTAGCACCCAACAAGTTAGCGGAGTTATATTCTTATGTCGTACAGTCCCTAACAGAGGTTCTTCACCTCTTGAGCTCTAATGGCGATCCCTCCCATCTCTATCTACAGGGATTGCAGTGCATTCACAAGAAGCTTTTTGGCTCCCTGATCGGTTATTTTTCTACTACTAAGATTGAAAGGCAAAGGGTAAATAAGCGTGATCCCTGGTTTAATAAAAACTGTAGGCTGGCTAAAAATATCTTGCTCAAGGAGGTAAAATCAGGGTCCCAGTCAAGTATTAGAAATGCCAGGGAAACCTACAAAACCTTGATAAAGGAGGCTAGGCTAGAGTGGGAGGCCTCAAGGTGGGAAAGTATCAAAGCAGCTCTGGAAAATCGTGACTTTAGGTCCTTTTGGAACCTTGTCCAAGTGGGGTCGGCTGAAGGGATGTCGGCCATTAAACCTAACCTTAGTGAAGAGGTCTGGCTGGACCACTTCAAACCTCTTTATTCTCTTAGTAACCCTGCATCCCGAGTAGTTTCAGTGATTCCAACAAGCACATGTGTACCAGCACACCTGGAGGCCCCGTGCCTTGCCTGCCCACCCTGCTCTCTCCTTGAAGTCCAGGCGGCCCTTAAAAGTTTCTTTAGGGAAAGCCCCAGGCCTCGATAGGATCCCGGGCGACCTATATCTTAGTGAACAAAAGGTCTGGGCTCCCTACATTTGGGTTTATTTTAACGCCATTCTTCAGGGCTTGGAGATCCCTACTACTTGGCTGGGAGCTGAAATTATCCCAATCCACAAAAAAGCTTCCCCTCTCGACCCGGCCAATTACCGCCCCATTAGTTTGATTGACGTCCTCCAGAAATTATTTGCCCACTTTCTTTTGTCTAGGTTGCAGACCTGGATGGACGAACATCACACCCTAACCTCCCTTCAAGCGGGCTTCCGTGCAAAAGTATCCACCATAGACCAACTATTCAGATTACAGTTGGTCTACTGGAAGACGGTCACTATTGGGGCAGGTAGTTTGTATTTGATTTTTGTGGACCTTCGTCCGCATTTGACCTGGTCGAATGGGATAAACTCTGGGCAATCCTGTTGGAGATGGGTGTTCCGGCCTACCTGTGCCATCTATTTAAACGTATGCACCAAGGTACATACGCAAGGGTGAGATTTGGAAGGTGTGGGGAACTGTCAGCTCTGTTCCCGGTGGAAAAGGGAGTAAGGCAGGGGTGCGTTCTGGCCCCCACGCTCTTCTCGCTCTTCCTAAACGGGTTGATAGACCATCTATATGGAGCAAGAGATCTGGATTCTCCAAGTTTAGCGGGGCGGAAGATACCCGCCCTAATGTTCGCTGATGATACCCTTCTATTGTCAAAATCATCCACAGGTATTCAGCGCACATTAGAGGCTTTTTGCTCCTTTTGTAGACTGAGGAACTTGGAGATTAATCTCTCTAAATCTAAGTTCATGGACTATAACACCAACTTAGCCAATTGTCCCCTCCCTCACCTGGATGGAACGGCTCTGGACCGAGTAACCACCTTCGATTACCTGGGGATTACATTAAATGATCGAATGGATTGGGGATCCCATATGGTTAAGGCTAACTTGAAGTTGGCACAATCAACTGGTGGTATCCTAAAGGTATTTAATGATACCTCCTCTAAGCTGTTGAGTCCGCCCATGGAAATCTATAAAACCCAGGAGAGAGGGGGAGCACTCTACGGTGCAGAGTTATGGGGTCACGTCAGTGTTGCCCCTTTATCTCGCACTGAGAATAGTTTTATCAGGCGTCTACTGAGACTCCCTATGAGTACGCCCCTGACACCCCTTCGGTTGGATTGGGCTTGGCTCCTATTCAGAAGTTGGTTGCAAATCGCCCCCTCCTGTATTGGAGACGCTTATGGTCGACCCCTGAGCTCTCCAGCTACAGGGAGGATTTAGGGGATCTTATGTCCGGGGGGAGCATGGGGAAAATTCAATGGCTAAATCACATCAAGCGACTTTGTCATGTTTTAGGTAGGAGGGATATGTGGTCGTCCCCTGAGGAGACCTGTGCCCTGTAAAATCTCTGAGCACGGCCCTTAAGCGCTACCGCATGGAATATATAATAACAAATTCTTCCACAGGTAGGCTGACTGATACCTTTTGGAATATCACAGCCCATCCTTTTTTTGAGAAATTCTTGGATGATATCCAGCCTCCCTTGGCCAAGAAATTATATATACACTTTAGATATGGTTCACTGCCTCTTAGGGACGTAACATATAAGTGGTCAAATGCATTACATTCCACGAGTTCCTGCCCATGTTGTGCGTGTAGTAGAGAGACAGATTTGCATGTCCTGCTCTTTTGTCCCTTCAATGGTAAGGCAAGAGCCAAATGGATCATTCGACTTTGCAAGTCCAGGGGGCTTAAGGACTATAGGGAGGCATTTAGATTTCTCAAATATGATACCACCCCCCTAATAGTGTTTGCGACTGCTAGATTTCTTTTGTCTATGTGGTACACGAGGTGCAAAAAATTAAAATCTGAAAGTCCTCAAACTACTGTTTCTGCAGTAGCTCAAACACTAACTCATGTTGTCTATATATTTCATAATTTGGGATTGCCCTTTAGGAGCGCTGTGCTTACTTAATGTATCTAACGAAATCCTATGATCCTACTCCATCTTCGATATGGATCTCTTATGTGTTAGGACTACAAAGTATGATTCTTTTAAATATATATGTTTTTAGCTCTAATTGTGCTCTTTTTTTTATTGCAAACTTGTATTTATGTCTTTTTATGGGTTTTTTACCGATATTAAAAGCTTTTTGACTGACTGACTGACATTTGAATGCCTGCTAATGAATTGTGGGACAGTTGAATTTGTATCTATCAGCTTGTCAAACAAAGTTATTCACGGACATCCTGGGAGCTAAGAACTGCACTGTCATGACCAATCAGAGCAAGGGAAACGGCAAAAGTTGAAACATTTGAGGGTAGAGAGCCAGCAAACACAGTATAAATATCAGACCACAATTGGGAGTGTCAGAGAAGCTGAGAGAGAAGCTGTTTGCAGAGAAGCTGTTTGCAGACTGAAACTATGCCAGAATGCGCACTGATGACCCCTGTAGGTTTGAGATCGTTGCGGGACACTAGCCTGGGTGAGAGAAGTCGTCGAGGAGGCCAGGGTTAATAAGTAAGTTGGGGATTTAGTGCTTTGTAGGAAGGTTTTAGTGCAGTAAATCTTTAGAATTAAATGCATGTTTTTAACTATGGTTCACTGATTCTTCATGGTGAACCCTCTGTCAGTTACATGATCAGGGATTGATTTTTAACCATTTTGAGAATAATGAAATTAATGTAAACCTACATTTTTCTCTTCATGACTTTTATTAAACAGTTTCTTGATTTATTTCCGGAATAAATGGCTCAGTGAGAATAGTGAGAGAATAAATGATAATTTTCTTTTATGCAAATTAATTATATAAAATCTCTTCAATGATTTCAGGTGTTTGTGATTCTTTTGAGTTAATTAATTATGCAACTCAATGTATTGTTGTAGTGATGTTAAGCTGGTCTTGACAATCACCATCAACGTGCTCAACTAATTGGTCCATCGACCTAATTAGCGGGGTACATTGGTGCATAGATTAGTTAGTAAAATTATGTGATGAAAACAAATGTTGGTGTTAAAATCTGTGCTTAAAGGTATCCCGCGATAGGAGAGAATTCAGGCAACCCTTTGTAGTTTTTATTTGCAAGGGTCTGGGGAAAAGTGTGTGACTGGGTGCGTGTACTTCGGTGTTATGAGCCCCACCGGAGTGACCCGGACCCTGGGTTGGTGATAATTTCTGGGTAAATGCTGCATCAGGAGCATTTGTTCTCAACTACTGGAATAGATTATACTTAGGCCTTTCGCCTTGCAGTCTGGTTAAACTACAGAGAATTCAGAATTATTAACTACAGCTAGTCAAACAACTTGCCGGTTTTGCTTATATTATAGAACTAAATATAGATGCACATACCAACTCCATTGCCATTAGAGCCAAGCATCTGTTTATACACATTGAAAACGTCAGACAGGTTAGCCCAAGAAAAGATCCTAGTCCAAGGAATGGTCTGTCTATGACTGAAGATGAGGATGCATAACTCCCTGATCTACCTAAGGTCCAACTTACATCTATCAAAATGATCTTTCACTTCGCTCCACAGGCCATATATACGAACCTAAAAACAAATGTGACCATATTTTATTAGTTTTGACCTAACTGAAGCGGCTACCCCTTTGCTACTCACAATACAACCTGCTGCATGTATAAGCTTTTAAGTCTGGGCAATCCAGAATAACTGATCATCTGAGACAAGGAAGAGATCGTCAAGAAGCAAATCTAACTTCTGGCTAGAAATTCCCAAGTATGAGAATAGTTCTACGATACAGCCCTTCGTTTCTGGCAACACACTTAGGATTTGAAGCTCACTCCCTACTTGCATTAACTTTTCCAGCTCCCTAAGATAATGAAAATGTTGAGAAGGCTTTCAATTGTGTTGATTGGGTCTTCATGGAAGATATCCTTAAACAAATGGGCTTTAGACCGAGATTCTGCTCACATTCCATGATCTTGTACTCATGTCCAAGAACACAGGTCCGAATTAACAGTACCCTCTTGGATCCCTTGCCAGTTGGGCAGGGTACCCAACAAGGATGACTACTGTCCCCTCTGTTATTCACTCCCATAGAGCTGCTGGTAACATGGGTCCGATGTGACGCTCAGGTGTGGTGCTTTGACTGGGGGCTGGCGGTATAGAACCGCATAGCTTTCTACACAGACTATGTTCTCCTGTTTCTGGAACAACCCTTCCTGAAGCATCCCTGACTTCTCCAGATGCTTGCCCTATATGGAGAGGCATCTGTCTTGCAGGTCAGTTGGACTAAGTCTTTCTTGATAGCCACTAAAGGGCACCCGAGTGCGGTGGACTGGCAGGTACAATTGCCAATCCACAGACTGAGCTTCAAATATTTGGGTACATTTATTGACCAAGAGTCAAACCTTGCGCTGAGTCTGAACTTGACCCCACTAGAATCTAAGCTGTCGACGGCCCTTGCCATATGGTTCAGACTCTCGCTGAACATATTCTGAAGGGTAGCACTATTCAAAATGGTTATCCTTCCACAAATTCTATACACACGCCAACACTTTCTTCATACAATCCCTCCAAAACTGGTTTAGGAACATGACAGCCAAAAACCACTCCTTTCTCAGCGTAACAACTCAGCCAGCTGCATACAGTCGACATATGTTGGGGCGGCTAGACATGGCAGGGACTCACCTATACTACTGGGCCTCGCAGCTTCTGAACGTGAACGACTGGGTGAGTTGGGGAAGGCAAGATCTGGCATTTTGTTGCTAAGTAACACAAACTGGTCAGGATCAAATCCGTAACCTATGGAGGCCTGCTCACTCTCACCCTACTGGACATTACCAGAGTGTTTCTCAGGCCGTTGCGCTCTGCCCTGAAACGGACAGGCTGGGACCGGAAACTCACTCTCGAAACCCCCCAATTGGACAGGCACATAGCTACTTAACACTCCCGCCTTCAAAGGTGCTGAAAGTGGGACCTCATCAGGATCTCCAAAGTAGACAATGTATGGCGGGGTTCCCATCAAGAAAATTATTTTCGGAGCTCCAAAGCGAATCCTAAGTTTACCAATACTTGTAGATGCAAATGCCCTTCCTCCCCAATACATGCTCCTGCAATCTGCAGGCTTCTTGAGGCACAACTCCTTATGGGCCCCATATGCAGGGGAGGCATATTCCGGATATACAGATCCCTAGTTAATAATTCTCACAGATCCATGCAGGACCTGAAAGAAAAGTAGGAGCAATGGGTGGATCCCCTCGCGGAGCCGGACTAGAGAGATGCATGCATGTCTCCAAGAATATTAGTGATCCCATCCAGACTCAGACTCATCCAATTCAACTGTCTACAAATGACATATCTCACACCTCTAAGTCTTTGTTGGACCAGCAAGCTGGCTGCATCCTTATATAACTGATGCCAACATGAGGGGGACTACTTCTACCATGTGCTATGGGAATGTCCCACTATTCAAAGTTGCTGGCAAAGAGTGCTTGAGGAGATCTCAACAGTGTTGGGTGAGGCTGTACAACCCTCTTCAAGACAATCCCTACTCTGTATTGTGGAAGACTATGCTGGAATGAGGGCGGACCACATACTCCTGGGCATTGGGACAGTTTTAGGAAAACTGAACATTGCCAGATGCTGGCACTCCCCCTGCCCACCGACAATGGCAAATTGGTGGGAAGCGATGTGCCCTCCAACTCACAACTGGTGTACCAGACTTGAGAAGCCAAATTATAAATTGAGAGGATGTCCCAAAACCACAAACAATATGAAAAAAATGGTTAAATCATAATGGCATAAGCCAAATAGTATTGTGAAGCATCTGCATCAACATGATAAGCTATTTACTGTTGCCGGCTTGATACAGGTCAATTTGTTGTCTAAGTTGATAACATTTAATAAATTGTTCTTCATCAAAAAAATGTTTAAAAGAATTTACATTTAGACTAAAGAACAATATCTCTGCTACGCTGTGCACTTGATCATGGCACAACTCTGAGCTGCTATCCGAATTTGAATTCTGTTAGGGGTTCACAATATTTATGTATCATAAATGTAATCTCTCCTATATTTTTCAATCACAGATTACTGCATATGTTGCTCTGGTTACCTGTGCTTCAGTTATACATTTAGTATAACTACTTTTTGTAAAGTGTCTGCCACCTACCCATGGTTCTATCAAAGAGCTACAGAAAACATTAAATAAAATAAACATACCATTCCACCTGCCTTACATTAACTGACCCTTTATTTGTACAGAATATCGTTTCCATCGACTTTCTAGGTATCATTTGGTAGATTTCACATCAATAGGAGTTGGCTGTGCTTCAGTTTAAGGGGGTTCATTATGGAGGCCAGTACTGGAAGATGCTTGTTCCTTCATTTTGGAACACTAACCTGAAGAAACAGCATACCATTATTAACCATCGCATAAAATTTTACAAGGTTGTGAAGATGTATTCCTTTTAATTCAGACAAGAGCTCCAAGAAGCTAGTAGGTGTGTAGTATTCTCTGTACATCACATATTGATCATTAGCCAGTGTACCAAAAGTCCCCTTTGTACCAGATACTGGGTTCTCACTTTGAGTGACTGACCAAACTACTTTCATTGTGGTGCTGTATTCGCTCCCACCCTGGCTAGTCGTAGAGAACACTTTTGCGCTGATGATGATGGCAGGCTGTAATTTCTCAAGTAGTGGCCCAGAAAGCTAAAGCATTGGGCAAATCTTGAAGCAGAAACATTACAACTAGTGACTCCATCTCCCACATTATATGCTGTTGGGTGACTCATTGGGACTAGGATTGAGAACCACCATGAAGTTTTAACTGAAGACTTCTCCAGCAGTCTAGACTATCTTAGACTGATTGGCAGCGGGGCTACATCCCACCTTCAACAACTGTTGGTGGCTCTGAGCTGAATATCGGAGCTAGGATTGGTTCAACCTGGTTGTCACTCAGTTGGCAACAAAATAAATATGCTGACAGCATAAAGAGCTGAACTGTGTTACTAATCCTGATGACTCTGGTGATTTGAGTTGTTCTATCACAAGATGTGTGAAACTTGGCAGGGCTGCACTGGACCTGTGACCCCAACTGTACTTTCTACAGTAAAATTACTTTTACTTCACAATGCCCATATCAAAGGGTATAGACCTATATTGTTCATGTCCTGATGTCATTCTAGGTGTTCCTTTGCTAGGTACCATAAGTAAAATAATTAAATTGCTCCTTGAAATACCAAAAATATTAACAGTTCTCCCACAAGGAACTCCCTCCGCCCGCCACAGATTCATATCATTAAGCTTATTCCCTGAAATCAGTTTGGCCATCAGAAACACCACATTATTTAACATTTATTAATAAAACAGTGTTGTATACCTTCCACTTTTTTCAAAGAATGTTAAAAAGGCAGAAGCAAGAAAAAACACAACAGAATTTAAATAATACCGAAGAAAAGAAGTTACAACAAAGATACAATGCCTGCATTACCAATGACACTCCCACCATCTGAGCTGATCCCTCACCAGCATGACCTTCAGGATCTGCCTCATTCCTTGATCCATCACCCCACTAGTATGTCTTCTGTATTACTTTCCTTTCCACCTCTCATGGCTTTTTCGCTCCCGCCCCATTCCAGTCAACCTGTTGTTGTAGACAATGCTTTGTGTTCTCTGCTTATGTGGAGAGCCTACCACCATCACTCCCATCAGAAGGAGTTTCTCCCAGGCACCTTCCTCAAAAGGTCACCACCTCAGAGCTGGCGAGTCATTCCTGCAAGCAACTATGCACTTCTACACTTAATTTCTCCTCAGCTTGTCCAGCACCCTAAGCCTCACTTCCAATTCATGAGCCCATTTTGAAACCCATTGTATTCTACAGGTTTGTGCATTCCAACGCACGCATTGGCTATCTTAGTGTATAGTTTATTATTGGCCTTACAACCTTTGGTGCAAAGTAATATGTAATAAAAACCCAGAGTATTCGAATTCTTCACTATTTTGCCACATGTACTTTGCTCCTTTCCTAGTACCATCAAATTCAGTTAATAACTTGCAGAATGGAGATTGCACTGTTAATTCTTCCTGCAGCTCTTATGCTTTTATAAAATTTGGATCCTTGCTGTCAGTAATCTAGAACTCGGTTCTTATACCTTCCATCCAAAATGCAATTTGAGCCAACATGAAAATATCTGCAGTGCAATGAGGAACCTCCTATTCTATGCCTTGTTGCGAATGACACTAATAAAATCACTGTAGACGATAGAAAACACATTTAATTACATTGCTTCGGCTCACAAAGGCAGTAGATTTTAGGACTGTTCTTAAATTGAGCCACCTGAGAATGAGAATCCGTACGATGACTATGTTAAGATTAGAAAAATAAGAAATGGATAAGATGGCGAACTGGAGTAATGTTTGCACCTTCCTCAATGGTTACGTACAAAAAAATAAAAAATAAAACTGCAGTGGGTCAAGGCTGTTGAGCTGGGTTTGGAAAACAAACATGTGTTGGAAGGTTGCCACCATCCCCTTAAAATCTCTAAGTGGTCCTAAACAACCCTAGGCCCAAGTGTGTAGAATTAAGTGTAGTGAATGGATTTGTCTTTTGTAACAATCTAAGTGTTCCATGGCCAGAGGTTATGTTTGTTGAGAGAGCATCCATTTCTAAAGTTTTAAAATTTCTCAAGGAAGTCTTTAGCAAGGAGGGCTTGCATGAGATGACTGTTACAGATAACGGAGTGCAACTTACTGGCACACACACAACTGTTTTCCTCGGTCTTCATGGCATAATCCCTTGAGACCTGCCCTTTAAGACCCTAAGGCAAAATGCTGGCACAGCCTCTGCTCCCACACTTAATAAACCCGGAACAGCGCAGTTTCGTCCTATACCTTAAAACCTCACTCAACATTCGTTGTTGCAATCAAATCATGCACAACGCCAGGGATCATTACCCACATGACTGCTGTCTCTCCCTGGACTTACAGCAAGAATTTCATATGCTTGGGAGGGATTTTGTGTTCACGGCCCTCACACAATTCTACATCCGTCCTACCTACATACGTTGAGTTGAACTATTATACACTGACCCCACCACAAAGGTCAAGATGGGGCTGCCCATCTTCTAACCATACCCAGTGTCCCGTGGCGCCAGACAGGGTACTGGCGCTGGAGCCCCTGGTGCAATGTATCAGACAAGCCGCACTGGAGTTGGGGATCCCACAGGAACCTACTGCACATGATATATATATATATATATATATTACCTACTGGCGGTCGCCAGTAGGTAGTTATAGTTAGGACCCCTTTTCCATAGGAAATCCGCAACATTCTATTTTGAATAACTTTGGCGCCGGTCGATGAATCCTCGCGAATTTCTCAAAATAGGTGGGGCGCTACGCTCCGCTCCTACCCTGAAAGTCTCGGGGGGATTCGTCAAGCGGGGGCTGAGATAAAAGGGGGGTCCCAAAACGCGTTTTTCCCATGCATTTTTCCATAGGACCTTTAGACAGAGCTACAGCCCGAACGGCTGAACAGAATTACTAGAAATTTGGCAGAGAGGTAGTCCCTAGGTCAAGGAAGTGCCTTTTGTAGGTTTGGTGTAAATCTGTTCAGTAGATTCTGAGAAAATAGCCTTTAAATCAATATATATATCTGAGCCCGCTTACCGTACGCTTACCGTACGCGTACGGTGGCGTGCGCGAGCGCGATTCTGATTGGCTCTTAGATCTTAGTAAACATTCGAATCGGCCGAAACCAGGAAGCGGCGTCCGCCATTTTGTCTCTCACACTGAGTGTTATTTATCAAACATGATGCCCAAAAACATGTTACGGGGCTGTTTTGACAACTCCCTCCCACATAGTCATGTTGAGGGAGTCCCCAAACATCCCCCAAGAGCAAAAACGGTTTTATTTTTTTTTCGGCAATTTCGCCGAGTACGCTTACCGTACGCTTACCGTAAGCGTACGGTAAAAAAATATTTTAAAAAAAAACACTATCCACACTTACCCCACCCCCTGTGCTTTTGGTGGCCGCAGGCCACCAAACGTACAGGGCTTATGACTTGTGAAAAAAAACTAAATTTTGGCAACATGAAATTATAAAATCGAAATAAAAAAAACACTATCCACATTGACCCCACCCCCTGTGCTTTTGGTGGCCGAAGGCCACCAAATGTACAGGGCTTATTAAAGTTGATAAAAACCGTGCACGGAACGAACTGCGTTAAGTGGGCGCGCACGCCTCGAATGGCGTAAAGTAACTTAGCATTTAAAAAAACGTACAAATTCACTGAAAAAACCATAGGTTTCACACACGTTATAGTTAGGAATTAGCATTTAAAAAACCTTGCAAATTCACTGAAAAAACCATAGGTTTCACACGTTATAGTTAGCGGAAATTTTACTGATAAAAAACCAATGAAATTGCCCCGTTATAGTTAGTGCTGGCAACTATAACTCACGCGACCGCAATCTTCTGCTGATGACATATGTGTCTTTATAAAAAAAAATATTTGTAATATATGTATAGCTAAAAATGTATGGAAGAAGACATGGGCAAATAAGTGTCTAAATACAGTATTAGCATCAGCAGAGGATTGCGGTCGCGTGAGTTATAGTTGCCAGCACTAACTATAACGGGGCAATTTCATTGGTTTTTTATCAGTAAAATTTCCGCTAACTATAACATGTGTGAAACCTATGGTTTTTTCAGTGAATATATATATATATATATATATATATATATATATATATATATATATATATATATATATATATATATATATATATCCTACTGGCGGTCGCCAGTAGGTAGTTATAGTTAGGACCACGTTTCCATAGGAAAACCGCAACATTCTATTTTGAATAACTTTGGCTCCGGACGACAAATCCTCGCGAAATTTTCAAAATAGGTGGGGCGCTACGCTCCGCTCCTACCCTGAAAGTCTCGGGGGGGATTCGTCAAGCGGGGGCTGAGATAAAAGGGGGGTCCCAAAACGCGTTTTTCCCATGCATTTTTCCATAGGACCTTTAGACACAGCTACAGCCCGAACGGCTGAACAGAGTTCCTTGAAATTTGGCAGAGAGGTAGTCCTCAGGTCAAGGAAGTGCCTTTTGTAGGTCTGGTGTAAATCTGTTCAGTAGTTTCTGAGAAAATAGCCTTTAAATCAATATATATATCTGAGCCAGCTTACGGTGCGCTTACGGTGCGCTTACCGTACGCATACGGTGACGTGCGCGAGCGCGATTCTGATTGGCCGTTAGATCTTAGTAAACATTCGAATCGGTCGAAACCAGGAAGCGGCGGCCGCCATTTTCTCTCTCGCACTCTGACAGGGGGTTGAAAAACAAAGGGCAAAAACATGTAAAGGGGCTGTTTAGACAGCTCCCAAGTACCTAGCCATGTTGAGGGTGTCCCCAACGATCCCCCAAGGCAAAAAAGGAAATTTTAATTTTTTGGGAAATTTCGCCGATTACACTTACCGTACGCGTACGGTAAAAAATAATAAAAAAAATAAAAAATTATCCACACACTCCCCGCCCCATGTGCAAATGGTGCCCGAAGGGCAACATTTGTGCATGCCATATCATATAAAAGAAAAACTAATATATTACCTGTCACAACAATGCTCATCATATGTCCTCCATGTGCGCACGGTACGCGAAGCGCATCGTGCGTTCATGGCCCATCTAGCGTAACGTGGGCACGCGGTGCGCGAAGCGCACCGCGTGCTCACTGTGCGCGCACGGTGCGCGAAGCGCACCGTGCGCGCACGGAACGAACTGCGTTAAGTGGGCGCGCACGCCACGAATGGCGTAAAGTAACTTAGCATTTAAAAAAACGTACAAATTCACTGAAAAAACCATAGGTTTCACACATGTTCTAGTTAGCTGGACATTTTACTGATAAAAAACCAATGAAATTCCCCGTTATAGTTAGTGCAGGCAACTATAACTCACGCGACCGCAATCCTCTGCTGATGACATATGTGTCTTTATGAAAAAAAAATATTTGTAATATATGTATAGCTAAAATTTAATGGAAGAAGACATGGGCAAATAAGTGTCTAAATACAGTATTAGCATCAGCAGAGGATTGCGGTCGCGTGAGTTATAGTTGCCTGCACTAACTATAACGGGGAATTTCATTGGTTTTTTATCAGTAAAATGTCCAGCTAACTATAACATGTGTGAAATATATATATATATATATATATATATATATATATATATATATATATATATATATATATATATATATATATATATATATGATAGGATATTATACATCTGCAATCTGCAGGTGGACCGGTCACCTGTAGCCAGGGTACTCCATGGTTTGCTAACTTGTCTGGTCTCCGAGTGAATTACAGCAAGTTCCATACTTTCTCCTTCATCAATTCCACAGCTGAGTCTACTCTTTCTTTTGGGTCATGATAACATACAGATAGCTCATCATATGAGTCGATACTTGGGCATACAGATATATCAGGACCCTAAGGACTTATTGGATGGTAATCTTATGAGGACCATCAACTCGCTGAAATCCCAATCTGAATTCTGGGTCACCCTTCCCCTATTGGTTGCAAAACGGTTGACTCTAGACAAAATGGTCATGTTGGCCCTGAACCACCCTGCGCACCAGACCGGAGAAGACCTCTGCTGCATCCTCCATGACAAAGAATGGAACTTCATCATTGAGCACACCAGTATGATTTCCCGCTGCTCCCAATTCAAATTGAAGCTATTTTTAGTTCTATATAGAGCTTTTCTCACATGATGAAAAAATTATTCCATGTTTCCCACTGCCTCCTCCAATTAGCCTCATTGCCAAGCACAAGACGCGGATTTATTACATATGCTCTGGGCCTGTCCTTCAAGGTCTCCCTACTGGACAACCATCTGGAATGCCCTGATGGAACTGACCAGTTCTGAACATGGGGGAACTACTGAACACTGTCTACTGGGAATATACCCTTGACCTGAAGGCTCCAAAGCTATAGTATATTTTGTCGACCTAGTGCTTATATTGGTGAAGCGTTTATTGACAAGGCAGTGGAAGCCCCCCACTGCTCTCTTTGTCTTTCAGTGGAGGGAGGATGTAGTGCAATGGGCCACGATGGAGATCTATGCTTGCATAGAGAAGAATGCGGTGGCCTGCATAAGTGTTACATTGCTATGGTGTGGGATGATCTCTGAGTCCCTTGGGTCCGAGGGAGAAAGAACTGGATAGACACCTTTCTCTTCCAGTAGAGGCGCCACCGAATATGCCCTATATCCACAGTGCACCAGAACTGGGCTTTCCCCACTGTTCTGTAGTGTCAGACCGTTGGCTCTCACGAATGGCCCACTGACGTTCTTGCCTTAATCTGTTACTCACCGTTGATGAGATAAGTCTTTGGTACACCGTCACAACATCCAGTCTACGCGCTTTGAGATTTCTAACAATATGTGTTCCACCTGCACACAGATGTCTCCACCCCGTTCTACGAACACCCAAACAGCACAGCAGGATGACTTATTTTGCTAGAATACTTGGTCATAGAGACAAATTCTGTATTTGTCTAAAAAGAGGATTCTTCATGTTCATTAAAACGGCAGCAGAGTTTCCCAAACAAACATTCCTCATTCTTACCTTTCATGCTCTATGTGTTGCAGTTATCGCTTGAACTTTCCCAAACTAAGTTCTCTATTGACATACAGAAGAACAAGGTTTATGTCAGTACTATTTTCTGCAGTCCCTTCTTTCTTCCATTCTGTTTTATTTTGTCCTAATCTTTTGTCCTTCCATTCAATATTGGGGTTGGATCAATTTTCATAACTTCTTTTATCTCTTCTATAAGACTTGGAGAGGCATCGAGCTTTGGTTTGCAGCACCATTTACTCTGTATATTTGTAGTCAATACTGTGAACCTCTTTATGTGGGTTCCTGCCTCTCTCAGACTTTGACATTTCCAATAGCTGTTACTTACCTCATATTCATTTCTTCAGGGATCCTTTTTCTAGTTGCTTACTTTAGAACTTTGTTTGCTGGTAAATTGGGGTCCCGCATCGCAAGTAAACCGGACAGGACGCTGCCTGTGAACTGTTGTTCGGTTGTCCCAGGAGGGGCTTACCTTGCCGCTAGCTAGCTGGTGAGAGGGGTTTCTACGAGGAGAGGAGAGCAGAAGCTTCACGGGACTCAGGTCCCCAGCAGCCCCTGCGGCGCAACACCTGTGCTTTCCCCAGCCCACCCACCGCAGCGAAGGACAAAACGGCTCGCGGAACCCGCTGACGCGGGTCCCGCATCGCAAGTAAACCGGACAGGACGCTGCCTGTGAACTGTTGTTCGGTTGTCCCAGGAGGGGCTTACCTTGCCGCTTGCTATCTGGTGAGAGGGGTTTCTACGAGGAGAGGAGAGCAGAAGCTTCACGGGACTCAGGTCCTCAGCAGCCCCTGCGGCGCAACACCTGTGCTTTCCCCCGCCCACCCACCGCAGCGAAGGACAAAACGGCTCGCGGAACCCGCTGACGCGGGTCCCGCATCGCAAGTAAACCGGACAGGACGCTGCCTGTGAACTGTTGTTCGGTTGTCCCAGGAGGGGCTTACCTTGCCGCTTGCTATCTGGTGAGAGGGGTTTCTACGAGGAGAGGAGAGCAGAAGCTTCACGGAACTCAGGTCCCCAGCAGCCCCTGCGGCGCAACACCTGTGCTTTCCCCCGCCCACTCGCCTTATTTAAACATTGCTTGCGACCGCTACGCGGAACACGAGCGGAACGCGCCGGGCGAAGCCCGGACAAAGGGCGGACAGTCTGTGACAGTCCGGGACAGGAGGGGGCTGTGGTCTTCCTGATTCGTCTAGAGGTATTAGCTGGGTTGTGTACATATTGTTGTGTTTTGGGATTGCAGCACGAAAGCTGATAATACGTAAGGGTTGGCAATTGCTTGTGATTTGTGCCTAAACTATTGTAGGGCTGTATCAGTTTTACCCATGTCAAAAGCTAAACCTATCTCGGTAAAATCAACCATGGATAATTATCTTGTGAAAATGGTTGACAAGATAAATCAGGAGCGGAGAAAGTCATTGGGGCGGCCAGAAATCGTTGACCCTACCCCCTCAAATATCAACTCCCCTACTCCTTCAGCCGTTCTTAACCAGGATGTAAGCAATGAGCTTAATGAGTCTAATCATGATATAGATGGCACTACTGTGGTTGCCTCCTTAGAAGGAGATAGCCCCGCTGACTCCTCTCCCGAGGATTTATTATGTATACCAGATCCATCGACTGTCACTCCGACGGTTACAACATCACATCGAGTATTACGTTCTAGCCGGACCCATAATAAGAATGTACATTCTAAAAGGGGGGGGGGTGCGATCATCTAAGAGAGCTGATCTCTTACCTACCAACTCCGCTCGTGACTCCACTGTAGTGCAGGATAGTAATCCGGTCACCATAGACAGTAGACAGTTGGACCTTTTAATCAGCATGATTGATGCCAAGTTTGATCTATTAATTAAACCATTATTGAACAAACTTGATATGGTAGCCAATGAAGTGGCCAGACTTGGAGGCTTGTTAGAATCACACTTTAATGCCAGTACTGGCACCAAAGTAAATGATGAGGCTTTAGAAAATAGTCATGTTCCCCGACAGGTCTCTAAGGTTGCTAAACCAACGGTCAAGATTAACCCCCCTAACACTTCATATGGAGAACACTGTGAGGAGAGAAGTAATGCTCTAGACTCCTTGCAGACCCCAGGACAACATAAATTGTCAGGTACCCCTGTCGTCGAGAACCAGCCAGCACCTAGTGTAAAAAATTCTGGTATCTCCAGGCCTGATTTGCCCCCAGCTTGTGCTCCATTTGTGGCAGTCCTTACTAATGTCCCACCAGTTATTGAGACAGGTCGTAATTATAGTGAATCCCATTCTTCTTTGAAAAACAAAACTGTGGATTGGCTGCATCGGGAATGCGGCTTCCCAGTTGTTTTAGCAAAGGATATATTAAGTACAAGAAGAGTTAACTGGATTGGGAGTTTGCGTAAGACCTGTGGGGGTGATTGTATTGTAGTTAACTTTCGAAGTTCTCATCTTGTATCTACAGCCTTGTTAAGAGCACAATCATCCCCCTCACGGGACCAAGGGATATCTCTCCGGCCTTTAGGGTATTTCTATAGGCACCTTCATTTCCGTTCTAATATTGCACATTTTGGGACAAGAGAAGGAGACATAAATATCTTCCCTGGATCTACTATTACTATGTCAAACCGATTTGAAGCACTGAGCGGGCTGGATTGTAATGATTGACTGGTGCCAGTCCAGTTTAAACTAGCAGACGCTGTTGACGCCGTTGGAGGCACGGGAGGGGACGTTATTCCGAGGGTGCTAGACACAGTAGATGTCAGTGAGAATGTTAACCCCTCGGATACTACCAGCGGGAAGCCCAGTTGCTGTGATAGAGAGAACTGGGTTTATCCGGCTGCGGATCAGCCTTGTAATCTTGTCCCCTCTGTTCCTATGAGCCCCATACCTTTATCCAGATCCTGTGAACAGAGTGCCTGTTTGATTGCTAGCTGGAATATTGCGGGACTCTTATCAAAGGATACTTGCCTGGGATGGTTAGAGTTTATCAACACTTTTAATATTGTATGTCTTCAGGAAACCTGGTGTGTTGACCCAATCAATTATAATGGTTTTGTTTCTTTCAATTTACCCGCTGTGGCCTCACCGTCGGGCAGGGCAAAGGGTGGGTTATTGGTTCTGATTTCTGTAGAAGTACCCATCAAAGTTAAGAAACATGTTTTGGTTGGTGCACACTCCCAGATTCTATGGCTTCAACAGGAGCAGGGTAGAAATATCCTTTTAATTAATTTTTATAATAATATTTTCGATTGTTCAAGGTATCAGGTTGTGCTTGCTTTGGAGTCTGCTATGGAAGACATCATAACCAAATTTGATATTGTTTTTGATATCATTTGCGTAGGGGATTTTAATACAGTGGTATGTCCCTTTGTTGCTCAAAGGGTATGTGGCTTTGTTGACCATTGGGGGGATGGTGTTCGTCACTTTCCTCATAATCCTTATGGTAATTCCTTGAACAAAATTCTAACTACTTATGACATGGATATACTGGTTAACCAGGTTAATTCCTTAGGCGAAATCATTCCCACTTACACGGGAAGGAATGCTAATATAGTAATTGATTTTATTTGTGTATCATCTGGTATTAGCCCATGGTGTTCAGCCCCTGTGGTTGTGGACAACCTAATTAGTGATCATAATTGTATCACTGCTGAGGTTTCATTATGGAAGGACCGACAGATTTATACTCCATGCACTATTACCAATATTGAGCCACATCGATCTAATGGTATCCGCATTAGATGGAAAGGTAATAATGCGGATATTTCATCCAATACCATTGTCTCAAAATGACTTATGGAAATTGTTACAATTTTAGAAAGTGAGGAAGGAACTGACGAAATTGTGCATAATTTTATTAATATTAACTTAATTATAGACAGCAACTTCACTATACTCCCTAAAGGTAGGAAACTTCAGCATAGGGGATGGTTTGACCATGCATGTTCTACTGCTCTTAAGGGGCTCAAAACAGCATTGGCAGCAGAGAGGAGAGCTATTGGAATGATCAGGGAACTGCGAGGGATCTACCAGACCGCAATTAAGTCCAGGAAAGCAGAATTAAGACAAGAGGCTTGGGATAAACTAGACCAGGCAGCCTATACCGCTGATTCCTCCCTCTTTTGGGCAACTGTTAATAGCCCCTTTCTAAAAGATGACAAGATGCCTGAACTATCGGCTAACGTCAATGTGGAGAGCTGGGTCACCCACTTCTCTCTGATTTTTGACTCGGCCAGAACTAGGGGAGTTTATGATGATAGGTGGCCTGTCATCCCCTTGGACATTACGACTGCCGAAGTATGGGACAGCATTAAATCTAGTAGGGGTGGGAAGGCCCAGGGACCTGATGGGGTACCCATTGACGTATACAAAACAGCTCCCGAGATTTGGGGCCCGTTGCTTACAAAGGTATTTAATGCTGCCGTATGCAACGGGGTTCCCCATACATGGGAGGAATCCATAATTGTACCAATTTACAAGAAAGGAGACAAGGGGGATGCGAAGAATTACCGCCCAATTTCCCTCCTGGACTCTTCGGTGAAAATCATGAGTCGGGTACTTATGGTTAGGCTGGAAGAATGGGCGGAGTCCCAGAATATCCTGGCTGATTCCCAATATGGTTTCAGGAAGGGCAGAGGATAATAATAATCGGGAAGTACACAAAGGCAAAAAAAGGATCCCTCTACCTCTGCTTTGCCGACTTGAGCAGCGCCTTTGATATGGTAGACCACAATATCTTATGGGCCAAATTATTGGAAATGGGAGCACCGGAGTCTATTGTTTATTTTTTAGCGAGACTCTATGTTAAATTAAACTCTAGTGTCCGTTATGGCCAGGCAGGGGAGTGCACCCCCAAATTTAGGGTCAGGCGGGGCATTAGACAAGGGTGTGTGCTTGCCCCCCTACTTTTTATTAATGAAGTAGATTCAGTTTTAAAGGAGGTGTCGGCTGATGCACCAAAAATTAGTGATTTCAGCGTCCCCGTACTTCTTTATGCGGACGACGCTGTAATCTTGTCTAGGACCCCTATTGGTCTACAGCGCTTGATGGACAGGTTCTCACTGTTCATTAAGGACAGGAAGCTGCTGATTAATAAATCTAAAACCTTTGTTATGGAATGTGGTGTGGGATGTAAAAAAACCCATGCCTTTTTTATCGAAGGCCACAAGGTGCTAACAGTGGAGTCTTTTAATTACCTCGGCATCACCTTTTCTAAAACGGGCAGTTGGACCAGAGAGATTAACTGTGTCCGGGCCAAGGTGGCGAAAAGCTCTCACGGGGTGTTTAAATGTGCTACCAATATTGGAGACAAAAGAATCAAAGATATGTTAAAAATCTTTCAAATGAGATGTCTCTCGGTGGCCCTTTATGGAGCAGGGGTGTGGGGGCACATCAAGGCAGGGAACTTGCAAGTGGAGGAAAACCTCTTCCTTAAAAGGCTCCTGTGTTTGCCGAAATCAGCTACCAACGATTTGGCTCACAGAGAACTAGGTATTTTTCATCTTTCTGACCTATTGACTATAAGGCCTTTAATGCTGTGGCGCTCCATTTGGTCAAAGGAAGAGACCTCCTTAAATAGAGCAATTATTGGAGATTGTCTCTCCATTGACGGCCACCTAAAGATTCCCTGGATTAAATTTGTCTTAAATTGCTATTCAGAGATTTTTGGTATTAATCTTAGAGATGACTGTCACGCCCCTTCCAGTTTGCCCAAAGAAGTGATGAAGTCGGTTTTTATGAATTTTAAGTCAGAGAAGTGGGAAAGGACTAGTAGTAACTTAAGTACATGTATATTCTACGGCAGATTCTGTGAAACTGAGGGATTTCAGCCGTATCTAAGTCTAGTCACCCGACCCTCCCATCGGTATGTTATTACCAGATTAAGGTTCGGGATAGTGCACCATTTGGTGGCCTACCCGTATATTAAAAAACCCCCGGTTGGCCCATGCCCATGTGATAATGTATCAGTTCAAAGCACCATGCACTTTCTTTTACTGTGTAAACTATATACTAATTTTCGTCAAGCCTACCTTAAGCCTATCTTGTTAAAATATGGAGTCAGGAGTATACAAGACGCCATGAAGTTGCTTTTTAAACCTTATCCTGATGTTTGCTTTTTTACTGCCACCTTACTCCTACTAGCAATCAAAGCAAGGCCTAGTATGCTTTTTTAACTATTTAAATGTTTTAATCATGTAATCTGTTTTGCAAATTTCTTATTATGGTTATGTTTACTGCATTTGTTGTTTTGCTTTTATGGACTTATGTTTAAGCTCCGAATAAAGCCTTATGAAATGAAAATGGTTGTATCTAGGGTTTTGTCCTTTGGGTTCAACTAGCTGATGGCTAGTCCACAGAAGCTCTGACAGCAAGCTATAAGAAATTGAATTTACTTTTATGTGGCTACAGGATATGTGAAAATGGCTGAAGGACACAGCCTCTCTGTTGTCACAGTAAATGTAGAAACTGTGAACGAGAGAGACAAATATCAAACAGAGGAAAAAGAAACTGTTATTTATTAGGACCCCAGACCTTTCTCAAAGGCCAAAGCAGTTGTTGGTCTCCTCCAGCTCCAAATCATCCCCTCTTTCCTTCCTGGTTCTAGTGCTCTCTCCCAAGTCCAAGGGCCATCTGCTGTTTTTTCTCCCAAGTGTATTTCGCAGCTTGCCAGCATCACTCAAGTTGTGTGACCTTGAGATCTCAGAACTCTAAGTGACTGCATTCCTTTGGATTTCTGACTTTTAGACCAGACATTGAGCTAGTCTCTCCGCTGCACTCAAAGCACAACAGCTAGTGAAAGCACAGGGTTCTGCAGAAACTGTTAGTTGGTTCACTATTCTCTTACTAACCACCAACGAGTAATCTCCATCTCTAAATTATCTAAGGATTGAAGGACCATATGACATACACGGACCATTACAGGAAATCTTTTTATTTTCTATGGACTTACCCCAACTCAAAATAGTAGGGAAGAATTGCAAAGGTGCCAAGCGCAACATAAGCACTGGTACTATAGAAGGGGGATTGAAACTTAGTTATTTGCTTCGCAAGGCTTGTGGTTGTGTCTTCGTCTCATCATACAGAGCCATTCACCGCAGTCTCTTGTTTCAATTCTCTTCATGACTCTTTGTTTGACATGTATCTGTTTTTTGGAATTTATTTTCATTGTTCTTGCTCTTTGTACTTCTTTTGTTAGTTGTTTTTGCTGGAGCATTTGAATATTTCAAATTGTGAGATTTCTTTCTGACAACTTGCTTTTCCCTTGTTGGGGTACCACCTTGCTGTGAACATCTTGATCATATTTCTACATGGTGCTTTTTTTTTGTTTCCTTATCCAGTGGTTCAATTCTGTTCATTCAGAAATTCAGAACTGTAGTGCAGCGCCTACAGAGGTGTCACCCTTATCACCTTCCACCAGAAAGAAGGAAATAGTAAGAGAAGTGCAACCCACAACTGACAGGAACATGGATGGATATAATCCTGAACAAATTTAGGGTAGCTAGCACAATAACCTCTTGGTGCTAGAAACTCTATGCGATGAACAACTTGGTGTTGAAAATTCTACTAGTGTTACTTCAGATCTTGATGCAGAAGCCTCGCCTGATGCTGAAACATAAGTCACTGAGGAATTACATAAACCAGAGCATCTGTGCTAGAAATGACCATGAGGCAAGACCAGAGCTTCTGTGCTAGAAATGATCACGAGGCAAAATAGCAGGTATAGGCAGATGGCGCAACAGGCACCTTGCTAAGAGGTAGGGGTTTGCAGCACAGTTGGCTGAGACAGAAGCAGGGGAGTCATTTCCTAGCACCATCTTAGGGGAATAATCTCTGCGAGGCCTAGATTTCTAAAAATATGTTTGGGCACAAAACATACCTAGATGGGATGTCTATAGCAAAAGGCTTTACCAGGATATGCAGATAGAGCTGTAATTGTCTCTACTTATTTGTATACATAAAAATTAAATAATTTGAGTTATGAAATGTCCAGGCCAGCAGCCTGAAATACTTCTAAGGTAATAATTTTAGGGTGGAGTCCTTGCTGTAGAGGTACAGTACCTGATTTGTTATCCAGAGTATCTTTCTCTACTTGTAGCACACACGCTGGCAAAGTCAATAGGTCTTGCCTTTAGGCAGTCTTATTGGTTTTGCAAGTGCTGTTCAGCATAGGGCAAAAAACAAAGAAATTATTACTGCCTTATTTCAGATGCTGAACAGTGGCAAAAACCGATGATGCATATGTATGCATATGTCATGTATGAGCATGTGTGTGTAATGATGCTGCTGTGGCTCCAGCATCTCCAAACATACATGTGCAAAAAAAGCAGTGCCCATTTGTTTTTTTGGTTTCAATTTACCTTTTCAAGATATCGGACACCCTGCGAGGTGAAAATGGCAAAATGTGAGAGGGGGTAAGTGTGAAAACGTGACACAACGGGAAGGGGCGGGAGAAACAACAGAAGAACAGGGGTTGGGGCAAAGTGCTAGGAGAATTTCAGTCAGAAACCAGTGCACATGGGATAGAGCAAGAAACACACATATTCCCTTGGAGTGCTAAAAGAAAACAAGGTAGTTCCCCGATGTGTAGCAGTGAAAGGATACAAGTCCACCAATCAAAATAATGATAATGAAGCTATGCCAAAGGGGAGGGACAAACACAAAAAGAGGAAGAAAAGTCACTGAACAAGAAGTAATCAAACAAGTCTGACAAGTAAGCCAACCAATGGTAAGCATGGGGCTGAAAAAAAGCACACTTTAAGTATTAGTTTTATCCACAATTGGTCTTTAACAACATACGGTGAAAAAGCTATATGTGAGTGAAACCTAAAATTAACTGAGCTCCCATGCACCTTGTCACCCAGGTATCTTCAAATGGTATCTATATTTTCCTATTTCATGTGGTCCTGTAAAGTAACAAGTCTTTTAAATGTGGCTGTAACCCTGAGTATGGACTGCATATACTAGGATTATGCAGAAGCATTATTTGGGGAAAATGTCTGGTTTCCTGCAGATGTTGACATGTTCATGTGCACATTAACCTCTGAGGTAATTATGTTCTCCGCTGGACCCCAAAGAGTAGTTCAAAAGGAGGAAGGCACATGGAGCAGAACGGCATTGCTTAAATTGTTTAAAAAAAAAAACTCAGGTGAGACTGCGCCTGTGACATAAATCTTCAAGTGTGCTTTACCATATTTCTATCTTAGATGATACAAACATATTTGTTGTTTCAATAAAGTGCCCACACCACTTTTCAATCACTTTAGAGAACCAGGGTTAGTAAATGCTTTAACAGCAAAAGCTCGAGATATGACAGCCATGGTAAGTGAGGATAAATATTAAGGAGAAAGCAGTATGCTAACCAGAAGAGATTGGGATAAAGCATTTGTGATACTATTGAGATGGGCAGTGGGAGAAAGCTTCGTGAGGATTAAACTGAAGCATGCAAATAACATCCACCAAAACATTTGTCCTGCAAAGCATGCCTAGAAATAGTCTATTCCGGCCAGCCAACTTTAGGCATCTAATTGTTTGGTATGAGAAAAACAGCTTTGAAAGACAGGAGCAGAGCTACATGTGCAAGACACACTGTTTTGAACTCAACCCTCTACCTGACCACTAGAACGCAGAATAACCTCAAAGGAGGATCCGTGTAAGCCTAGAATAAGGTGGGCAGTGTAGTTCTTAACTACCCATCCAGTCCATTTTGTAAACTTTTGAGCGGATGCGGACTGGCTAATTCTAGTTCAACAAATTTTGCACCGTTTCTTAAACTTATTAATACAACACCGCTGAGAGATGATATTATTTATGCCAGGCCTCAGAAAGTCATTATGATGTTGAATGAAGGGAAAGGCTCCTGATGTGGATCTAAACCCCCTTGCACATACTATTGACACTAATATTATCAAAAATAACTCGCAAGGTGTGGGGAAGAGATTCCATCCATGCAAACCCTCACTTCTTCTTACTCCTATCAACAGTTCCAAAGTAAATGTCTTCAATTATAGTACTCTTCTATTGATTCTAAAATCTCTTGCTGGTTTAATAACAGACTCAAAGGATGATGAAATTTCTTAAATAGGTGTAGTTTACCCTTTGTATCAGACATGTTAAAGATACGCTGTACCATTTCTCTGAAATGGAAAGGGCAATTAGTTCGTACCAGAGCCTGAAACTCAGCTGAGGACCTTGCAACCTGAAGATCAAAAGTCTCCCGGGCTGAGGTTAAGGGCACATCTTTCTGTAAAAGCATGGCTTTCATTTGGCTCAGAGTATCAAACTGTATAAAGGAAACATTCAACGAAGGCCATAACGGGGCCTCCAAGACTGTGTGGGTCGGTGGAAGCTATACTTGCATACAGCAAGTAACCCTGGAACTTACTGTGACTAGATATGCCTGGAAGAATCCCACAACAACCTTGATCATTCAGCATTAAGTAACTCCCATTTGAAAGCAGCCTGAACACTGCATTAATCACTCCAGCTGGGGAACCTTTTAAATGACAGGATAAGTTTGCAACCCATCCATTACATGCCCTATGAAGCACAATATCCTGGCAAATGAGAGATCTACTCTGCCAGTCTGTACCGATGACAAACACTTCAGTGTTCCTATTCCTTGATCTAAATCTATACGGTAATTCCCAAGATTCATGGATGAAGTCCTTACCAATTGCTTCATATCTGCCTACCTGGTGGTGTTCTAGGCAGTACTGAAACTGGAAAGTTGTTACCGGCCGTGTTATATGGCCATGAATTAACCATTCGGTAGATGGTGACTCTGCCACAGTGAAAGGTTATTGGTCTAATTTCTCAATGTACAGCATTGTATATTTTGCATCTCTTTGTGCCATTCTCGTCTGTCTCTCTGATAGGTTATATGCAGAGAATAGAGATGTACTGTTAATATATTGCCAGGGCACATGACCAGAACACAATGATTGTAGCGTCCAGCTTAATGACATAATGGAACGTAACTGTGACTGCCCATGTTGTAGAATGGATAGATCTTGTTCTAGTATATCTATAGCAGGAGATACGATGTTGCCCAGTGACTAAATTCTGGATGTCAGTGTGGTCATACCATTGTCAACCACAGCCAAAGTTAACTGTCAATTTCACGCAATCTCTCTGCAGCTTCTTGTAGAGAGATGATCCAAATTTCATTATAAACAGCGTATAGGAAGCGTTTCAGACGCAGTTTCCGGGGACCTAGCAAAAATCCTTTAAATCTATGTTAACTGAGAGTAAGGATAAGTGTTGTTTCCATTCAGACAGTGTTGAGGTTTTTAGCCAATCTAGGCATAACTTCCCAACACTGTAGAATGTCACCACTCCCGGATGTTCTCTTCGTACATAGCGTAGGTCAGGCCTATGGATACAAAACCCTTCGGTGGTACCCATGAATCTACCTGTGTCGATAGGCCAAATTACCCATCCCTTCTAATTGGGGTCTGCTGAATTATATGAAACGTCATGCATGATGTCATCTAGTGTACCCCAACCATTAGCTGTATAGTTTGGCATTCCTCACATTGTGAAAGTGCAGGGAATACGAGGTGTGTTCAAGTCCTTAATCTTAGCTAACCCATGAAAGGAAGTCGGTTGCACAGTGTTGTTCAGGAAGATACTTTGTTGTGGTATGAGGCACGCTCGAAATAATGTTTCAGTTCCCTGAACCTGCCATTTCTTAGTAACCCAGACAGATTTCACGTCTATAATGTCTTTCCGCAAGTCAAAACCCTGTTCAGACAGTTGGGCAATAAAGGATGCAGATTACATCTGTTTGGTGTTCGTTAGCATATTTTTCCGTGCAGGTGTAGGTGCAACCTTATAGTAATACGTGTGTGTATCTGATGTATTAAACCCATAAATATAGGCAAACATCTGTGCAAACGTGTTTGAACTACCTAGCGGCGGTGTTGGGCAATGTTTCCATTGGTGGTTTGTGAAAACATTACGTTGTGCACTTGTTTTATGCAAAAAAAGATGTCCATAAGGTTGGTAACAGTACATGGTGTCAACATCAGATGAATAATCAAACATTTCATTTTTTGAAAATGATGCAGTTCTAAATCAGACAACATACTATTTACAGTTTCAAAATCCCAATAGTCAGAGTATGTACTGGAGGTGATAATATCATTTAAAGAAATTTTAAATACATGAGGCATTTTAAAAGTTCAGTGGGACCAAATACTTCATATGAAACTCTGTCCAAACTATTCCATCAGGAACTGGAATTGCTGTAATGTTCACATAGGACAGGCCTCTCTGTTCACAATGAGATGACGTATGAGGTTTCAGTACCAGGTTCACATCCGATACTGCGGAGCGTTCTGGGAGGCAGTGTCCATTCACGAGCAAGACAGTCACTTGACCTAAACAAAAGAGAAGGAACAGTATGCCAGTTGCTATCCAGAGCTGTAGCCATGGTGAGACTAGGTATGTCTTTTTCAGCCAAAGATAGAAATCTTGACATTGTTTTTTGCAGGAAACTGGAGCTGGCGGTTTACTTGGATCCAGAGAAAAGTTGCCAAAATCGATGAAACAGCCAGATGCAGTTCGATCTATCTTTGGTAGCTCAGCAGGGTTTGTTAAACTTGCAGAGGTCTCCTGTAGATGCATATTGATGTAGATGTTGTTGGTAAGCCGAACTGATATCTGTATTTCATTTGTGCTTTGATGTTCAATTTGAATAGGAACGAGTTCCATTTCATTGTTGGTCACACCATTATTACATATAGTAGACTCTTCAAATGTTCTCCGTCTTTCTATCTGAACCTCCTGTATGGTAGCGAGAGGAGAGCACCGGCTACCAAAGAGCCCACGCAGCCTGCTATTCATAATCGGCCTCATAGTGTGGTTTTATCAGATTAATGGAGACGAATCTCTTTTCTTTCTCGTCAGCAAGAGGCAGAAGTAGTACTGTTCTTGTTCCTTCGACAGCCAGGACAGGTACAAGCTTTTTGTAGGATGACCACATTTCTTTCTAGCCCACAATCTTTTCTCTGACCAGATCCCCGACTTTTGGGATTCAGGCAGGTCTTGCCGTTACTGATTTTACTTCCCTAGTGGCAGTGCGTTTTACTTGGACATTGCATTGTAGTGCCCGAAATTCACTGAGTTCATGTAAAACAACCAATCGGTTATCGTAGTCAAATGGTTTTTTATCCGCCACTGTGCTGCCACAATCAAGGTCGGGTACCCACATTCTCGTCCCAAATAGGACCTTGTAAGGAGTACCTCATCCTAGGCAACTTCTTGGCATGTTATTAAGTGCCCTCTGAACCCTTGCTGTTAAAGACTGCTTTAAGTCCTGGTTTTTCCTCTCCACTACCAAATTACCCTCGGGATGGTATGGAGAGGAGTACCGCAATGCAACACCCAAATTTCCCACGGCTTCCTTGTAAGCCTGAGAGCTAAACGCAGGGCCATAGTCAGAATGTAATGTGCGAACTGCGTATATCCCTATGAAGACTCGCAAATCCTTTACAACAGTTCATGCGTCAGCTGAGGCCCAACCCACAGGAATCTGGAGCATGAATCCACTGCCACCAAGATGTACTTGTAAGCCCCATTGGATTGTGAGGGGCCACAGTGGTCCAAATAGACACAAGTGAGAGGTCTGTCACATAGTAGTAGTGATATTTGTGCTGGACGTGCTTGGGTGGAACCCTTCAACTGCTGACAGATGTCACACTTAAGTATAAATGCTTTTGTCTGTTTTGTTAAACCTGGCCACCAATAACGTTGTTTCAGTAGTGAAACTGTTGCAGTAATCCCTGCGTGTGCTGAAACCAGGACCTTGTGTGCAGCTAGAATTAAACCTAATCTGCGATCCATGTTTGGAATTACTCTATCCCCCAATCCTGAAATTTGAGCATACGGAATATTTTTTGCATCTAACTTGTAGGAGTACTTGAGTGGAAAACCTTTTGGCACGGCTGAGCTGTTTTTTTGCGTGAAGCAATGACAGCGACCATTATCTGTCCGTCTATGCTCGTGCTAGAATGAGTGATAGCAGCTACAGCAACATTTTTCACTGTCGCCTAGGCAGCTTCATCAACCAATAAATTCCCTTCAACGTGAACACTATCACGTTGATGACTCCACATGAGCTTTTGGCAAGTCTGCTTTATTGTGCAACCTTTTGAGTCTTAAAACCCATTCTGACCCCAGTAGTGAAAATATTCATTAAAAGACTGGACACAGTAAAATGAATAGCACACAATGAGAGTGGGTAATTCTCGATCTGTATTTATTAGAGCCAGTAATAGTGCTTTTAATTCTGCCAGCTGTGCAGCGCAGTCTCCTAGAGACCGTGTCTTCATACTGCTAGGATGGAACTTGCCATCCTGCATACATCCTTTTACAATCGCACAAGCTAAGCTGTATTGCTGTTTACTTCCTATGGCAGGATGAGCAGAACCATCAGTGTCTATAATGTATTCATACTGATGCAGAGGCATTATTTTATTCGGGGAGGATATTCTTGTTCGCACTCAGAAAGGCTTGTGTTTTTAATGTAGAATCAAATTTGTAGTCTACATCTGTTGCAGTGAGAGAATTAGCCTTTTTATCCATTGTGGATATAGTGCTTTTGCATTTGGAACAGCCTCGAAGACCGGTACTGGAGTTACGACAATTACAGTTTCCCCTGAGCCAGTGCTCTTTCTCTCACTACGGCAGTCTGTACTACTGTTGCAATCTTCTCAGTGGATGCAAAGCGCATCGCAGCGTTTGTGTACAAGTGTGATTTGTAGGCTATGAATACAGTTTCGCCTTCATTGAAGGTTAGGTAAGTGCACTCTGATTGACCCACGATTACACGGATCACCAGATTTGTGGTATTTACGCGTGTGTAAGGGTTTGGAAGCTATCATGTCAGCTTATAAGGAACAAAGGATATCTGTGTGTTCCTGTGTCCAATGTCGAATTGAAAAATCAGGTCTGATTAAATCGTAGAAAGGTTTCACTTTTTCTGTGTAATTTACTATCAAAGGTTTGAAATCCCATATGGATTGTAACTTTTTCAGAGTTTTGGGAGGTTGGAGCAGCGCACACTTTTCTAAAAAGTTAGCTGCTAGGCTTTTGCCTTCATTTTATAATTTGTATCCCAAAAAAGGACATTGAGGTGAGCTATTTTCGATTTTTCTTAATTGAATTTGTAGCCCACAGAGGCGAATCCCAAAATTATGTCGCTCACCCTGGTCAAAAAATCCCATAAATTATCATCCGCCAGATAAATATCAT
Organism: Triturus cristatus; assembly: GCF_964204655.1. Classification (NCBI taxonomy): domain Eukaryota; kingdom Metazoa; phylum Chordata; class Amphibia; order Caudata; family Salamandridae; genus Triturus; species Triturus cristatus. The sequence continues at coordinate 319,788,479 of NC_140591.1, forward strand.
CTACATAGAACAATGACTCCGGATCTAAATTTTGAAGTAACTCTGTTACCCCTGCTCAGAACAAGGGACTATTCTTATTCCCTCGAGGCAGTCTACAAAATTGATGCTGGGAGCCTATGGCTGAGAGTGCTGTCAAGTACCTGCTTTCAAGCACTATATTTTGGCAGAAGAATCCAATTGAGATATCTAGTGTTGTTTTGTATTTGTTTCGCACAATGTCATTCATTAAAGCAACACTATGTGCATTCCGTACTGCAAATATCTTCGAACATGTATACAAATGCCGGTGGTCAAAAACTAGGTATGAATTATCTGGTTTAATTACGGGAAACAAAGTATTATTAATTTGAGAAGTGTCATTTTCTATCACACCTCGATATTCAAGTTGATCTAAAATCTCCCTGAATTGTTTTTTTCTCATCTTGTTTTATTGGGTACTGTCTCAGTGGAGTTGGAGTACTTTTTACTGGGATTACATGGTAAGGTGACTCAGCATCCCACCCTGCTTGCTTGCGATATAATGCAGGAGCTAAGGCTACCACCCACTCCTGCGTGTATGAATATTGTAGTGATTTTGGAACTAGGTCAGAGAAAGCAGGTAAAATTACTCTTTCCCCTTTTGGGCAATCTATAACGAACTCAGGTGGCCAATCTTTTGCAGCCAAAAGGAAGTCATAGCCACAAGTCAGGTTCTCCCAGAAAAGACCTTTAATTTTTTTGGGTTTGTCCCCCTCAATTTGGAGAGTTATTTCAGGTAACTGATGTGAGACACTTGCCCTTGTATCAGGTGTTTCCACCGTGATATGTTCATTTAACGCCACTGTCACCAGAAATTCCATCAGGTTCTGGCGAGCTATTGTTACTTCTGCTGCACTATCTAGCATCGTCGTAAATAAGAACCAAACCAACGTTGCCGGCGCCATGTCGTGTAGTTCCTATAAATCTATATTGGATCGGCACGTTTAGACAACATAAACTGTGGGATCGGTGTTCAGACTGATTCCAGACACCCCCACTGGATATATTTGCCTGTATACCAGCTAGCTCACAGTGCCACTATGAATTCCTCTTATCAAGGAGAGAACAGTTACTGACAAATATAGACCTGCCACTTTCTTCTTTTTGAATTGTGGTTTTGATTTTGTTTTATATTCTTTTTTGATATTATAGTTCGGAGTACGATGTGTATCTCTGGACTTTGTTCAATCTTCTGTTCTGTGTTCTGACCGTCCTTCCCTCTCAGAGTTTTTTGATGAACCCTGAAAGGAACGAGAGGAATGTGTATCAGTATCCTGATACCCGTCAGGTTTCTTAATGTTATCCCGATTCCTAAGGTTGTACCTGCTTTCGGAGGACTCATGTTGAGGAGACCCACCCCTGGATTGAGATCTATTCTCTCTATTCTGTTGTTTTTTATTGTTATCCCATTTCTTCTTGTAAGAATTAGGTGCTTGCTTGGTGTTTTCCTTTTCAGGTCCATCCATGAGTTGAAGTTTTGATGCACTAGCTCCCATATTATCTCTACCTAATTCGACATATGTATCTTGGATAATTTTAGGTGATTCACACTCCTGTTATATGGGTGTAAAATCCCTCAGGCGTTGGCGTTTCGCCACAGCTGCTGTCTCCCCTTTTATGTTTGCCAACATAATCGTGGACACCTGGGCAAAATGTCCTAACAATTTCATCCCTAGGTTCATAGCAGGTTCTGCTCCATACTCAATCTGTATCTGTCTTAATAAGTCTGGTATCTCTGCCGTTGAAGGGATACCGCGAGTTCTGGTATAGATGGCAGCGAAAGCTGTACCCCACGAGGTACAATCTTCTAACAGAGGAGTTATCCCCATTGGCAAGCAGATTGTTAGCATTCTGTGTTTATCTTGAGGGCCTTTGTGTGTAAACACTACCTCTAACTGTGTTATTTTCTGAGCTATCCACAAGGGCATTTACTCCTGGTTAGTGGGCATTTTCCCCAAAACTGTGTTGAGTGTTTGTAGGGTGATTTTTGTGGCAGTCCCTTGAAGTTGACCTACTGTGGTAATTTTAGTTGGTTGAAGTGTAAGTGTTCTCATAACGAACTGTGTTACATTTCTGTAAAGTTTTATTATTTATTTGTGAAGTGGACGTAAGTCTGCTACCAACATTGTGTCAATGTCTGGATGCGCTGTGTAAGAAGTCAGGATCGGCCAAGTCGCTCTGTCCCTGCTGAGCAGACCGAGTCTCACTTTATCTGTTATGTGTGTGAGAGCACCTTTAAACCAGTTTATGTGCTCCTAGTAGGTGAGTGGAACTTCAATGTCTTCGTATGGCCAATATTCTTCCAGAGTGTCCTCCGGGGTGTAAGAATGGAATAAGTTGGTGAACGCATCTGTAGGTGGGAATTTGACCCATTAATAGAATACCTCTGTTCTGAATTATTCATGTGCCTCAATCACGAAGGTAACAGTCCCACCTAATGCTGGGACTCCATAGTCTGCTAGTTTTAAAGTAAGGGTAGTGCTGACATTTTCTGAAATGTTTATATCACCTTCTTGTTCTTTCTCTCCCACTGCATTTGCACTTAATGCTTGCACAGCGTTGTCGTCTTCAGACAATGTTGAAAAAGTTTCAAAGAAACTGAGATCAGGTTTATGCACAATAGAGAACTATGTATCCTTCAATAAACCTACAGCCAATACATAGGATATGCCTACTCAGCTGTGGGGGATTTTCCATTCCCACTCCAGATGTCTCTGGGTAGATGTGAGTAGGGGTCTCTGAGAAAGGCACGACTGAACTACTCAGAATTGACCGTTAAATAAGAACCAAACCAACGTTGCCGGCGCCATGTCGTGTAGTTCCTATAAATCTATGTTGGATCGGCACGTTTAGACAACATAAACTGTGGGATCGGTGTTCAGACTGATTCCAGACACCCCCATGGGATATGTTTGCCTGTATACCAGCTAGCTCACAGTGCCACTATGAATTCCTCTTATCAAGGAGAGAACAGTTACTGCCAAATATAGAACATGACAAAATCGGTCCCCTCCGGGATCGTGGAAACAGTACAGTACTTTTCGCTCGGTCACTCATGCTCACTTTGTCTCAGAGAGATGCACAGAATAAACAATGGGGACGTTTTCAATAAGCATTTTATTGAGCCAACGTCATTCTAGTATAAAATGTGTGGCAGCAACAACCATAAAAAAGAAACAGATATGAAAGATTATAAGCACCAAGAGAGTAAATGGATGGTGGATTTCTACGATAGTGCTAAAACAATAGATATATGCAGGTCTATAGATACATGACAGTAATAATACGTACTCTTAAAATGCCAACCCTTACTAGATGTACCGAAGGTACCTAGCATGTATGTAGGTGTAGAGCCAAGAATCCCCCTAGGAAAGGACCAACCCCATTACCTGGTGTGAGAGAATGAAGGACCCAGTCTTGGTCTCGAACAGACACCACGCAAGGGATGTCAGACCACTGAGTGCTTGAGAATCTGCGTGCAGGGACCTCAGCGTCTCGCTTCGGTGTATCAGCATGGAAGTCTTTCTCCTCTGCCCACCCCAGCAAAGATATGGTGTTTATATACCCAAAAGGTACCCTCAGGGGTTCTACCTTGCTGTGTCATGTCAGCCGAGGATGACGAAAGGGATGATCCTTATACATAGGTATTATACAGAAGATGGTAATCCTGCTGTGATTCTGAGAATCCTCATGCATTATAGATGAGGCTAGTTTTCTGGGAAAGCCACACAACATTTAGGCAGCACCTAACTAGGCACAAGGTCAATACCAAAAACATTTATGTAGTACAATGGCAGGAACAATCTAGGTGAAAGGTTAGGTGATTACCCAGGCCTATATTGGGGTACATTACAAATCCTTAAAAAACCTGTTGAATGACAGCCCTCTTGGACAGCAAGAAAACATTATTTGGTATGCTATTATTAAAGCACCTGATGGTATGGATTGATGGTATAGCATCTTTGCCACTGGAACTAAAAGATTTTAGGGCACAGTGATATTATAGCTTTTGCTGCCTGATCTCCAAAGACCTACTTAGGCAACAACTTATATAATTGCCTATTCAAATGAAAAAAATTAAAAATAAATGTACCTTCTTCTTTGCCGCACCTCTCTCCTCCGTCTTCTTCTCTTCTGCACCGGAAGCACCCAGGCTACCGAACTCTCCCAGCCAATCACAACGCTGATTGGTCTGAGCGGCCCGTTCAGCCGCTCAGGCAGTACCTGGGAGGCTGGGCATGTTCTCCACTAGGCTGTATAACACAGCCCAGTGGAGAACATGCTAGGGGCGCATGACTGTTAGGACGGCCCCAGAGGGCCGACCAAGCCGTCATGTACACTTAGGGAGGGAGTGCAAATCGCTCCTGCTCCCTCTGATGGCGGGGAGCCTAGCCCAGCCCCACCCGACATGGCTGGTGTTACAAAGAAAAATAACATGATAATAACTTATCATAATTTTATTTTTATTTTCCACTGTTTAACAAGCAGTGGGACAATGCCCCTCCGACTTAGCGGAGGAGCCGCCACTGGTCCTTTTGCCTATGGGGTCCTAATCTCATAATTTTGCGTCAGAAAGTACAAATCATTTTACCTGGTCTGAAAAGACTTAATCTAAGCTCTTAATGAGTCACTTGGTACTTACAGCTATAGAACCACTACAGATATATTTTGGAACCTATATCTTATTGTGTGTAAGATTACTTTATGTGATTCCAATTACGACTGGTAACTATTTTGGCTTTATTCCCATGGCTGTCTAAGTAAGGTCTAACTAAACAAAGCAAACTAAGTACAATCGACAAGGAGTCTTTATTGCATTGTAGAAGCCATTTTATTTCATGTTCAGTTTTGTGACACTTAATAAGGAACTTGCAAAAAGTCCGATGACCTGTGCTGAGCTTGCAGTGACGGAAATCATGAGACTATTCATCATACGTGTAAACTACCTCTTTGCTTCTGTTGCAGAACATTTAATCAAAATCGAAATATAGCTACATGTGTGTTGTTAATTAACAATTGGATACATATTTGGGAAGTGCCGATTGGCTGTGGTATTTATACAAAATGTATCAAAGGTAAAAAAAACATGTGAATCATTGTACTTTAGGTCAGCCACTTATTGAAGCTCTCCTCACGCCACCACATTATATAAAGTTACACTATGAAATCTTACTGCCTATTTGTTTAATTAATTATTGGGCTCCTAAAGAATAGTCTGCATATTTGTCCTTCTTTGACTGATGCATGGAAGATATACCTGAGGGATACGCTGAGGACTAATAATATTTGTACAGCGATTAGAACACAGGAATTTCTGGGCAAAGGCAGTAATAACAGGATATTGGCCTGTATAATAAAGCTCCTTAATACTGCACTGAGAGAGTTAAAAGATACAAATCTAAATGGATGTAATTAGATGTTGCTGCAAGAGGACTATTATCTGTAATCAATATGTTTTAAACTTTATGTCTAGAGGGCCTAAAGCTGGAACGTCTTCAATTGTGAAGTTGCATTTGAGATTGATCTTTAATATAAAAATCCACCTTGCAATTTAATGTTGGTATTAAATTAATTTGAAACAGCACATCACAAACTATAATCATCTGCCAAACACATTTGGCTTTGTATTATTTCTTATGACTTGTTTCAGTTCATTCGGTAGATGCCAAATCGTGTCCTATTTTTTTGTGGTTTTAATTTTATTGCTGCTTCTATTCTTAATATTAGTATTTTTGCTAAAATAGGTTTAACCCCTTCGGTGCTCATGACGGAACCATTACGTCATAAGGACAGGGGAGCGAAATCCCTCTGCTACAAACAGCAGAGGGATTTCCATTTTTTGGGGGGGCCTCGGGAATTTTCAATCAAATGACGATCGTGTGCATGGCGCGATGTCGTCATTACATTGAAAACAAAACTGAAACTTAGTTTCAATGTTTCTGTGCTCGTGGGGCTATCTGAGCCCCCCAAGCACCGAAACACTGGAGAGAGGTATCGTTGGAAAGGGGAGAATCTCCCCTTTCTAATGGTACCCTCCCATAGTGGATCCCTGCTTGGGGATCGCCTCAGGAAGGCGATCCCCAAGCAGGGATCCACCCACTAGCCACCAGGGAAGGGGGGAGCAGCCCCTTGGGCAAGGGCCTTTGTTCCCCCCCATTTAATTTTGCCAGACAGCCTTACTGCCCCCCCCCCGGGAGAAGATGGCAGCTGTAGTTCCCAATCTGCCTCCCCAGGGGGCGGCAAAAAGCACCCTAGATGCCAGAGTTTTTTTTTTTTTTATAGGCCAGGGGTGGAGGCTGCCCAGAAAGGCATGCCAAAGCTCCCACCCTACCCCCTCAAAGAAGGAATAAGACTTTCTGCCCCCCCAGGAAGCAGATGGGGGCAACAGCCCCTGATCTGCCCCCGGGAGGGGGGGGGGGGGGGGGCAGAAAGCACACTAGGCCCCAAGGATTTTTTTTATATATATATACGTAGGGGTGGGGGTTGCCCAGAATGGAAATGCAAATACCCTCACCCCCCCCCCCCCAAAAAAATGCTACAGTCTTTCTTTCCCTCCTGGGAGGTAGATGGGGCAACAGCTCTAGGGGGGGCAGAAAGCCCACTAGGCACCAGGGATTTTTATTTTTCCAAAATTTGGTGCGGGGGCTGCCCAGAATGGGCATGCCAATGCCCGCACCCCCCAAAAAAATGACACAGTCTTTCTGCGCCCCCCCCTCAGGAGGCATTTGGGGGCAGTAGCCCCTGATCCGCGACCCCCCCTCAGGAGGCATATGGGGGGGCAGAAAGTCCACTAGGCCACAGGGATTTTTATTTTTTATACACAGGGGTGGGGGCTGCCCAGAATGGGCATGCTAATGCCCCTACCTCCAAAAAAATTACCGCAGTCTTTCTGCCCCCCCCAGGAGGCAGAAAGCCCATTAGGCACCAGGGGTAAATGTTTTTCAAAATTCAGGGGTGGGGGCTGCCCAGAATGGGAATGCCAATACCCCCACCCGCCTCAAAAAAGATGTCACTGTCTTTCTATCCACCCCCAGGAGGCAGATGGGGGAAAATGTGTTTTTTCCAGCTAAATTTTTAGTTTGCAGGGGATTCTGGGTAGGAAAACGTTGGGGACCTACGCAAGCCATACCTTGCTGGACTCTCCCGGGTGTCCAATTTTCAGAAATGTGTGGGTTTGGTAGATTTCCCAAGATGGCCACCGATCCCGGGGCCAAAAGCCCAGGTGCCACCCCTTGCAAAACCTGGTTGTTTTGTGCTAGGTTTTTTTGATGTCTCCTCAATACGTTTTTGGCCCTTGCCTGTCGCTGGTACTTGACCCACCCACGCGAGTGAGGTACCATTTTTATCGGGAGGCCTGGGGGAATGCTGGGTGGTAGGAAATTTGTGGATCCATGTTGATTCCAGAATTTCCCACACAGAAATTTGAGAAAAAAGTGATTTTTTTCAGCAAAATTTGAGGTTTGCAGGGGATTCTGGGTAGGAAAACGTTGGGGGGCCCATGCTAGCCATACCATCTGGGTTCCCCTGGGTGTCTAGTTTTCAGAAATGTGTGAGTTTGATAGCTTTCCCAAGATGGCGCCGAGCTCAGGGCCAAAAACCCAGGTGAGTCCCCTTGCAAAACCTGGTTGTTTTGTGATGTCATTTTGATGTCTCCTCAATACATTTTGGGCCTTTGCCTGTTGCGGGAACTTGACGCACCCACGCTAGTGAGATACCATTTTTATCGGGAGACCTGGGGGGAGTGCTGGGTGGTTGGAAATTTGTGGATCTACGCAGATTCCAGAACTTTCCACCACAGATATGTGAGGAAAATGTGTTTTTCTTTTTTTTTTTATACAAAATATGAGGTTTGCAAGGGATTCTGGGTAACAGAACCTGATGAGAGCCAAAAATGTATAGGTTTGCTAGGTTTCTCTAGGTGCCGGCAGAGCTAGGGTTCAAAATATACAGCTAGGCACTTTGCACAAAAAAGGGTAAATTTTCACTGTGAAAATGTGGTGTGTCCATGTTGCGTTTTGGGCCGTTCCTTGTTGCGGCCACTAGGCCTACCCACACAATTGAGGTACCATTTTTCTCAGAAGGAAGAGGGGAATGCGGGGTAGATGGAATTTTGTGGATCCACACAGATTCCAGAACTTTCCACCATAAAAATGTGAGGAAAATGTGTTTTTTTTTTTTTTTTTTTGTTTTACAAAGTTTGAGCTTTGCAAGGGATTCTCGGTAACAGAGCCTGATGAGAGCCAGACAAGTCACCCCATCCTGGTTTCCCCTGGGCGTCTACTTTAAAGAAATGTATAGGTTTGCTAGCTTTCCCTAGGTGCCAGCAGAGCTGGGGTTCAAAATCTGCAGGTAGGCACTTTGCAAAAAATGGGTCAGTTTTCACTGTGAAAATGTGGTGTGTCCACGTTGCGTTTTGGGCCGTTTCCCGTTGCAGGCACTAGGCCTACCCACACAAGTGAGGTATCATTTTTCTGGGAAGACTTTGGGGAATGCGGGGTGGGTGAAATGTTGTGGATCCATGCAGATTCCAGAACTTTCCACCACAAAAATTTGAGTAAAATGTGTTTTTTTGACAAAGTTTGACGTTTGCAAGGGATTCTGGGCAACAGAACCTGGTGAGAGCCAGACAATTCACCCCTTCCTGGATTTTCCTGGGTGTCTAGTTTTAAAAAATGTATAGGTTTGCTAGGTTTCCCTAGGTGCCAGCATAGCTAGGGTTCAAAATCTACAGCTAGGCACACTGCGAAAAAGGGGCAGTTTTCACTGTGAAAATGTGGTGTGTCCACGTAGCGTTTTGGTCCGTTTCCTGTTGCGGGCTCTAGGCCTAGCCACACAAGTGAGGCACCATTTTTCTGGGAAGACTTTGGGGAATGCTGGGTGGGTGGAATTTCGTGGATCCACACAGATTCCAGAACTTTCCACCACAGAAATGTGAGGAAATTGTTTTTTATATTTTTTTTAACCAAGTTTGAGGTTTGTAAGGGATTCTGAGTGACAGCACCTGGTGAGAGCCAGTCAAGTCACTCCATCCTGAATTTCCCTGGTTGTCTAGTTTTCAAAAATGGATAGGTTTGCTAGGTTTCCCTAGGTGCCGGCAGAGCTAGGGTTCAAAATCTACAGCTAGGCACTTTGCACAAAAAGGGTCCGTTTTTACTGTAAAAAAAAAAACCAAAAAAAAAAGCGTGTCCACGTTGCGTTTTGAGTCGTTTCCTGTTGCGGGCACTAGACCTACCCACACAAGTGAGGTAAAACTTTTATCGGGAGACTTAGGATAACACAGAATTGTAGAACAACTGTAATTACCTATTGATATTCGATGCATTTCTGCCTTCCAAATGAAAGAAAATGTGTAAAAAAGAAGTCACTTTGAAAAATGTCCTATAATTCTCATGCGGTTATGGGAACTCACAATTTTGGAAATGTGCAAATAGCTACTGTTTCTAAACTCTATATTTTGTTCCAATTTCAGAAATACATAGGTGTCTTCCATACCGATTTTTCCTTGTATATAGTTTCCCAAATTAATTGCTATATAACCGGTACATAACAAAAAACCATTGCAAGACGCTGCTCAGTTATTGGCTCTGGGTTTGTTGGGTTCTTGGTAAACCTACAAGTCCTATATATCCCCACAACCAGAAAGGTCCAGCGGATGTAACGGTATATTGATTTCAAACAGCTGTCATAATTAGAAGAAGTTACAGATGAAAACGTTGGAGCAAATGGCTGTTTATTTCAACTAATTTTCAATGTTTCCTATATTCAACTGTTAGTTTCTAAAAAGAAACCTTGAAGGATCTACACAAATGACCCCTTGCTAAATTCAGAATTTTGTCTACTTTTCTAAAATGTATAGCTTTCCCGGATCCATCATTACTTTCATACCCATTTCTACCATTAACTGGAAGAAGGTTGAAAGCACGAAACATAGCAAAAATAGGCTATGTCCCAATAAAATGCCAAAACTGTGTAAAAAATGTTGGTTTTCTGACAAAAGTCTGTCAGACCCTGAAACCTGGGAAATGGTAATTTCAGCCCCACAACCCCTTTGTTGATACCATTTGCAGGGGGAAAAAACAGACGCTTTAATTTGCAGTACTTTTTTCCCATTCCTCCCCACCCCCCAAAAAATATTTAGCTGTATTTTGGCTAATTTCTGGGTCCCCTCCAGGGGAATTCACAAACCCTTTAGAATCCTCATGATGTTGGAAAAAAAAGGACGCAAATTTGGCGTGGATACCTTATGTGGTGAAAATGTTCCAAGGGCCTAAGCGCAAACTACCCCAAATAGCCCAAAAAGGCTTAGCACAGGTGGGAGGGGGGTTCTAGCAGCAAAGGGTTTGAACAGGAAAATACCTTTAATAAAGGGATTTTACAAACATTAGTGAGGCAGACAGCGACTGCAAGAGCTAGACCACTCCATCCCTGATGTAAAAGCAAATTTCCATGAAAAAATGAAACAATTCAGATTTGGCTATGTTGTTAATGGTGAGATCGTCAAAAGGAGATTACCAGATTACATAGCATTCAAAAAGGAGTGGGCAGAAGAGAATGGGGGAGTGGGTTGAGGAAAATGGTCACTGTGCAGCTCTTATTGAGCAGCAGCAGGTTGTGTATGCCAACTCCCAGAATCACCACTCTAAACAATTTAGAAACACTGAGATGTTGCAAGTTACACCACATCTATTGTTGGGGAGGCAGATTGCAATATTTAGAAGTGTGTCATCAGTATGCATAAACTAACTAATGTGGGTCCTGTCCAAGATGTGTAGAAAGCACTGAATAGTAAAGGGCACAAGGCTGATCATTGGTGCTTTTGACAGGAGCCTACTCTGAACCAACTGGTTTGATGGTAAAGAAAGGATTTGGATCATGAGAGGGCTGTCACACCTCTAGAACAAAGTTATTAATGGCAAACAATGAGGGCTTCACCGGTCCTTTGTACTGAATGCTATAGAGATATTGGTTAAGAATTAAGAAGTTATTTTCTGATGGTAATAATGACAGTTTTTAGCCTCTCAAAGTGGGAGAAAGCTAGACAGGGAGTCACTAAATATGGTGTTTACAAATGTGTTAGAAGTTCAATTGGCATGATAATGTCAAGGACTTGAATCAGATTAGAATCCAGAGAAAGGTTGAGAGACAAAATCTCTGGGACATCATTAGATTTTTTTGACTGATATTAGCGAGAACATTAGCAGACAGGTGTGAGGAACTTGCACGCTTTGTAGTGGCTGTATAAAGCAGGAAAACTATGTTTAATGGTGCATGTTACAAACATCAGAAAATGCAGCAGATGGTTTTAGCTGCCTGCCTTATTGATGTAGCCCTCTGAGACAGCTGGAGATAGGAGGGAAGAGGATCAACAGTGATAATGCTACCTTAAAGCATGTTTATTCTGTTGCAGAGCAGCTGAAATGATGGTGCAGCAAAAAGGGGATCTGGGTGGTCAAACGAGCCACCATCAATTCAAGGTAATTTCTTAGTAGTTCGATCGACAATTTAGCTAAAACAACAATTCAGGACTAGAAATATATTTTTTTGCTTGAAGGAAAACTTATTTGTACTTGTGATATTGGAAATGCATGCTAGTCTAGTCTCTTCGATGCATGGCTTTTCCACAGCACTTCCAGGTCATGTCTTTGTATTTAGGAATCCAGAGACCAACATAAAAGTATTTGTTGAACAATCGAACATTTTAACTTTTGTTGAGGGGACAAAGTCAAATTGTCAAGAGGATAGGTTTTCATCACTGAGAAAAGATGGATTCAAGTTGAACTGTGGGAAGCAGGATACAGAACTGGTACTGCCTGGAGTGTTCCGATTTTCGTAGACTAGGCCACTCTGATTTCCTTAGATGTAAAGGTGATGCTCAGGTTATACTAATTTTATAGTCTGAAGCACAACTAGGGTAAGATGAGAGAAAGAATGGGACTGAAATCAAGAAGTACCAATATTTAAGAATGGGACTGAAATCAAGATATGCAAATATTCTGTATCTGGGAGAAAAGCTGGAGAGAAGTGTTGGTGGAATCCCGTCAGTTAAGTGAAACCAAGGTTAATTCCCCCTACATCTGTGTGTAAGAGGATCATATTGTCAAGATCTGAACCCTTACTGAATGACAACCATTCCAAAAACAAGAGTAGTGGAGAATGTTTTCAAACACTATAAGGGAAAGAATCAAGGTGTTATTTAAAGGCATGTGAACAATGAGGCAGACTAAGAGGCAAATGTATGTGCTCAAAGGACTTGTAATTGTGGCTGTTGAATTTCTTCACAAAAGTCTGGTAAATTTCACCAATCTCATTACCATGGCCCATGCAGGATTTTCAGGAGGAACATGCTATCAGAATGCTGTATGTTGCTAATTGGTAGCAATCATAAGTCCTTGAATCATATTTCAGCAAAGGCCAGTAGATGAGGAACAAGGTTTTCAAAGGCAATTCTCATCCTAACAGCATTTCCGATTGCATAACCATCATTTAGAAGGGTGCTTCTGAAGGTGGCTGGTTCCAGGGACAAGAAGGGGGAAGCAGTTGGGCACTAAAATGGCATGTGGCTGAAACCGGCATGCTGCAAGAATCCAATTCATTGTGCATCAAATGAAAGTGGCAGATAGGGTCCTTTAAGAGACCTTGAATCAGCTTTTCTGGATGGGCTTTTGCCTTTAGGGGATCATTGTGGAATCAAGGAGCACAGAGAAGAAACTGAGATTGATTAGTGGGAGAAAGGCCTACAAAGATTCTGGTTATGGGAGTTGCAGGGTGGTATAGTGGGTTGGGGACCTCAAAGCACAGTGTCTTGAAGCTACATAATCTGGGATTTAACAAAAAAGAATGTGTTGCATTGGTTTCAACTATGCTGTCGCCATAGTTGTAAAAAGTAGCAGGGAGGATGATCGGGAATCCTTCCCTAACTAAGATGAAGTCTTCGGCCACTCTGAATCCCCCATAACAGGCAGCGGAGGAAGACAATGGGGTGGGTAGTTAGAGTTTGGTGGGTGTCCTGAATGCCCTAAAATGAATAGCCATGTATACACTCTAAATACAGCAAACAGGACATCCACCAGTTCTTGGCAGGTGTCTTGCATCAGCCAAACTCCAAATAACCGCATATGATGTTGGCTAAGAGTGTGGCTGCACGTTTGCAGGACAGGATATGGTGTGTTCTGCCCTAGTGGCACTGTAGTAGGAGTCAAGTAACATGCCTGTAATCTCTTATGTAAGGCAACCAAACAACACCATGTATTTCTTACACACATTTCTGATACTCTTATTGTGCTGAAGGATGGTGTCTGAAAAAACCTTTTCTACCACAAGTTTGCTTACAAACAAATGACTGTCAAACCTCCCAAAAATTAAATCCATAACAGATTAGAAAAAGTACTACTGTCAAATATTGCTTAAGGAAATTGTGATCCAAGCTGTTTTCTTTAGACGATAATTACTATGTGTTAGACCTGTCAGCCCTTTGGGTGGTCCCTCCTCATCATTATTTATTTTGTCCCACTTTTGCCTCAAACCCTGTTATAATTTTTCCTTTTTGGGAACCACCAGACTTTTTAGTGTTGATGCAGGGTCAGGGAGCCATTTTCCCTACCCCTGGAACTTCTGTCTGAGGGCCTGAGACACAAAATGGTGGCCACCCATTGTCACCTGTGACATCACCAGAACCCACTGGAGGTTTCTAGAACCTTCTGTAACATTCTAGAACCCTGTGACAGTGGGAGGCAGTTTAGAATGTTGGGAGGCCATCTCAGGGTGGCAGTTGGCAACTGACTGGAGAAGAGAGGGGACAGATATAGAAGGAGGTCGGAGTAAGGCAGCAGGGGTGGAAACCAGTGCTTGGAGTGGGGTCCAGAAACCCACCCTTGATGCTAGTCCCTACTGACCAAGCCCAGCCTAAAGCCCTGTGTGGGACCAAGACCAGAAGAACCATCTTAAGGAGCTGAACATTTGAAACAGGCCTTAAAAAGGAAGAACAGCAAGTTCCTGACCTGTTCAGTGGTTTCCTCCTGGAGTCCTGACGTCGAGAAGCCTGGAGACCTGGGGCCTGAGGTAGAGAAGCGGCGCTGACAGAAAGCAGACGTCGTACCCGGAGCCGCCAGAGGTCGAGTGAGGGCGCCGACGAGGTCGTGGAGAGGCGCCGGAGGTCGAATGGAGATTCACCCGAGGTCGAGGTGAGGGCGCCGACGGAGGTCGTGAAGCGCGCCGGAGGTCGGGAGTGGAGATCGCACTCCAGAGACACCCGGAAGCGGGGAGGCCGTGTCCCTGCGACGCCGGAAGGCGACATCGAGTCGATACCGCCCAGCGACATCGAGTCGAGACCGCCCAGCGACATCGAGTCGAGACCGCCCAGCGACATCGAGTCGAGATCGCCCAGCGACATCGAGTCGAGACCGCCCAGCGACATCGAGATGAGGCCGCCCAGCGACATCGAGCCGGAGCCGCCTCACGACATCGACACGGCACCGAGCGGAGCCGATCATCGTGAAAAGGGCAGTTAGTGGGGGCGTCTGAGGCCCCGTGGAGCCCTAAAAGACCATTCTAGGGGCTAGAGGGGTGTTAGAACCAGCCTGGGAGTGCCAGGGGTGAACTAAGACTGGTGCAGTGACATCTGTGAGGGGCTGTGTAGTTTGGAGGGCCAGATCTTTAGGTTACCCTGGTTCTGCCTCAGCTTAGGCCCCAGCCTTGACCAATCTAGGTGGGACACCCCCATGCCATCCAAATGACCACAAGCTGTGTATGGGCAAAGTAAGTCCAAGTTACCTCATGAAAGTGATCTGATCTATACTGTCATTGATTGCTTTTCCTTATTTATTGAAGGTGCTTTATTTATTGTCTTCCACTAGTTTATTCCTGCATTGTATTTATTGTCTGACTGTATTTATTTGCCGTCTGTATTTATTGCACAACTATTTATTCTTTGCTTAATGAGGATCTGAACCTATTTATTGAAATTCCAAAGTAGCATTGTTTATTTGACCTGCTCTTTTAAAGGGAAATCCTATTGTATTGTATTTGTGTTATGAAACCTGCAACTAAGAGAAAATAAGATAAAGACATATATATTTTCAACTTGACTTGCATAATTTTTACGGTGTAGTGTCGTCTTTGGAACGGATGAACGCATGGTTATTGTGAGGGTGTGACGTACGCTTAACACGGTGCCTGACCCCCAACCGCTCGAGCCAAGCTACCACTGTGCTGGGAACCTGGTGACTGCTAACCTGGTTGCCCGGTTTCCAACACTATGGTCCTGCAAGTTTTCATCACCAGTTATACACTTGGAAGAGCACTTATATTTTCAACACGCCAAATTAGACGTTTCAAGAAACAACTCAAATCAAATGGCATTAAAGGCTATTACACATGTTTCTGCTTCCTGGGGAAAGACAATAAAGATAATGGTAACCATACATAGGTTCACCCAATGTAGTGGGATAGATATAAGATAATAACCATTTATTAAGGGGGTTCAATTATATCTTACCAAACATGTGCCCACCCCATTTTAGATCATGGCTTCATGACTTCATCATCTATCCTTGAGGGTCTGATGATTGAAAGGAAGAGAGATTTTATCTCAAGCACAATTTGTTAGGACTAATGGGCGATCCTTTGACCCAAGTACTGCACCTGCCAACTAATGTGTTTAACAGCCCATAGATCAAAGGACACTGCTTGAGGAGAGCTAGAATAGCCCAAGGGTGTGATGGACTGTGAAACTATCAACAGTCCTGGTGACCGACATCATTGCTTTAACCACCTCACGGTGGTCCATGTGGTAGCTGGTCGATGCATACTTCTCTCATGAACACAGATCATGCAATATTGTATATACATGCAACTTACTGCTTTCAATGCACCAATATTTTGTTCCATTTTTTTGTTTTCTTCACTTAGTTTGAGAACACGGTCTGAAATAGACTGCCTTGGGTGCATGGAACTGTCAAACTGATGGAACATATTTCTCCAAAACCTGTAGCAAAGAGAAGCATGTTTACTGCTTTATTCACAACATTTTAAAGAGCAAGCAGTTAGAATATATGAGAAACAACTTACTTAAAGTTAAATGGTACTGTGATGGGCTCCAAAACTGTAAGACTTTGAGAATAATTGGAGTTGTAAAGAGGATTCAAATACTTTTCCTGGTTGCTTAAAAGAAATGGCCACAAGGAACAGGTCTTCTCCTTTAACCTGAGAAAAGACAGAAAGATGGAAAAACACAACACTACAAGTTAGGCATTTCAACGCAACTGATAACAGTTTAGTCAACCAAGAAACCAACTTGTTAGTGCATCAATAAAAATTAAACATGCTAATGTAACAAGAGATATATAGATCAAGCTAAGACTCACAAGAGTTTCACAGGACGAATTACATAAAATAAACCAATGTACATAAAAAAGGACATAATGATGGCAATGGGATTCCCTTAGTGTTGATTGCCTCAACATCACCCCTATTCTAAAGCTTAACCAACATGCACCAATAACAACTTTGTCCCTTTTGATATCAGTGGGTGGAGATGTGGGGTGAAATTAAATCTGGAGCCCTTTTTATCCCCCCAACATCAACAAAATGGGAGTGATTGAGTTGGGTTTAAACACGCAGAAACAGCTATGTTTGTTGTATGTATTCCACAGATAATAATATTATTATTACTAGTATACCTGCACAAGAGAACTAGTGGTCTAGGTAAAAAGCTTTCCTTTGCCACAATGGAGTGTTCTCCAGGTTCACATGATTGCACAAAATGGCAGAACTGTGTGAAGTAGAAGAGGCTTGCATAGGTACAGGTTCCATCAAAAGGTATTTAAGATAGTCTGACCTTGCTGGGTCTTCATCCAAGACTTACAAATCCAGACAGGAATGAATGGCACAAGAGAGAACAAAACAGCCTGCTACTGACTTGCATTTGACTCATACATTCTGGGATTAAACTGAAGTACCATTTTACCAGTTCCTAACAGAATTTAATGTAACACACAAGTGACTTGGATTTGCCGAATTCACAGACAGCATTTTCTCAGCCAGAAGAACTAAACACCTCAAAAATCTCAGTACTGTAGTTGCAAAGGGTGGTTCTAGGACTGGCACTAGGTAAAATGCCCTCCACTCTCTGAGGGATATGAGTGGAAAAATCTGGTAAACAAGGTGGAACTCGATAATCACACTGAGCATATAACGTACACAGGCCTACAGACATTTATCTATGTAAGTAAATATCAACAGCTCTCCAATGGAAATCTCTTATAATTTTGAGAAAACCAATATACTAGTAAACAGAAAAGCAACTTTCCAAGAACTAACTTTAAGATCACACTTAGGATCAATGAGAGGTTGCAGCACTTTTACTGATGCAACATTATGCTTACATATCGGAGCAGGAAAACACTTCCAAGTAATTCGGTGGAATAGATCTAGCCCCTCCACCGCTTTTGGGGCATGATCCCTTCGACATGTGTGATGTGAGATTACTGGAGCAGTGCAAGGAGTACCCCTTTCAGCTGAAGATATGCATGTATGCAATAGCAGTTGACAGTGGCCTCCATGCTGCAAATATTCCAGGATGTTATGAAATATATCCGGGGGGGTCATTGGCTCAAGCAGGTATCCCCTCTCCATGATTATCATAGAGAGGAAAGCATGTCTGGGACCCAGATGTGCAGGGGAGTATTTACTAGGACCTGGCAGGGAAAGGGGCGGGGAACCAGCACACTGGATTGATATAACTGAGATGAGAAAATAAGAACAGTAAACAACAAACAAAGATAATACTCCGGACATACATAAGGCCAGCGGCCAACTGTCCAAACTGATTAACATATTCATCTAATGGGGGCCAGGGGGAGAGAGATGTTGCAGCAAGTCATGAGACTGGGCTCTTGAGATGAAAAGTTGTTGAAAGCAGCGAACCCTGCATGGTAGAGGATGAGTACTCTGACGTCCCCCTTGACGATGAACGTGGGTGAGTAGGAGTAATGACAGTGGCAATTCCCCTAGGGGCATAGCCCAAGGTGGGCACAAGCCGTGTTCCTGGGTTACATGGGCGAAGACTCAGCATGTGTATGGCAAGTCCCTGAAGGGTGCGGTTAAGAGACTGCCCAAGCCCAGGGGGCAGAAAAGTAAATTTGTGAGGTTTGATTCCCGGTGGAGTCTAGGCGGACGGCGAGGTCAGGCATTATATGAGGCCATCGGCTGCCAGGGAGGAGGTGATGGATGGGGGTGGAGAGGTCGAACCACCTGTGGTGGTGAAACAGAATCCAAATGAGAGGAGGAAGGCGACTGTCCATCCTCAGATGTATCTGAGGGAGAATACGGATGGTCCCCCGCAGGATCGTGATAGGTCGCTGCAGCGTCTAATGCGGACTGGTGGCTATCCCAGGGAACTGGCCCATTGTCCTCAAGATCGCAGAAAGCAACTGCCCTGATGTAGGATGGGTGTTTACAAGTCAGTTGTCTCGTGCTTGGGGGATCTGTGTTCTCCACCCAGTCCCGGGCCTCGGATGGTTCTGAAGAGAAGTATGTATTGTTGTTCAGGATGAATTTGAAGGCGAACAGCAGAGCATATTTGAGCCCCAGTACACGGAATTTGCGCTTGGACCCCCAGAAAAAAATGCTCTGTGATGTTGGACCATCAATGTGTAGTCCTGAAATTTGAGGATGGAGTGGTTGTCGTGAAGTGTTAGGTTTGTCTGTCGAACCATCCTGAGGATTGTGTCTCAGTCTTTGAAATGCAGACGATTGGTTACGATCGGGCACAGGGGAGCCTCAGGTGGAGGGAGGGCCCACTTGCACCGCCACCAATACTGTCCAACTGGGTTGGGCAGCATAAGCAGCCCGGTCACACCTGGTCTACAAACGCCCCTTAAGTGGACAGGGGGGTACTCAAGACACTGTGTCATGTTTGTTGCCATGTGGGGCCCAGCAGGCCAAGCAGTGGTGCTCCAGGAACAACAGGCCTTAGGCCAGCTAGGCCCAGTTAAATCCAGGGAGGAAGGTTGTGCATTAAAGATGGGGCCAGCTTCCCCACCACTGGTGCTGATCTGCTGGGTGGGGTAGCACAAGCAGACATCCATGCCTGGTTTCTGTTGTCCCCAGGTAGGCTGGGGTTGGGAGGGCGTAAGTCGCTGTTCGCCTCTGTTGTAGGCTGCAGTGGAGCACTGTGTGGGGACACATATATCTATTGATGGGGTCCAGGGTGGTCCGAGTTTCAAGGGAAATAGGGCTAGCCAAAGAGGGCAGGGGACCCTGGGCATAGTCACCAAAATAGCAGCTAGAGAGTTTCAGTGAGCTCCAGGAGGCAAGGGAGCAGTCTGGACCCCCGTTCCCTGGGCTGGTGCAGGAGAAGGCCAAAACACGGTATCTGGGGAAGTTCTGCCCTAATCACAGTGTTGCAGAGTCCCGCACCCATGTTCCCGCAGCCAGACTCCCGGCATAGTCACCCGGGCACCTCACTGCCCCCCACTTACCACCGGGTCTGTGCTCCTACCTCTGAGAGTCTGGTGCATCCGATGCCCAGTCGAGGACCCCACAGTTGGTAGGCCTCGTGGCCCCGGTCCTGCCGGACTGTGGAAGATTCTCTCCCTGTGGAGGGGGACTCACCGCCACAGTACATCCTCTGAGGGTGGCTCACAGGGATCCTGTAGCTCTCTCCCTCAATTTGCAAAGGTGAGGGTTGCCTGTTGCATGATATATGGGGCGAATTGAGAGTATGGAGCACTCCACTCACACGTCCGCCTTGTTGGCCACCCCCGCCATGTCCCTCAACTCAGCAAAAGTTTTCAAGTTGTTACTAAGTAGTAATACTTCTATCTTGCCACAATTAAGGAAGAGCCAGTTTGTGTGAAGCTAGAATTTTAAAGTTTTAAGGAAATTAGTTAGCTTATCAGGGTTACCAGCCTTAATGTTAAGATACACCAGTTATGTCATATGAATACAGATGTTACACAATCCCTCTCTATTTAATAAGCTGTGCTAATGTATGCATGTAACAATGAAGGGCCTGTATGAAAAACCTGAGGTATACAAAATTCTAATGATGAGGATTCTGAGCAGTAGTTTTCAAGTTTCACATCTTGTGTATGGTTTCAATGTTGATTTTAGCCATGTTTAAGCTGTGCCAGAAATACTGAACCACTTTTGCAAGAAGAATCCTATGGTCCAAGATATTGAAGACCACCAGCAGGACTAACAATATGATTGCCACAGACTGGTGTTGCTCGGATATGATTTCACCTTAAATAAATGAAAAGACAAGAGGCATTTGGCAAAACGGGAACAAGTTGGTTTAATTAGAACTGGCACTGCGGTCTGGTTAGCAGGCCTCAGTGCACTGTCAAAGTCGAAAATCAAATGCTAGTAGCTAAAAAGGGGGACAAAGTGGGGGGACCCTGCAACAAAAGCCCAGTTTCCTAAAGTCTTGTATTTGTCAATGACCAAAAGCTTCAATTACTTTGTTTTAGAAGAAACGGTGGTGCGTTAATTGATCCAAATTTAGTTTTGTTAATAGCGATAATACTACAGCCATTTTGGATCTTTAAGAAGACTCCACTTGGGGGGAAGGGGGGGGGTGCATTGATTATGTAAGGTATATCTTCAACCAGAGCTTCAACACACTCCTTGACCTATCTGGCTTCATTTACAGAACATGATTGACTACATCACGAAAAAAGACAATTTCATATGCCTTAACTTTTGTTAGTGAACTGAGATAGACTTTTTAATTGGGTCCCAGCCAGATATTTTTTTTGGTCTATTATGAGGAGATCATCCAGCGGTGCCCAGGCGCAAATCCCTAATCACATCACGGATGGGGAATGGTTCAACCACTTCAGGAACTTGTACGCAGATCCTGAGGTTGTGGTAGACCAGCTCTCCACCCCTGGGATTACAGAAAGATCGCATGACCATGTCCTGTTCCCCAGCATTAAGGAGAAAGAGGTCCAAACCGCTATAGATAAGATTGTATCTGCCAAGGCATCAGGTCCTGATGGCATTCCGGGAGACCTTTTTAAAGCAAATCCAACAGGCTGGGCTGCGTTCTTTACCATTTATATTAACAGCCTATTGAGTGGATCCCCGGTGCCGGAGTCATGGAAGGGTGCAGAAGTAATCCCCATTTTCAAGAAGGGCCTAAGGGGTGACCCGGCGAATTATCGCCCTATCAGCTTAATCGACTCGGGTCAGAAGCTGGTTGGCAGGGTTCTTTTGGAGAGGATACATTCCTGGGTGGATGAGGAAGGGATTTTAACCAAGTTCCAGGCGGGTTTCAGGGCATGCACCAGCACCATTGACCAAGCTTTCAGGTTAATGCTTCTTCATTGGAAGACGGTTTCTATCGGCAAGGGTGCTTTATACCTTGCGTTCATTGACCTTAAAACCGCCTTTGACCTGGTCCCCCGCGACCGTTTGTGGTCAATCTTGGAGGAGCTGGGCATCCCTTCCTACATTTTGAAACTCCTCATCCGAATGCACGAAGAGAACTATGCCTGCATCAGATGGGGATCACAGGGCCAGAAAACAAATAAAATCCCAGTGAATAGAGGGGTTCGGCAAGGGTGTGTCATGGCGCCAACACTTTTTACGCTATTTGTCAATGGCGTGGTCTCTTTTTTGCTTGAAGTTGAAGCGGATGTTCCCGCTTTGGCGGGCGATAAAGTTCCAGCACTTCTTTTCGCAGACGACACCCTGTTAATATCAAAAACTCCGTCTGGCTTACAGAAGTTGCTACAGCGCTTCTCTTTGTTTTGTGAGCGCAGAGGCCTCGTCATCAACACCACCAAGACTAAACTCCTTTATTTTAATCCCTCAAAATACTCTGGTTCCACTCTGACCCTAGAGGGGAAACCATTGGAGCGTGTCAGAGAGTTTGACTATCTGGGAATCAGAATCTCTGACAGGCTCAGATGGCAGCCTCATATAGATAAAATGGCACTTAATCTGAAAAGAGTAACTGGTGCTTTGGGCAAGGAATTTCGGACCTCCACTTCCAAACCTATTACCCCAGTGCTAAACATCTATGCAGCAAAGGCTGTGGGTAGTGCACTTTATGGCGCCGAATTATGGGGCTACAGTTGTGTTGATTCACTGACTACCAATGAAAACAAGTTCTTCAGGGAACTTGTATCACTTCCCAGGGGTACCCCGACTAAACCACTCTTTAGTGATTTTGGCAGGCGTTCAATTAGGGATTTAGCCACCCTCCGCCCTCTGTTATACTGGGCGCGGCTGTGGCGAACCCCTGAGCTCTCTAATTATGCTGAAGGGCTCAGGGAGGTTATGAACCTACAAGGTGCCCATAAAATTGAGTGGCTTGTAAATACAAAAAAACTCCTGATTGCAACCGGCCTTATAACTGACTGGCCAGCGGGGGAACCTCTATCAAAGATTGAAGTTAAGCGAGCCTATTGGGCTTGGGTGGATGCCACGGAACAAAGAGACCCCAACATTGGAAGGTTGACAGAGGCTTTTTATCAACATAAGTCAACTATTCTTCTAGAACCATACCTTGACTTTATTACCAAGCCCAGGGACAGGTCACTTTTTATCCAGTTCAGGTTTGGGACGCTTCCAGTTCGCAACTATACTAGTAAGTGGAAACCCCCCCACAGGACCCCCCCGACTGCCCTTTCTGTCCTGGTGTTACCGAATGCGTCTTCCATCTTTTCTTTGCATGCCCAGCCTACCTATCACCTAGGACGAAATGGCTTAAACCTGCATGTCTACTGTTAGGAACAAGGGATCACATTGTTGCTATGCGAATCCTTAAAACCACCACTAATACCACCTTAGTCTGTGGAGTGGCGAAATTCCTAGGATGGGCATGGCTAATCAGGCAAAAATCTAGCAGGTCCAATTAAAACTTTTTTACAATATTGTTTTTAATTTTCAAAGCTGCAAAAATTTAATACATTTTTAGATATTTATTCCAAACTGTTTTTTTAACGACATGTTTTAAAAATAATGAATTTGTAATTGTTTTATGTGCTTTGTGCTTTTATGACATTACGTGTCGAAATAAAGCTTTGTTGATTGATTGATTGATTGATATTGGTATCCTTTCTACGTGGGTTTAAATGTCCTTTATTGTAAATAGAAATCTGCCAGTCTAAAGGCCTGGGAATGAACTACTCCTTCATCGTACTCGCTACTGAGTAGCATGCACTCTTTATATATTTGTAACAATTTGCTGGAAGAACTAGTGGCCGGGGAAATTTGCAAACAATATTATTTAGCCATTGTTTGTGGATTTCATGATTGTAATAGCTAGGTTATTCCCGGAATTAATGGAGTCTAATGAATTGAACCATTTGCACCCTTATGGTCTCTATTATGAGATTCGCCAGTCTCAAATAATCAAACAAACACATAAATAAAATAATATACATAGAGGGACTCTGGGTCAACCCTCTTCATTCACTGGCCTGTTCAACAGCCATTCATATTTTGCATAGGCTCATCACTACCGGCAGCATGGGGCAGTGGGTCAGCTCAATTCAGACACTGGTTCTCCTACAGTAGATAGCAACATTTTACCTGATCTCGTGTGCGCAGCAGTCAAAATGAAGTACATTGCAGTACCAGGGATGGTGGGTCCATACTTTACGCTGACAATCCTTTTTTCATTCCATTCTTCACCCTTTTTATTCTTTTTTCCATCTTTGTGTGTTTAAACTATGCCTTGAGGTTACAGTAAATCAAAGCTAATCGTACACATTTTTTTTTGTCAATAACTGCAACTATATGGCTACTGCCTATAGGTAGCAACATGTTTTTTTCTTCTTTTCGGAGCATATACTTGCAAAACAATGTGTAAACTTTGACCAGCGCATCAGCTAGCCAAGGCTGGGCCTACTTGCTTTGCCAATATTTGTTGTTTGACTGAAGCTAACTGCCTATTGTGCCATCTCTGATGAAATTCTTTTTAGGGACAAATTGGTGCATCATACAAAGTTCTCGGCTATATTAATTCAATTTGGAGAGGTAGAGGATGCTAAAGCAAGGGCTGCATATATTTGCTTAAATTGTATTCATGTTATGGTGTTAGTTAATGCAGGCAGTTTATGTCCGGTAATTGTGAGTGAGATGGTGATTGAAAACTAAATGAAAGAAGTAGGCCTTTTCACCTGGGTGTACTTGCCTCCAAGGCACCATTGTTATCCTATGGTCTTGTCAAAGCAGACGAGTCAAGTGGGACTCCTAGGGGCTTTCTGTACCACCCTGCGAGTCTATAAAAAGTAGGCTGCGTTACATCATTAAAATTACCTGATCGGATATTCAGCTGTTGATGAATTTATCTACTTAAAAAAAAAAAATAGCTTGTGATTGATAACTTGTTTACATTCAGTAGTGATTCTAGAAAGATACAACGTAGGTGCTCTCTGCTTAGAGCAATAAAATCAAGACTACTGTACACATTCGTAACTACAATTACAAAAGACAACCTTAGGCTACACATGGACTTGCATAAATATCTCTCCTGGTCAGATTGCAGCATGCTGTTACTGCTTTCTGATCTTTGAAGTTGGAAGTGCCCCCAAGCGGCCGAAATTACCTTCCCTGGATGCAATCATCTTAACCTTGCTGCAGGAATATCATAGCACATCATAGACGATGGCAGGCAACAAGCCCCATCCTGATTAATGTTGGCATATTCGGTGCTGGTCATCGACTTTCACTGTGAGATGTAAATGCAACCAGCCCTGTTCAACCTGTCACAATGACATTAATGAGAGGTTCATAGCAGGATCCTTCTGGAGGCAACCAGAGCCATGACCTGCAATCATTTGTACAATGATTAAATGATCCAGTGATTTATTGCATGAAATTAAATGACGACGCAAGAGCAGAAGCGCCTCACTTCTCAAACAGTTCCGAACACAAGCTGCATGCAGCTATAAAATGAAATTAAAACAGATGCTTACAGTCCAGTTATTTCCTTACATGCATTTGTTTCCAAAGATTTTTTTAATCCATAATTTAAAGCTGATGATCTTGAAAACATTTTTTTTACACAAATGGGACAACATGAGCCCTACCTCTACTTATATCTCAACACTTTGTTCTCAAGCATCTATTATCGAGTCTCTTGCATACCGCGACTTCTTGCATTTACTTTTTTCCAACGAGCAGTGAATTCTCCTGACAGAGAAAGAATTGAAACCTTGGCATTTTGTAAGAAATGCACCACTTTCTATCTTGGTTGACAGAAAGTAGCTGGCTGTATAAAGCCACGCTCTTTAATGATTTCATCCACGTTTTTTGATTGCGCGCCGTTCTGCAAATATAAGCATTCCTCCATCATGGCAGTTATTTCTGCAAGCAAGTTTAGATTTTTTCATGAACACTGTACCTCTGGACACTGGTACGCAAAAGCTGCTATAAGTTTAACTGACTGACGGATGACTTTTCGCGGGGTGTATGTTCATATTATGTTATGGCATGTGTTCTTTGAACGGTGCAGAATTTACCATTTGCGTGGCTTCCCGCAAGGGTATTCTCGGTAAGCAGTGTTGATGCCGATTGTAGGTATACTAGTGATTAGTCACCGGCTGAAGTCTCAGTGTCTCCCTGTTCCTTTGCGTGAATAAGTGTTCAGTGCTTTTATGTCTGTCTCCCCGTCTTAGAAATGAGTATGTGTGTTCCTCTGTCTTCTTTTGATGATGTTTCTCCACTTTCCATTGTTCATGTCCATCTATCAGAGTTAGCGTGTTTTCTGGTATATATTCTTTATTCGATAAAAAGTTCATCATAAAAGAAAACAATAAACGATACAATAAAATATAAAGCAAGGAAACATCGATCATACAATTCATCCAACAACTCCTGTTGCACCGTTATGATTAAAGTAAAAAAAAAAGAAAAACAAGGAGATCAGTGACAAACAGGGTAGGGACATCCAATCCAGAGTCTTTTCGCTGTTAAATAACAAGGGGGAGGGCCTTGATGCGCCTCGTGCGAGACCGCCAAGCACTACCCAAAAATTTGGCTACTCCGCAGACCATAGCAATAGAAGATGTGTCAGTGCAGAGTATCCGCAGAGCCATTTTGTGACATCTAAGGCCCAGCCCCTTACATAGCGGCTTTAACCAAGTCCTCCTGGCTACCCTATATGCTGGGCAGGCAAAAAAAAAGTGCGCCACGGACTCTGTGGGTGCTGCGCAACCAGGGCATGAGTTCAGTGGGCCATCCTGCTTATTCCACCCCGAAGTGAAATCCTTAACCGGGAGGATCCCAAACCTAACCTTTAGATAAAGTGCTCTATCCAAGGGTATCTCAATGTAATCCAAAAATGGTTCAAAGCACCTAACCCATTTGAACGACAAGAATCGCTCAGTTAAAGATGAGTATGTGTGTTCCTCTGTCTTCTTTTGATGATGTTTCTCCACTTTCCATTGTTCATGTCCATCTATCAGAGTTAGCGTGTTTTCCTCTATATGCACTGGCATGTCTTTCCACCTGTCAGTGTTAGTCCATTCTCTATTCTGGTATCACTTTATTGCAATGTCACGGTGTTCATGTACTGTGCTGCACTGTTTCAATGTAGCTGTTTCACAGTCCCTAAATGTAGGCATCCTTAATCAGGGCATTCACGCTTCCAGTGGCGGTCACTGCACTAGTGTAAGGTTTTCCCCATTTGTCACTACTGTATCTGTTTTGAGGGCCAAACATGTAAGCATCCTCAGTGTATTCAGCATCCCAATGTCGGGCTCCACACTGGTTTACCTCTTCCTCACAGATGTAGCTGTTAAGCAGTCCCAAACTGTAAGTGCCCTTAATTGGTGTATTAACTATTCAAGTGTCAGTGCCTGCAGTAATGTCAGGTTTTCCCCTTTCTCTCAGAAAATGCCCTATCCCAATTACTGTGATTCTTATTCCACAAAAAAAGTATGTTGGTGGCGCCCGGGTCAATTAACTCTCTAATCCATAACCAGTGTATTGCCTCTCGCAGGGACCTTATGTACGTGTCCATTGTGCAAATCTTCTAATTCTGATTGCACTTCCCTATGCTGTTCTCTGTATAAACTGATATTTACCTAAGACCTGAACCATGCTGTGTACTGGGCAACTTCAGCTGTCATTCATCCTGGGGTGGCCATACAATAAATTGCTGGATGGGAGGAGTAGCACTGTGACAAATCATCTGGTCAGTCATGATACAATTATTGGGTAAAAGAGCAATTTAATTTATCTAAACCGTGTCAGCGGTCTGAAGCTAATGCTTGAAATAAGCTGGACATGGGCAGCTAAAGACATTGCTGACATAGCACGCTAGATTTGCAAATGAACTGCTCAAGCTGAAGATGCCTCGCAAAGACACTTGCTGAAGAAAGTGTAACAAAAAGACACTAATTGTCATTGGAACCCCCCAATAAAAGTTTCTGATTGTTTTTAAGACGTTTTAAAGACAGGCTAATTGCCTGGTTTATCAATGCCATATTAACACATTTTAGCAAGTTCTATTACATTTTTATTTTATCCAGCTAAGAGAGCCGAATAAAAAAAAACAACCAAGCCTGAAGCCTAGGTGCTTTAAACCTATCACATTCTTGCTGCCTTCGACTACCAGTACCCCAATTTAATCAAAGCTTGAACTAGTTCCTTCCCATCCTCAAGCTGAACAGAGATGTTAGAAAAAGATAGGGACCACGAGGAATGCCACAGAAGAGAGTGCGGGAAGAGGATGAGCATTACTATTGCTTCTATCCAGCTCTACTAACTGAAAGACAAGTACAATTCCTATGGCGAGAATGCCACTAATTTTCAAAAAGAAATCCTGGGTTATACCATATATTCTATTTGGCCATGGCAAGATGGTGCTAAGAGTATTAAATACTATTAGAAAATAAAGGACAGCTGGGCTCCTGCCAAAGCTGATGTGATGCCCTCGTTAGCAATAACAGAGGGATCAATGTTGTCCCAGCTTCAAATTCATTGGAGGCCATTAGCAAGGAAGATCGGATGCCCAGTAGTAAAACCAAAGTATTTCATCAGTTCCTCTGAAACGTTACTGTGCCTTAACAAATAAATATATAGCTCTGGTGAGTTTGCTAATGGAAGCTCTTTCTGGGCGCTATGCACAGTATTCACGGAGGGATGAATTTACAACCTTGCTTGAATGCAGATTAAGATTTTTTTAAATTCAGGAAAGGTATTCATATTAAGCTTGGAAACCTGTGACAGCTGTAGGTTTGCACACGCACACCTAGAAAAAGGGGAATTGCTATTTCTTTACAAGCAGAGTCATTTCTACAAGCATATTTGTACATATTGTAAAATTAGCCATAAAGGAATATGGAACATGTGCAACATGTTTTTTTTTTCTTCAGAGAAAATATTTTTCCTCTTGGAGAAACCCTTTCTCCAAAGCTCCCACCGATGTTGCATATGTCTCTTCCTCCTCCTCATCCAGCAAAGGTATTTACTACTACCCTTACCCAGAAGTACATTTGTGAACATTTACCTGGGTGAGGAGAATTTTGGCGATTTCCACAAACATAAATTATTTGGTGTGACAATCTTGCAGGTCAGTCCCAGTATGTCAGGCTAACTGCCTGGCCCCTTTCCACCTTTTAGTACATTTACTCACCATGAAACCTCGGTGTAAATCAACACATTTAGTTGGAAAAGTAGTTCTAAGCCATAAGTAACAATATCTGTGTGTACGCGATTTATACAAGCAAATAGCCTTGAAAACAGGGCCCCTGTCTGCGAAAATAAAATATGCAGAATTTTCTCTTCAACGCAGTGCTATGCAGAAATGTATAAACCATATATCAGTTTACAAAACAATTGTTTTTTGGTTTAACCCCTTGCATGCGCTTGACGGAACCACTCCGTCATGAGCCACGGGCGCCGTGTGCTCATGACGGAGTGGTTCCGTCATGCTGCGGCCGTTGGAGGCCGCTCAGCCCACGCGGCGCTAATTCCCCGCCTGTGCGGGCGATTAGCGAGAGTGGGTGGAGTCATGACGGAACCACGCCGTCATGAGCACAGCTCGCCCGTGACTCATGACGGCGTGGTTGCGTCATGAGCATAGCGGCGCCGCAAACCCCCCAAACTCCCCCAGCGCTGCGGCGGAATTCGCGCCGCAGCAAAGGGGTTAATAGTTTTGACCAGGCCCTCAAAAGAAGCATGCTACTATTGGTGATCTACATATAGCTAGTGAACATAAGAATCAAATCTAATATTGGTTCACTTTCCAAAAATTAAGTCACTGACCTAGAATAAAGGAGCTCCCCCATTTTTAATCAAACACCTGAACTACAAAATAAATAATGAAAAGTTGGGAGAAAGCTCTCCGAGTTTACAAAGGCTTTTTTTTTGCTGTTGCTGCACTCCTTTCTCCAGATAATTATAGATAATTATTCTACTCACTTCAGGTCTTCTCGCTCTTTCTGAAAGTTTCCTAAGAAGTTTCCAAACTGACAAGAGTGAACGTGTTCATGGATTTGAAGAAGAAAAGATTCGTTGAACTCGAAAGCCTGAGGGAACTGTTCAATTAAATGCCAGATGCATTCCAAAAACTGAAGGAAGACCGGTGACATTTCCTTCGGGTCACCATCCAACTGACCATATCTGCAAGAAATAATTATTTTTAGGGCTCAAACACACAAAACCATTGAATGACATTCTCAGCAAACTGTGGTACTTCAAACATGTTCAGTACACAAACAATAAATATGAACAATACACAGCAGTGGCATAGAGAAGAGTGGCATAGAGTAGAGTGGCTTGGAGTAATGTAGAGTGGCGCAGAGTGCAGTGGCATACAGTAGAGTGGCGCAGAGTAGAGTGGAATGGTGTAGAGTGCAGTGGTGTACAGTATGATGTACTTGTTTATGGACTGAACTCAGTATGCAATGGGAGTTACCCAAGTATCTGTGGTTAATGTGAACTCAACCCATGAAGTGTATAGTATAGGGTCTATGTTGCCCACGACAGAAGCTTGCATCACCAAGGGTACTTGTATGTGTGATGATATCAATGATGCTTCATAATGTTCTGAGCTATTTTGTACTTACCTGCAGACCTCTAATGCCGTACTCATTTATAGAATAACGTGCACAAAACTAGCTTGGTGATGTCATCAATGATGTAGCAATGATGTCACAGAACATATCACAAGTGATGTAATATGCAGTGCATGTTTTAAGTGGTGAACTTTTGTGTTTTTTTGGTTCAATAAGTTATGTTGGCACTGAACTTTTCACCTAACTATAAAATTACTCCAACCGTTTTTTCAGTGAATATAAAGTAAAAAAAAAACAACAAAAAACTAATTCAGATCTTATTATCACGCCTAACTATAACGTCACTTTTAACCTTTGTTTTTTTCAGTGAATTGCTAAGTTTAAACAAAAAAAAAATCTAATCTTATCACACTTAACTAGAATGTCACTTTACCCATTGCTATTTTCAGGGGCTTTCTAGGTTTTTTTGTAATGTAAAGGAATATTTTATTAGCATACGTAAAGCCAACTCCTCTGCAGGGGGGATGGGGTTTGCAGGGCATGGCCTGCGGTCAACCCTTCGCAGTCGAGCAACCCTTCCAAGCACGCAGCCTTTTACATCCAACCCCCTGCAAGCAGCCAATTCCCCTCTAGGTGAGGAGGTCACTCAGCTCCCTCCACAAGCCACTGCTGGCCATGGGGCTCTTTGTCTTTGTAAAGGAGAGGGAGTGTGAACAGCCTCTCTCCCCAAGTAACAATAATGTTACTTACCCAGTAAGTATCTGTTCTTGGCATGTATAGCTGTAGATTCACATGCTTTGCATTCTCCTGCTATCTAGTGTTGGGTCCGGATGTTTGCAAGTTGGTTTTCTTCGAAGAAGTCTTTCCAGTCACGATGTAAGGTGACTCCTCCTTTCGGTGAAAGTACGCATGGGCATCGACTCCATGGGTAGATTGTTTTCCCGCAGAGGGTGAGAATGAAGTTAGTGATTGAAGAATAGAGATATCCATGCATATGAATGTAAATTGAGAACTACAACAACTACAGGAGACCGGGGAAGCGGGTGGGTGCATGTGAATCTACAGGTCTACATGCCAAGAACAGATGCGTACTGGGTAAGTAACATTATCCGTTCGAGGCATGAGAGCTGTTGATCACATACCTTGCATAGACTATATAGCAGTATACTCCCAAAGCCGTGGTTTACCTGTAGTGGTAGTAGTTGTTAGAAACAGTGTTTTAAGTACTTCTTAGCCTACATTTGCCTGTTGGCTCGCTAACACGTCTTCACAATAGTGTTTGGTGAATGTGTGCGGTGTAGACCATGTTTCTGCCTTACAGATGTCGGCTAGGGGAATATTCCCTAAGAAGGCCATAGTAGCCATTATTTTGCGAGTGGAATGTGCTCTAGGGGGTATTATCAAAGTTCTTTTTGCTTTGGCATAACATGTTTGGATACATTATACAATCCATCTAGCAATACCAGACTGAGATATGGGATTGCCTTTGTTTGGTGGTGAAATATATTTAAGTTCCATTCTGGTGCAGGTGGAACTCTTGGTGGTATCACCCTTTTTAATCATTCCATGAATGCTTTGATCACTGGTACTCTGAATAGAGATAAGTGTTGTCTATTTTGCAAGTATGCATCTACTGCTGCTAGGTGTAAACAGATGGATGTGTAAGCCAATCCAAATCTGTAAATGCAACAGAAATCAAATTATGTTTTGTACAGAGGCATCAAGCGGATTGATGCTGTGTTTACAATAGATAACCAACGGTTTCCATTTTGCTGCATAACATGCTCTAGTAGTAGGCTTTCTAGCTTCTTTGAGAATATTCATACAGTCTGGTGGTAGCTGTAAATAACCAAACTCTATGACTTCAGGAGCCAAATTGCTAGGTTCATTGCTTTGGATTGTGATTTCTCCATGGCTCTGAGAGAGGAGACTAGGTGTGAGATGTAGCTTTTGATGTGGAACCACCGACAGTTCTAACAGGGTGGTGTACCAAGGTTGACAAACCCAAGTGGGGGCTATTAAGATCAGTGTGGGGGATGTTTGTCTAAACTTCAGAACCAATAATGAAATAAGTGGGAGAGGCAGAAAAGCGTAGGCAAACATCCCTGACCAATTCATCCATTGAGCATTGCCTTTGGATAGATGGTGTGTGTTAGACCTGGCAGCCCTTTGGGTGGTCCCTCCTCATCATTATTTATTTCGTCCCACTTTTGCCTCAAACCCTGTTAGTATTTTTCCTTTTTGGGAACCACCAGACTTTTTAGTGTTGATGCAGGGTCAGGGAGCCATTTTCCCTACCCCTGGAACTTCTGTCTGAGGGCCTGAAACACAAAATGGTGGCCACCCATTGTCACCTGAGACATAGCTGGAACCTACTAGTACCTTCCAGAACATTCTAGAACCCTGTGACAGTGTGAGGCAGGTTTAGAATGTTGGGAAGCCAGCTCAGAGTTGGCAGTTGGAGTAGGCAGTTGGCACCTGACTGGAGAGGAGAGAGGACAGAGAAACAGAAGGAGGAAGGAGTAAGGCAGCAGGGGTGGAAACTTGTGCCTGGAGTGGGGTCCAGAAACCCACCCTTGATACTAGTCCCTACTGACCAAGCCCAGCCTAAAGCCCTGTGTGGGATAAAGACCAGAAAATCATCTTAAGGACCTGAACAGCCGGAACAGGCCTTAAAGGAGAAGAACAGCAAGTTCCTGACCTGTTTGGTGGAATCCTCCTGGAGACCCAACGTCGAGAAGCCTGGAGACCTGGAGCCCGAGGTGGAGAAGCGGCGCTGACAGAAGGCAGACGTCGTACCCGGAGCCGCTAGAGGTCGAGTGAGGGCGCCGACGGAGGTCGTGGAGAGACACCGGAGGTCGAGTAGAAGTCACCTGAGGTCGAGGTGAGGCGTCGACGGGGGAGTGAAGTCCGCCCTCCGGAGTCGCCGGAAGCTGAAGTAAAGCGCGCAGGAGGTCGGGAGTGGAGATCGCACTCCGGAGTCGCCGGAACCCGAAGTGGAGCCGACGGAGGTCGGGAGTGGAGGTCGCACTCCGGAGTCGCCCGGAAGCGGGGGAACCGTGACCCTGTGACGCCAGAACACGACATCGAGCCGAGGCCGCCCAGCGACATCCATCCGGAGCCGCCTCACGGCATCGACCCGGCGTCAGGTAAAGCAGATCGACGCAACATCGAACCGAGGCCGGCCAGCGACATCGAATCGGAACCGCCCGACGGCATCGACACGGCGTCAAGTGGAACAGATCGACGCGACATCGAACCGGAGCCGCCCAGCGACGTCGACCCGGCGCCGAGCGGAGCCGATCTTCGTGAAAAGGGCAGTAAGTGGTAGAAAGGGCATCTGAGGCCCTGTGGAGCCCTAAAAGACCATTCTTGGGGCTAGAGGGGTGTTAGGACCAACCTGAGAGTGCTAGGGGGTGAACTGAGACTGGTGCAGGGACCTGTGTGAGGGACTGTGTAGTTGGAAGAATCAGAACCTTAGATTCGCCTCATTCTACCTCAGCTTAGGCCCCAGCCTTGACCACTCTAGGTGGGACATCCCCGGGCCACCCCAGTGACCATAAGCTGTACTTGGGCATGGTAAAATCAATCTACCTCATAAATGTGATCTGATTTGCAATTGTTTGATGCTTATATTATTTATTGAAGGTGTCTTATT
This sequence comes from Triturus cristatus, assembly GCF_964204655.1. Taxonomy (NCBI): domain Eukaryota; kingdom Metazoa; phylum Chordata; class Amphibia; order Caudata; family Salamandridae; genus Triturus; species Triturus cristatus. Next base: position 319,822,136 of record NC_140591.1, read on the forward strand.
TATTGTCTGACCGTATTTATTCCTGCCTTGTATTTATTGTCTGACAGTATTTATTTGCCCTATGTATTTATCGCACCTCTATTTATTCCTTGTGTATTTATGACCTAATCCTATTTATTGCACCTGCAAAGTGTTATTATTTAATTGACCTGCTATTTCTGAAGAAAATCTTTTTGTATTGTATTTGTGTCATAACCCTGCAACTAAGAGAAAAATTAAGATAAACACAAAGAGATTCTTTCATAAATTTTTACGGTGTAGAGTCGTTTTTGGAACGGATGAACGCATGGTTATTGTGAGGGTGTGACGTACGCTTAACACGGTGCCTGACCCCCGTCCGCTCGAGCCAAGCTACCCCTTGTGTTGGGAAAAACCGGGTGACTGCTAACCCGGTTGCCGGGGGTTTTCTAACAGTGTGGGAACCAGGATGCGAAGTCTTGGCATTTTGCGTTGTGTACTGTGGCAAAAAGATCTATCTGTGGATACCCCCATTGTTGAATATAGGGAAGAAGAACTTGGCGATGAAGTTCCCACTTGTGAATTTGCTGCCTATGTCTGCTGAGCAGGCTGGCAATCTGATTGTCCACCCCTGGAAGGTGTTCTGCTAGGAGATGAATTCTGTGATTACGTGCCCAATTCCAAATGCTTTGTGCAAGGCGAGACAGCTGGAGAATTTGTCCCTCCCTGTATCTGTAGATAATGCATAGCTGTCATGTTATCTGTGCGGACTAGGACAGTTTGCCAAGAAGGTGAGTGTGAAAAGCTTTGAGAGCTAGGAACACCGCTAGAAGTTCCAGGTATTTGATGTGGAGAAGTTTGTGATTGTCTGACCACAGTCCTTGTACTGTGTGATGTTGGAGATGGGCAACCCAACCGTTTAAAGATGCGTCTGCTGTCAGTACAAGCTGTGGAATCGGGTCTATAAAAGGCCGACCTTTTGATAAGTTTTGAGGGTTCCACCACAGCAGAGAGCGATGGGTCTGCCGTCTGCCAACACTAGATAGGTTAATTGACCCTGTGACTGATTCCACTGACGCGTGTGAAGCCTTGCTTGAGGTACAATTGCAATGCAGGATGCCATCATTCCCGGCAGTTACAAAGACTCTGGCTGGGAATGTTTGATTGGGTTGAAATTGTAGTATTGTGGACTGAATATTGGGAATTAAGGCAACATTGGGAGAGGCTAGAGCTTTGAGAGAAGCTGCTAGGTAAGACTGCACTTGTGCAGGGCACAGATGAAATTTCTGTGCATTGATTGTAAGAACCCAACTGATGAAGTAGGTGTACTGTTGCCAGAGTGTGTAGTATACAATTCTGGTGAGGGCCCGCTTTGATAAGCCAGTCGTCTAGGTAAGGGAAGACATGGATACACTGTCTCCTGAGATGAGCGGGTACTACTGCAAGACATTTGGTGAGCACTCTGGGGGCCGTGGTGACGCCAAATGGAAGTACCTTGAACTGGTAATGTTTGCCTGCTATCACAAACCTGAGGTATTTGCGATGAGCTGGATGAATTGGAATGTGAAAGTAGGAATCTTTCAGATCTAGAGTAGACAAAGTCACCTTGCTGTAAAAGGGGAAGTACTTGTTAAAGAGTCACCATGTGAAAGTGCTCTGACAGAATGTATTTGTTTAACTCTCCGAGATCTAGAATAGGTCTTAATGAGCCGTCCTTTTTGGGAATTAGAAAGTAAAGGGAATAAACCCCGACCCTTGGTACTGAAGTGGGACTGGTTCTATACCCCTTTAGTTATAGAGATTGCACTTCTTGTTAAAGCAAGTGCTGGTGGTCTGGTGACAATTTGTGATATCGAGCTGGAATGTTTGGAGGGTTGTTGGTAAGCTCCAGGCAATAACCATGTTGGATAATTCCAATCACCCATTTGCTGGTTGTTATTGATTCCCAAAGTCTTGAAGCCTTCCTCTGCCAGGTGTGTAATAGTCGGAGGGAAGTGCGAGGTGTGGTGTTTTTACATTCGGCCCCAAAGACTACTTCTCCGAAATCCTCCTCTGAAAAATCCTCTTGTAAAAGATGATTGGGAATTATTTTTGTTTTGTAAGAGGAAGTATTTTGGTCTGTCCTTGTGGGTTTGGACCCTTCCCTGTGAAAGGAGCGCCGAAAGGAACCTCTGTTCGAGGGAGATTGAACCACTCCCATGGATTTTGCTACATTGCTTTCTTGTCAAAAGGTATGTTGAGAATGTATTGCTGAACTTCAGGTTTGAACCCTGAAATACGTAACCAGGCATGTCTCCGGAGTAGGATGCTAGTATTTACCTCTTTAGCTGCAGTATCGGCCACATCTAATGGAAGTGTTGGAAATTAGTTTGCCTTCCTGAACTAAATCCTGAGCTTTTTGCCTTATGCTTATCTGGTAGAAACTATAGTACTTGCTCTATTTCGTCCCAGTGGGCTCTATCATATCTTGCTAGAGAACTTAGGTTTTAGCAATACGCCAATGATTAGCTGCTTGCACCGCTACACGTTTGCCAGAAGCATCAGTCAGTTTTGACTGTGTTATCTTGGGGAGGAGCATCCCCAGACGCTTGAGAATTAGCTCTCTTTCGAGCATTGGATGCTACTACCGAGTCAAGTGGTAACTGACCCTTAATGAAAATAGGGTCTGCTGGGGAAGTTTGTGTTTCTTATCTATTCTAGGAGTGAGGATCCTAACAGGTACAGGATTTTTAAAGATGTCATCTGAGTGCCTCAACATACCCTTAAGCGTAGGCAGTGTCTGACTGGACTGGACTTGTGTTTCTAGAGTTTCAAAGAGAAAATCCTCCTCTAAAAACTCTTTATGGAGATCCTCCCCATGGTACTGTGCAGCTCCTGATATGACAGATTGTTATTAGGTGGAGATGGTCTGGCAGGGTAAAGATCTGGGTCTGTATCCTGTGGAGGATCAATGATTTAAGCCGTCCAAGGATCTATTGGTAACTGTGTGTCATCATCATCAGTATCACCTGCATCAGGGTAAGGTAGAGGAGACTGACGAGGTGTAATGCGTAAAGGATCAAGTTGTGGTGGAGATGGAGGAGGAGGTGATGGTAGTGTGTGGAAAGGCCTAGTATTCACATCTTTACTCTTCAATGGAATCTTATAAGAGCTATCATCATCAGGAAGCTTGTGTTTGGATGGCGATTTAGCGTGGATATGCCCTGTATCAGGATTAATATAGAGTTTTTTCTGTTTCGGATCTGACGTAGGTGGTACACCGTCAATGTTTGGATCCGGTTGTGGTATGGGCAAGCTCTTTAATGTCCTTCAGTGCTGAAGATTTTGGCTCTGAGGAATGTTTCTTTGGATTTGTCCGAGCCCATGTTGTGCTCAGAGGCCAAGGTTCGGCTCGGAAGTGGGATTTGCCAACTCGGTCCAGAGCCGGAAGGCTTGTTAGAGTGTTTCGGTGCTGAGCCGGAGTGTTAGAAACCTCTTCTCAGTGCTGACCTTGGCCTGAAGGCAGAGGTAGTGCAGAAGCCTTAGAATATGTAGGGATAGTGGCTGGGGGAGGGGGTGGGTGGGGGGTGGAATTAGGGGCAGACATCTTTTCTCACGTCCTTGTCCCTGCGGCACATAGTCGTACTTGAGAACAATCTGCAAGTCTGATTCAGAGTCAGACATCGCTCAAGCCTGTTCTTCTTCGGCCGCTGAGACCTCCTCTTGCTCGGAGTCTTCGCCGAAAAGATCCGGTCTGTCGTCTAACTGCTGCCGCTGCATCTCTCGACGTCGATCCCGATGATCATGTAGAGTTTTCTTCGATCTGAAGGATCGGCACGCGTCACAGTCCTGTTCTTTGGGCTCTGGGGACAAGCACAATTTGCACACCTGATGTAAGTCCGTACGCGCATACTCCGCGTGGCACAGGGGGCAGAATTTGAGTCCATTCCATCGACAAGGAGCTAGACCGACGCGGTTAGGCCGGTTGGCCGCCCGCAAAATTCCAATCGAAATGGAGATTTCTTGATGATTCGAACTGTGGAGAAAAGGAAACACGTTCAAAAACAATACCATTGAGGTTAGAGTGGATTGCGCACTGAGGGGAACCCGAGGACCGATTTCAAAACGGAGCGCAGCAATACACGTCCAAATCGGATGGGGGAAAAATCAATCTAACAATGGAGTCGATGCCCATGTGCATTATCACCGAAAGGAGGAGTCACCTTACCTCGTGACTGAAAAGACTTCTTTGAAGAACAAGCATTGGCATAGCCAATAGGTCTCGCTTTTGGGACCTTATAAGTATTTAGTTATGCAACTGTTGCATGGCTAAAACACTTATAAAGGTCCCAAAGGCGAGACCTATTGGCTATGCCAATGCTTGTTTCACTGTGTTGACGAACTAAAGCATTTCAATATTATGTACAACGTTGCTTCTTTAGCTTATGCAGCTAACAAACATTGACAAAGCCAATAGTCCTGGCTTGTTTTAGGTGTAATGTTACTTGTATTATATTTTACTTATTTATTTGTTGCAGTTTTATATAGCACAGACTTTACCCAAAGGTGTCAGAGCTCTTACAATAGAACCGAGTACGTTACATAAGAGATTTATACAGGGCTTTAAGTGGGATGAAAAAACTGAGGGGTCTCTCAAAGGGGCGTGGCCAATGTAATTAAGGGCATGGCTTAAAAACACGCAAAAGGTAAATACTTGCATTTTCTGTTTCTGTCATAGCATTCAGATATATGATACAAGTAACATCATACCTACAACGCAGAATCTATTGGCTTTGTCAATGGTTGTTAAATGCATTAGATAAATAAGCAGCAACTATGGCTTGTATATAATATTGAAAAATCGTCCACTTAGAGCCCTGGTGACACCACGACAATGTTGCTGCTCCCGAGTTTCAAAAGAGAAGGGAAATCAAGAGAGAAAATGACTCTCTAAAGGATTTCCCTTCCCCTACAACGCTCAGCTGGCATGACGTCATGCCGTAACTTCTCCACTAGTGAAAAGTGAGTAGCGCACATCGATGTGCCTGCTGTCACTGCAGTCCGAGAAAAAATGGACCGCCTGTGCCAGGGCACAAAACAGAGCCCGATAGAAACCCGTTTCGAGGCCCCCTTTAAAAAACTGCCGGCGAGACCCGGCCCACTTAAAGCCCTGGATTTATATATATAACTGGGTGTACTGACAGAAACCGCAAAATACCATTCGGGCGGCACACTATACGAGTTTATAAGCCACGCCCTCAATTACAGAGGACACAACCACTTTGAGACCCACCATTTTTTCATCCCACTTAAAGCCCTGTCTAAGAAACTGTATGAAACGAAAGAGCAGCATTCATTAAAGCATCTTCAATACGAAAAACGCATGAGCATTTTCGACTATTTTATGGACAAAACCTCTGTGCCCTTCAATCTTTGAATACCTTGATGTAGCCTGCGTCGTTGCACTGTACTTCACTTTGCGGCATGTATATATGTGATTTGTTTATAGCTCAAACGGTCCTAGCCAAAAAGCAGAGGAGACAGATTGTTTGATACCACAGATGCCTAGATACAATAAAAATATGATTTTGGACGAAAGTTTGAGATGAGGGAACCCACCACCTTCGCACAAGGCACTGCGGGGCCCCTCAGGATACATCACAGGTGTGGGTGTACACATGACATAGGAAGATCTGTGTGACATCAGGCTAGTTTAATCAGTTGTTTTTTCCGGCACTGAAGTATGTGGCTAAACATATTATATGTCACCTTGGATGTGCCAAGCGCGAGCCCGGCGAAAGGTTAAACCATGAACTGACTGGAGCTCACACAATGTTCTTTAAGAGTTTTTGGAAGCGTGTGAAGAGTTTGAGCTGGGAATTGCTCCTCCAGTAGTATGTCACGTTAAAAGTCGCAGTTGCAGGGGCTCAACAAGCATTTGCAATTGAATCTGTGGCACAAAACACTCTGGAAATACAATGCACAATTTGTAGTTTACAGATCGCCTTAGAAGGCGATCAGAGAGTGTGTGTCTAATGAGCAGAGCTATTCGCATTTCATTACAAGTGAGTCGCCCATCATGTACATGCCTCTGAAAAAGTCTGCACGGCTGGCTGAATCAGCACCATGTCACACAAGACATCCCCGGTGAGCCAGCTTTTAAACTAACAGCACTTGCAAATTGAGAGGCAATAGTAATTTAAACAAGCGTTGGCCATGCGGCAGTAAAAGTAACGCCGCGCAGCCGTAAAAGCGAAAGTCATCGCGATGACGCGCTAAAGCACGCTAGGGATGCGCGCGTAGCAGCAGGGGGTGGGGCGGAGATGGTGATGAAGGCTGGCGCAGGAAAGGCAGATGGCTGGGCGCATGCACGCCATTGTGCACTCAAACTTGTAGCCAGCACAAAAATGTGGGTAGCACTTTTAAAACCCACCTACTAAATGTCTTGCCAGATCAGCGCATGCGCTGGGTCAGGAGAGACCTAAAAACCTCTATTTTAAAGACATTGTGCAACAAACGTAAAAATATGGTAAAAGCTCTTAAGAATTCTAAAACAGTTTATTTCATTAACTTAGTGAAATGTGTGCACCTTAGTACACCAGATTGTATAACTGCGCTGAAAGGCATGTTGATAAAGTAATACTTCTCAAACATGAATTTGGATACATTCATCCCTTCCCCACCCTGGCAACAATGCCATTGGTGAACTCAGTTGTCATGTCAAGCCACTCTCTAGCCTTGCTTAGTAATATACATGTAAATACCTTACAGTTTAGTAAACCAAACACGAGGTTTGTACAACGCGCATTCCGATCTCATATTTCAAGGTGCCATTATATGTCATAATACAGAAAGTCGAGGCGAAGCGAAATTGAACAGTTGCCTAGGATCACACAGTTTGGTCAAGTAGGGAAGCCGGGACTGTCATCTGTCGTTTACACCCAGACCATGCTTTTTGGCCTATTGCTAAGTGTTTGCGATTACCTCTCAATAGTTTATTTCAAGAGCAGGTCGCACATTGCGCTGGCTCGGATTTTAAATTTACCCTAGACTTTCAGCGTGTGAGGGAAAACAAACAAATGTTTACACTAAGCATGAGAAACACTATTGCAAATACAGTTGTCTGACTGCCCCAACATATCATTTTTTTTTCCAAAACGAAATTCCGAAAGAAATAAAACGCCTTAACCCCTTCAGCGCTGCGCGGATTCCTCCGCGGTGCTGAAGGATTCGAGCGCGGGCGGGGCCATGACGGAACGGTTCCGTCATGAGCACAGCTCAACCGATGCTCATGACGGAACCGTTCCGTCATGAGCATGGAAGGGGTTAAGTAACACGTACGAATAACGTTTCATACAAAAAAAGTTTTTGAGCCCCTTTTTGCATTAATCTTTGAACGAGGCTCAGCGAGGCAGCTTGAACTGAAATGGAGGCATTGGGTGTATTTCAGCGTCAACAAGACCCCTCACCGGTGCTAAATCAACAAGCACTGCCCTTGGCGGTCTGCTCCGTGCATACTATATGAAAATTTGTTCCGTTATTACACATTAAAAGTGTACTCTTTCCTACAGTAAAGCACGGGACAACTTGGTGAAAAATCTTTCATTAATAAAGAAGTGAGACTTTTATATATGCAATATGTTAAAGAACACTTTCCTATTGGAAAGCTTCCAGTGTCAGGTGATGTTGGCGAGAACTGTTTACCGATTTAAAAACATGAGCTTTTTAAGTAGAGGATAAAAGTTGCAACAGACTGTCACTTACTCAGTAAAGTTACATCCCCGGCTGCCCTTCAAACCTTGACAAACTGACCGGAAGTACACGTTTGAAGCAGAAACATTCCCTTTCTATTAAGAGTTCACCTTATTTGCATAATTGATTGAGGACAGCTGCAGCAAGCGCGCTCCCAGGCTCTGGTCATGGAGAGGTCCACGGAAAAGCAATGTTCCTGCAGGCCTAAAAAATTACAAGCATTGGCCGCACGCTCGCCTCGCGCTTAAAGTTAAAAAAAAAAAAAAAAAAAGACAAGTCCGGCGGAGCGTGGCGCACGCGCGCTTGGGGGCGGGGGAGCAAACCCTTTGAAGTGCTCCCAAAAAGCGGAGTGCATGGCGGCACCAAGCGCGTGATTGTGCGCGTGCTAGCAATGCAATCCGCTTTTTGGGAGCACTTTGAAATGCCCTTTTACAATAGTCTCGCTTTGCGATCGCTTACGCGATAGCAAGGCGAGACCTAAAAACAACTTGAAAACATCTGGACCGAACACTAGATGGCAGGAGTATGCAAAGCATGTGATCTACAGCTCACATGCCTCGAACATATATATATATTTTAGTGGAGTGGGGTTGCTGGCACCCCTATGCGAGCCTTAAAAGGCACCAGGGAAACCATCCACATGAGCAAAATACATTAAAACTAGGGGGAGGGGGTCATGCAACTCCCCTCCACCAGTCTATATGGGCCCCAGAGATCCCATCCTTCGGGTCCATAGTTTAATTATAGGGGAGGGGTACACACTGCCCCCTCCTCAAGCTTTAAGAGGCCCGAGGACCCCAACTACTGAACAGATTTATATCAACTTACCAAAAGCACGATCTAGCTTCCTGCCAGATTTTGTGTAATTTAGAATTACAGGTATTATAATGGGATTTTGGGTTTTGGGATCCCCTTTTCTCTTGGCCTTCACTTGATGGATCACCCCAAAACGTTCCATGAAGGAGCTGAGGTTGATTAACTCTTTTTTAGGAAATTTTCGTAAATATTCGCCAAATGATGCCAAAGTCATTAGCAAACCAAAAAACGTTCGATCTCTGAAAGGACTGACCTAATTATATGCACATATATACACACAGACACACAGAATATAAATAATATGCTTCATAGGAGTGGGTAACTGTAGCATCTATTATTTATAATGCTTGAAGGCTCCACTGCCATCCAAGACGGCTACTAGATCATTCACAAGGACAGAGTCAACAAACCGGGGGGAGGCATAGCCATTGTACACAAAACCACCCTCCGCCTCACCACCTACGCAAACAACCTCTCAGCCAACATGGAGCACCTCCACTTCCAGGTCCAGACCAACTAGAACACCACCCTCTGCGGCACTCTCATTTACAGATCCCCCGGATCCTGCCCACCCTAGAGCGATTCCATCATCAACTTGATCACACCTCACGCTTTCGCCTCCACAGACTAAATCCTCCTCAACTTTGTCAATGTCAAATGTTTTTGTAAAGCGCACAATTCACCAAAGGTCTCAGGGCGCTAGCAACCAAGACAAAGAAGACGGAAAGTGACTGAAAATGCTCTTGTATCTACGTTTATTGTGAGAAGAGCCAAGTCTTCAGCTTTCTACGAAAGAGTGAATGGTCCGTTATAGAGAGCAGATCCAATGGAAGTTTATTCCAAAGCAAAGGGGCTAAGTATGAAAAAGATTGGCCTCCGTTGCGGGCTGTCCGAATACGTGGTTGAACAAGAGAAAATCTAGAGCTGGACCGCAAAGAACGTCCTGGGACATACCATCGATGCTTTTTCACCAGATATAGTGGACCGGTTCCATACATTATCTTATGAGTGAGACTTAAATCTTTAAAACGCCCTCTTTGGCGAACCGAAAGCCAATGCAAGGTTTTTAGGGTGGGGGCAGAGGGGGTGCGAGAGGGAAGATTGAGAACAAGTCTGGCGGCAGTGTTCTGGAGGATTTGGAGTTTGGAAAGCAAATCCTAATTAAGTGCAGTGAACAAGGCATTACCATAATCCAAGCGGCTGATAATAAGACCCTGGACCAAAGGTTTCCTTGCTTCCATGGGTAACCATTTAAACATCTTACGTAGCATGCGCATAATCCCGAAACACGTCCCAAGCACTTGGTTTATATGTGTCTTCAAGGACAAAGAGTTGTCAATTGCAATGCCCAGATTACGGACTGCTAGCTTGGGCGAAGGACAAGTGCCCAGCTCTGATGGCCACCAGGCACATGTCCAGAGCTGTTCAGCTTTCCCAAATAGAATCACCTCCGTCTTACCACCATTCAGTTGGAGCATATTTAGGTTCATCCAGTCATTGATCCGAATCAAACAGCTCTTAAAACGGGCTTGAACGTCAACTTGGTCAGGGTCACAAGTAACTAACAGCTGAGTATCATCGGCATAAGATAGTGTATCAAAACCATAAGACCTGATGATATCAGCTAGAGGTGTTAGATAAACGTTGAATAGCATAGGGCTAAGAATAGAGCCCTGCGGAACCCCAACTGTTACTGGATATGTACAGGAGACGATCCCGTCCACGGAAACCGCAGTGAAGCGATCTGCCAGATAACTCTCGAACCAGTCCAAGGCCTTCCCTCTGACACCAACCTCCCACAGATGATGTTTGAGAATACTGTGGGAGATGGTGTTGAATGCTGCAGATAGATCCAAAAGGACCAAGATTGCAGATTCTCGGCGGTCCAAAGCTAGCCTGATATTATCCACTACTTCAATAACTGCGGTCTCCGTGCTATGGGCCGCACGGAAGCCAGATTGGGAGGGATCGAGGGCCGTGAAACGTTTGTTGACTAAGAACTCCAATACCTTCCCAAAATAGGGAAGCAAAGAAATAGGGCGATAATTAGCGGGCACGCTAGGGTCGGCTAGAGGTTTTTTAAGGATAGGCATAACCTGTGCTAATTTCCATCTCCGGGGGACCGTGACTTGGATAAATGACAGGTTAAAGATAGTGGTTAAAACATCCACAAATAGTGGTAACATTTTAGCACAGGAGCGGGGGGGAAAGGGATCGGCTGGATGGCCAGACTTAATCCTTCCTAGACTTTCGATGACTTCAGTTTTTGTTATGGGTTCGAACTCTGTTAATAAGGGGGCCTTATTTAATTCTAACGGGGGAATGAATTCACTCACATTAGTATTATGACAGCCATAATCATCAGCCTGAGAAGGGAATGAGGCGTATATTGCTTTGATTTTATTATCAAAAAACAGAGAGATGGATTCAACCCACTCTTGTGTAGGCGCAAAAAAAGATTGTTTGACCTGGGGAGTGGTGAATTCCTTCAATATTTTATACAATTCTTTACTTGAATGTGCTGCGTTATTAATGCACTGGGTTAGGTAGGCCTTTTTTGCAGATTTGATATTAATCATATAGGTTAAATGAAGGTATTTATAATTTCTGCGGTGTTCGTCGGTTTTAGATTTCCTCCACTGGCGTTCAGCAGCCCGGCTATGTTATTTATCGGTTTTTAATGCAACAGTGAACCATGGTGAAGCATTGCTTTTTACTTGAACCCTTGTGAGAGGAAGGACTTTATCGACGGCCTTCACAATGGAGGATTCTAGATTACTGACAGCGGAGTCTACCGCATCAACCTTCTCACCTAGTAATAAAGGCTCAAAATGTGATAAAGTATCAGTTGAGAGTTTACGCCATGGCCGTATCCAAAAGCTTTTCTTTAAACTGGCTTTACTGTGTGTAGTTATAGGCATACTAAATTTAAGAATGGAATGGTCCGTCCATAATGCCGAGCAAGGAGATTTAATATTTAATTTGGGAGAATTTGTAAATATTAAATCTAAAGTATGACCCGCTAAGTGAGTCGGTCCAATCACCTTCTGTGTTAATCCTAATGTGAGCATTGCTCCCATGAGGTGGGCCGAGTCGGAGTCTAGTGGCAGTTCGGCATGGTAATTGAAATCTCCAAGTAGGATAAAATTATCTGCTGCTAGTACATGAGGTGCAATAAATTCTAGCAGCTGATTGACAAAATGCGTCTTAGGACCCTAAGGTCTATATATCAATGCCCCATTACATGATTCTGAGCCTAAGATGTCTATTGTAAAAATTAGAATCTCTAACTGAATGGAAGAGAGTGATTCTAGTACTCGTACCCCAGCAGGGGCCGCCGTTGCAACAGCAATACCGCCGCCTCTTCCCGATTCTCTGTCAAGCCGTGTCACCTGGACTACTCCAGTGGCAAAGACACCTAGTCCCTGCTGGAGAACCTCGCCATGTCGGACAAACAACTGGTCACCTCCCCAACTCACTGAGAAGGACACACGCTCGAGCCCATTTTCTCCACCAGCGACAACATCACCGTCAGCCACACCACCGAGCTCTAGTGGACTGACCACCGCTGCGTCCACTTCGCCTTCACCAAACCAAATGTACACCACCACGTCCACAGCTACCCTTCATAGAAGCTGGAACAAGGTCACAGAAGAACAGCTCACCACCGCCCGATGCAAAATCCCTTCACCAACATCCACAGACACCAACACCGCAGCAAGCAACCTCCACCGATGGATCTCCAACTACGCCGACACTTTGGCTCCCCTGAAGAAAGCCCCAAGCAAGCAACACTCGAAGAAAGCCAGTAGGTTCTATCCAGCTCTTCATGAGTCCAGTTCCACCTATAGATGGCTCGAGAAGAGACGGAGGAGCAGTAAGACCCGGCAGACCACTCAGCCTTCAAGACCGCTGTCACCGCACACCACCACCTCATCAGAACAACAAAGAAAACAGCCCTACAAGAATGGATCAATGCCCTCAACAGCAAGGAACTTTTTTGCAGTGGTCTAAGAATTATCCAGATCTAGCAAAGAGACAGATATCCCCCCCTCCCCCAAGACCTCTGCAACAACCTCAGCAACGACTTCCACAGCACGAAGCAGGAGATATATATGACAGCTTTGACAGCTTCGATACCCGCGGCCCTCCTGGCCTTACCCACAACCACTGCCCCTACGACGCCTGACCCCAACAGACCCTATTCAGCTGGCCCCCCTCACAGAGGATGACACCCTCAAGATCATGAAGAGCATCCACTCTTGGGCAGAGCAGGCCTCACCATTGCCCCTGAATTCTGCCGCACCATCAACTCCACAACTTTCCCTTAAGACTGGAAACACGCAGAGAAATCAACCCCTTGCTGAAGAAACTCTCTGGTGACCCCACGGACCTCAAGAACTTCAGACACATCTTGCTTCTCCCCTTCCCAGCTAAGGTCATTGAGAAGGCCATCAAAGCCCAACTTTCTGAGTTTATCAAAGCGAACCACATCCTGGATGTCTCCCAATCCAGCTTTCAAAGCAACCACAGCACCGAGACCACCCTCCTCGCCACCACAAACATCAACACCCTCCTCGACCGATGCAAAACTGCAGGCCTCATCCTCGTGGACCTCTCGGCTGCCTTCGATACCGTCTTTCACCGCACCCTATGCACAAGACTCCATGATGCCGGCATCTGCGACAAAGCCCTGGAATGAATCTGCTCCTTCCTCACCGGCCGAACACAGAGTCAGACTACCTCCGTTCCTCTCTCCGAACCCACAGAGATCAGCGGCGGAGTGCCTCAGGGCTCCTCCCTGAGCCCCACGCTTTTAAACATCTACATGGACCCACTCGCAGCCATCGGCAGGAACCAGACTAAACATCGTCTCCTACACCGATGACAATCAGCTGATTCTCTCTCTCCCTCACTAACAAACCAACATTCGCCAAGAACAACTTTCAAGACAGGATGAAGGCTGTCACCGCCTGGATGAAGAACAGCTGCCTCAAGCTCAACTCAGAGAAGACCAAAGTCCTCATCATGGGCTCAACCCCCTCTGCCTGGGATGACTCCTGATGGCCCGCAGCACTTGGAACCTCCCCCACAGACCACACGCAGAACTTCGGCATCATCCTGGACTCCCCGCTCACCATGAGCCACCAGATCAAGGCCATCTCACCATCCTGCTTCCACACGCTAAGCCTGCTCCGAAAGATCTTCAAATCGAACCCCACCGAGTCCAGAAAGAAGGTCAACCACGCACTTGTCAGAAGCAGATTTGACTATGGCAGCGCACTCTATGCCGGCATCACCCAGAAACGCCTCGAGTAACTGCAGAACATCCAGAACGCCTCCGCCAGACTCATCCTCAACATCCCCTACCACAACCACATCACCAGCCACCCAAGAGACCTCCACAGGCACGCAGTCAACAAAAAAATCACATTCAAGCTCCTCACAAACGCCTACAAAGCCTTACATGACAAGTGATCTGCGTACCTCAACCACGGCCCTGCATACCACGTGCCCACGAGCGACCTCCGCTACACCCAACTGGCCCAGGCTACCGTCCCACGTATCCGCAAGACCATATGCAGAGGAAGATCCTTCTCCTACCTCGCAGCGAAGTCTTGGAACACCCTGCCTCTCCACCTGAGGAAATCACCATCACTCCCAGAATTCAGGAAGGACCTCAAGACCTGGCTTTTCGACATATCCACAGCGCCTCAACGTACCTGCAGCTCCCCCTCCCAACACCTTGAGACCCTTACGGGTGAGTAGTCACACTTTACAAGCCATTGGTTGATTGAATGATTAGCGTTATATAAATCTCAGTTCAATTCCAATGGTCAAGTCATATGAGCTGCAATTCTACAAATATCATTCAGCACATTGTGTAATTCCAGTGACATCTGAAAGAAGTCTCAATATAAAGGGACTCAGTGTACAAGACGCATCAAGAGTGCTCACGTAATACCCACAGCGAATACATTCCAATGGCTCATGTTGGAAGTGTTAATTTAAGACATGTTGCATTATATACAAAGTTCCGCAACTCAAAACATCTAAATGACTCCATAATCAAATGACTGGTTCAGGGTAATACAAAAAGCAGGAAGCACAACTTGCACCATTATGGATAGTGGAAACAGTAAAATCGTTCAAATTGTAAGACTGACTGACGTTTGGTCAGAGTGACCTGAAAAACACACCTGTTAAATACATGCTCTTTCCAAATTGCTGATAAGCCTTTTATGTGGTATTTTCCAAGTGTTCAGTCACTGTTTAGCCTACCTATCTGTGAGAAAGTATTTCTCCTTGTTAAGTGCCCCGGGGTCAAGTATTACATAAATGCAGACAATAAGTACATACAAATTAAATGCATTCTATTATCTATTTGGTGAAAAGCACTGGCACCACTTCTGTGGTTTCTCATCCCTTCTATTCCATCTGTGATCCAGCGTTTCTCTCAAATCTCTTTTCGTGCTGTGAATCAAGAATCATCTTACCCCACACCTTGTCCCTATAGTCTCTTTGGTCTTTTTTTCACCTCCCTCTGTGGTCCAAAATCACCAAGTGTTTGGGAACATTGAGTGCTTTCTATGACAGGAGCCCACAAACATCTAGCACATGTTGTCTCCATGTTAAAAGTTATTATAAAAGAGCAATGGTGGAACAGGTCTATCCAATGCTCAAAGAATTGCAAATTAGCTGAGCATCTAAGGCTAAACAGCAACTGTGACAGCACTATACAGCAGACTACATACTTGCTTTTTAATTTCACTTGACACATATTTACAATCTGAAGCATCAGGAGATGAAGTGACTTGAGTAGCCTCACCTGATTTATGGTCATGTTCTGAGGCCAGGACCATTGCCCAGACGACCATGTCAGCAACGTAGACTCTGGACAACATCTACTTTGCTCTTTCAGATAATCATCCAGCCCAGGCAGTAATTTATCTTTTGATACCACAATAATGCTGCCCCATGCCCAGCAGCTTGATGATCGGCAGGGCAGCTGCACAGAGACCCAAGGGAGGCATTTGTTCGGTCTTGAAAAGGTTACTCCCCCTCTCAGAAAGCACAGATATTGCTAGCACATAAGTTATGTGACAGCATACATCTTCCAAGGCAACTCAACACGACCAACCATTATTTTAAACTTCTACCGGGACCCAAGTCAAAAGTCCAAATCTTGAACTTGTATAGCATAACATCTTGATTAAGTTAGAAGATGTCAAGAATCAAACAAAATCCTTTACCTTACTTCGTGGCTTAGGAGTATCAAGGGGAGATGTCTCTCCTCCTCTGCTGGAAAGGCAGTGCTAGTTATAACCTCTGAATCGTAATTAAAGGTTCTGGAAATGCTCCCCGGGGACTATTCAGAACTGTTATTGGAAGCTGTGTCCCAGGTCAACAAAGAACAATGACTGTATTCACTCATCTCTTAAAGCCTTGCTCAGAAATCGTGGCTTTATGTGGCATGATATTTCATGGGTGGAGAGGAAGAAAAAGTGTAAATGCTCATAGTCTTTGGCAGTGGGCCAGAGACTATTGTGAATGTAACTGCAAAGTATTTTAAAGGGTATGTAAATAATTTGTGCCCTAGCTACCACACAGCACGTGAAAGGTGTCCAAGCTATGAAAATCTAATAGTTAGGGTCTCAAATAAATTATATTCGACCTACTTCAACACCAACTGCTAGCCTCTAACCAAGAGGACCAAATACTGGGCACATATCTGAAAATTAACAATTTAAACATCACAGTTGCACTTCTACAGCAAACCTCTCATACATCCCACATGGTGATACTCTTTAGGAAGATATTAATCGCCATACCCAAACTACTGCTACAATCAAACTACAGTCTTCAAACGAATAACAATGGCAATCCCTTATCACATTAGCACAAATTAACAAATGAAACATAAAAGGAGAATTAATAAGGTGCAAGATAATGTGGAAACCTAAACTCGTTGCTTATTCCACTTACCTCCATTTCAAACAATTATACAGGTTTTATTTAATTGTGTTCTTTTTAATATTCTGTAGCATGCTATTATGTTATAGTTCTATCTATTTCAGAAAGTCTTGGAAAAGGAATATGCTACTTACCAGTATGCATCTGTTCTTGGCATGTAGAGCTGCAGATCTATACACTGTGCATAGCTCGCCATCTGGTGTTGGGCTCGGATGTTTGCAGTTTGTTTTTCCTCTTGGAAAGTCTTTGGAAGTCACGAGTTAGGTAACTCCTCCCTTGGTTCGTATTGTGCAGGGGCTTCGGCTCCATCCTCCGATTGTTTTTCGCCAGCAGGGAAAGATGGAGCGTAGTGGTAACAGTAAAGAAACCCATGTGTGTTGTATCTAAATAAGATAAGACTGGAACGGATACAGGTAGCCAGGGAGGCGGGTGGGCGTGTATCGATCTGCAGCTCTACATGCCAAGAACAGATGCATACTGGTAAGTAGCATATTCCGTTCGAGGCATATGAGCTGCAGATTATACACTGTGCATAGATTATATAGCAGTACCCAACCCTAGCGGCGACCACCGGTATCCGTTGCAGTAGTTTGGAACAGTGTTTTTAGTACAGCCTGGCCCACAGTAGCTTGTTGCTTGGTTTGCACATCTACACAGTAATGTTTTGTGACAGTGTGCGGTGTTGACCATGTGGCTGCTTTGCATATGTCATCTAGTGGTATGTTTCCTAGAAAAGCCATAGAAGCCCCTATCTTTCTGGTAGAGTGGGCTTTAGGGGGAACCGATTGCGTTCTTTTTGCTTTGTGGTAGCAAATCTGTATGCATTTTACAATCCACCTAGCTATCCCCGATTTAGAAATAGGGTTGCCTTTATGTGGTGGAGAGAAGGAGACAAATAGCTGTTTGGTTTTCCTGAAAGGTTGTGTGCGTTGGATGTAGTAAAGTAAAGCTCTTTTTACATCCAGTGTGTGTAACGCTCTTTCCGCAACAGTTTGAGGTTGTGAGAAAAAGACTGGTAATTCTACCGACTGGTTTAAATGGAATGGAGAAATGACTTTGGGTAGAAACTTTGGGTTGGTGCGGAATACAACCGTGTTCTGATGCATTTGGAGAAAAGGTTCCTGTATAGTGAGTGCTTGTATTTCACTAACCCTTCTGAGGGAAGTGATGGCCACTAGAAAATTTGTTTTCCATGTGAGAAATTGGAGCTCACATTTATGTAATGGTTCGAAAGGGGGTCCCATTAACCGTGTGAGAACTATATTCAAATTCCAGACCAGTGAGGGTGGTACTCTGGGCGGAATAACTCTTTTGAGGCCTTCCATGAAGGCCTTGATGGCAGGCACTCTGAAGAGTGATAGGTGCTGCCTGTTCTGTAAGTAAGCAGCAATGGCAGCGAGATGTAACCTAATGGAAGTATATGCTAGGTTACACCTTTGTAGGTGGAGTAAATAACATATGATGTGCTGTATGGACACATTTAAAGGATTGATTGTGTTGTTGTGGCAGTAAACACCAAATCTTTTCCACTTTGCAGCATAGCATGCCCTAGTAGTAGGGCGTCTAGCTGCCCTGATAATGTTCATGCAATCAGGGGGAAGGTTAAGGTATCCAAATTCTAGGACCTCAGGAGCCAGATCGCAAGGTTGAGCTGAGCTGGGTTCGGGTGCCTGATCTCTCCATGGTTCTGGGTTAGGAGGCATGGTGAGAGGTGTAGCTTTTGGTGTGGTACTACTGAGAGTTCCAGCAATGTGGTGTACCACGGTTGTCTGGCCCATGTTGGAGCTACTAGGATCAGTGTTAGGGAATGCTGTTGTAGCTTTCGCACCACTAATGGAATTAGTGGGAGAGGTGGAAAAGCGTATGCAAATTTGTTTGACCAATTAATCCATATCGCATTGCCTTTGGACAATGGGTGTGGATATCTGGCGGCGAAGCTTGGGCATTTTTTGTTTTCGTAGGTGGCGAATAGGTCTATGTGTGGATGCCCCCACTTCTGAAAGAACGGGTAAAGAACTTGTGGGTGAAGTTCCCACTCGTGGATCTGCTGCGTCTGTCTGCTGAGCAGATCTGCCACGGTGTTTTGGACTCCTGGGACGTGTTGGGCCAGGAGAAAGATTTTTTGTGGAATTGCCCATCTCCACATGCTCTGTGCTAGCTGAGATAGTTGTGGAGAGTGTGTGCCCCCCTGCTTTTGAATGTAGTACATGGCAGTCATGTTGTCTGTGTGAATGAGGACTGCCTTGCCTGAAATCTGCTTCTGGAAGGATTTTAGGGCGAGGAAGATTGCTAATAACTCCAGATGGTTGATGTGGAGTAACTTTTGTTGTGGCGTCCATGTGCCCTGTGCTGTGAGATGTAACAGATGAGCTCCCCAGCCGGAGAGCGATGCGTCTGTTGTGAGGATTATCTGTGGGACCGGGTCCAGGAATGGTCGACCTCTGGAAAGGTTTGTGGTGTTCCACCACTGCAGAGAGCGATGGGTGCGACCGTCTACCAACACCAGATCTGCCAGTTGTCCCTGGGCCTGGTTCCACTGGCGCGCTAAGCACTCTTGGAGTGGACGCATCTGGAGTCTTGCATGGGGCACTATGAAGATGCAAGAGGCCATCATCCCTATCAGTTGCATAAACACTCTTGCTGGGAGAGAGTGTTGAGATATGAATTTTTGACGCAGAGCCTGTATCTTTGCAATCCTGGCAGGATTGGGATAAGCCATGGCTTTTGAGGTGTCTATGGTGGCACTGAGGTATTGTTTTGTGTGTGATGGTACCAGGCGGGATTTTCGATGGTTCACCGTGAACCCTAGCTGGTGGAGTAGTTGGACTGTAGCGGCGGTATGTTGCACACATTGTTCGTAGGACGTGGCTTTTATTAGCCAATCGTCCAGATACGGGAAGACGTGAATGTGCTGTCTTCGGAGGTGTGCAGCCACTACTGCTAGGCACTTGGTGAATACCCTTGGTGCTGTTGTTACCCTGAACGGGAGCACCTTGAACTGCTAGTGTTGCCCGTCCACCACAAATCTGAGGTACTTTCTGTGAGACCGGTGTACTGGAATATGAAAGTATGCGTCTTTCAAGTCCAGAGTGGTGAGAAAATCGTTCTGGGAGAGAAGTGGGAGAACCTGTTGAAGGGTTACCATGTGAAAATGGTCTGAGTGTATGTAAGAGTTTAGAGGTCTGAGATCTAGGATAGGTCGTAGAGTCTCGTCTGTCTTTGGAATCAGAAAGTACAGGGAGTAGACCCCTAAATTTTGCTGATTTATGGGGACCTGCTCAATGGCTCCTTTTTGCAGGAGGGAGGTCACCTCCTGTTTTAGCAGTGCAGTATGTTCTTGAGACATAGGGCGATGCCTGGGTGGAATGTTTGGGGGGGCAGATGTTAGTTCTAAGCAATACCCTGACTGAATAATTTGTGTCACCCATCTGTCTGAGGTGATTGTCTCCCAGACGTGAAGGAAATGTTGTATTCTGCCCCCGACCGGAGTGGAATGGTCTGGAGGGAGCGGGGGAAAGTCATTGGGTAGTAGGTGTGGCAGAGCGGGCGGTATTTGTTTTGCCTCTGCCCTTATTATTATTGCCTCTGTATCCGCCTCTTTGATAACCCTTTGTGAAGGTAGATTGAGGAGGGGATTTGTAGGACGTGGATGCACTATCCGAGGAGTAGCCTCTGCCCGTGCCTCGAAAGGAAGAGCGGCGAAAGGAGCGCCTAGGAGTGTGTGACTGTAGGGCTCCCATGGATTTCGCCGTGTCAGTATCTTTTTTCATCTTTGAGGGCTTCATCAACTTTTGGGCCAAATAGATGATCTTGGTCAAATGGGTGATTTAATATAGAGGCTTGTACCTCAGGTTTAAAACCTGAAACTCTGAGCCAGGCATGACAACGTAGAAGGACACTGGTGTTTATGGCCCTGGAGGCTGTATCTGCTGCATCTAGGGCACAGCGAATAGAGGTATTAGTTATTAGTTTTCCCTCTTGGATCAATTCATTGGCCCTGTTCTGATATTTTTCAGGGAGATGGTGCATGATGGTCTCCAACTCATCGTAATGTGCCCTGTCGTATCTGGCCAGTAGCGCTTGCGTGTTGGCGATACGCCATATGTTGGAGGCTTGCGACGCAGTGCGCTTCCCTGACGCGTCTAGGAGCTTGGACTCCTTGTCAGGTGGTGGTGCTTCGCCTGACGCCTGGGAATTGGAGCGTTTCCTAGCTGTAGATACCACTAGGGAATCCAATGGTGCAGGGCCTTTAATATATGAAGGGTCTGTGGGGGCGGCTTTGTATTTCTTCTCTATATGGGGGTTTAGGACCCTGGCCCTGACTGGTCTTTAAAGACTTCCAGTGCATGTTTAATCACCCCTTTTATCATAGGTAGGATGCCAGTAGACCTATGTGCGTCTTCAAAGGTGTCTAGGAGGAAATCCTCCTCTACCGGGTCAGTGTGTAACTCCACCCCGTGGTAGTGTGCCGCCCTCTGTAATAGGTGGTGAAAACCCAAGGAATCTTCAGGTGGGGATGGCCTAGATGGGTAAAGGTCATCCTGTGGGACATCTGGGATGTCCGGATTATTATAGTCGTCCCATGGGTCTGGAGATCCAGTAGGGGTGGGATCCTGTGGCACATCTGCTGGATCATAAAATGGGTCTCCTAAGTCGTCTGGGACAGGAGACAAAGTTGGGGAACGATGAGGCGGGGGTGGAGAGGGTAGAGGTGGGGAGGGTGGAGGAGGAGGGGAAGGCACTCTGAAAGGGGAGGTAGCAGTGTCTTTCCTCTTTGGAGGTGGAGGTGGAGCTGGTTTATCCAAGTGTCTCTTTTTTGTAGACAATGTCAAATGTCCAGTTTTTGGATCCTTGGTGAGTGTCTTTTGGAGAGGATCCGGTGTAAAAAGTTCTTGCGACACTGGTTGTTCGGTCGGCGCCGAAGTTTTCGGGGCCGACAGCTTTTTAGGCTTGTTCAAGCCGTGATTCTTTGGGACCTCTGATTTTTTGGTCGGCGCCGAAGGAGGCTTCGGCACGGGAGTGTCGGAGCCGAGGGCCTTGTGATGTTTGGTCGGCACCGGCAGGGTAGGTTTCGACACCGAAGGCTTTGGTACTGGGTTCGGTGTGGAGATGGAGGCCGATCTTTTCTTCGGTGCCGAAGGGTGTTTTTCGGTAACGATGGTAGGTTGGCTCGAGCCCGAGCTGCCGGAAGGCTTAATAGGCTTCTTAACCGGGCCCGAAGGCGGGGTGTGAGAAGCAGTGTCCTTGGTCTTGCCTAGGCACGAAGGCGAAGGTGTGACCGAAGCCTTTTTGGGCGTGGGTGTGGGAAGGGGAATTGTACTCACGACCCTCTGCGCCGGGGTGATGTCCTCCACATCTGAGTCGTCGGCCTCGGAAGCACTGACGAGGTCGTCGTCCTCCTGTTCGATGTTCTGCTGTCCCGGAGCTTTGACGTCGTCCCCGAAGATGTCGACTGGAGCGGAGGTCAAGCAGTGCGCCATGTTGCATCTAGCCCGTCGATCTCGAATGGTCTTTTTGGAGCGAAAAGACTTGCAGGCGGGACAGTCTCGGGCCTCGTGTTCAGGGGAGAGGCAGAGGTTGCACACCTCGTGGAGATCGGTGTGGGGAAACTTGGACCCACATCGAGGGCACTTCTTGAAAGGAGTTCTTTCCATCAGCCGAGACCGGAGCCGGAATAGGCCCGAAGGCCGCCGTCGACGACCGGAATCGAAGAAGTGCCGAAGAGAAGGTGATTAAGATGATTTATTATCTGAAGGATCTCGATGAGCGAGGATTTTGCGTCGATCGGTGAACTGGAAAGTTCGGAACCGGAGCGCGAAGTATTACATCCGAGCCCGATGGCGGAAAAAACAATCTGAGGATGGAGCCGAAGCCCATGCGCAATACGAACCAAGGGAGGAGTCACCTAACTCGTGACTTCCAAAGACTTTCCAAGAGGAAAAACAAACTGCAAACATCCGGGCCCAACACCAGATGGCGAGCTATGCACAGTGTATAATCTGCAGCTCATATGCCTCGAACATATTATTTCATTGTTTCTTCTCAAACATAACTGTATAGAGGGCGTGGCCAAGATGGCGATCGGATAAGACGTGCCTCGTTCGTCTCCCCGCTCCTGTCCGCCTGCTGAGTTCCTTCCCGGTACCCCTGACAAGCAGTAGACCCCTGAGCGTGACGAGGAAGGTAGCGAGAACCTGGGGGCGAGCTTCCGATTAACGTGTGGAGCGGGACTCACCCCGAACGAAGCCTAGCAGCTGACGAGAAAAGCGCTCCGAACTGGCAGCGCAGCTCACAGCCAGAAGATAAGGGAGTATCCTGGGAACGAGCCACAACCGAGACGAGTGGTGGGGCAGAGCCCCAGGGCACCCCTAACCGATAGCGGGTTCTGAGCGACCAATTTCACCCAGACGCAATATTTTCTGCTGAGGAGCAAGGAGGCGGAAACGGCTGAGGGGGACGATGCTGACGCGAGAACAGGGCGGGCGTCTTCACCGCTGACGACAGGACTCACTGGCGATACTATGCAGCATACCGGCAGGAGAAGGCAAGTCTGAAGAGACCTCGGTCGGGAGAATCTGGGGTGAGAATTGGCGCAGAGCAACAGGCGGAGGCGCCTTAGCGGCCGGAGTAAGGGCTGTATTAACGGGAAGCACGCCGCTTGGAGGAACCACACTGCTCAGGCCCACTGTATTGCGGACAAGAAGACGAACGCCCTAAACACGTGGACAGGCCGAGGCGGCACCTGTGAGGGGCCCTGAGATTGCGGTAATAGCTCTCTAGCGGGGGGCACCCATAACGCAAGGCCCAGAAGCCAGGTCCACTACAAGGTCATTGCTTACCGCGAGAGAGCGGAAGACGCAGAGTACAGTGCCCGGGCGGCTTGTTAAAGAGGAGCACCGGCAAAGACAGCAATAGAGGTTAGTGGTACTCCCAACTTGGCTCTACCACATTGAGCAGGGGCATATTCACTGCGTCCCTCTAACCTGAGCTTGCAAAAACGGTGACACAGGGGTGAGGAGGAGAAGGGACAGCGAGACCTTAAGCCGCAGGCTACAGAGGCGCCTACTTGGGGTGTGAGGAGCCCCATAAGCAGTGGCGAAGTTCCCGAGGCGATAAGGAGGGGACAGAGAGGAGTCGGCTGGTAGGACACATAACGGGGACAGGCTGCTCAGTGGCACAGACCTCCTGCACATACGTTGGAAGTGGGCCCTTAGTACTGAAGCGCTGATCTAGCTACACCGACATCAGATCAGCAATGTCTATGACGCGCAGGAAGAAGGATAGGAACATGAAGGACATGTTCACTAAAATGACGGGGGCGAGTAGAGGAGACGGACGAAAATTGCGGACCACGACAGGAGGGCAGGAGATTAAGAATGCAGAGGAGCCAGTCACGCGCACTTTCCTGGCCCAACTATTCTCCACTCTACGAGAAGATCTGCAGGCTCTCAGAGGGGATTTTTCCAACGAGGTGCGGCAAGACATTGAGGCAGTAGGGGAAAGAGTCGCTACCATGGAAGAGCATGAAATGGCCCGGGATGAAGAGGTGAAAGAATTGCAGCAAGATGTACTCCGACTCCAGGTCCAACAGATAGATATCCAAGCCCATGAGGAGGATTTAGAAAATCGCTCTCACAGAAACAATATACGAATCAAGGGCATGCCTCCTAAAGAAGGAGCAGACATCACTTGATATCTCCAAGGCCTCTTTAGACATATCCTCCAAGAATCCCAGGACTTTGACATAAAAATAGATAGAGCTCATAAGGTAGGCCTGCAGAGGAAAACACTGGCGCTTCCCTCAGATATCTTGGCATACCTACCAGACTTTCAACTAAAAGAACTTATCTTAAGGAAAGCGAGAGATGCTCAGCCGCTGACGTACCAGGGACATGTCACTGCCCTATATCAAGTCCTAGCTGCGATTACATTGCAGAAACAGCGAGATTTCCGACCAGTCACGACTCATCTCCGCGATCAAGGCATCGCATACTCCTGGGGGCACCCCTTTCGAATTATCTTCAGATGGGGCGGCAAATTGCTGCAACTTCGGTCCTTACAATACGCATGCCGCGTCCTTGGTTAAAGAATCCCCAGCAGGAAGAACCGGTGAGGAGACAAAAAAGGACATAGGGAATGATGGTGATGAGTCCGTGGAGGTACTGGAGAGACGACATCGAAACTGAACTCAGAGACCATTGCCATCTTTAACTCCTTGTCCCAGAGATGGCGACTGAACTAATACAGGGGTCAGATAAGTGGTAAAATGCTGTGCCGGGAGGGCAATGGGCAGAATTTAACGGAGCGGGTGGGGGGGTTGGGGGTGGGGGTTGAGAATCTACTGGCCACAAGATGCACCCTACAAACTTGTTTACCGAGGATACGTGTACTGGCTATGCTGATCCTGGACTTTTCTGGAGTACACTTATTGTTTTTCTAGTAGGGGATCAGGGAGGGGGTTCCGGTGTCCAGAGACTAGGTGCTTAGCGAGTTCCATGTATGCTGTTACAGCCCAAGATAGAGGAGGGGGTGAGCAGGAAGGGCGGGGTGGTTGGACTCGACCTGGGGCCCATCTGAGCATTGAACGCAAATACCTGAAATGTCCACTGAACTAGCGAAAGTCCTCACGCTTAACGTCAAGGGGCTTTATAATCCCATTAAAAGGAGAGCAATTCTCTCCTATTTGGAAAATTTGGAGGCAGATATGTGCCTCCTACAGGAGATGCACCTACTACCCGAAGACTAGCATCGCATGCGCTCCAGGGCGTTCCCTCAGCAGTTGTTCTCCTCCACGGCGGAGAAGAAACCAGGTGTTGCCATCTTAATCGCTAAACGTTGCAAAGGGGAGGTGAAAGATAAAGTGGCCGAAATAAAAGGGAGGTCCTGAGATCCGTATATGCCCCTGATTCGGGACAAGAGGGATTCTTTAAAACGGCTATAGCGGAGACCATGGTCCCGCAAATCCGCATGACGTTAGTAGGGGGGGACCTGAATCTGGTTCTAGAGACGGAAAAAGATAGGTCTAAAGCTACTTTCCACCAGCAAGGGGGAGATATCAAGGGAGGAGAAGAAATGTCTACGGGAACTGGGGCTGGTGGCCATTTGGAGGGAGGCTCACCCCAATGCAACTCACTATTCATTCTTTACGCATGCACATAGGTCCTATGCCCGCCTTTATTATTTCCTAGGCACGACAGAGGCCAACAGCGTGGTAAATAAGTAGACATAGAACCCATGGCCCTCTCCGATCATGACGCAGTGACCGTGCAGTTACAGACGCAGTTACAGATAGCGACAAGACAAAGGAGGGTGGGTTGTTGGCGGCTCAAGGAATACATGGCCCATAAGAAGGCAGTGGAGCAACAGCTCACCAAATGCATTAACGACTATTTAGATGTTAACGATACCTCTGAGGTAGCCATCACTACACTGTGGGAAGCGATGAAGGCAGTAGTGAGGTTAGAGCTAATAGCTATCTCTGCGGCCGAAAATAGGGAACGCAAAGACCTACGCGCACACTTGACTGCGCAGGTTCGAGAACTGGAACGGGTACATAGCCGGACGGGGGCACCCAGGGTGTGGAGACAGCTTAACGAGGCAAGGGTGCAGCTAGCGGGGAAAGACCTGGACAGAGCAGAATATGCAGCGATTAGATTAAAACACTCTTACTACATCGGAGGAGATCGGACGGGACGCTTACTGGCATATAGACTAGTGGAAAGGGGAGGATACTGGGGATCAGGAGATAGCTCAAGCTTTTCGGGAGTTCTACGAAACACTATACATGGCAGGCACTCTCCCTGGACGGGACACAACGTCATACTTACAATTTGTTAGTGTGTCCACAATAACACCAAAACAAGCAAAATCCTTAGACGTTCCAATTCGGACCGAAGAGGTGGTCACTGCGATCTCGTGACTTAAACTAATCAAATCGCCTGGCCCAGATGGATTCCCTGCACTCGTCTATAAAAAGAAATTGTCAAATACTAGCCCGATACTGATGAGATTATTTAACTCCTTCAGGGGTAATGGTTTGATTCCATTTAATATGTTATCGGCGGTGATAGTGGTTCTACCCAAACCAGGTAAAGATAAGCAAGACTGCGGATCGTATCTCCCGGTATACCTACTCAATGTCGACCTAAAAATATTCACGGGTATACTGGCCACAAGATTAGGTCCGCTTATGCCGAACTTGATAGAACCGATCAGGTAGGGGTTATTCAAACTCGGCAAAACGGAGACAATATGAAGAGGATTCTCCATTTCATAGATAAGGCCCACCAAACGTTGCGCTGTTACTGAAGGTTGACACTGAAAAAGCGTTCAACCGGGTGGACTGGAGATTTTTGGAACAGACGATGGTGCATTTTGGGCTGGGCGACAGGTTTCGGAAATGGATGGGTTGCTGCTATGGGGCGCCTACAACCTCAATTAGAGTCAATGGGGTCCCTTCTCATCCCTTCTTTATTCAAAGGGGCACCAGATAGGGTTGCCCGCTGTCACCTCTCTTATTTGCTCTATACATCGAGCTCTTAGCAAAGAAGATCCGGAATAACCCCTATATTAGGGGGATACCGTTTGGAGGGGAGTCACACCCTATTAGTTAATACCCGGATGATATCATAGCAGCACTAACAGAATCAAGAGATCACTACCCGCCTTTTTAGAGAAATTGGAGGTCTTTGGCCAGGTCTCAGGTTTTCGAGTTAATGTGGGTAAATCACTGATCCTTAATCTGAATTCCACAAGTCATTTGTCCCGGACCGGGGGTGGGGTGAACGGATCTCGGGGATACGGTCTGAATAAATTATGACAGATAGGCGAGACAGATTAAAAAGGATTTGGCTAATTGGAGTAGACATCATCATTCGCTGCTAGGGAGAGTGGCGGCGATTAAAATGACCCTTTTACCAAAGGCGTTATATCTGTTCCAAACTCTGCCTGCACTCCAACCGTAAGGGTAATCGCCTCACTACAGCGAGACATCAATCACTTTGTGTGGGCTGGAGCACGGCCACGTATGAGTAGAGACCTAGGATACATGCGACCCGAAAACGGGGGTCTCGTATACCGAACTTAATGGACTATTACAAGGCGGCCCAATTGCCCAATTGCGTTATTTGGCGGAGTGGAATAGGCCAGAGACTGAAAAAAGATGGCTCTTTCAAGACAGAGCTCTAGCGGGGATTTCTCTTTGGAAGGTCCCCTTCCTCAAGAAAGCGCACAGACCCCAAAGTCTAATGAGATCACCAATCACAAAATCAGTAATGAAAATATGGGATGGGGTGGCTACTGCAAGGAAACTCATGTCATTTCCATCGCCTTTTACACCTTTATTTGGAAACAATGAGTTCACACCGGGAATGGCAGACAAGGAATTTCAGGCGTGGCATGGCACTCTCCGCCGATCGATGGGGCATTTGTTCGACTTGTCGGGAAAAATTTAATTCCCACAGATAAAAGAGGTCTATGGGGTGCCAGAGACGGAACGGTTTAGATACATGCAACTGTGGTGCTTCAACCCGAGTTAAGATCACAAGCCAGCCGTCGGCTGACACGATACAAAAAATGGTTAATCACTAAACAGAACGACAAGGGGCTGATATCGGAACTCTATGATATGATCAGACACTCAGCGCAACCACATGCTTCACCCAGGCAGAAAAGATGGGCAAGAGAACTAGGCAGAGAGTTAACACAGAAGGACTGCGAAGGGATTTACTATAGAAAAAAACATAGCTCGCAATGTGGCCAGTACTGAAACGGCTATGAAAATAGTTACGTACTGGTATCCTACGCCAGTGCACCTTCATAGAGGTAACCCGGATAGGAGCCCTAATTGCTGGAGGGGGTGTGAAGAGGAGGGCACATTAGTGCATTTATTATGGGGATGTCCGATATTAACGACCTACTGGTCCAGAATTTTAGATGATGTACACCAATTATTCCATGCGCAGATACCAAGACTACCAGTGTATGTGGTACTAGGCCTTCCCAATCCAATTACATATCCACTCAAAAGAGGTAAGGGACGACAGATGGGGTTGGCACTAGGGGCAGCTCTTCAAAACATCCTGACACACTGGGGGACATCAACCCCACCCACTTGCGTAGGTTGGGTACATAGGATATGGTACATCCTGGGTATGGAACGTATTTCAGTCTACTTAGCTAGCTCTGAGAATTTGTTTCAGAAAGTGTGGAAACCATTTTTAATGTTATTATCAACAGAGTTTAATAAAATTAATCAGCCAAAATACCTGAGAGTGCTGCACTTGACAGACTCGGAAAGGGAGAACCAACCACCCAAGAATGATTGATAGGGGACACCACCGAACTATCACTGACTGTAATATGTAAAGCACTAGGACTACTGGAAGAGGAGGGAGGAGCGGGTGTTCAAGTTATTGGTGTATTTCAAAGTTAAGAAGTTAGGACCATAAGGCCTTTTTTAAATTTTACTACCACTTCCCCAGCGCAAATTGCTACCCTTCTCTCAAGGACCAAATCTGACTCTACGGATGATCCCTGCCCTTCAAGGATACTCCATAATATTAGCCATATTATTAGTCCCCAGCTATCTGGCATATTTAATCAGATGCTCCCACAAGGAATGTTTTCCAACACTGTGGAATCAGGCCTGTATACTACCGCTATTAAAAAAGCCCAACCTTGATATAACGGATCCGGTTAACTATAGACCAATTGCAAGACTCCCGTTGCCTGCAAAAATTCTGGTGACAATTGTAAATATGGAACTTTCCACTTACATTTTAGATAACAACGTTTTAGACCACAGTCAGTTTGGTTTCAGGTCATGTCACAGCACTGAGACAGCCTTGATTAAGACCATGGAGGAAATTTGCACCGCATTAGATGGCGGTGGGTCAGCAGCTCTTATCCTCCTTGACCTGACTGCGGCATTTGATACTGTGAACCACACCTTACTGACAGAATGGCTGAAAACTATTGATTTGGAAGGAAAGGCCCTGTCGCTTTTAACATCCTTTTTAGCAGATAGAACGCAAACAGTGCAATTAGGCGATTTTAAATCTAAACCTTTTATTCTGCCTTGTGGGGTTCCACAGGGCTCTTCGTTGAGCCCTACGCTTTTTAATATTTATGTATCTGAATTAGCACCTTTGATCAGAAGTTTTGATCTCATTCCGACGACACCCAATTGGTTATTTCAACTATAGCAGGGATGTCAACCACTCCATCAAACTGCATGATCGCATGGTCTCCTTGAGCAATTGGATGAGTAGGCATTGCTTGAAGCTTAACTCTAGCAAAACCGGGGTGGTGCTATTTGGAAAGCTTTCTCCCCTATGGTCAACAGTTTGGTGGCCAAGTACACTGGGCCCCCCTTCCTACACCGGTAGTAAAAGCCCCAAATTTGGAGGTCATAATAGACGAGAAGCTTAATTTTAAATTGCTGGTTTCTAAGGTGGTGGCTTCTGCTGTTTTTTACCATTAGAACCGTGCGTAAAACTCTTTCGTTTATTCTGGAAAAAAATCTAGAAAAACTGTTTTAACCTCCCTGGTTTTATCAAAGTTGGACTACTGCAATGCTTTACATACTAACTTACAGTCCAATCAACTTAGAAGATTACAATCGGTACAGAATGCTGCCGCCAGATTGGTGCTAGATGTCCCTAAACATTAGTCCATTAGGGCTGGGATACAAGATCTGCATTGGCTGCCAGTTGGCCAGCGCGTGAAATTCAAGGCACCTTGCATTGCACAAAAGCCACTTTACAGAGAAGGCCCACGATTTTTGTGGCACTCTTTCAGTTGGTATTCCCCCAGCAGATTATTACGCTTGACCAATGCTTTCCTTATGCCCACCTTCAGAGTCAAGACGATGAACTGGGGGGGAGGAGTTTCAGACATAGCACCATCAGGTTATGGAACTCTCGTCCGCTTGCTCTTAGGAAGTTATCATCTTTACTTGAATTTAGGAAAAACCTCAAAACATGGCTTTTCAAAAACTAATTTCCCTTTCACAGGATGCGGACCGTAAGCGCCTAGACACCTAAGGGTATTAGTGTGCTATAAAAATTGTTATAACATAACATTACAAAGAGAGAGAATTAAGATACAACGTTGAGACATACATTGTGATACAAATGATTATATGAGCATTGCATTAAGAATATCCTTCGAGCAAGGGAATTTACAATAGTACGTTGGATGAAAAGCAAATCAGATTTTTTTGCTAAAAGATATTGTATCGCTTTTCCAATAATGACAATAATAATAACATACATAACTGTATAAACTATTTTGAAAATATTGTTCCCAAAGCAAGAGTATAAAAGCTCCCTTTCAATTAGCGATCATTTATATAATAAGATATTGCAGGTGCACCCTACCTTTCAGAAAACTTGTGTCCAAGAGAAATCCAGTCCTTCTCTATCAGTACCTTAGACAGGAAGAGACATGCATTTTTATTGTATAGAAATGAACAAGACTTTTTGAACATATTTATGATTCAATAACAAGGAATAGCAGTCAATCTAAGAAGCCCACAGAATGGATTAAATGAACAAAGTCCCACATATACACTAGGGAAAACTAAATGCACACAAGTATAAAATAAGGAATATAAATGGTTTGGAATATGTCAGATTTAAAAATAATATAATGAAAACCATTTTTATACACTTAACGTTCCTGTCTTTGCTGTTATAAGCGTGGCAAACAAGTGTTAATATTAGCCTACCGATTTTATTGGTAGTGGGATCAAAGGTTAGGATTTATGTATGAATGATGAGGTTGTTCTTCATCCTCACTGCAGCATTTCCAAGTGGTTGCAATCATCAAGAGATGCCAAAATAGCAACAACTGAATCTTTATCACAGAGATCGATTAGTGCCTTGTAACATTTGGAACCATGAAAAACAATACTGTTATCAGGATGTTAAATATGACCTTGATTGGCAAGGATTTTTAAAATTGGAGCTGTATAGTATTTTTTGTATACTCCTCAGAAATATACAACAGCAAACTCCTGTAGAAGGACATTTGCATAACAGTTCAGGTGACAGCATGAAGATTTGCTATAATTCTTACGGATAATGATCCACTTTGCATGGAAAATGCTTACTTCAATAAAGCCTCATACCTTCAGAGCAACTAGGAACACTAACCTCTTTATTTTCTCGAAAGCCATGGAAAAGGAGATAATATTTCAAGTATTAGCAACATGTCTGATAACCTGCACTCTGCTTTCAGAATTTTGCATCAGACTACAGAAGCCTATTCTTGTTCTCTCTTTGCAGTCGAATCAAGAAATGAGAATACAGCATTACGTCAGTATTTTCACATAACACAAAATTCAGACAACAAAATTAAGAAGTGTTAAGAGCCACTGAAATCATCACAGCCTACTGAATAATAAATATTTTTCCAACATTAACATTAACAGGGGTGGAGGAGGAGCCTAGCGCGCATCCAAGATGGTCGCGTGAGCACAGGGCTCCCCGGACCCTTTCTGCTCCTCGGAATAAATCCTGAGAATATCCTGATTTGGTGTATGGAATCTGAGAGATGAAGACCAGCTGACTATATATCTCTTTTCAAAACTCTAATCGGACCTGGGAATCCTGAGTTATCGTCGCCGGAACTTTTGGGACCCACCCGACGGAGGTGGCCGGGGTGAAGGTGACCCGTGGGGCCGGGCTGCAATTGAACAACAGCGGCCTCAGCGCGGTGCCAGTTACCGATTCAGCACTTTCGGTTTCGGTTTTGGCCTTCAGGAGATCAGCTGGCGTGCGTGCTCGAGGTGGCGAGGTGCCTCCTGGGCCTCTGCCCGAGGTTTGCTTCCATCTGCTACTGGCGGGTCTGACGCCTCCGACCCCTACACCGACAGTTTGTGGTCCTTTCGCTGGTACCCGCGCACCCCTTGATCGGAGGCCCCATTGAGTGACTGCGCTCTCATGGCGGGCAAAGGGGGTCCGGAGGGGCGCAAGACCAAGGCTTCACTGCGCGGGGGAGCGGTCCAGAGCAACAACATGGACCGCTATACCCAGGGCAGGGGGTCCCCTGGCGCTGCTGGCCTTTCCCCGGATGCTGCGGGGGGAGGCACGACCGTCGCTGCGGAACCTTCCCTACAGGACATCATGGGTGCCATCGAGGGCATCAGGGAAACTATCGCGACGCAATATGAGGCCCTGGCCCGTAAGATCGACACTGTCGCGATCGACGTCACCCTGATTCGGGCCGACCTCTCTAAAACCAACGAGAAGGTCCAGGCCCTTGATACACGGACCTCCACCCTGGGTGCGGAGGTGTCGGATCTGCGGGCCGCGCTTGGGGACATTAGAGTGGTCAACGACCATATGGCCCGGCGGCTTGAGGACTTCGAGGGACGGGCCCGACGCAACAATATCCGCATCATTGGGGTACCGGAGTCCTCCGACAGCCGCCCGGTGGACCTCGTGGTCGAGGAACTTATCCTGCAACAGTTGTCCCCGGTTGGCCTAAGCAAATTCTTCGCTGTGGAGCGGGCCCATCGAGTTCCGGGCGGCCGGCCGCGGCCGGGGGCCCTCCCGAGGCCCATCGTGGCTAAACTGTTCCACTACAGGGACCGCGATGCTATTCTGCAGGCTTCACGGACCCGTGGCCCGGTCCGCTACGAGAACTCGACCATCAACTTTTACCCGGACTTCACGCAACTGGTCCAGAAACAGCGGATGGGATTCCAGGGGGTGAAGCGCCGTCTCCGCGAGCTAGGCCTGAAGTATTCGATGCTCTACCCGGCGAAACTTCGAGTGGAACATGGAGAGCGGACAGCCTTTTTTGACACTCCTGTGGCCGCAAGTGACTGGCTGGACTCGCTGCCGGACGGGGGTGGCCGGCCCGGGCCCTCTGGGGGCACCGCAGGTGACGGGTCCCCTTAGACTGACCTTTGGTCCTTGCTTTTGCGGTTTTGCACTGTACAGTTGGGTCTTACTTCTTTTGCATACTGTGTTTTACCAGGACCCGTGAGGGGTGCGGGCGGGTTCGGGTCCCTTTCCTCCTCCGGGGTCTTTTTGTAGAATGGGGTTAGTGGGGCGACAGGCACACTGCAAGTTGGGGGGGGTCTTTGGCCCGCAGGGGTGCAGGGTGGGGGGCGTTGGACTTGGGGTGGGGTTGGGGGGGAAGAGGGGTTGTTTATTTGTGTGTTTTTTGTTTACAGGGCGAGGTATTGATTTTTATCCATATTTGGGAGCGGTGCTGCGGGCTGGGGGCCTCTTGACCCATTGGAGGGGATGGGGGGAGACGGGTTGAGGCTTATGTCGTGGAACGTCAATGGGTTGGGGGACCGCATTAAGCGGGGTGTTGTACTGCAATATTTGCGTCGTTTGACTCCTGATGTGGTGTTTCTCCAGGAGACGCATTTGGTCGGCAATGTCTGCCATGCGATGAACAGGGGGGGATACCGCCTCGTAGCCCATTCGGGTTTCACAACTGGCTCCAGGGGGGTGGGCATTCTCCTGCGAGCCTCCCTTCCGGTGGAGATCACGAGGATAGTCTCAGATGACAGAGGGCGCTATGTGTGTCTGATTGGGAGGTGGGAGGGGCAGCCCCTTACCCTGGTTTCAGTCTACGTCCCCCCGGGCCTCCAGAACTCCACCTTTACTGATTTGGGTCGAATGCTGCTTGACCTCCCGGACGGCCTCCTGCTCCTGGGCGGGGACTTTAATTCTGTGGTTTCCGGTGAACTGGATCGTCACCCACCGAGGACCCTCCCCGCTGCCCAGTCATGGCTGGGTGGGATGTTGGAGACCTTCGGCTTGGTGGATAGTTGGAGACTAATGCATCCGACCCAGTGCCAGTTCACCTTTCATTCGGGGGCGCATGGGAGTCTCTCCAGGTTAGACTACTTCCTTATGCCCGCGGCGCAGACTGGTCGGATTCGAGAGGTCAGACACCTGGCGCGTGGTATCTCCGACCATTCTCCGCTGTGGCTTGTCTTTGACACCGGGTCGCGGTCCGCAGGGCGGATAGCTCCCATTAACCCCTGGTACCTGCGGGACCCTGTGATTCGTGACAGCCTGGTTAAGGCCATGGACCAATACTTCAGTGAAAACGAGGGGTCGGTGTCGTCTGCGTTGTCCCTTTGGGAAGCCTTTAAAACTGTTATACGTGGACACGCCCTCGCCCAGATAGTGGTGGCCAAGAAGGTTAGGAGCGAGGCGGTGGTGAAGCTGGAGACTGACATCTCGGGGCTGGAGTCGGCCTTGGAGGCGAATGTTACTCCGGACGGGCTACATGCCCTTAGCCTGAAACAGTTCGAATATAGGTCCCTGGTCACTGACGCGGCCAAAACTATGTATAGGGAGCAGCAGGGCCGATTGTATGACGCGGGGGACAAGGCGGGAAAGTTGATTGCATGGCTGGACAAAAAGGAGAGAGTGAATCGTGTGGTCCCCGAGTTGCGTGCTGCGGATGGTGTGTGTGTGACTGTGCCGGATGAGATTGTGGAATGCTTCGCTGACCACCTCCGGGCGGTGTACTCCCCGGTGACTGACAGGGACGAGGATGACTCTCGCCTCCTACTGAGAGATATTGCTCTGCCCGGCCTGTCCGTTGAGGACCGGGAGCGGCTGGACGCCCCCTTATCGTCGGATGAAATAGCGACCGCGATTCGTTCCCTTCGCTCGGGCAAGGCTATGGGTCCTAATGGTCTGCCCATTGAACTATACAAATTGCGTCCTGATAAGCTTGCGCCCTTCCTCAGCCGCATGTTCCGCGACTCTCTTGCGGCGGGTTCCCTCCCGGCCGACCAGCGCTTGGCCACTATAGTCGTTCTCCCCAAGGAGGGCAAGCCGCGTGACCGCTGTACCTCTTACCGGCCTATTTCACTGCTCAATGCGGAGCCTAAAATCCTGGCGAAAGTCCTGGCCAATCGATTGTTGAGTGTCGTGTGCGACCTTATTCATCCGGACCAATGCGGCTTTATCCCGCACCGCAACACCGCTCTTAACTTGCGGCGTCTGCACGGGGTCCTCGCCAGGGCGGAGCTCCTCACCGAACCGGCCGTGCTGGTTTCTTTGGATGCCACGATGGCATTTGACACTATTGAGTGGCCATTCCTCTGGGCCGTCTTGGATAAATTCGGCTTTGGAGAGGGATTTATTGGCTGGGTGAGGCTCCTTTACACGGGACCCATGGCTCAAGTGGTGGTGAATGGGCGGGTCTCTCGGCCCTTTGTCCTCGGCAGGGGCACGAGGCAGGGGTGCCCGTTGTCCCCGTTGCTTTTTGCTCTCGCCCTGGAGCCACTCGCTGCCTGGCTCCGTTGGGAGCCCTCGCTCAGAGGGATCCGGTGGGGCCCGGGCTTTGAAGATCGGGTCTCGCTGTATGCGGACGACATTCTCCTGTATCTCACATCACCGCGGCAGTCACTCAACGTCCTCTTTGACGTTCTGACCTCCTTTGGGAACAATTCGGGTCTCACGATCAATTGGTCTAAATCCTGCGTTTATCCCATCGCTGGTGGCCCTCCTCTCCTGCCGCCTCGGCTCCCGATTCAAATATCTCTGAGCGGCTTTAAGTACCTGGGGATACACGTTTCGCTGGACCCGGTGGCTCGCTACGAACAGAATCTTCTGCGTCCACTTCGGCGACTGCGTGAGGACACGGCCCGGTGGTGCAGGCTGCCCCTGTCCCCGCTGGGTCGGGCCGCGCTGTTTAAAATGATGTCCCTTCCCAGGTTCCTCTATGCACTCCAGAACTCCTTCGACGTTATCCCAGTGGCCTACTTTCGGGAGGTGGAGAGCCTGCAGAGGAGACTGGTGTGGAACGGCCGGGCGCGTATTGCTCTTGCCAAGCTCACTCTCCCCTGGTATGACGGGGGCATCGCGCTTCCTGACATTCGCAGGTACTATTGGGCCTCGCAGCTATCTGCCATTAACCACGCCACGTATGCGCCCGGCTCGAATCCGGCGTATGAGATGGACAAGTTCCTGCTTCCCGGCGGGAACTACAACAGGGCACTTTATTCCCGCCTGGCTGACCGGACCCTTACGGGTCCTACTAAGATTGCTGTGCGGACCTGGAGGGCTGCCACTGCGGCCATGGGCTGGAGTGAGCAAATGACATGTGCTACTCCCTTGTTTGCCTCCGACCGCCTGGGCAGCTTGTGGACCACCAAGGGGTTTGACCAGTGGGACACGATCGGTATTAGCAAAGTGGGAGACCTGTGGCACAAGGGCGCGGTCAAGACTTTCGCGGTGCTCCAGGCCGAATACGAGCTGACCGACAGGGAGTTCTTCCGCTACGCCCAGGTTCGACACGCCCTGCTCTCGGTCTTCGGGGAGGGGACCAAGATCCCTGTTTCCTCGCCCCTCGAGGACCGCGTACTTGACGGACATGTCCCTGATAGTACTATTTCTTTAATTTATAAAAAATTGATTAATCACCGGGCGGATCTCCTGGTGCGCCTTCGGGAGGCTTGGACTGGGGATGGGGTCGAATTGGACGACGAAGACTGGCAGTCTGCACTGTCGTCCCCCAAGGAGGTTGCCATTCCGGCTCGTCTCCGGTTGGTACAGCTCAAGATTCTCCACCGGGTGTATGTTACGGGTCCGCGCTTGGTCGCGATGGGATTTTCCGACGACGGGCTCTGTAAACGAGGCTGCGGGCTCAGCGCCACCTTTCTTCATATCCTTTGGGAGTGCCGCGAGGTGGCGGACTACTGGCGCCGGGTCCACACGGTTATGGGACAGGTCACCGGGGTTGTGCTGCTGCCGGAGGTGCGTCGCTGTGTCCTGAATGTGTGGGAGCCCAATGACTACAACGCGGCTCAGACTCGGTGGGCGGCCCTAGGGAACATGATTGCCAAGAGGGATATAGCGCAACTTTGGGGCGCTCACCGGCCGCCCACCGTGTCAGTATGGAAGGAGAATATGGACTGGTGTATGTATCGGGAGAAGACAGTGTATGTGGCCCGTGGCAAGCCGGGGGCATGGGGTAGAATTTGGGGTCAATGGAATGCGTATCGCGGAGGCATCTGTACGCCCCCCCTGGTAGACACTGATATCGCCATGTCCCCCTGACCCTTGACGGCTCCTGGCGCTTTTTGTAACAACTACATATGGACGTTCATCTCCCTTGACCCCCTTCCCCCCCCCCTCCGTCCCCGGCCCCCCGGTACTCCTCTCTTTAGCGGATTGCTCAAATGTTCTGACTGGAGTTTCCCGGGGGGAGCCTGAACCGCACTGGTATCCCTCGTAACTCGCCTTTTGTTTTTATTGTTTTTCCTTTTGTTTCTGTTCTTGCTGGACTGACACTTGCTGTTCTTCGAGAACTATCTTGAACCACTGCGGGGCAGTGCCCTGGGAACGGACTGCAGCCTTGATATGTGTATATTTCCTTATGTACCTAGCGGCCGGCCCGGGTGGTTGTAGGCCCATACTTGTAACCGAATTATTGTTCAATAAAACTTTTTCAAAAAAAAAAAAAAAAAAAAAACATTAACAGGGGTGGTCATATTCACCTAAATGTCCAAGTATCATTCAATAATCCTAGATCACCTTTATTCAAAAAATCGCTGGTCAGCAAAATATTACACCATTGTACAATACCAGCGGCATTTTCCCAAAATACATAAATAAGCAAAATATGCCAGCAACAAATATGGATATATATTCGTCCCGTATCAGATTCAGGCAAGCTTGATATATTACAGTGAATTGTATTAGGACTAAATAGCAGTCAATAGATCACTGACACGGAGAACTGTCCCAACTATCCTATGATGTCGTTTTCGGGAGTAAAATATAGTCTAACATTGAGAAAAGTGCTCGCTTAAAGCTAGCCAAAAACATAACATTTCATAAATTTAATAGGAATGCATCATGTCTGTTAGTTATGTTTAATCATTCAGATGATCCTGACATTTTATTTTCCGACCCAAATTATGTAGAAGGAGAGAACAAAGGTGAACTACAACATTCTGCTTGCTGGAACGTCCTTTGCTCACATACTTTTTGTAATGGCATGACTTGGAAAATATCTGATGCTATCCTTTGTCTACATACAAAATCCTGTTTTTGAAGATACAAATATAAAAAACTAAATTTCGGTAAACTACATTGCATTGAGAGTTTCTCAAAAGACTTTAGACCCCAACCTTTAGTGAGAAATCCCTCTGTTTCCTCTTTCAGGTCTTCCTGAGCTTTATCAGCTTCTAGCTGTCAGTCCCAGCTTGACCACCCAGGTTAAATGGTCCCAGATGCCAATCTGTAGAGACTGCAGGATACGTTGGCTTACATACAGCTGGGTCGAACCCGTTCTATCTGCACCTGATCATAGTAAGTCGCCGTGCTCTAGCATAGCCCGTGCACAGAAGTGCTCACCATGACTGCTGACTTATCTATTGTAGAGTTATACAAGAACAACTGGAAAATGACATGCAAGATTGAAATATATGCTCTCAGTACTTTCAGAAATGACTTCACAGGACACACAGAGAGCGCCTAAGCTACAGTCCTGACCAATGAGGCATTAATATGTTATCTTTAGAAGCAACTATTCTCTCATCAAACACGTCATATTAGTCTTTGTCTGCGATAGGAGGTTCTGGATTTGGGATTCTGGTTTATCACACCACTAAAAAAACATTGCATAATTTTGTTGATTTATAAAAGCACAACATACCTAATACAGATTAGATAGTAATAAAGAGCAATACAGAGAAAACGAGATAGAAAACGATAGAAACTCACCATAAATCCTTTGATGGTTCTATAATATGGATCTAAAAGCAACGAGCCGAGTGAGCACACTTGTGACGTACGGTCCCAGCCATCTGAACAATGCACTAGCACACTTGCATATTCAAAGGCAATTGCCTGAGAAGATAAACACAGTAAAAGGATAGAACAAATAATCCATACACTGAATGATTAAAAAAATTATTTACATTATAAACCAATTACAGCATTCATCGATTTTCTGCATAAGTCTCAGATTCTCATACCAAATGTAAAATTTATATATTGTGCTCATATTTTAAGCACATTTTCCAGCTCTCAAATGTTAACTACTGGAGAGTGCATGTCAACAATGGCAGTTTTCTATTGGTTCTTTTACAGGAATGTGCCTGGAATATTTGAAGATCTACATACTCTAGGGATCCGAGTTAAGATTCAACATGTTACTCTAATTAAACACTAAATGAGAATCTACTCTTGTAAGAACATTTGTTATAAATTTCTTAAAATGAGGAAGGCACACCACTGTTCCATAAAGCAAGCTCAACTTTCTGCTCTCATAAGCCATCCTATATCCAATGAGAGTAGCCTACTTGATTCATTAGTTGAAAGAAGTCTGTATCCAGAAAATCAAAGAAGCAGGCCACTCCCTTCAAAAACATGCTCATGTTTGAGCATGAATGGAAGCTTGAGCATTTAGGATGAAACCATCAGGATTTTGTGGAGAATTGGGGACCATGAACGTTTAGGGGGACATTTGAATATTTGGAGGAGCAATTAATATGTGTTGGAAAACTAGTAGCATTTGAGATATAGACTTTTTGAAGACCGACCATGTATATTTGGGGACTAATGAATATTCACAGTTTTCAGAGAAAATGTAGGAGCCCAAAAATATGTAGACAAAATAAAGAACATTTGATGGCAAACTATGAACATTGTTGGCATTGACAGAATTATGTCATTATGGGGAAGCAGTGCTGTAAACAAATGAGAGAGGTGGAAGGAGTTATGGAAGTTTGAAGGAAATAGAGACATTTGAGGGGGGGGGGGACTATAAACATTTGGGTGAAGGTTAAGACTTTTTGGGTCGAAAGATGAACATTTGGGAGGAACCTACAAATTCTACAAGGACATATGAACACTCAGGACAGAGACATTTGAAGAAGCACAACAGAGCATTTGGTGGAAAACTGCACCTAGGAAAAGTGCACCAGAATCCAGGATGTCTAGAAGAGAAAGAGGACAGGTCAAATGGGTAGGAGTTAGATGAGGAGCTGATTAAGTCAAAGGACCTAAGTCTCAAAATCTTTTGAAGCACTGGTACATCATATGCTGAAGATACAATCGACAATCCACTGTATCGGACCCTAACAGTGTACGTACTGTCGACACTGATATCTATCTGGAAGAGTCACATCCTCTAAATCAGTATCCACATAATCAAAATGGTATTCTTTATGGACCATAGAGTTCAATTGAATGTCCAAGTAAGGCACCGGGGCTTATTCGCCCAAGATTTGTATTTTTTTTTTCTCATCGAAGAGAGGAGTGAGAACTACAGGTTAGAGACTGTAAGGCAGAGGTAACGTTCTGCTGGCATTGCTGCGCTAGTGCTTGCTTCTCACTTGATTTCTTTTAAAAATTTACTGTTATTCGTTTTTAACTGCTCTTGAAACTGTACCTGCACTTGTAGCTGACCTCCTACCGCATCTCTACTCCCCAGTCCACCGCGGCAGTATTCGTGCTGATTGAGTGGAGGGAGCTTATGGAGCTTGAGGGAGAAATCACTCACCCCTGCTCTTCCGGTGGGACACTTGTGGGCAGCCATCTTGGCAGAGTAACGTTCTAGCCTTTCATTCACGCATTGGCTATATTGGGGCTTGATAGCGCCGACGCGCATCGGCAAGCCTGTATGCGCCCGTCCTCGCCTGAACCGGGCACAGTGCCCTGCCCCCTGGTTCTAACAATCCAGCGCCCCTCAGCCCGATGTTTGTCTACACCAGTTCACAACTAAAAGACATGCGCTACCCTCATGGCATACAGTGCTGCCCCCACCTCGATATGAAGACACTGGTCACTCAATTCACGTTCAGCTGCTCTTCCTGCCTATTCAAAATGGACTTCCACGGGGGGCGTGACCTGGCGCTTGTAATGATGGCCGCCTGACGAGAGAGCTCCGCCAGGGCCGAGCCCTGAAATCCCACAATCCGGCTCAAAACCTGTAGTTGTGGCCCCGAAATACCGGCAGTGCTGTCGGACCACCATCCGACCCGATCAATACAAAAAACCTGGTCCCAAAGGGAAATCTACTGCCTGTTTACGGACCCCGCAGCTGTGTGAGAGGTGTTGAAGAGGGACCTGCGTGACGATCGGGCATGGGCCTACCCTCTGCGGGATCGAGGCGGCTAACTGCCAGATGGAGGCAACTACCACCCCCCCCCCCCTTCCCCCCCGGGACCTACCAACATCTGTTACGAGGTCCAGGAAGGGGGGCAGCGGATAGAGACCTGCGTTTTGCTCCGCGCTTTTGCTGCCCGCCTTCATCGAGGTGTGGGAGTGAAACGGCAGACCTCCGCTTCTTCTCCCCTCCTCCCACGGACGCATTTGCACTGGTTCACCAGCGCGTGGGAGAGCTCATAAGCCACAGCGCCGCAGGCACGATCAGGATTAGGGACAAATGCAGATCCTCCTGCACATCATTGCTGGCAGCTTCTGAAACCTGGTTCAGTGAGGGTGAGGTTCATCTTGGGGCACACGCACACCACCCACAACGGGGACAGAGCAAGCTCACTGGGCATACTGAGCTGCCATGCCCACATGGGCAGCTGGAATCGAAGAGCGCTAGAG
Source organism: Triturus cristatus (assembly GCF_964204655.1). Lineage (NCBI taxonomy): Eukaryota > Metazoa > Chordata > Amphibia > Caudata > Salamandridae > Triturus > Triturus cristatus. Next base: position 319,864,174 of record NC_140591.1, read on the forward strand.
GAAAGTCTAGCACGTGGTCGGCCAACAGCCGTTGTGGCCTCCAACGGTGGTGCCCCGGCGACCTGCAGGGAGTTCCCCCTCCCCTCCAAACGTTCACTCCTCACACTCAAGGACGGCGACAATAAGGTGGTGCTTCACCTAACAAGAGCAGGAACCTAACGCCCGCCTGGCAAGGCCGGAGTACTGGCAGCGATTGCATCACTGACGAGCAGGGGAACAGACCATAACTGAGATCTGCATTGGGGTGTCCAAGAGCACCAACATTCTCCCACCGGCCAGTGGCCCTCGACACGCACACACCTATCATGAAGCCCAAGGGTGGTGCAGCGGTGCAGGCAATTAAACTGGACAAATACGCAGTCCCGAAGCAGGCGCCTCCTGATGACGGAGCCCGGGTGGAAAGGCTGGAGACAACGAGCCCTCCCTTAGCACAATAATGGCGGCCATCCAGGTGCTGGGAGCTATGCTTGAGACCAAAATCGACAAGGTCACCATAGGAATGAACTTGATGAGGGCAGACATGAATAAAACCGCAGACAGAGTCAAGGCGAATGAGACGAACGTCTGGGAGCTTCAAACCTCCACAAAGAAGCTGGAAGAACGGATCCAGCAGCTCACGCACCAGCACCAACAGATGGCCCTCAAACTCGAAGACCAGGAGGGGCGGGCTCACAGTAATAACATAAGAGTGGTGGGGGTGCAGGAGGGCTCAGAAGGACCGAGTGTGGAACTCTTCCTTGAAGATCTAATCCTCAATCACCTCAAACCGAAACGGCTCTCCTCCCTCTTCACGATAGAAAGGGCGCACTGGGTGCCGATCCCGCGACCAAAGCCCGGGGCGGCTCCTACAACAATCATAGCAAAAATCCTCAACTACAGGGAACGCAACGCAATTCTATAAGCTGCCCAAGGAGACCTGCGCTACGAAAACACCACGGATGGGATCAAGAGGGCACTACGTGACAGAGGAATCAAATACATGATGTTTTTCCCTGCTCAAAATCATCGCAGATGGGAAATCATTGTTCTTCACTACCCCAGCGGAGGTGCAAACTTGGCTGGACAAGGCGACCACGCGGAGATAAGAAGCGACCGGGGGAGACAACTGGAGGGACACCTGCAACCACTCGCCGGGCTCGGCAGATGGCAGGTCAGACTCAGACAAACTGCGTCAGCAATCGAGATCGAGATCTGGCAGCCCCGTGGCGCACAAGGACAACAGAGACTGAAAACGGACCTACCGGTGGTGTCGGACGGCGAGATCTGCCCCATCAAACTGTAACGTATAAAACCTTGCTATGCTGAAGTAGGGTGAGGGCTACGCCATAAGGGACTAACCCTGCGGGACTGATGGGTCCACATAACGACACTCTTCATTGATGGGTGAGGGCAGGCCCCTGGCGGCCGGAGCCAGCTCTAGCTCCTTTTCCCCCACAACTGTTGATCTGTTCTTGGGGTGATAGGCACTCTTATTGTTGGGGATGTGGGTAGTTTTAAACCTACGTAGCAGGGTAGCAGGGAGGGGGGTCGGTGTCAAGGGGGTGCTGTGTTTTGTTTCATTGGTATCATCTTTCAAGGTTGTTGGGGGTAGGTGGGGGCAGTTATTGGTCACGCGCAAACGACATTTTTCTACTACGGCTGTGTTGCACGTTTCAAACTGTGGTAGGAATCATGTATGTAACAATGAGTATGCAGTGGGATAAGAGTCTAAAGCTCCTAAGTTGGAACGTTAACAGGTTTGGAGATAAGGTAAAGCAGAGTATTGTTCTCCAATACATAAAACGTCACGCTCCAAACGTTGTTTTACTCCAAGAGACACACCTCATTGGCAACTCCTGTAAGGCGTTAAACAGATGGGGGTACACAATGGTGGTCCATGCCGGCTTTACCTCCGGCTCACGAGGGGTGGGCATCCGCCTTAAACACACCTTTCCACTCAGCATAAAGCACACATGGACCAACCCCCTTGGGCGCTATGCAGTGGTCTCGGGACAATGGGAGGGGCACACTCTCACACTCCTAACAGTCTATATTCCACCAGGTCGCCAAACCCAGTCCTACAAGGACCTAGGGGCATTCATAGTCTCCCTTCCTGAAGGACAATTAGTACTGGGTGGGGACTTCAACGCAGTTGTATCCGGCCTATCTGATCGAAGCCCACCAAGAGACATCACCTGGGGGAGCAACTGGCTCTCAAACTTCCTCGAGGCCTTCGGCCTCACAGACCTCTGGCGGATGCGCCACCCTGGTCTCCAACAATACACTTTCTTCTCGGGACCGCACCACACCTTCTCCAGGACTGATTATGTCCTTATGCCCGTACACCAAAACACGACCGTACAAGAAGTTCGTCATTTGGCAAGGGGCATCTCTGATCACTCCCCCTTGTGGGTTAATCTAACAATTGGAAACAAAAGGGTTGGTTGTGTAGCGCCTATTAACCCGTGATATCTCCGCAATCCCAAAGTCAAAACCGCGCTCATTGGCACTTTTGAGCATTGCTTCTAAGACAATGAAGGCACGGTCGATTCCCCCACCACCCTTTGGGAGGCTTTTAGGATGGTCGCTAGGGATCATACCCTCTCGGCCATAGCCGGATTGCGCAAGGAAAGAGATAAAGAGGTGACCCAAATAGAGCATGACCTCCTCCGCTTCGAGGAGGCGGCGAAAGACGGGGAAGATCAGACCGCGCTTCATAACTTGCAACTCAAGGCTGCTGAATACAAAGCAGTTGCTCGGAGGCAGCCAAAACACTCGCTAGAGACAGGGATGGACGTCTATACGACCAAGGAGACAAAGCAGGCAAGCTAATCGCTTGACTAGACAAGAAAGAGAGGGCAAAAAGGCTGGTACCGGAGCTCAAGAGTAGTGCTGGTATCGTCCTTACGGAGCCCCACGACATAGTACTCGAGTTCGCGAATCATTTTAAACAGGTGTATCAGAGTGGCTCGGAATTACCGGAGGAGGACTCCTCCGCACTTCTTTTAGACATCCGGCTGCCCGTCCTCGCTGACTCCACAGATAAGCTTTGGACAGTGAGCTGACAGATGACGAACTTGCTACAGCAATAAGAGATCTTCGACCTGGGAAAGCCCTGGGCCCTACGGGCTGCCCATAGAGCTTTACAAACTCAAACTTGACAAGCTAGCCCTGTATCTCAGGAAAATGTTTGAAGACTGTAAAGAACTTGGCTTACTCCCCCGTGGCCAACGTATCGCCACTCTGGTAACCATACATAAGGAGGGGAAGCCAAAAGATGAATGCTCCTCCTATAGACCTATCTCCCTCCTCAATGCGGAGCCCAAATTCCTGGCCAAACTATTGGCGTACCGGTTGAGACAGGTATTAGACAAACTGGTCCACCCTGACCAGTCGTGCTTCATGCCACACCACAACATAGCTCTCAATTTGCGAAGACTACATGGGGTACTGGGGCGGCAGGCCACCATTCAAGATGCGATAGTGGTCTCACTAGACGCTGCTATGGCGTTTGATACCCTTGAATGGGCATATCTGATGGCGGTCCACAAGAAGTTGGGCTTCGGCCCCAATTTTATTGGGTGGGTGAGGCTCCTCTACGCAGCCCCACTGGCCCAAGTCATAGTTAACAAAGTCTCGGAGGTGTTCACTCTAGGTAGAGGGATGCAGCAGGGGTGCCCCCTCTCGCCACTCCTCTTTGCCCGGTCTCCCGAGCCACTGGCGGCATGGATACGACAGGACCCCTCCATCAAGGGCCTCAGATGGACTGAGGGCTGGGGGGATCGAATGTCACTCTATGCTGATGACATCCTCCTATATCTTGCTTCTCCCCAGAAGTCGCTACGGGTAGTCCTAGATATCTTCAGAAACTTCGGGAGAAACTCTGGCTATAGAATTAATTGGAGCAAGTCGCTGCTGTATGTTCTGCGTGGTGATTCCCCCCCCCCTGCCGAGGGACTGCCCCATCCTTACAGCCACAGACGGATTTAAATACCTCGGTATTTTCATAACAACCGATGCGAAACTCCGCTATGAGCGTAATCTCCTCCCCCCCTTACAGAGGTTTCGAAGAGACACCACTACCTGGAAGACGCTGCCTCTCTCTCTACTGGGCCGGGCAGCGCTTTTTAAAATGATGACACTGCCACGTTTCTCTATGCCCTCCAGAACTTCCCAGACCTAGTTCCACCCAAGTTCTTTAAAGAGATGGAAATCACTCAAAGGGATCTCCTGTGGGATGGTAAACCGCGCATAGCGCTTCATAAGCTCACGCTCATTTGGTATGACGGAGGCATTGGACTCCCTGACATCAACAAGTATTATTGGGCGGCACATCTCTCAGCCCTAAATCATTGTACTTACCGCGTTGGAGACGACCCGGGTTATAGGATGGACAAATGGGTACTCCTCGGAGGCAGCTTCACTAGGGCGCTCTATTCCAGGCTCAACAAATATTCCCTAACAGGACCCAAACACGCTCGCCACTCCACTGTGGGATTCCGAGTGCTTGGGTACACTTGGGCAGACTAAAGGCTTTGACAAATGGGACCTAATTGGGCTTTCCCGCATTGGGGACCTATGGGGAACAAGTGGGAAGGTCTCATTTGCCTCACTCCAACAGACACACGAGCTAGCCGACTCGGAATTTTACAGATACTTACAGATCAGACACTCCCTTCAGGCTAACATTCCCACAGGGTCGTCTCCCCCAGAGTCCTCCCCTTTCGAGGATAGACTACTGGATGGGTACTTGCCGGACAAAGTCATCTCCCTCACATACAAAAAACGTAACCATAACACCCCTGATCCCTTAATTTCACTGAGAGAGAAATGGGGGCGGGGTGGCCTCGAACTGGATAAAGAAGAATGGCAGGAGGCACTATCCTCCCCTAGGGAGGTCGCTATCTCATCCAAACAGACTCGTACAGTTGAAAATTCTACACCGAATATATATCTCTGGCCCTAGGCTGGTGTTGATGGGTAGGGTCGAAGAGGGGTTGTGTGAAAGACAATGTGGCTCAGATGGCTCCTTTATGCACATTATTTGGGAATGTGCGCTCATCCAGGACTACTGGGGGAAGGTGCATGAATGTATGAGTGCAGTCTGGGGAGTGAAAATTCGGCCTGAAGCCAAGAGATGCCTCCTAAATGTCTGACCACAGACCTTAACAGTACGGGCAAACTCTGGGCCACTCTTGGCCAGATGATAGCCAAACAGAACATCGCCCGTCTTTGGGGAGCGGCGGTACCACCAACGCTGGGTGCCTGGAAGGCAGATATGGACTGGTGTATGGTGAGAGAAAGGACTGTATATGTAGCGCGCGGCTGCCCCCGAAAATAGATAGGGATTTGGTCCAAGTGGAATGTATATCGTGGGAACATCTGTGAACCCCCACCTATCCCCGCCCTAGACAAACTGTTATCGCCTTGATATGTAAGATCATTGAGCCTTTTGTCCTGCCACATGTGCCAGATTGTGTCGTTATACTATGTAACTGCTCGAATTGAAAATGTGTGATACTGCTGAGACCTATGATTAACTTTATGTGATGACCATCACCTTTTGTTCAATAAAAACAGTAAAAAAAAAAATAAAATAAAAAAAAAAAAATGGACTTCCACAACAGATCTTCACCCATTCGCATCCAGCCTTCGGCCGCTAACCAGGAAAATATTCACTCAGCCCTTATAAATGCGCGCTCCCTTCCTAAACACAAACACAAAATATCCACTCTTCTAGAGGACCATAACCTGGATCTTCAATTCATCACAGAAACCTGGGGTGACCCCTCTTCTGGTCCAGACTTCTGTTCCGTGACCCCAAAAGGCTTCTGCGCACGTAGACACGACAGAACCTTTAAGAAAGGAGGAGGCCTGGCGCTCATTCATCGAGACAAATACCTAGTCAGAACAGAGACTATGCCCTCTACAGTGTGTGAAGCTATTACCTTTTCGATAATGCTTACTCAATCCCAATCCGTCGAGGGAACTCTCCTTTACCGCCCCCTGGGCTCTCGTATTGAATTCCTTTCGGCCATGGGCAGTCTATTAGAACCTTTAGCGGGAGAACCCAATTTCACCATCTTGGGAGACTTCAATTTTCACTTAGAGGCTCACAAAGACAAGGACACCTCATCTCTTATATCAGAACTAGAGGCTGTAGGCCTTTCACAATTAGGGACGTGCCCCACACACTCAGCTGGCCACACGCTGGATGGTCTGTTCTCTAACAATCAGTGAATTTCTCTAAGGAACGTCCTTCCTCTTAACTGGACAGATCACTCTGCAGTTCTGTTCGACATTCAGACAGGGAGAAACACCCCTCTGTACACCAGCCTCCCCCCCTCCCCAAAGAAGTTCATGGCATGGAGTAGCATTGATCATTACCGCCTCGAATCACACCTGCTATCCACCCAGCATGATACCACTCAGGACCCCGAATTAGCTTCTACCAATTACACATTCAGTGCTCTAGTACCACTTAAACCTGCTCCAAAAACAGGAATGCCCCCTCTGCCCCTTGGTTCTCAGAGGCACTAAGACTCGAGAAACAACGTTGTGGGAATCTAGAAAGACGCTGGCGTCGAGATTATGACAACGCGGAAAAAATCTGCTATAAGGAATCATTGACCAAATACAAACTTCTCATAATCTTTGAGAAGAGTAACTACTACCGTAGACAAATCGAAACTGCCCATGACTCTGCTAAGCAGTTGTTCCAGGTAGTTGCTAAGCTATAAGTGCCTCCTACGAACTCCTCCAAAGAAGCCACCCAAGATCTTTGCAATTATTTATTTGTCGGATTTGTATAGCGCATAGCTTCCCCAGCGATGGGGCGTCCAAGCGCGACCAAAGACAATGAGGGTGGCTGGCAGGAAGGCAGTTATGCGAGAGTCGGGAAAATCCAGGTCTTGATAGCTTTTCGGAAAACCAAATGACTCTGATCTCTCTGATCGAAACAGGAAGCAGATTCCAGAGTTGCGCCGCAAGACAACGGAACGAGCGGCCCCCAGCTCTCGCTCTCACAACACGGGGGACACTCACTAACGCCTGATTGGCCGATCTAAGAGACCGCCGAGGCACATAAAGCTGAAGCAACTTAGACAAACCCAGGGGAGCCTGTTGAGTAAGGATCTTATGCGTTTTAAATTGGATTCGTTTCACAACAGGCAGCCAATGTAATTTGGGCAAGACATGGAAGACAGAAGCAGATCTCGGTAGTGCCACCAGAATGCGTGCCGCAGCATTCTGGATCCTCTGCAAGCGCTGAACACAAGACTTATTGGCCCCAAGATACAATGAGATGCCATAATCCAGTCTGGACAAAATTGTCGCCTGGATAATGGTCTGGCGTACCCTAGGGGGAAAAAAACGAGTATAGGCTTCAGACCGCGCAGTAGGCCAAAACATGTTCCTGCCACGGCTTTAGCTTGTGTATCAAACGTAAGTCCACTGTCGATCCAGACCCCCAAGTTCTTAACTGCCTCTTTAGGCACAGGGGCCGGTTTAAGGCTATCTGGCCAACACTGCTCGGACTACAGGTCTCAGTCTTTCCCAAATAACAGCACCTCGGATTTACTGGCATTCAGCTGTAGGCAATTATTTGCCATCCAGCCTGCAACCTCTACCGGGTCCTCCTTAAACCTTCCTAAGTTGGTGTTATTTTTCTTAGAAAAAGCGATCACCAATTGGGTGTCATCGGTGTATGACACCAATGACAGCCCTCTCTCCCTAGCCATCTGTGCGAGAGGTTGCATACAGACATTAAACATAAGGGGGCTCAGGATGGAACCCTGAGGCACCCCCTGTTGCAGGGCACACCTCTGAGATTGAAATGGTGGCACCCAAATCTGGAAAGATCTTCCCGTCAGAAAGCCTCGACACCAATCCAGAGCCCGATCCCTCACTCCGATGTCATGCAAACGCTTCAGCAGAATTTCATGGGAGACAGTGTCAAAAGCGGCACTTAGATCTAAGAGAACAAAGGCCGCAGAGTCACCTACATCCAGAATCCCTCGGATTTCCTCAGTCACAGCCAACAGAGCAGACTCTGTGCCGTGGCGGGCTCTAAAACCATTCTGTGAAGGGTCAAGAATTGCATTCTGCTCAATAAACTCAGTAAGAGTAATATGCACATGCAATTCCAGCAACTTTGCCAAAAAAGGAAGTTGTGAGATAGGGCGATAATTTCCTGGCTCACCCGAATCCAGAGATGGTTTCTTCAACAGGGGAGTAACTTTCACATGTTTCCATGATGCTGGTACTGTAGCTGAGGCCAGGGAAAGGTTAACCAGTTCCAAGCATACTGGCATGATCGTAGGAAGAAATTGATAAAAAAGGATTCAGTGTCAATTGGTGAGCCTGATTTATCCTGCAAAGGATCTCCAGATCTGTGAGAGATAACAGAAGAAACGATAGCAGGCTGTTTGTTCTTTGGGAAACCGGGCCATCAAGCCCGATCTTCCTGCTAGAACTAGCAACCGGGGGAAGATCTATTTTTTCAACCTTGTTGACAAAATACTTGGCCAGGTCGCTGCACTTGACTATTGGATGAAATAGGAGACATCTCGGACACACCACCATTCTTCATATTCTTGAGCAGGGAGAAGATTGTCTTGGATGGATTAGAACTAACTAAGATTTTATTACCGACATACTCAGCCCTTGCTCTCCGAGTTAACTTATGATAGTGTTTAATAGCCATCCGATAGTTGGTTTTCTCTGCTACATCATGCGTGCGCCTCCACACTCGCTCAAGCTGTTTGCAGTGTAGATAGAGACTCGTTAAACCAAGGTTTAGACTGGCCAAGATTTATCCTGGTCAGCTTAGCCGGGATACAACTATCCAGGCCTGATATTACCCAATCGTGGACTCGCGTATCGGCCGCCTCTATATCCTGTGGCAGTTGTGGCCTATGGCTAGACCAATATGCAGACAAACCACTACTGTCTAACTAATTCCATGGTCGTTTTAGAGCAGAGGTCGAGCAATACTCTCTTAGCTGACACCGCCACCGTAGTGTAAAGATCACCAGAAAATGATCTGTCCAACATTGTGGGACTGGAGGATAGACCTTCAGCAGGGCAAGATTTGAGAAAAAGGATCTAGTAGATGCCCAGCGGCATGCGTGTGCTCACGTACCCACTGGATCAATTGAAGAGCCTCTAGGTTAGCCAAGAAGCTTGCAATCTCTGTCTTCCCGATGTTTTCGCAATGGAGATTCAAATCTCCTATAATGCTGAAATTGGCAGCTTGACTAGCGAACAGCAAGGCTTTGTTCACTAGGTCTTCCCTGAAATCTCCAGATGGCCCAGGTGGGCGATAGATAAGAATGCCTGAAATGGTGAGGTTAGGGTTCAGCGTAATTTTAAATAGGGCGCTTTCGCAGTCCATCACGTTTTCCCTAATAAGACTGCAAGAGTAGATGTTTTTCATAATAATTGCAATCCCGCACCCCCGTTTCCCCAGTCTGTTTAGACTCTTCATAACAAATCCAGAAGGGAGAGCCAGCCAAGATTCTGCAATAGAATCTTGGGTAAGCCATGTTTCCGTTAAGAAAAGGACATCAGGGGCTTCATCCTCCAAAAGGTCGAAAACCTCAGCATGGTGTTTAGCCAGGGATCGACAGTTTAGGCTCATAAATTTAAAGTCTGTGTGGTCAGGAGGGCAGGGCTCCAACGCCTCCCCTGTGAGTTGAAACGAACATGCTTTGCATTTGACGGGGCCATCTAGTGGATGCCATGGTAGAGAAGGGCATTTGAATTGCATCCCCATCAACTCAGCACGCGAGTAGCTCCGGAGTGTAATAGGAGAAAGTGCAAGGGTTCTGGCACCTGGCGACGGCCTGGCACGGACGGGCACAGATGGGCTTGCCTTTGGCGCGCCCACTGCGCGGTCGCGTCAGTGCCCCCGCGGTAAAACAGTTTAAAATGTAAAAATAAAAGAAAGTGTGTCTGCCTTACATAAGCGCTCAGCAGAAAACATGCGCTGCCCTGACTCCCGGCTCACGCCTCAAGAGTCTCTTGATCTGCGCGGTCGCGTCAGTGCCCCCATAAGTACCATTCATTCTTGAGCCGCTAGAGCGCTAGCCGCGATTCCCCCCAAGATGGCGGTCGCACCTCCAACTCCCACGAACCAGCTTCCCCCTTCACTCCTAGCGCCACCACACAAGCGAGACACCCCTGTAATGCCCCCCCGGTACACAGCAGGAGGAAGCAATCAGGTGAGGAGAGTGATTACGGTGATTTTTCAGTCGCGGTAAAACAGTTTCAAATGTAAAAATAAAAGAAAGTGTATCTGCCTTACATACGCGCTCAGCAGAAAACATGCGCTGCCCTGACTCCCGGCTCACGCCTCAAGAGTCTCTAGATTCACTTGCCTCTTACTTCCAAGAAAAGGTTAGCCATATTTACGCCAACTTCTCAGCCCTAACAAAGGCTGGCAATCAGACCGACGACCCCAGTGACAATGAAACTACCACCAATCTCCCGAAATTCACCCAGGTCTCACTAGAACAGATCACTGACCTTATCTTCACTGTTAAGTCTGGATCCCCCAATGATCCTTGTCCTCCTTCTGTTCTGAAAGCAATCCCCGACCTGATAGGCCCCAATCTAGTAAACATCTGCAACTCGATGTTCCGCACAGGCACCTACCCTTCCATTTGGAAAAAGGCCATCATCAAGCCTTTGCTAAAGAAGAATAATTTAGACTCCTCAGAAACCAAAAACTATAGGCCCATTGCCCGTCTACCTTTTCCAGCAAACATTTTCGAAAAAGTCATGACCACACAGTTGGCCCAGTTTATTCATGACAACAATCTACTCAATGACACACAATTTGGCTTCAGAAAGGGCCAAGGTCCGGAGACAGCCCTCATCAAAGCCTCCGATGAAATCAGGATGGTGCTAGATCACGGTGGGGCCGCAGTTGTGTTATTGGATTTATCTGCAGCCTTTGACACGGTCGATCATACCACCCTGATAGACGTGTCTCCGCCATCGGCATCAGACACAAGGCCAAAGCCCTCCTTTCCTCCTTCCTATCAAATCGGACTCAGCTAGTAAAATTCGGTGGTTTCAACTCCCCACCATTTGCGCTCCCTTGTGGTGTGCCACAAGGATCATCGCTGAGTCCGACCTTATTTAACATTTATGTTTCTGACTTAGCGAGGATTATCAAATCCTACGGGATGGGTCTAACTTCATACGCCGATGATAGGCAATTAGTGCTAGCAGTACTCAATGATGGACGGACAGTTGCGGCAAGCTTCCAAGAGGGAATGTTGGCCATCAGTGCATGGATGGCCAACAATTACCTCAAATTAAATTCTGACAAGACGGAGGTGATGATCTTTGGCAATCTCTCCCCTGTCTGGTCCCCTACATGGTTGCCAGCCAAGCTGGGTTCACCTCCGTCCCCCGTCACAAAGGTCAGAAATCTGGGTGTCATGTTTGACGACAAGCTGTGGTTCATACACCACGCCAACGCAATAGTCTCCTCGTCCTTCTACATTCTCAGGATGATAAAAAAACTTCTACCGTTTCTCCTAATCAACGCTGGTAGAACTCTTATCAGCACACTGGTAATGTCCGAAGTGGACTACTGTAATGGTCTATTAGTCAATGCCCAGGAAAATGTCCTAAGTAAGCTACAACTGGTGCAGAATGCAGCTGCCAGGATTCTGTCAGGTACCCCCAAGTTTAAGCCGATATCCAATGTGAAACGACAGCTTCACTGGTTGCCCATAAAAAGCAGAACCAAATTCAAGGCGTTGTGTATCGCTTACAAGACAACCCATAATACAGGGCCTGAGTTTCTGAAGAAAGGCCTCAGCTCATATGCACCCAGTAGACCCTTGCGCTCATCAGCTGCCAGCCTTCTGACAGTCCCCCGCACCAAGAAGGGTTAATGGGGCGATAGAAGATTCATAGTCTCCACTGCCGGATTGCGGAACAAGCTCCCCCTTCACATCAAGACTAGTCCTACCCTTCTAACCTTCAGGAAACAAGTTAAAACCTGGCTCTATAACCAACAAGTCACCGCTCCTTGGCCTTTCCTTTCTTTCCAGTCCGTAGCGTCGAGACACCCAAGGGTATTTGCGCGCTTTACAAGTCGTCTAAAATAAAAAAATTAAAAAAAAGAGATACTGGTTTCATAGTCCACAAGAGGCATTTAGTCTATGATGCAGTGATTGGTAAGGATGCCACTTGGAGATGACTGTGTCTCCAAGATGGCAGTCAATGAGCCCCATATAGATACAGATGAAGATGATGTGGCTGATGAAGGCATGGCTGCAGAACAGGTGGTTACCGAGAAGGAAGTGAATAAGGGTATGGTCAATGACAAAGTAGTTAATGAGACAGTAGCCAATGAAACATGTCACATCTGAAGGATCCAGAAGACATTGAAACAATAACGCTTATAATAGGGAATTACCAGTGTGGAACAGTAAAAAAGAAACAAAGGGCCAAATTCATATGGAGGAGGGGAAACTTTGTTGCAAAGGTGATGGAGTTCTCTCCTTGACATTATGTTCTGCCGGTCTGATTTCGAGTTGGGTGGACCACAGATTTGAGGACGACAGACACTATTACGTCTCAGCTATGTTCAAGTCAAGTCAATCCACTTTAATCGATTAATTAAAATCATAAAAGTACAAGACAACATTTACTTTCATAGACAAATACAATAAATAACAATATTATGCTCATCATAAGTACGTTCATAAAAATTATTTCAGAACTCTCAAAGCTAAAGTGCAGTCAAAAAGATTGTCACTGAAGGAATACCGAACCATCCGAGACCCTCAGAATTTGAAAGTTACTTAACTAACTCATTGATCAGATTTGATCAGTAGGAATTAAAACAAGTTACAAAAATACATAAGGGACCAGAAATCGCTATATATTCTATCTTATATAGATATACAAAAATGTCAGTTGACTATAATTCTTCCCCTCAGCCTAACTGCGGCCACTAAGTAAGAAGCAATGTTAAAAATTTCCCACGTGTTGGTTAACATTTGTAAATAAAATAAAGCAGGTTTGGCCTGTAAAAAACCCCTCTTACGAAGTAAGGGAACCAAAAACTTCTTCCGAATGGCAGTGTAATGTTTACAAAACAGTAAAAAAAGTAAAGTATCTTGGATAGAGTCATTATCACAGGAACATAATCCCGCATCCTCAGGTTTAGACCAGCTCGCAAAGTCCCCCAAGGACAGATGTATCAAATTGAATCGAAATCTGGTCAGGAGCCAACGATGAAACGGTTTAGTAACTATTAGCAGATAGGGTTCTATTGACAGTGTTGTTTTAATTAGAGAATGAGCCCTAACTAGAGGTTTTTGCAACTCAATCCCTTCCCTTTCTGCCATCATCATTCTTATAAAGTTAGTTTTAACCCATTTCAGATCATCTTTCCTAATATTTTCTGGGTGATCATATAGTTCCTGACGACCTAATTTAGAGAACATGGATTCAACAAACTAACCACTTAATATTACTCACTTTATCCAATTTAGCACAATCCCGAAGTATCTCTTGATTCAGGGTTAACTCTGGATTAAGCCACACTCTGATCCAGCAGAGTAACGGCGCCAGGCTCAGAGTGTCAGATAAAAATCCCAAACCCAGTTCCTGATGTAAAGAAAAATTAGGGGTAGATTGCGGTACTGAAAGAAGATTCCGCAAAAATCTGTTTTCCGCTATCTGTAGTTCTAACTGGGGTTTGTAGCCCCAAATATCGGAACCGTATCCTGCTATGGCCAGACACGTGGATATGTAAATTTTAATAATGGCATCCATTGGTCTTGCCCCCAAACGTTTAACAAAACCTAGTACAGCAGAAGTTGATCTAATTACTGCATTCTTTTTTGATTTTTGCTGTGGGGCCCAAGTACTCCTTTCATCAAAAACTACCCCTAAATAAGTGAAAGAAGGGACAGCAGACACTAAGCCTCCATTACAATAAAAAGATCTTGGTTTTGTAGCTCTACGACCTGTAGACAAAACATGCGATTTACCAATATTTACAACCAAATCCAGGGACAACATAAAATCTCCAAATGCGTCTAAAAGACGCTGCAAACCTACTGCCGTTCTAGCCAGTAAGACAGCGTCATCCGCATATAGGAGAACTGGAATTAAAGTATCACCGACACGCGGAATGTCCAAGGTCGCTTTAACCAGAGTTTTATCCAGGGCATTAATGTATAAGGTAAAAAGCAGAGGTGCCATAATGCACCCCTGTCGAACCCCTCTCCTGGATTTAAAAGGTTTAGAGCACCTACCATCCTGGGACAACCTGATCGAAGCAGTAAGATCACGGTGGAGATCTCCTAAAAAATAAACCAAAGCCGGATCCAGGCCCATATCTAGCAAAATAGTCCACAATTTCGACCTGTTAACCAGGTCAAAAGCTGAAGTCAGGTCCATAGATGCCAACTTCAGCGTGCCCTCCTTCGCCATAGTATATTTCCCTATTAGCAGGAAAAGGTTCAAGCATTGATCCATGGTACCTCGACCTTTACGGAAGCCGTATTGAAGGTTACTTATGATTTTATTATCATCAGCCCAATCTGTGATCTTACCTAATATGACTTTACCTAGTACCTTTACAACCGAGTCATTCAAGGATATGGGTCTATAGCATCTTGGTTCACTCCGCTGGCCCTTTCTAAAAACTGGTATAATTGTTGAGTGACACCATGATGCAGGAGGCCCGATCACGGCCACAGCATTAAAGACATTAACCAAAATCTTTGCCCAGAAGCTGGGATTATACTTATAAATATCCGCTGGGACGTGATCTGGGCCCGGCGCTTTATTGCTTGAAGTATTTTTTATGGCTATTTCTATATCCTCGACTTCAAAAATAAGAGGGGGTAACCCTTGCTGTAAAGAGTCATTAGGCAAGAAATCACATGAGTCATCAGAGCCATAAATCCCTTCAAAATGGGTCAGCCATTGGTCTTCCGTAACATTATTATCCTGGCAGTTGTTATCCAGACCTGAAAATAGGGGAGTATTAACAATGGACCAAAACTTGGCACTATCTTTTAAGATGTTAACAGATAGAAGGGCATCCCAGGTTTCTACTTTAATTTCAGACTTCCGCCTATGGATCGCAAGCTTATAAAGTTTCCTTCGTCTCGCTATCAAGGGCCTATCTTGTGGAGAAGTTTTCAAGGCGAGAATTAAGGCACGATGTGCTTGCGAGCATTTTTCATCGAACCATTTTTCTTCCAATTGCTCTTTCCCTTTAGACTTAGAAATCAGATCTGCAGCAATCTGAGAGCAGATACCCACAAAAGCCACCAGTGTAACGGCCTCAGGATTTGTAGGTTCATTACATAATGTTATGAGATCTCTGGTGTTCGTACATAAATCATTAAAAAATGTGGTAGGTAGCACTTTAGACCACTTGAGCCTCCTGTCTTGATCACAGGTTACCATGTTGTTAGGACCTAGTGATCCCCCTCCAGTTCCTAGAAATCCACAATTGTCAGCCAATTCCAGTAGAACAGGATTATGATCGCTACAAGGCAAAAATATAGCATTATAATAGATTACCTTATCTAGCAGATTAGGAGACAAAAAAATATAATCAATAATTGTCTCACTATTCTTAAATGTATGATAACGGTCAGCGAAATTTACAAAAGAGGGTTCAGTAAGATCAGTTTCAGCCAGGAGGCTCTCAAGGGCAGCACCCCGAGAGGAATGCTCAAAATGAGGGGTCTCTGAATTAATATGAACCAACTGTTCAGAGATATAGCAATGATGGTCACATAAATGTATATTAAAATCACCTAAGAGTAATATATGATAAAATGTGGATTGATTTCTCCTATAATCAACTAAAAAGGAGTTCAGTTTATTCAAGTGCTGTTTGCTTACTTCAATATCACTTGAATTATAGAAATTGATAAGTAACAATTTAAAATTATTTGGACGGCTTACTTCTACTACCAATAAGTTGGCAGAATCGACCTCTATTCTCAGCTGTGTTCAAACCCCTTAGACGACCAGAAAGAATAAGGGCCGATGGAGTAAAGGCTGTTGGAGGTTTAGCTATATGTCCGCCAAAATAAATTGGATAGGTGGACACACAGCTGATTTTAAATGCCCGTCACTGCGAGGAACAATCTGGCAGTAAGGGGCATTCACAAGTGCTCAATTCCCCCTCGCCATGGGGATAAACTCCCATGACGAGGGGGGCATTTTTATTTATTTTCAAAAACGAAATCTCCATGTTGTAAGTTTGATATATGGCTCAGTCATGTTGACGGAGCAGTCCGTGAAACTTGCATTACATTTCCAGGAAACGCTGTGATGGAGGATCCTGAAAATGCACACAGGAGTATCAGACATCTCTAAATATGGCGGAAGAAGCATCCTAGCCTTGGCAGGAGTAAAGAACTGCACCAGGGAGACAGTAATTTCTCAGCCTGTCGAATAAAAATATATATATATATACATATATATCTATATATATATATATACATAGATATAAAAAAAATCTGAATCCTTTCAACTTTCTTATGAATGGGCTTTGGCCTGCCATTTTACGCACGCCCAATATAACATATTCTTATGCAGGTTGCCATTACTCAGATGCAAACTTATTGATCCACCTTGCCAGGTTTGAATAGTTTTTATGGTTTGTCTTCGATGGTCCTTTAGAGCTTACCCTGTTACCTTGTAGTTTGCATCTCCTCCTCCCCTAACTTGCTTTCTATGTAACTGGTCTCTTGAAGCATGGCACATTCAGAAGGAAAAAGACAATATACAAACAAAGCCTTTAATTTATTCAAAAGCTTTGACTATGCCACGTGCCTCCATCTCATCAAGGTGTAAAGACTTATTTTCTACCTCCCAATATCACACTGGCCTTTGGCACTATGGATTCTTGCTTCTATTGCCTCTTTTTACGTTCATGTACCAGTAAACAACTTGAAGCGGGCAGTTCCAGAGCTTTGGGGCCACTGAGGCTGCAGCTCCATTTTGCTGGTCTCTTTACATCTCTGCCTGTGCTCGAAGAAGCTTTTTTTACTTCAACGCTACCATTTCCCTAAAGATCCTCTGAACAAACCAGTCTCCTCCTCCTTACTTTAGCAAACTATCTTTCTCAGGGGCTAAAGTTGGAGACTGTACAAACAGGAACTTATGATGGATGAGTCAGACTTGCTGACGGAATGTGATGGGCATCAGTGGATCAAATTTATTGTTTAGAATCTGCAGGGCACAGTTGCTGGTCCTGCCAGAAATTTCCATACTTGTGAAGAGATGGGTAAATCGCAGACGTTTACACTTACTCAGTATTGCTCTAACAGTGGTTTTAATGTGCTTGCGATGTATTGATCCACAAAGTGTATGCTATTTGAGGATGAAAAACAAGAAATATGTCCTGTGACAGGATCCAAAGAACTGTGGGAGGCTGTTTCCTTAGTGATGACTGATGAAAGCATTGACACAATACCGGTCTTCAAATATAGTTAAAATATGATAGTTTTTCAGCAAACCCCTTTCAAATTCAAACAAAGCATTTTAGCATCTTTGAGCAAGATTGGATCACAGCTGTTTTTAAAACGGTCAAAGACAAATAAAGTAGAGAACAAAATGTGACATTTTAGAAACAGCTGTGTTTTGGCATTTGATTACAGAAACGGGTAACAGCACGTCACATGAAGAACAATGGGTATATGATTTACTTTTGCTAAGCAGATAGCAGCATCCAGCACAGCTTTAATGTGTCGCAACCATCCGGAACCCTCCAATCCGGAAAGGAACTCATTCACACCCACGCCTTTCGTTCCACTGACTGCAAGAGAAAGAAATAAGTAATGTTAGAAATAATAGCTACTGCTTAGTTTGAGGAGTCACTCATCATTTCCCAGATTCTTTACAAATACCCAGTGTTATGAGGACAATGTATGCTCAGACTAAGGGGGTCATTTAGAGATGGAAGTAACAGGTTATCAAGTACAAATAGCCAGATGGCCAGTCCGCCCACACCTTGCTTCCCCTGCCTCATTTAGAGGATGAAGCATGTGGTTTTTCCTGAGTCCAGTACCTTGCTGTCCCTGTAATTAGGAAAGTCCTAATTGCCAAGCACTGCAAAGGTAAACAGCATCAGAATGCCCCTCTTGGGTAGGAACAGCTTTCAGATGGCTATGTCTGTCGGCTTTTTTTTCCTGTCAGCTACTTCAGTGCATGCAAAGCATGATGGTGTCAACCAAGAAAAATACTCAAATGTCTCCCACATGCTGGTTAAAACTCCCACCACCTCTGAGGCATTGATAACATATTTCCCCAAGTAATATCTGCCTATAAACACCAGCGCTTCCGTTCATACTTGTAGTGGTTCTCTCAACCGAATTACAGGGACAGACCGGGGAGACTTGTCACTGATGAAGAGACTTCCTTATCTGCATTGGGGTCTTCCAAAGTGTGGAGCGAAACACCTCTCAGCATGTTAGGGAAACGAGATATGCGGGCACTAATGTGTCCTCTCCACCCCTCACTTGGGCAGTACATTACTAGCGTTGACTTATGGTAGTGCTAATTTCGTAATCTTAAACTGATATCTGTGGAATACTACATCCCCATAGTGATCCAATATATTGCAGGGACACCAGGCATTTGATGGAAAACCCTCAACTGTCAAAATGCAGCAGATCTTTAATACGGTGAATAATCTACATCTGCAACACTTGAAGATTGAAATTTCACCCGCACAATTTTAGATCAGCCTCTGTGATAGAAGACCAGTTGTAACTCCCTCAGTAGGTCCATTTGAATCAATGAGGGAAATTCTGCATATCTACTGTTTAGGGGGACAGCTTTAGCCAAGGGGTGACAGATTGGTTAATGTGTTTCATATTACCTTCATAAATGAAACATGGCGTTATGAATGTAACAAAACAGGCAACAGCAAAGATATCATGGGGTACCATTTCAGGCATCACTTCATCATCTAATCCTGTTTTTTCGATTATATGCCTTGTAGCCCTGCACTTAATGTGGACAGGCAACACTAACAATCCGTAAATAACAGAACATTGTGCACAGAAGCATTATTGTCTCATGCATACTTGCTAAGCAATGCTCATTCTGTTTACTGTGACTTCCAAATCCTGCTTTGTTTTTAGCATTTATGCATGCTTACAGTAATTCAAAACACTATGAAGCAGACAAAGGACACGTTAGCAATATATCAAACGCCTCAAACAACAAACAGCACCTAATGTGGAGTAGAATAGACATTCCTTTGTGTGCCTTAAAATAGACAGCTATCTGTAAAAGCTACCTATTCCCAAGGTTCGGAAAAGGAAACGCACACCAAGGCTACACAAGTTTTTCAAGGTAGCTCTTCAATAAGGTTAAACTTTGCACCCATGGAGTCACAACTTTTGTTAAAAGATTTTACTCAAGTTAACAAATATTTGCCAGCCTGAAACACTTCTACTCTGTACAATGTGCAGTGAAGTCTAAAAACCTGGCTCAAAGAAAGAAAAGAAACAGTGCTAATTTTCATTAACTAGAAGTAAATTTCATTAACTTGGAACCAATACACCGCATTCTAGTATCATGTTAGCTCTCCTAGACTTGTGATTTCTCAAAACGACTTATATCAATACAATGTTAGGACAGGTTGACAATACTTTGAAACAGGTTTGTAATGCCACGACAAAGTGGCGAACTACTAAGATCTCATGAACTTAGATTCAATCATTTACCTCATAGACTAGGGAGTGAGAACTTAGTCATCCAAAATATTTACTTGCCCCACAACGAAGGAGCCTCTCAATGTAATCCATGGCCTCACTATTGACACCCCTCATGCTGTGTTTGGAACACTTGGCTGTATTGTGTCCGCAATTGCTAACGCATGTTGTTTGCACTGGATCATGCATATGTGGTCATGTCCTCTTGTATCTGGCTGCCCCTCCCCATATTGCTTTCCTTATATGTCCTTTTATTCGACTCAACTGACAATGCTGTTATGTTCTTACTGGCTGCACTGGTAAATAACAATAAAAACAATTAAAATAAAAAAGATCACAAGAAATTACGTCATTAGACCTCTAACACCGACAAAAGTGTTCAAAGCCACCCATTCCTCTTAACTTGCTCATGGGTGTTCAGCATTTGCATAACAAGGATAATCAAAACATGATGGCAGAAACATACCTTCAAGGAGTTTTTGCAGACTGGATCGCATCACATGAATGTTTTCAATTCCTACAAACTGGAAGCGGATATTTGAGTAGTTGTCCTCATTCTCATAGCCTTTTCCAGCCGCTCTGTTGGCCATAGCATTCAACTAAAAAAAGAGAACACATCATGATCTTCATTTAAAATCCCACATTTCATAAATAAGTAGGTTTCAAGAGCACTGTCATCTGCGATAATGTATAAAACACTATTATTACCTTATCAGACAATGCAAAATTTAACATCACCAAGCCCGCAAAGTTAACAAAAATCAGACATAGTGCATGAATCATAGGAATGATACCTTTAAATGAGAAGAAGGTAGCTATGCGTAGTGTGAAATAGCAAACCCATTAAAATAGCAATCTTGGTGCAGGACATGAGCTCACCTTGTATTCAGGGTATGTTACAAAGAGATGTGAGAGATATGGCTTCCAGAAACAGCATGGTCATATCACCAACCCCTAACTTCTCTACTGACACCCTTTAGGGAATGCTTAGAATTGGCTCAGATTAATGAGACATATTGAAGTTAAGCATCACTTTTGTTCTTTATTTGTATTTTATGCCTTCTACAGCAGACAAAACAAGAGTAACTGTAGAGGCTATGAGGCTCAAAAGCCTTACTGCCAATATTTAGGTGAGAATAGATGCCTCTTAGTTGGTTTTTTACCTCAATAACTCCTCTTGCGTCTTTGACTCAATTCCATAATTCTGTGCAATGGTGGACAAGTACAATCATCAGCCATTAATGTTCGCATAAGAGTGCATTAAAACTTAAATAATAATAGCTATAATATATGACTCAATGCCACAGCTAAAGTGTCCATGTGATTCTCAAGTATTTATGATTAACTAGCACCCAATATACTTGATACAGAGATGAACTCTGAGTTTATTTTGTAGGGTCCATAGAAAGGACCAGCAGGTTGAAAAAGATCTGTGCATTAACTGAATTATTCTACTAAATTACATTATGTTAGACCCGGGATCCCTGGTTGGCTAAGGTAGGTATCTCAGGCCAAATAGGAACCCGCGATTCCACGTCAGGGAAAGGAAAATCACCTTCTGAGATAGCCCCCACTCACCCCCATGGTAGCTTGGCACGAGCAGCCAGGCTTATCTTCAAGGCAAAAGTGTAAAGTATTTGCAACCACGCTCACAGCAACCCAATGATGACTCCACAAATAGACTCCGCATGAGTTTTCTAAAACGAGTATACATTTTATATAAAAAGATATACGATAAGACCACACAATATAAATCCAACATATGAGTATGTGTACTATTTCTCCTGGCCGGTTGTTAGGCCAGCCAGCCCTTGTCAGTTCTGGCGATATTAATGAGCGCTTCTAAACATTCCACTGTAATCCTAATACCATGTTATGCAGTATGTAATGCTAGAATCAGGCACTTTTGCAATGTAACAATAGTGAGGCGTAATACAACAATCAGGCACTTTGCAATGTAAGAATAATGCAATGCGTAACGCAGCAATCAGGTACTTTGCAATGTAAGAATAATGCAAAGCCTAACATAGCAATCAGGCACTTTACAATGTAAGAATAATGCGATGCGTAACGCAGCAATCAGGCACTTTGCAATGTAAGAATAATGCAATGCGTAATACAACCGCCAGGTACGTCGTTATGCAGAAATAAGGCAATGCATAATACACTAATCAGGTAGTTCTTCATGCAGGAAAATGCAATGCGTAATACGCTAATCAGGTAGTTCATTATGCAGAAACAATGCAATGCGTCATATGACAATCAGGTAGTTCGCTATGAAGGAATAATGCAATGCGCAATACTCTAACCAGGTACTCCGTTATGCAGAAATGATGCAATGTGTAATACGACAATCCGGTACTTCGTTATGAAGAAATAAGATAATGTGTAATACACTCCGGCACCAAACACGGTGCCTTAGGCGGTCTCTCCGCCACTCCTTCAGACTTGCAATCAGCATTTGTCAACAGTTGCCCCCAACACGGGTATGGTGTAACAAAAAGTGCAGCTCCACACTGCCACTCCCATGGCAATACGGGCCACGATATGAGCCGAAGCACAGGCTCAATGTGCCGGAATGAGAGAGAGGCCGAGAGCGTCTCCCTCCGAGCCCGCACTCCACCCCAGGAGTCAACACACGTTACCTGGGGGGCGCAAACCCACTCTCCTCTCCTCGTCCAGCGACTTGGGCCTCCGATGCAATCTTTGTGAATTGGCAACGGCAGGCTCGTGCCGGCGGCTCAGCTCCTCTGGGGCTGCCGGTCCGGGCCGCTACTTCTACAAAGAGCTCAGGCTGCCACAGGGCACATGCACACAGCGTCGCTGAGACTCCCTTGCGCTTCGGGAGCAGGATCATTGGGCACTCCACACGAAGGTCTCAGGCTGCACGAAGATAACGCGCACAGCGTCGCTGAGACTCACTTTAACTCCGGGTACACGTTCACAAGGCAATCCTCACGAAGGTCTCATGCTGCAAAAAGCACACGCACACAGCATCGATGAGACTCACTTGGATTCCGGGTGTACGATAACAAAGCAATCCTCACGAAGGTCTCATGCTGTGCAAAGCACACAGCATCGATGAGACTCACTTGGATTCCGGGTATGCATGTTAACAAGGCAATCCTCACAAAGGTCTCACGCTGCACACGCACACAGCGTCGATGAGACTCACTTGGATTCCGGTGCACACAATAACTGGACAATCCTCACAACGGGTTCAGGCAGCACAAAGCACACGCACACAGTGTCGCTGATCCTTGCTTGGACTCCAGGTGCCCACGATGACAGGGTACACCTTATGAGGGTCTCAGGCTGCATACACAGGTGCTGCAAACCAGCGAGACACTCGCCACGTTAATTATGGTGGAAACCTCAATTAGCTGTCCTATTTAAAGCCCCTTTTTGACATGGTTCAGCTATCCAGCGGAGCCACGGGGAGGCCACACGAGGCGGAGCAGTGTCCCAGGAGCAGTAAGTACGGCATAGCCGGGATGAACTTCGGTACTACGAGGATGTCGCCTAGAACTACTCGACATCCCCCCTTTTTTGTGAAATACCTATTTTTTCTCCTAGATTGCATATACAGGCACCCCTTCCACCTGTTCAAGGCTCATAGTGCATTATCCCTACAACTGTCAAGTAGGTTGTTTCCTTTTCCTTAACATCTCTACAGCTCAACAATATGGGCTGTTATTTTGTATTCTTTATGGGCTGATTAGATTTAGTCCTTTGGAATAGAGTGTGTGCTTTATGTTCTGTGTGTGTTTGTCTCTGTTATTGTCCTTTGTTTATTTCAACACCAGGACACACCACCACCATTTCTTCCCTAAAACTAATGTTAAAGAGTCTAATGTCACACATTTTTTGCAGGTCACCGTTGCTCACAGTGGACGAAGTATATGGCTTGTAAAGTACGCCATTCTGTCTTTGCAGGTTAACGACTACAATGACCTATTGAGGCATCATGACTTAGTGCAGTGAATTCACTTGCACTACACTCTTTACACTTGACATATATCACCATTAGGACTAATAGATTAATAGATTGTGCACCACAATAATAATTGTGAGTATAGGAAGGGATCCTTATGGTCCTGAAGAAGAAGCTTAAGGGGGTGGGGGGGGGGGGGAGGGGGGTGCTTCAAGGCAGACATAGGAGGCACAGCTCGTTGAGGCACATACACCTCCTTCCCCACTTTTTAATAATACCAGCTCTAAGGTATATTAAAGGTTTTTGACCAATGAGCCAGGTATTTTTTAATTCACTTTCCTATTCACTCCTGACCCTTCCACTCACACTCCTACACGACACATAGTCGTCTCACAACAACAATGCTCCCATGTAGACGTAGGTCGTAGCACGCCCCGTCCAGTGGAGGGGCGGGAAGACCCCTATGATGAAGCATGACACCAAGGGTCCTTTTGGTGTGTGAGGAGTATTTAAACAACATGTGTGCACTTTCCACCACTCTAGGAATGCATACTTAATCTGGGAGGATTTAGCGTACATATGTATCTGAGGGTGGGTCCCTATGCTTACTAACTTGACTTTGGGAGGGTGTATCCACTGCTCGTGCTGAGCAGTACCTCTCCACTCCCCATTTGTTTCTTTTGGTCTCAGGCTGCAACAAGCACACAGCGCCGCTGAGACTCTCCTGGAAACATTTGTGTTCCTGAGTTTCTGCAACAGGGAGCCAGCTCACCTCGGGCTCTTGGGGATAAGTTACTTCAGGACACAGCACAGCAAAGTCATTTAAAGCAGGGGCACACAGCAAAGTCCCTTTACCCTTTCCTTGGTTAAAACAGCAAACTGCAGGCCAGCTCTAGAACACACAGCAAGGGTCAGTCCTTTCCTTTAGTCTCTTCAGTTGTTTCTTCCTTGGCAAAGGTTCCTCTTGACCACGAAGTAGCTACAGTCTTGTTCAATCTTGATCAAGCCATTCTCCAACGTTCAGGGGCTTCAGCTCTCATAGTTATACCCCTCAATGGCTTTGAAGAACAAGTTACTTACCTTCGGTAACGCTTTTTCTGGTGGATACAGTATCTGCCTGTGGATTCCTCACCTTGTGAATATCTCCTGCGCCAGCAACATTCGGAATCTTTTGTAGCAGTCCACGCCGATGAGGTCGAAGACGACGTCACAGAGACACGGCTCCGCTCGCGACTCCGCTGACGTCACCGGCTCCATAAGAAGACCTCGTCGGCATGATGACGTCAGTTCTGCTCTTTTTTCCGTGCCTTCGAGGCACACGGACGGACTGACAGCAATATATACACAGTATACACAGTACATAATATACAAAGCAACACACACAGTGTGGAGAATAAGTAGAAAGGCAAAAGAAATAACACAATGCCTTTGACAGTAACAAAACACATTTTGAAACACCATTAATAGAATTGCAGGTATAGAAGGATGGTCAACGGGGAGGCGGGTGGGTCGGTGAGGAATCCACAGGCAGATACTGTATCCACCAGAAAAAGCGTTACCGAAGGTAAGTAACTTGTTCTTCTGATGGATACATCTTCCAGTGGATTCCTCACCTTGGGAATAGATTCCCACAGCAGTCCCCACTCCCGGAGGAGGGTGTCCACCCTTCTATACCAGAAAGTCCTGAAGGACGGAACGAGCAAAGTGTCCGTCCCTCCTCACCTCGGTGTCCAAGCAATAATGTTTTGCGAAGGTGTGGAGGGAGGCCCAAGTTGTCGCCCTACAAATGTCCTCCACAGGAACGCCCCTAGACAAAGCAGAAGTGGAAGACTTTGCTCTAGTGGAATGAGCCCTTAAACCCTCTGGAGGTTCCTTACCAGCCAAAGAGTAGCATATCTTGATGCACAAGACAATCCATCTGGAAAGGGTGCACTTGTGCACCGCTCGACCTTTCCTGTAGCCAACAAAGCCCACGAAGAGCTGGTCATCAACTCTGAAGTCTTTAGTCCTGTCCAGATAGAAGCTCACCGCCCTCTTAGGGTCCAAGCGGTGAAGTCTCTCCTCCTCCTTGGAAGGGTCAGGGGGAGGATAGAAGGTAGGAAGGGTAATGGACTGCCCCAGAAGGAAGGGAGTTACCACCTTAGGCAGAAATGCAGCCCTGGTCCTGAGTACCATTCTTTCAGCATGAATGGTCAAGAACGGGGATTTTGAACTTGGAGCTTGAAGCTCACTTACCCTCCTTGCCGAGGTGATTGCAATGAGAAAAACCGTCTTAAAAGACAACAGTCTCAAGGGACACTTGTGTAAGGGCTAGAAGGGAGAACCCATAAGATAAGTCAAGACAAGGTTTAAGTCCCATTGAGGCACAATAAAGGGAGTAGGAGGAAACCTGTTTGTGAGGCCCTTAAGAAAACGAAGAACAATAGGTGATTTGAATAATGACGGCTGATCCGGCAAGCAAAGGAAAGCCGACAAAGCCGTTAAGTATCCCTTTACAGTGGCCACAGCAAAGCCTTGCTGAGCAAGAGAAAGGGCAAACTGCAGAATGTCAGATAAACGAGCCTTCAAAGGATCAATTGACTTCTCTCCACACCAGAGAACAAATTTAGACCACCTATAGGAATAGATAGATTTGGTGGAATGACGTCTGGCAGACAAAATTACATCTACCACATCAGAAGGGAGAGAAAAAGAGTTCAATCTCCAGGCATGAAGGTGTAAGCTCTGGAGGTGGGGGTGTAGAACCTGCCCCTCCGATTGCGAGAGGAGGTCTGCCCTCAGAGGGAGACGGAGCGGAGGGCACGAGGAGAGGTGGAGAAGATCTGTGTACCACACCCTTCTTGGCCAATCCGGGGCGATCAATATAACTTGGGCCCAGTCTTGACGAATCTTCCTCAGAACCCGAGGAATCAAGGGTATGGGAGGAAACGCGTAAAGGAGTCGTGAGCTCCAACTCAACTGAAACGCGTCCCCCAACGCCCCCTGCATCGGATACTGGAGACTGCAGAATAACAGGCAGAGAGCATTCTCGTGAGTGGCGAACAGGTCCACCCGAGGAGTTCCCCACATTCGAAAGACGTGACGAACCACCTCCGGATGGAGCCTCCACTCGTGGTCGGCGGAGAACTGCCGACTGAGACTGTCTGCACGCACGTTCAGCACCCCGGCCAGATGATTTGCCATCAGACAAATCTGATGATCCTGAGCCCAGGACCATAGACGCAAGGCCTCTCTGCAGAGACAAAGAGACCCCACTGCTCCCTGCTTGTTGACATACCACATCGCGGTAGTGTTGTCCGTCAGGACTTGAACAGACTGACAGCGAAGTGAAGGGAGGAAGGCCTTGAGTGCTAAACGAATCGCCCGCAATTCCAGAAGATTGATGTGAAGCCAAAGACCCTTGATCTCCAGATCCCCCAGATGAGCACCCCACCCTAAAGTGGATGCATCCGTAATCACTGTGGCCACCGATGGAGGTAGATGAAAGGGCTTTCCTTGAGACAGATTGCCCTCCACGCTCCACCAAGACAGATCCGCCGCAGCTTCTCTGGAGATCCTCACAGACTCCCTGAGATCTCCTTTGTGCTGATACCACTGCCTGCGGAGGCACCACTGGAGCGCCTTCATGTGCCAGCGTGCATGGTTGACCAACAGAATGCAGGAAGCAAACAGACCGAGCAGGCGAAGGACCTTCAGAACTGGAACGACCGCTCCATTGTAAAACAAAGGAATCATTTCCTGTATGTCGAGAATCCTTTGAGGAGGAGGGAATGCTCGACACACAGTAGTGTCCAGTACCGCACCTATGAACAGGTTGCGCTGACAGGGCACCAGGTGAGATTTGCGCACATTTATCGAGAAACACAATTTGTACAACAGCTGAGTTGTATCCTGCAGATGAC
The DNA here is from genome assembly GCF_964204655.1 of Triturus cristatus. NCBI lineage: Eukaryota > Metazoa > Chordata > Amphibia > Caudata > Salamandridae > Triturus > Triturus cristatus. The sequence goes on from NC_140591.1 coordinate 319,891,719, forward strand.
GCAGCACCTTCTCTGGCGACCCCGCTTTGATCAGCCAGTCGTCCAGATAGGGGAAAACTGAGATCGCCGACCTTCTGAGATTGGCTGCCACCACTGCCATCACCTTCGTGAAGACCCGGGGTGCAGTAGTAAGACCAAACGGAAGGACCGCAAACTGATAATGTTGCGACCCTACCGTAAACCGGAGATACTTCCTGTGCAACTTCAGGATGGGGATGTGAAAATACGCATCCTGCAATTCGATCGACACCATCCAGTCCTCCTGATTCAGCGCTTGAAGAACCTGAGCAAGGGTGAGCATCTTGAACTTCTCTTGCTTTAGAAAAAGATTCAAGATTCTGAGGTCCAATATTGGACGCAATCTGCCGTCCCTCTTCGGAATCAGGAAATACCGGGAGTAGCATCCCTGACTCCTCTCCTGCTCTGGAACCACCTCTATCGCACCTTTCTGAAACAACTTCAGGACTTCCTCCTGTAGGAGAAGACGGTGGTTCTCTGAGCAAGCCCCTTGACAAGGAGGGTAATTTGGAGGGAATTCCCAAAAGGGAAGGGCATACCCATTTTCTACAAGATCTAGAACCCAAAGATCTGTAGTTACAGACTCCCAATCTTGTAGAAAATGGGTAAGCCAGCCCCCCACAGGACCAATATGGTCCAGAATGGTGGATCTAGGGCTGCTTTGCGGTGGAAGGAGGGGCGGAAGAGGAGGAGAGTTGACGGCCACATGAGCGACCCCTGATTCTACCTCTGTATCCTTTAGACAAAGAGCCTTGCTGCTGCTGCTGCTGCTGCTGCTGTTGGGTCTGCCTGTAGGAACGAAAGGTTGTCCTTCCGAAACCTCTGTATCTTTTAAATGACCCCCTTGACTGGGATTGAAGGCCCAAAGAATTAGCCGTAGCCTTGCTTTCCTTAAAACGTTCAAGAGCAGCATCTGCCTTTTTGCCAAATAATCCAGATCCATCAAATGGCAAGTCCAACAGTGTTGACTGAACATCCGGGGAAAACTCAGAAGACTTCAGCCACGCACCCCTCCTGGTGGCAACAGAAGACCCCATGACTCTTGCCACTGAATCCGCCGTGTCCAGCCCACTCTGAATCACCTGACGTGCTGCTGCCTGGGCATCGGTCAAGACCTCATTAAAGCCAACCCTATCCTCCTCAGAAAGTTTTGGTGCCAACTTCTTCGCAGAGTCCATGAGCGCATGAATATAGCGTCCCAAAAGGCAGGTGGCATTTGTTGATTTAAGTGCCATGCTGGCCGATGAAAAAACCTTTTTGGCCGAATGATCTAACTTTTTAGCCTCTCTGTCACCTGGAACCTGAGGAAAAACACCCTTGGACTTTCCTGAACAAGCCGCCTGAACCACCAGGCTCTCAGGCGATGGATGCGATGTTAAGAACTCAGGGTCCCCTGGAGCCGCCAGATACCTCCTAGCAACCGTTTTAGAGACTGCGGGAGCAGAAAAAGGCTTACGCCACACCTCCAACACAGGGTCAATAATGGCCTCATTAAAAGGCAACAACGGCTCTGAAACTGCAGTGGGAGAATGCAATACTTCAGTCAGAATATTTGATTTGAACTCAGTAGTTGGCAACTGAAGATCCAACAGTTCTGCAGCCTTCCTGATGACTGCATGATATGGAGCCACATCCTTCGAGGGATTATCGGAAGGTGGAGTAATTTCCCACTCAGGAGACAAATCCAATCCACTAGCCTCTTTAAGCTCCTCAAACACCTCGTCAGACTCCACCAGCTCTCCTTCTTCTGCTTCTTCCAGAAGGTACCTTCGCTCATCAATCACTCTCTGAGCTTCCCTTCTGGACGGAATCCGTACAAGCGGCGTTGGTGGCGCCGTGTTCAAATCCGACGGCGTAGAACGTGGATCCGCAGGAGCAGCCGGCGTCGAACGAGGTCGAGCCGGCGCCAGTGAAGAAGGAAGTGGCGCTGACGTCCTCGGCGCCGGTAGATACCAAGATGGCGTCGCCGGAAAAAATGGCATAAAAGGGGCCTGCGGATAGACTTGCGGCACCCCCAAATTGAAGGCCATTGGACCCATCGGACCCGCAGGTGCACCAGTGGTGTACATGACTCTCGAGAATACCCCGTACATAGCATTTAAATAATGCGAGGAGTCCTGACCTGGTCAAGGGAACGCAGGGTACTAGTCAGGCATCACCGGACTTGGACCAACCGGCGCCGACGGTGGAATAAGCTGCGTCGCAGGCTGACCCGGTACTTGAAGTTCCTCAACCGGGGACAGAGCCGGAGATGAAACCGGAGCCGGAGACGGAACCGGCGTCGGAGATTGAACTGGAGGCGGAGATGTAGCTGGAGCCGGTGAAGCCACTGGAGAAGAAGGACCAGGAGGCGAATCCGGAACGGGTGAAGGAGGTGAATCCGGAACGGGTGAAGGAGACATAAGAGTCCTTTCGGCGTCGAGTTGGTGACTTCGACTTCGGAGCCGAACTCTTGTCAGAGTGATGTCGAGAAGAATGCCTCCTCTTCTTCTTGTGCTTCTTGGATCGTGAAGCATGCCCCGAAGTCGACTGCGACGCCGACCTCGATCGTGACCTCGACCTCGACTTCCTTCTTCCTCTCTTCTCCTTTTTCATCCTAGCGATGAAGAGTTTCGCCTCCCTTTCTTTTAGAGCCTTGGAGCTCATCTTGCGACAGCAAGAACAACCATCCACATCATGGTCAGAAGATAAACACCAGACACAGTCGTCATGTGGATCCGTGATCGACATGTGTTTGCCACATTCACGACAGGGCTTGAAGCCCGATTCCTTTGTCGACATCTTTTTCGAAAGAGAAACAGAGAAACCCAGAAGAAACACAAAGTAACGATGAAGCTACCAACAGCGATTGCCGAAATCCGTTGGCGTCGACGGCGCGGAAAAAAGGGAACTGACGTCATCACGCCGACGAGGTCTTCTTATGGAGCCGGTGACGTCAGCGGAGTCGCGAGCGGAGCTGTGTCTCTGTGACGTAGTCTTCGACCTCATTGGCGTGGACTGCTACAAAAGTTTCCGAATGTTGCTGGCGCAGGGGATATTCACAAGGTGAGGAATCCACTGGCAGATGTATCCATCAGAAGTCTTTGTGCTCAGGGGGACACTGACCCCTGTTCAAACCAGTTCTGGGTGCCTCCCTGCCAGTGACATCTTCTTCCTTTGATTAGTGGGGGTCTGGATTCTCAATTACTCAGCAGGAGATGGGACAATTGTTTTATGGCAGCAGCCCAGGCCTCTTCACCTCCAGGGGCACCTCCTCGCCCTACACTCCAGATGCAGGTCAGCCTGTTGCTGTCTCACCTTCAGATGCTCAACAGCTAGTACATTACAATTCGAGGAGTTGAACAGTACGCCAGCAAAGTCAGAGCTTTCGGGTGAAGAAAAAATATTGTATTAGTAGCACAAATGGATGGGACACACTTTGTCGATTCACTAGAGAAATATATTAAGAAGTGATTTATGTATTTGGAATTGGATCGCAGATATTGGCATGAACAAAAGGCTGAGTTTCGAGAACAACATATGGTGGCTACCAGATATCCTGCACTTAGTAACAAAGGATACACACTAGTATATACCCAAAGATTAATTCTGTTAGGCCCTGATGAAGTCATCAGTTGAGTTACCATAAGACGAAACACGTGTTGACTACAATTTTGTGTTGTGTTTTCAACGGATACATATGAAGCTCTGAAATAAAGAAAGAACATCGACTACATCGCCTGGACTATCAAGTTTTGAATTAAATTGGTGTTCAGAACAGTTCTGATACTTCAGATGTGACTTAAATCTTTGGCATGTACCATATGAAGTCACACACAAAACAGTGAGTAGCAGGAAACCCAACGACATGAATGGTTCTAAAAATATGTTTTCTAGAAAACAGTGGTAACCTGGTTACTTCAGAGACATTTTATTAGCTTAGGATAACGCAACTATTCAATCAAGAGAGCAGAGTGCAAAAACCTTCAGTTTCATAGAAGAGAAGAAACTACAGGCAGAACAAACCTCCATTTAGACTGGCAGAGCAAGAGTTCAGAGCCTGTACATTTTGAAGATCAGAAAGCAAATGGAGGTTCCAAGAACAGAGCTGGAGATCCAGGAACTGCCTGTTCATTGTAATGAGCAATAAGCCTAGGCAAGCAAAGTTTTGACGCAACCTGATGAAAAGACATTCTCCTTATATATGCAGGGTTGACCAATAAACCTAAACCTCAGAACAGGAAGAAGGTCTTCCTCCATATTACTTTGGGAAAGGTATAGAAAAAATAATTACAATTGACTATAGTTCCCAATGTGATACCCAAAATAGAGTAAAAAGGGTCATTAGAATTACAGGATTAGGATTCAGGATGTTACCAAATAATGCATCTATGTACCAGCAGTGAGTGGCCTGTCAGCACTGACCATGCAAGGCTGAATCGGCTCAGCTCCAAGCAAAGCCTGGCACCCAGCAGCATAGGAAGGAAATCAGCTGCCACAATGCCAAGGAGGAGCCTGCCCAATAGTATATCTTCCAGCAGTAGGTGAGAGAAGACATCAAACTGTGTTTAAAGATTTTAATGGAGGCAGAGTTGTTGCTCTGAAGAACGTGAAATGTAGCTGTCTTGAAACCATGATACCAAGGAAAGAGTTTCATTAAGATGGCAGCAGGAATGCCAAAAAAGGTTCTTTTGCCACAAGCAACACAAATAATCTGATGCAGGAATCTATTTAACATAAAAAGAAAGGTAGAGACATGGAAGTTGGGGAAGCAACCTGAGGCCAAACAGAGAGAGGTAACACATCTAATTATTATTTTTTTTTATTGAACCAGGCCTAAACACTAAAGACGAGCAGGGTGGTCTACACTGATAGCGAGGTAGAATAATCTCTGGGTCACTCATAAGTAAATGCACTCTCCTCTAAACATTGTGAGAGTTTATTTTCCGCCTACCTAGGCACCACACAACAGCGGCCCTGTAGTCTCTATGACTATATCAGAGTCATGTGGCCGACTGCTTTGGCTGGATTCGTATTCTGCTGATAATTCTTTTTGAAACCTGAAGCAGTCACAGTGCTAAATCAAATGTAGCAACCATGGGGTCTCAAACTGGAAACGGGAAAGCAAAATACAGAAAACTGTTTGGTTAATTCAAAGAATGCCATCTCGCAAGACTCTGCATCATCTAGACTCTACTTACGTTTCATGTCGCTTGTGGGTCATTGACGAATGATCTTGAAACAACTACATGTTTTTAGGCTGAGTTGTGCCAAAACACTGTGCTACTATTTTATTGTGAAAAGCTACATTTAGTTAATCTATTACTGTCAACTTAAAGCAAGCTTTTTCAAATGCCAAACTACGCCTTTTCACGAAAGCACTTCTGCTTACTGAATGAACATAATAATACGACACACTTTTTCCAGAAATAGATAAGTTCTGTCTATACCTACTTTGGGCCTGGTGTCCATGACATACATGTAGCGGTTGACAGGATTGGCTTTACTGATTGCCTGCAGCATGTTTTCATCCTCTAAACACCTGGCACTGAAACCGGACAGAGGCTGACTACATCGACAAATTGCAGCCTGCAAAACACAAATAGAAAAATATAATTAAAGAAAAATATTCACAAGAAAGGATAGAATTACAGCTGCATGTTTTGCTGCATTTATAGATGCATAGACACTTTAGTTAAGATGCTGCTGGTCACACAAATGTGGTAAATCAATGTTGGGGCATCACATTCTGCATATTTACACCTCATTGTGAGAACTTTCCTATGATACATTTTTCTTTCTTCTACTAGGTGGAATGTGCCAGGGAATAAACCTGAAGGTGCACGTTTTTTTGCACAGTGTTATCTGGCTGGTAACTCAAAGTACTGGTCAAATCGAATTTTACGCCAACCCTGTAATGTGGACATAAGTATTTAGCGGTTACACTATTAGAAGCAACTCATTTTGGTGGTTAAAATAGAATGTGTGGAGTCAGAAATATCTCGCTCTGAAAGTAAAAGAGATGATTATTTAGTGGTGGAGAGACCCAAGCTATTGGGGACCATACATCACGTTCAAGCATTCCAAGAAACCTTATTATGAGCTACAAGCCAGGAAGTAAATTCTCTGCAGTACACTTTGCTTACCCAATGTATTTTTGTCAATGATAATCTTAATTTACAGACAAAAACAGAGCATTAAAAACAATACAGGTAATGCAAATGTTCCAAACAAATGTCAGATACTAGGAATCAATGCATGTCAGCTGGAGGGTACCAAAGAATACACTAAAGAGTGCCTGAAATTCCCAAAAGAGTGCCCGAAAGTCCCAAAACAGAACTGTACTCAATTTAATTTCAGGGAAAAAGCAACAGAGTCAAGATGGTCCACAGACAGCAGATGTCTGAATCTGCAGTGTGAGGAAGGTGTGTCGGCTCAATCTGAATGCTGATGTTAAATAGTTATGCATGAGAACGTAGAATAGGAGTAGCTGTGATCAGCATAGGCCACTAGAATTGGCTGAATAAACTGGGAGACTTCAGAAAGTCATGCAAAGGCATGAGAAGTAACTAACAGCTTCATAAAAGGAGTAACAGGTATGACAAAATAGTGTCAGGGATGCAATCAATGTTTTATGAAAAAACTGTGACATACCAAACAATAATAACTCAAAAACGTTCACCTGGTTCCTCCAGAACAAGGAGTTCCGCAAAACTATAGGGGAGGAACCTCAGCAATACTTCCTCGCATATCTGGGTTCAGTGTCTTCACCAGGCACCCTCTGGGAAGCTAGTAAAGCTGCCATCCAGGGAGTGGCCAAAAGCCACCTTCGGGCGCAGCAGCATTCCCAAGACAGTCGTTTGGCCCTTCTCGAAGTGAAAGCGCTCTGATTGGACCTGGCCAGAACCCCGGACGGGGCCCATGAGAGGCAACTGCAGCCGTACGTGAGGAGATCAAACATACCTCATTGGAATCAGCTAAACTGCTGTGGTGCTCATCTGTCGCTCGTGGGTACAGCTGGGGGAAAAAAATGGGAGACTCCTAACCAGACTGGCCTCATATCCCTTGGCAAATCGGATAATACCGGAGATCCGTAATTCCTCAGGAACCATTTGCTGCACCTCAATTGAGATTGCACAGGCTTTTGCGGGTTATTACTCTTTTTTATATTCAGCATGCAGGCTGGAGGGTACTCTCGCAGACTTCCTTAACCCTCTGCAAGTCTGCATTCCCTTCTTGTCACACTCAGAAGCAGCTAGTCTGGACCTCCCCTTCACCCCAGAGGAGACAGGTGCGGCGATCTCCCAGCTGGCGTCCCGGAAGACCCAAGGTCCTGAGGATTCCCTCAAGAATATTACGCCTCCTATCGTGAGCAGCTGGTCCCCTATCTCTCGGCTATGTTCCAACACGTGGCGGAAGTCGGGGCCTTTCCTCCAGAGACGGAGACGGCCACCATTGTGGTCATCCCTAAAACCCAACCGCCTTCATCTTCTTGTGCCGACTACCGGCTTATCTCCCTAATTAACACCAAAATCAAAGTCTACGCCGCAGTTTTAGCTCAGCTCTTGCGCCCGCTCCTTACCAAACTGATCCATTCGGATCAATGTGGCTTCATGCCAGCTGATGCCACCAGACACTGCCCAAGACTCCTCCGTCTGGCGCTTGCAAACCGTCAGGCAATCACCCCCTATCTAACGCTTCTTCTCGTAGATTTCGAGAAGGCCTTAGATACAGTGGACTGGCTTTACCTTGACGAGGTGCTTACAATAATGGGCATGGGTCGACTGTTTTGGCGCTTCGTTCGAGACCTATATTCTAACCCTGGAGCCAGATTGCTGATTAATGGAACCCACTCTGAGACATTCCCAATCCAGATGGATACGAGGAGGGGCAGTCCCCGCTCTATTACGCTCTGGCGATGGAACCCCTGGTGTGTCATCCGTGCGGATGATCTGATTCAGGGCTGGGCATGGGAAAACCACCACGTGGATATAAATCGCACTATACGCGGACCTGGCCCGCTCATAGAGCAGGGCTGCGCACCTCGTCTGAATGCACGCGCTGCAGGCACCAACCAGCAGACCTCTACCATATGGTCTGGTCTTGTCCCCGCCTCATAAAATACTGCGACAAAATAGAATCCGAACTCACACACATCTTGGGCTGGCATGTACCTCATAACCCTTTGCGCCTCCTCCTGGGCGTCATGGATGGTCTAGACGGGTCCCGTGCAGACAAACTATTCCTGGGGACAGCCATCATGGTGGCCAAATGGGATATTGCCATTGCCTGGAAGAAACCTGATCCCCTGCCCCCCCCCCACCCCCCACATCAGCTAGATGGCGCCGAAGGGTGGACTGGTGCGCCGCCCAAGAGAAACCCTTATTTGAGGCCAGGTGTTGCCAAGCTAAGTACTAAAGAGTGTTGGGTAAATGGACAGATCAAATGGGTTAGCGGGGTCCGCGAGGATGGACTCTTGCCTTCGACAAACTGATTCCTTTCGCCATGTAAAGTGCTTGATCATTGTGCTTACTGTATTATTTCACTACCAATACCCCCATTATGTCCTACATGCAAAACTGTATACTGTGCTGTCAGTGCTAACTTTTCTTTGTTTTCTAAAAATCAACAAAGTTGATTATCAAAAAAAAAAACTCTTAAAAGAATTGTAGAAAGGGAACAAACATGGTGGAGTACAATAAGAGGGTCGATGACAACGGTGATAAAGATGCGAGGGTGAGAAACAGCAAATCAAACTGTTTACAGGGGATTCTACTTCAGTTATACATCATAAAGAAGATGGGGCTTAAACAGGAGTCATGATGCAGACTTTTTCTGTTCTATATCGCTTGTTTGGAAGTGGGTTATAACCGATGAACTAGTTACCTACGTTCTGTAACAATATTTCTGTAAGATGTAAGAGTTACTTACCTTCGGTAACGATGTATCTGGTAGAGACGATTCTAGTCGCATATTCCTTCACATAGAATTATCCCCATGCGTGAGACTGGATCCGGAAACTTTTTTGCCACAGCATCCCTGCGTGCCGGGGGCGGGGCGACATCACGCGACTCCGCCCAGGCGTTGTCCACGTACGTGACATCAGCGAGTTCACATAAGACCCGCCACGGCGCGCCTACGTCAGTTTTCTTCGGAGAACTTTTCCTCACCACAACGCGGAACCACCAGATAAAAAACTGTGAAAGCATGGGAACAGTGTGCGAAGAGCAGAAAAAATTAGAAAGAAACAGTGACTAACACCACCACCAGAGTAGTGCCAACACCGCAGAACCCAAGGCCAGGGAAATAAGAAAGGAGAAGAACAAGCAGAAACCTGTGCAGTCACCATGCCAGCACAAAGAGAACCTCCCATCCCTGTGCCCCGGAGGCAAAGAACATGCGTAAAAGTCATGGCACACGTAGTAAAATCCAACACCCCCCCCCCACCCCCCCCCCCCCCTCTCCCGAGCGAGGAATCGGACCAGTCCCCAAGACAGACAGGGACAACAAACCTCCAAGTCACCCCAACCTAGAGGGCAACCGCCCACAAGGGAAAAGGGCAAGACAAGGCCAGATGACCCTTAATCAGAGGATAGCAATGGAAGGAACGGAGGGGAGGGAGGACAGGGATAGAAAGCAATCACCCCAAAACCTGGAGCAGCCAGAGCAGCAGGGTACCGGAACCCCATCCTCCAAAGGACCAAAGGAGGAATGAACCGCCCCCAGACGGAGCCATCCGTCAAGAACAAGGAAGGCACTCACAGGAGGACACAGCCCCCCACTGGGAGGCGAGTACCGAAGACCAACCCCAAGGGTCCTCGTAGAATAGGGGAGGAAGGGCAGGCCGTGAAGGAATCTGCGGCTAGAATTGTCTCTACCAGATACATCGTTACCAAAGGTAAGTAACTCGTACATCTGATAGAGACTACTAGCCGCAGATTCCTGCACGTAGAATCGATACCCTAGCCATACCCCCTGGGAAGGAGGGTCTGCGAAAGGACCCCACCAGCCAATGCAGAACAGAGGGCCCCACAGGGGACCAGATCTGTGGACCAGTTAGAACCTCGCCCCTGCCAGGCCAAGGGAACCCCCACAAGAAGAACCCCACCGACCCCAAGTGGATGTAGGAGGGAAAGAAGGCTGAATGGGCTTGTACACTCACAGCAGAGGAACCAAGGGCAAGGACGGAGAGGCCGAAGCACCCCACTCCCCCACAAGGCAACATAGCTTCTGCCCAATGCCACAACAGGAAAAGCGGAAGAAGAAGAAGCCTAGAGGGCCCAAGGAAACGAGGGAAAAGAAGGCGAACCCACTCCAGATGGAGAGCAGCCTGCCAGCCAGAACAGCACCAGCAGTCAAAGCCGCCAGAAGCAAGAAGAACAGCCCGAGGCTCCAGGAAGGCCGAGTAGGCGATGCCTGGCAAGGGAGAACACAATAATTCCAGACCTCAGGACAGGATCAGGGAGAGGAGGAGATGCCCGGGTAGACCACTACGAGTGGCCCCGCACAGGACCTCAGGAAGCAAAAGCAACCTACCTAAACGCCATGGAGAACAGGCACCCGAAGGCGACCAGAACCCTCTAGCAGAGCGCAAGCTATATGACAGCTACCACTACCCCACATAGGGTACATTAAGTTCCAAGATATGGGAACCCCCTTTGGAAGAACTTCTGCAGCAGAGGAAAAACAAAAGAGCCACGGAGAAAAAAACACCCCCGCTGAAGGCGTGATAAGCAGCCCAAGCAAAGCAGAATGCCCAATCTCAGGGCCAAGTCCGCGCAACAACTCATGCAGAACCCACACACAATCAACACAAGGGCCATCCAGCAGCCAACAAAGCCAAAGTCCAAAGGAAGGACGGAAACGGCCAGAAAACACACTCCACAGCCAGAACAACCGGCCTAATAAGGCCCAAAATCAACCCAACTCAGAAGTCACTGAGGAGGGGACGGAGGAGGAGGAGGAGGAGGAGGCGGAGGAGGAGGACGGAGCCCCGCCAAGAGCCTTTGGATGGCGGAGTCGGTCGGGACATGGAACAACAGGCTGCCATCAAACGGAAGGTCGATGAGTCGCTCCCGAATATTCTCAGGGAATACTCCGTCCCGAAGCCAAGCATGGTGACGGAGAGCGACTGAAGAAGCCATGGCCCGGCCCAGCACCTCTGAGATGTCCAGAGCGGAGCGGAGAATAAACGCCGCAAGCTCCCGGCCATCCAATGCATGATGCCGTAAGTCCACCTGACCAGACTCCTGGGACGCAGCAGATCCCAGAGACTCAGCCGAGTCCCACAAACAGGAGGAGGCCCTAGCCAGCACAGGTGTTAAGGGCCCGCAGGGCCACGCTGGTCGAGGCGAACATGTTGCGCCCCCAAGAGTCCAGCCAGCGGGCCTCTCGGGATGGCGGAGTCAAGAGTGGCGGCAGGGAGGGAAAAGCAATCCGCAAAAGGGGGCTGGCGTCTGAGGGGTGAAGGGAAAGACACGCCGGGTCACGCGGCGCCAGGCGGTGCCGGTGCAGAAGATGCTGAGGCACTGGGTCGCCAGAGGCAGGACGCCTCCAAGCCCCCGTCAAGGAAGAAAGGAGCGAACCTTCAAAGGCAAGTAACACTTCCCTCCCACCAGAGCCCTGGTGGAGGACCTCCAATAGATGGTCCACCGGAAAGTGAGCCACTGGGTCACCCATGCGCAGGATGCCCACAGCCGTGGACACTGTGTGAGCAAAGGACGCCTCCGTAGGGCCCCGCGGTGGAGAAAGCAGCTCCTCCGTGGGTGACGGCTGCAAACTAAGGCGGCCGTCCCCGAGGCCAAGCGGGACGGGCAAGGGCCAGACCTGGAAGTCAGAAGGAGCCGAAGAATGAGGGACCTGCCGCTCTTCCGACGAACACCTCAGCCTCAGGAAGGGCGGGGAGCCACCCTTCGATGCCGGTGAGAAAGACCCCACACGGCGACTAGTCTCCGGGGAGGACAGCACCAATATGCAGCCTGCCTCCGGAGAAGAAGGAGCGTCTGAAGACGAATCCGCGGTACGACTCCAGCGCGGAACCGTAGAGTCCGCTGCTTGAGGCAGGACGTCGGCACCATCCGGCGTCACCGGACAAGGTACCTCCAAGTCACCCCGCACCGGAGAACGGAGTAGAGCTGGAGCCGTACTGGCTCGGCGGCAGCACCGGAATGATGCCGACCCGACCCCCGCCGAGGCAGCCCCCTGCATGGGGGGAACAAGACGGGCCTAGGGAGTGGCACAAAGCCCTCCGCCAGCCGCGGCCCAGAATGAGGTGAAGATCGCTCAGCAACCCATGTGGCGGCGCCCTCCGACGAGGAAGCAGCCTGTGGGGAGGGACGAGAGGGGCCCGGAGAGGGACGAGGGGTCCTCCCTTGACCTCGACCCAGAGCGGGACGAAAGGGTCCACTGACCCCTGTGGCTCCGCACGGTCCAGCTGCTGCCGGCGCCATAGCGGCGTCACCTCGGCCTTAGACAGGACCACCTTGTCAAAGGACCGAGAGGGGCTTGGGGATGCGACCTGAGCCCCGACGACCTCCCGCGACACCACAGGGACCCCCGCGGGAGTTTGCGGTGAGGCAGAGATGCCGTTGCCTAAAGGAGGTGCCCCACAGGAGCCGCACCCCAACAGCACCACATCCTCCAAGCCTGGATCCGAACCAGTCTGCGCAGGGGCCGGAGCCACCGTCGGCGCCGCAGAGGGCCCTGCGCAGGGCGAGGGATCCGCCGAAGCCCCAGGAGGGGAAGGAGGAGGAGGAGACGCCAGCACGGCCTGCAAAGCTGCCACGTATGTCTCCATTTGGACTCTCGACGCCCCAACACTGGGAAACGGTGGATAGGATGACACGCGGGGCCGCATCACCCGCGGAGAGTCCACGCCCCCGGGAGGCCAGAAACCAGCCCCGGGGACAAACTGCAACACTTACCCACCAGGGAGCGACGCTCACGTGACATCGGAGAAGGGCGAGGACGACGACCATGGCCATATCTGAAGCCGTCCGCCGAAGCAGACCGAGGGGAGGACGTCGACCTGGAGAGACGCGCCGAGAGAAGTTTCATCGGGAGCTCCCGACGCGACTTCGGCTTCAACTGTTGGCACGCCGCACAATCTGTATTGCCGTGATCCTCCCCCAAACACCACATACAAATGAGTTGAGGGTCCGTGCCGACATAAGACGCCCACAAAAGGTGCAAGTTTTGAAGCCCGAAGGCATTTGCACACTGTTCCTTACCAAAAGGAAACAGAAGAAAAAGGGGGCCCTAAACAGACCCGTAGCAAGGATCGAATCAGAGGAAAAAACTGACGTAGGCGTGCCGGGGCGGGTCTTATGTGACCTCGCTGACGTCACGTACGCGGACGACGCCTGGGCGGAGGTGCGTGATGTCGCCCCGCCCCCGGCGCGCAGGGATGCTGTGGCAAAAAAGTTTCCGGATCCAGTCTCACGCCTGGGGATAATTCTACGTGAAGGAATCTGCGGCTAGTAGTCTCTATCAGATACATTAGTTAATTATAGATTCCTTACCTTAGAATCAACCCCAGGAGTCAGACTGGATCAGGAAAGCTTTTCGTCAGCAGTACCTCTGCACGTCGGAAGGTGGCGTCGGCCGGCTCAATGTTCGTCATTGGCGTCGTGGTTGCCGAAATGACGTCGCTGTAGCTACTTAGAAGCTGCCCTCGCCCGCGGACGTCAGTTCTGTACACGACTTTTCGCGCCAGAAACGCAGAGCCATGCAAGACACTGACAACTGGTGCACAAAACTAGGGCCCTGAAAGGATGACATTAATCGTAGAAATCAGTTCGCAGAACGGGGAGGATGGGTGGGGCGGGAAGGAATCTATAACTAACTGATGTTTCTCACAGATATATCGTTACCGAAGGTAAGGATCTTGTTCATCTGAAAGAAACACGTTAGTTATAGATTCGTTACCTTAGTATAGATACCCCAGCAATACCAACCCTGGTGTTGCGTCTGCGAACCAAGATCACACCAGAAAGTCCTGGAGAACAGAACAGCCAAAGAAGCCGTCTCTCCGGACTTGACAGTCCAGACAGTAGTGCTTAGTAAACATGCGCAGTGACGCCCACGTGGCTGCCTGACAGATGTCATGTAGAGGAACTCCTCGTCCTAAGGCAGTAGTGGCTGCCGTTGCCCTGGTGGAATGGGCACGTAGCCCCAAAGGAGGCTCCTTTTTAGCCAGAGAATAGCATGTTTTGATACACAAAACGACCCACCGAGAAATAGTTTGCTTGTGTGCGGCCCGACCTTTCTTGGCACCCATGTAGCCGACAAAAAGTTGGTCTTCCACCCGGAACTGTTTTGTGCGATCCAGATAGAACGAAAGCGCACGTTTTGGGTCCAGACAGTGGAGCTTCTCTTCTTCTTTGGAAGGATGCGGAAAAAAGGTGGGCAAAGTGATGGTCTGCCCGATGTGAAAGGCAGGGACAACCTTAGGCAAGAAGGATGGACGAGTCCTGAGAACTACCTAGTCCGGATGAACAGATAGGAAAGGAGGCTTGGAGGGAAGGAGGCTTGGAGGAAAGAGCCTGGAGCTCACTCACTCTTCTGGCAGATGTGATGGCTATCAGGAAAGCAGTTTTACGTGTCAGAAGCCTCAAAGGACAGTTAAGCGGCTCAAAGGGAGCACACATTAAATAGGTTAGAACTAGATTCAAGTCCCACTGAGGAATAACAAAGGGAATAGGAGGAAAGAGGTGAGTAATGCCTTTCAAGAAGTGATTTATCACTGGGGACTTGAAAAGAGTTGGCTGATCTGGGAGCCGAAGGAAGGCAGAGATGGCCAAAAGATAGCCCTTGATAGTGCCCAGAGCAGAGCACTGCTGGGCTAAAGTAAGAAGAAACAAGGGAACCTCAGAAAGAGGGGCAGAAAGGGGATCCACAGCCTTTGCTGTGCACCATGACACAAACTTGTTCCACCTGCAGGCGTATACCGTCTTAGTGGAGGGACGCCTGACTGCCAAGATTACATCACAGACTTCAGGAGGCAGGTCAAAAGATGTCGACTGCCGCCGCTCAAACTCCACGCAAGGAGGTGGAGGCTGGACAGGTTTGGGTGGAGGACCGTCCCCTGTTGCTGCGACAGAAGATCCTCTCCAAGAGGCAGTTCGATCATAGGATCGAAGGCCATGTTAAACAGCTTGGGATAACAGACTCTTAGTGCCCAATACGGAGCCGCAAGGAGGACTTGGGCCCGGTCGCGCCAGGTATTCTTCAGCACTCTGGGCAGAAGTGGTATAGGCGGAAAGGCATACAACAGGCCACAACTCCACTCGCGACGAAAAGCGTTGCCCAGCAAGTGCCGCCTTGGAAATTCGAACGCGCAGAACAGATCTAACCAATGCTCTCCCCACGGCTGAAAGAGAACTTGCACCACCTCCCAGTGAAGACGCCATTCGTGATCCATCATGCACCTGCGGCTGAGTTCGTCTGCCCTGGCGTTCAGTGAACCTGCCAGGTGTTGAACCACCAGGGATATGCCCTGATGTTCCAGCCATGTTCAGAGGCGGAGGGCCTTCTGACATATGGTCCACGACCCCACCCCATCCTGTTTGTTGCAGTACCACATGGCGGTGGTGTTGTCCGTGAACACCTGCACCACTCTTTTCTCGGACAGAGGGAAGGAATGCTTTTAGTGCAAGACAAATCGCTCAAAGCTCCAGAAGGTTGATGTGGAGCCCGGACTCCGCCGGAGACCAGATGCCACTGATCTCCGCCTCTTGCATTTGACCGCCCCATCTCAGAAGGGACATGTCTGTCACCACTGTGTGGTCTGGTTGGGGAAGGGAGAGGGATCTGCCGTTGACCCAATCCTGGTTCGAGAACCACCACTGCAATTGATGTGCAGTGCCCTCTGAGATCTGGATGCAATCGGACAGATTCCCCTGATGCTGCGCCCACTGGAACTTCAGGTCCCACTGCGGAGCCCGCATATGCCACCTGGCATGATCGACCAGCAGGATGCAGGAGGCTATGAGGGCCAGCAACCTCAGGGACATCCTGACCGAAACCCGGAATAGAGGCTGAAAGAATGGAATCATAGCCTGAATATCCCGGACGCGCTGTTCGGGAGGATAGACCCGAAACCGCGTTATGTACAGAACCGCTCCGATGAAGAGGAGCTTCTGAGAGGGAATCAGGTGTGACTTCGGCACATTGATGGAAAACCCCAGCGAATGTAGGAGGTCGGCCGTAGTCTGAGGTGAGAGACGACTGACTGGGGTGAGCCTGCCTTCAACAGCCAGTCGTCAAGATAGGGGAAGACTATGCAGTATTTGATGTGGAATGAAACTGCAGGTACTTGTGGAATGATCCTCATTGTATGCAATGCCAAAGATTGTTATATATGGTATGGAAAAACCAATAAAAAGTTTTTTTTTTTTAAAAGATAGGGGAAGACTGAAACCCCTGATCTGCGCAGATGAGCTGCGACCACCCATCATTTTCATGAACACCCGAGGGGCGCTGGTAAGTCCAAAGGGGAGCGCGGTTAATTGAAAATGCTTGAAGCCTACCATGAACCGCAGGTAACGCCAGTGGGCCAGCAGGACAGGGATGTGAAAATAAGCATTCTGCAAGTCCAACGCTACCATCCAGTCTTCCGAGTCGAGGGCAGACAAGACCTGAGCGAGCATCAACATCTTGAACTTCTTGCGGAGGAAGCGGTTGATGTGCCTGAGATCCAAGATAGGACGGAGGCCTTTGTCCTTCTTGGGGACCAGAAAGTAGTAGGAATAACAACAACCACCTACTTCTGGGACAGTAACGCGCTCGATGGCTCCCCTGGCCAAGAGAGCCGTAACTTCCTGCTGCGGAAGGGCCAGATGATCATCCGACATGTGGTGGTATTGCGGTGGCATGGCTGGAGAGGTTGCCTCAAAGGGAGGGAGTAGGCCCTTTGGACTATGTACAAAACCTACCTGTCGATGTGATGGTGCGCGAGTGGGTGAGGTGATGACGAATCCTGACACCCACTGGCGTTTGATGGGCCTGAAATGTCGGACTAGGAATGTTTGCGGCTGCTGCAGAGGAGAGTTTGGTGGACTGGCCCGCCCGCTGGTCCCCGGAACCACAACGGTTGTTCCCACGTCCCCGGCCGTGCGAAGGTTGGGTAACTTGCTGCTGTCTATGGCTCTGGGCGGGACGTAGTGGGGCACTCCTTCCAAAGCCACGAAAGGGACGAAAAGCAGACTGCACTGGGCAGCTGGAGAGGCCCAAGGACTTGGCCGTAGCCCTTGAGTCCTTGAAACGCTCTAGAGCGTTGTCTGCTTTGTCGCCAAAAAGGCGACGGACATCAAAGGGCATGTCCATCAAGGTGTTCTGGATAGACCCCGAAAAACCAGTCGACCTCATCCAGGCATAGCGACAAAGGGCTACAGAAGAGGAAATCGTCCAGCCTAAAGAGTCAGCGGTATCCAGCCCACAACAGATGGTAAACTTAGCCGCATCCCTCCCGGCGGCGACAGCCTGGGAGAGCACCTCCTCTGGACACTGGGGCAGCACCTGCACAACCGTATCCCACACAGAGTGAGAATAACGGCCCAATAGACATGCGATGTTTACCGAACGCAGTCCCAAGCTGACGTAAGAGAAAATTTTCTTCCCAAGATTGTCCAGCTTCTTGGATTCCCTTTCCGGTGGGGCAGTAGGGAATGCGCTCTTGGAAGTGGAGGCTTGGACCACCAATCTCTCCGGGGTGGGGTGTTGGGAGAGAAAAGTGGGGTCGCAAGGAGCCGGCGGTGGCGTCGGGCAATCATCCTACCCACGGGAGCCCCCGTATTGGGCCTGGACCACGTGCCTAAAAGGACGTCGGTAAGGGCCTCATTAAACGGCAGCAGGGGCTCCGAAGAGCTCGCTGCCAGCTAGAGCACCTTTGTGAGGAGGTTAGTCCTGACCGCCACCGTAGGAAGCTCGAGAGCCTCGGCCGCCCTACGCAACACCACTGCGTACGACACCCCCTTCTCCGTAGCCATGGTAGGAGATGTGTCAAGACCACTGGCATTCTCCCAGTTCCTCTCTCCAGTTCTGCTCAGATCCCATCTGATCAGTTAAAGGGTCACCTGACCCCTCCCAGTCCTCCTCCTCATCCTCAGGTTGCCAATCTTGCCGAAAATGGACCCCAGGAGTAAACAGGGGCACAAAAATCCCTCTCGGCGACAGATCCAGCATCAAATGGCGCCGGTCCGGCTCCAGGTCCGCTTCGGGATGGAGGCCGGGGTTGATGCCAGCTGGGAACAAAACCGGCGTCGGTGGCGGTTGCGGTGCTGGAAGAATCCAGGCCTGTATCCAAGGGGGGCCTGCGGCGCCGGGGCTGGAGCCGACGGCAGAGAAGGCCCAGGCCCCCCAACCTAGTCCGCAGGGACCGAAGGTGCGCCGGCCGGTTCAGGCCACCCAATGATGGCATGCATCGCTTCGTAAAACGTACAAAGTTGGGCGGGAGTCGCACCGGGTCCCGGAAAGGGATGGAAGCCCGGAGTCGACTCTTTGGGCTCCGTGGGAGGGGCACCGCCCGCATCCCTCGTGGCGTCAGCTGACCCCGACAGGAAGAAGTCGAAGAGCAACAATGCTTCTTCGACTTCTTTTGTGCTTCGACTTACCCTACTCCGAGAGAAAAGACTTTGATGACTTGGACGAGTGGTGATGGCTCTGCGACCGGTCCCTTGACCACCCTCACGACCGGGACCTCGTGGAGCCGACTGCCGGAGCTTAAGCTGCTTTCAGGACTGCTTCCGCAAAGCTTTCGGCGCCATCTGCCGGCAGTCCGAGTACGACTTGGGGTCCTGCTCCAGGCAAAAGAGGCACACGCGGTGCAGATCCGTGACCGACATCTGTTGGGGACAGGAGCCGGCCATCCCTCATGCACCAGGAGTCATAGACTCAAAAAAGATGTAGACAAAAGTTGAGAAAAAGTCAGTCAAAAAGTGACTGGAGGTACCGCTGTCGCCGGATCGGCGCTGGCTGGCGTGGAAAAAGAAAGAACTGACGTCAGAGCGAGGGCGGCGTCTAAGTAGCTACAGCAACGTTATCTCGGCGACAACGACGGATGCGGAGCCGACCGACGCCCCCTTTCGACGCGCAGGGGTACTGCTGACAAAAAACTTTCTGAATCCAGTCTGAAGCCTGGGGGTATTTCTAAGGTAAGGAATCTATAACTACCGTGTTTCTTTCAGATTTAATTCCTCACATTATTGCACAGCACAATTTCAGGATCAAAAGTCTAATTCAATTATCCTGGCCATTCACATGTGGCTCTACACCCCAAACTGAGAAACAGTGACCCTGTTGTTGTAGTCCTGTAGCTGCAATTGCATATATCTGATGATGTCATGTGTCTCTTGATCTTATCACTCCACCGTTTATCATAATTTCTCTTACTTGTGAGAAGTCAGCAATCTTCTAGCATATCGCCCTAAAGAATATCCTCCCATTCAAGATTTCTTTGGGCACAGCTGTTTATCTGTAAGCAGAAACACCAGGAGATGACAGCAAGCAAAATGACACATCTTTGTAATGGTCTAATTAACCTCTATAAAGATTTGAAAGCTCTCAACTGCTAAAAAATAAAAGATACACTGAAAAAACGACGTGTGTGTGTAAAATACAAAAAACAATTACATGGGTTGTTGGACTGGGGGTTCTTGTGCAAGCTTTTAAATTGCTTAGGCTTTATCAGTGTTCCCTTGCTACTTGCTCTTTGCATCAACAAAGCCACCCATCTGCCGTAAGGTGTAGTGTTGTTCCTTGTGGGCTTCCACTTTGAACAGCACTTGCATGTACTGCTGGCCAAAAAAGGCTTCCCTCTCTGCTTCTGTGTGCTGCAGCACACCAACAGCTCTTGCTTTCACCAGCAGCATAGGTCTTCTTCGGTAACGCCTTATCTAGTCGAGACTAAATCTAGCTGCAGATTCCTTACCTCAGAATTATCTCGAGGAGCAAGACTGGATCCATAAATGTTTTTACAGCAGTACCTCTGTGCGTCGGTAGAGGGCTTCGGGCTCTTCGTACAACGTCGTCCACCAGATGTGACATCATCAGAGTCCATAAAAGCCCTAACCAGTTTCTTCCGTGACTACTTTCCATGTTAAAATCCAGTGCCACATATAGAAACTGCTATGGAAACAGTGTGCCCAAAAAAGTCCTCTTTTTGAAAAACCTTCATATGAAGAAAGACTGGAAGTCTGAATAGTCCTACTTGGTCTCCCTTCTGTATGTTTTTTTTTTTTTTTTAGAATAAAAGGCACAAGGGTGCAAAGAAGGGAACCGGAGGGAGGGGAGAATCAGTTTGCGGGCGGGAAGAATGGGTGGTTCGGCAAAAATCTGCGTCTAGATCTTATCTTCATCAGACAAGGCGTTACCGAAGGTAAGTAACTTATTCATCTGATTGAGAGGTCTAGCTGCGGATTCCTTACCTTAGAATAGATACCGAAGCAATACCATCCTGGAGGAAGGCCTGAGAACTGATTTATAGAAATATTCATGACTAGGCTATCTGGCCTGCATAGAAAAAAGATAGACTGCTTGCCAAGAAGGGAAGGGTGGAAAAAAACATTCCACCAGTACCCCGGGGAGAGCCCCGTAAGGAACCGGAGACATGGGAGAAAATGCTTGGCAGAAGAACAAGACAAGTGGGGAAGAACACTCCATATAAACAACGCCCCCCCCAAAGGGTAACCAGTCCAAGAGACCGAAGCAGAAGGCTAAGAACAACAGCTAAAACTACAGGGCTATGCTCGCAGACATAGAAGTAGGCATTGCAGCGGGCTCCAACCAATAGCTGATAAAGCATCACGAGCAATAACAATCACGGCCATAGACCACAATAGGCAGATGAAACACAGAGAGAGGATACTCTCTGGGACTATGCAGCGTAGAATCCCAAGAAGGGGAAGGTATAAAATACATATAATTAGAGAGGTATGAAAATATATATATGTATGAACATAAACATATATAGAATTCACACGGTACTTTAATAATTGCACAAGAAGAGTACATACAATGATCGCAACAGCGGCCATGGGCAAAAGGCGAGACAACAGCAAATTGGAAAGCAGCCACATGGCCCAGTTTAAAGGTAGAGGGCGGGGCGGAAGTATACACCCCAGAAAACCAAGGGAGCAGACAGAAACAGCTCTACTGACCGAACGGTACGATTAGGCAGATGATAGACAACTCAAAAGAAAAATCGCAGGGGAGAAACAACCCCGCTAGAACAGAGAAATAATGACCACAATGGAGAACTGGAAAAAGGGACTGAGGTGGACAGGGCCAGCACCTGTGAGGCATATGCAGATTACCAGGTCACAGCGTAAAAGAAATTAGTATTGAAAGGCCAACGGCAGAAAGGAAAGTCCAATCAAAGAGCCAGTGTAAAGAAGAGAAGAGAGAGCGAGGAAGTGCCCATAGCCTAGGAAGCAGGAAGCCCAGAAAGCAAAGACCTTGTATGAACGGGACAATCCATGCCCAGCCAACAAACCAGGGAACAACATGGGTGGGGATCCGGACGCCACCCAAGATCATACTCGGTAGCCTGTAAGTACAAGGGAGACGAGCCCCCAAGGGGTGAGAACTGCAACTACGCTTGCAAGAAGCGGAGAAAATACCCACGGAACAGAATCCTAAACGATCACAAACCTAACAGAAGACGAGCATTCGCCATATACCCCCAAAAAGGGCGCAAGGCGCACCTGAAGAGCAGCCAGGCCAGTAACAAAACGTATGGACTGGTATTGGCGGTGTTATGGAAACAGCTCCAATCAAAGAGTAAAAGCAACTGCAGCTGCGTGCAAGGCAGGAGCAGAGGAAAAACAGGCCATGCAGAGGCACAGAAGAGGTAGGGCTGCTGAGTTGCCCACCCATGCCGAGATACGGACAAGGGATGGCCCCAAGGAACTTAAGAGAGAAGGAGTGTGGACAGGGGCCTGTCTAGCCTGTGTATAGCGAAAACTAACAGAAGAAGTGCTAAAGCCTGAAGAGAGAAAGAAAGAACACCACTCCAGGCGGCACAAGAGATGAACCATGGGCCAAGAACCATGCCTCTTCCCTTGCACCTGCTAGGAAAGACGGGCACCATATAGAGTGAAAGGAAAGAACCACCTAGCCAGTGTGGAGAACACTAAAAAAACAAAAATGGTATTGGATGCTAGTGCAGCCCCAAGATGACTCACAGCCGTGGTTTAAATCAATCTGGAGGAAGGAACTGCCGAGCTACGATCTTGACACTTTATGGCAAGTATCTCTTACTTTTTTATGGCAAAGTGTAAAGTCTGCACCTCTAAGAAAAAATTATCTATTTACTATCCACAAGGCATACTGGACTCCACGAAGGCTATCCAAAATGGACACCAAAGCAGTGAAGTGCCTAAAGTGCGGGGAAGTAGATGCAGACGAAGCACATATGTTCTGGCGGTGTCCTTCCATCCAAACATTTTGGGAAAAAGTAGGTGAAACGATTTCCAGCATTATGGGGCAGGAAATTAAGGTGAGTCTGCCGCAGGTTATTTTTGGTGTAACACCAGATCAAGACTTAAAATTCAATGTACCCAAACAACATAAAACCCTTATGTTTTTGCTAATTTTATTGCCGCGCCGAGAATTGTGCACTAAGTGGTTTTTACCGGTTCCCCCTGTAGAGGGTGAATGGCTCAACTCGATACATAGATTTGCGAAACTGGACAAGGCAATACGCATTACAAAAAAAACAAAATTTTGGAATGTCTGGGATGCTTGGTGTATGAGTAGGCAAACTTAACAAAAAACTGCCTTAAGAGAAGTTATTTTATTTTCCCTTTGTGGTACCCCTTTATACTTTGTGAGTTTTGTTGTTTTTGTCCCTTTTTCCATTATTTTTTCTTTTTTTTTATTGGTAATTCAGTCCTATGATTATGTGGTAGCAATACAGGCCAGGAATGTTCAAGACGGTTTGGACTGATAGCCCTGGAGCGGTAATTAAGTTTGTCCTGTTATAATGGAGAAAGAAAATGGAAAAAAAAGAAAGGGGTATATGGCTAGACCAATGGAGGGTCCGAGATGCTTAATTCATCACCTCCGTGAAGGAGTGATCGGAATCCCTCACACATAGGTGTAAAAAAAAAAAAAAGAAAAAAAACCTCTTCCTGTGGATTTTCCTTTATACATCTCCAATTTACATTTGCTAAATTACAAATGAGGACACTTAATAATAAAAAAAAGAAGAAAAAAAAAGGGTGCGGGGGGGCACAGCAGAACCCCTATGCACCATCTTATAACTTGCACCGGTGCACCAAGTATGGCATGTGGAGTCTCCTATAAGGGATACTATGGCATCAGAAACAGAACTTGCTTAGAAAGCAAAGAACACCATGCAGCCACCGGCGTAGACACCAAATAGGGTCAGAAATTAAGACGCATCCCAGAAAACAGCCAGGGACCACTACCTGTCATCGACAGGGTAAGAATACAATTAAAGTCAATACCTGCTAGGGTAGGGCACCACACTGGATGGCACGCCAAGGGACGAACTAAAAGAAGAAGTCAAATGGCACCACCCAGAAAGAAATGAAGGAGATCATCTCCTGCCAGACTGAGTATGAGGAAAAGAGGACGGTATAACAATCAGGGCTTAAGATTTCACTCCACTCCGACTATCCCAAAAACAGCATAAAATGGAGTCAACTTGAGAGCCAAACTGATATTGGCCATCGAAAGGCATGTCCACCAAGGCAGAATAAAAAGCCTTAGAGAATCTGGAGGTACGTAGCTAGGCATGCCGGTCAAGAGGTACCGAAAGGGTCTTGGCCTGCCCGACAGAATCAGTTGCATCTGTGCCACCATGAATCAGTAATGTAGCCGTCTGATAGCCATCCTGGATCAACTGAGCAAGAGTGTCCTGAGAGTCATTGGGGACAGAGGGGAGAAGGCGTGAGAACAAATCCCACAAGACATGAGAAAAATGGCCCAAAACACAAGCGTATTAAGGGACTTCAAAGTGGCGCTATTAGCAGAAAAGATATATCGGCCCAAAGCGTCCAGCCCTTTAGATGCACCACGCAGATGTCAGGGGAGGGCTAAACCACAAAGCTTCACGGAGAAGGATGATGGAAAAGGCAGTGGGGGTCTCCAGGGGCAGGATGAGCAATAGACCAGTCCGCATAGGCCCTTGAAACGGGCTTAGCCCAAGTGCCCAACAGAATATCAAAAAGGGCTTTACTGAAGCGAAGGGCAGGCTCAGTTCTCAGCTGACTCTGCTGAAGCACCCCAAGTAGGGGAACAATGGTCACTTCCACAGAAGCAAATTGCAGCCCCAAACCTACATCAACTTTCGGCAAAAGCCGAGCTAGCCTCTAAAGCGAGCCAAGGAAAAAACAGGCCAGACGATGGAGAGGAATCAAGGCCACTTGCGTAAACAAGATCAGAAACCCAATTAAACTACAGAGGAGGCTCATCTATGTGAGCACGTATATCACCAAAATACCCTTGAGCCATGGAGAAAATAGCAGGGGGATCCCCTGAAAGCAGAGGAAGGTAGCCCAGAGGGTACTGATCCACCATTGGCGTTAACGAGGTCAAGCTGCATTGAGAAGATGACACCTCGGCGTCAGAGACAAGAGACAAAGTAGAGACGATCTGTACCATTAGCGCCTACGGATCCAATATATTCAGCACAGGTGAGAACCCCGAAGGGCTGTGCATCAGAGACGAAGGAGGTTGAGAACGAATTCGGAAGGGTCCCACTGACACCGAGGGAGGTCCCACCGGCATGGAATCAGTGGAGGCCTCACTGACCTCTTTGGGGTAGAGGTGTGCCAAAGGGAGGTTGAGAGCCAAAAATGGCATGAATGGAGAGATAGTAGTCCTTCATCTTAGCCAGAGTCGCCTGGGCACCGGGAAAAGCTGGAAGGCGTGGAACAGACACCCGCTTTGACTCTGATATCTGAGGAATAGGAGGCAAGTCAGGGACACCGCATGTACGCAGTAAAGTTGGCGAAGGCTGCAGCGCCGACCGCCTTCCACGTGACTTACCAGTCTACAGCAAGGACTTAGGGAGCTGGTCCTCGACCTTGGAGGAAGAAGATGACCGCAACCGACAAAGGGCCATAGACCACCATGCAGCTGCTAGTGTCAAGCAGCGCTCCTGCAGCACCGACGACTGAAGATGGAGACACGAGCCACAAAGTTCGAAGTCAGGGTGGGTGCCGAGACACCACATGCAAATAGAATGAGGGCTCAACATTAAAGACCCTAAGACCTCAAAGATATCTATAAAAAAGCACATTGTATCATTGACAAACGTTGAGAGAGGCCAAAAATGATCAGAGGTAACGCACTCCTGATCCGCGTGGAAGCGTGGAAAGAAAGAAACTGACGTCAGCGTGTCATGGGAGGACTTATATGGACTCTGACGACATCACATCCAGTGGACGACGTCGTGCAGAGTTGCCCTCTTCCAACGCACATAGGTACTGCTGTAGAAAAAGTCCTGAATCCAGTCTGGGGCCTGGGCATAAGTCTAAAGTAAGGAATCTGCGGCTAGATGTCTCTATTAGATCCTACCCTCACTGTTGGACACAGCAGGGACATTAGCAATCGTACAGGCAAGAGGCCCTGGCCACAGAGCAAAATCTCCCATCTACTCAGGAGTATCTAATGCGATGCAGACATTACAACTTCTATGGGCAGCACACAGCAGTCCCCGTAAGGCTACCCTTGAGGGAGAAAGTATTCAACAAGCTAATGAGAGTAACCCCTACACAAAACAGCATTAACAGTCCTATAGACAGACACAATGCTGTTAATGATTAATACCTGCCTACTATATTCAGGGGGCCCAGAGAAAGTGGATGGAGTCAAGGTGGTCTTGGAAAAGAAAGCATAATGAATGCTTGGGTCGAATAACAGGAAAATGCAAGGAATATGGGAAGAGAGAAAAGAAGTGGTGAGTGTAAGAAGCTGACTCTGTATATATTATACCAAAGTAAGGTATACTATCCACAGAGTCTAGTTGAACCCCAAAGGTAGGTAGAGGTAAAAGTAGATAATACCTTACTCTCTATGTGTGGTAGTGTGGGCGAGCAGTAAGGCTTTATCAGAGGGTAGTGTTAAGCTTTTATTGTACACACTCAGGCAAGAAATGATATCACACACTCAAAGAATGAACTCAGAAAAATGGGTTTATGTAAAAATATAATTTATTTGTGTTTTATTTTCTAGAACTAAACCAGACCTGGTACAGGTAAGTATAATAATACTTTGCAAGAATAATTCAGGGAAATACAGTTTAAATGCAGTTGAATGCAATTGGATTGATAATAGGTAAGTCATTTGTTTGTAAAGCAGTTTGAATTACTTTTCTAGTTACCTTTCACATTACTTTTTAAGTTACTTTTTCTACTCAATCTGATAGGCCTAGATATCACACTGGGAAATTTCTCAGAGGAAAGGTAAGTAAAACCGTTTTTGTACATTTGCAGTTTCTTAAGGTTTCATACTAACCAACTCCACACTTAAAACAATTTTCACAAGAAAGCAGTTCAATGCAGTCATTTAGGAGAAAGGAATATGCTACTTACCAGTATGCATCTGTTCTTGGCATGTAGAGCTGCAGATCTACACACTTGTGCATAGATTGCCATCTGGTGTTGGGCCCGGATGTTTGCAGTTTGTTTTTCCTCTTGGAAAGTCTTTGGAGGTCACGAGGTCCGTGACTCCTCCTTTGGATCGTATTGCGCATGGGTTTCGGCTCCATCCTCCGATTTGTTTTTCGCCAGCAGGGAGAGATGGAGCGTAGTAGTAACAGTGAAGATGCCCATGTGTGTGTTATCTAAATAAGTTAAACTGGAACAGATAAGGGTAGCCGGGGAGGCGGGTGGGCGTGTGTAGATCTGCAGCTCTACATGCCAAGAACAGATGCATACTGGTAAGTAGCATATTTCGTTCGAGGCATATGAGCTGCAGATTACACACTTGTGCATAGATTATATAGCAGTACCCACCGTTAGCGGCGACCACCAGTATCTGTTGCAGTGGTTTGAAATAACGTTTTGAGTACAGCCAGGCCCACACTAGCTTGTTGCTTAGTTTGCACATCTACACAATAGTGTTTGGTGAAAGTGTGCGGTGTTGACCATGTAGCTGCTTTGCACATATCATCTAATGGGATGTTCCCTAAGAATGCCATGGAAGCCCCTATTTTTCGTGTAGAATGGGCTTTCGGGGGAATGGATAGCGTTCGCTTTGCTTTATGGTAGCAGATTTGAAAGCATTTTATAATCCACCTAGCTATCCCCGATTTTGAGATGGGGTTACCTTTGTGTGGTGGAGAGAAAGAAACAAACAGTTGTTTGGTCTTACGGAAAGGTTGTGTTCTCTGAATGTAGTAGAGTAAGGCTCGTTTGACATCCAGTGTGTGAAGAGCCCTTTCTGCAACGGTCTGTGGTTGCGTGAAAAATACTGGTAGTTTTACTGTTTGGTTTAGGTGAAAGGGAGAAATTACTTCAGGGAGGAATTTTGGGTTGGTACGGAGAACTACCGTATTATGGTGCATTTGGAGAAAGGGTTCTTCAATGGTAAGTGCTTGTATCTCACTGACCCTTCTAAGGGAAGTGATGGCTACAAGAGAAGCGGTTTTCCATGTTAGGAATTGTAGTTCGCATTTATGCAGAGGTTCGAAGGGAGGCCCCATTAGCCTTGTGAGAACGATATTTAAGTTCCACACAGGTGAGGGTGGCACTCAGGGGGGAATTATTCTTTTAAGGCCTTCCATGAAGGCTTTAATGGCAGGTACTCTAAAGAGTGAGAGATGTTGCCTGTTTTGTAGGTAAGCTGCAATAGCTGCGAGGTGTAGTCGAATGGACGTATAGGCTAGATTGCACCTTTGTAGGTGGAGTAAGTAGCCTATTATGTGTTGAATGGGCACGTCCAGTGGATTGATGGTGTTGTTATGGCAATAAACAACAAAACGTTTCCACTTGGCGGCGTAGCACGCTCTAGTGGTAGGTCTTCTAGCTTCTCTGATGACATTCATGCAGTCAGGGGGAAGATTTAGGTACCCGAATTCTAAGATTTCAGGAGCCAGATCGCAAGGTTGAGCTGCGCTGGGTCCGGGTGTTGGATCTCTCCATGGTTCTGGGTTAAGAGGTGTGGAGAGAGGTGTAGTTTTTGGTGCGGCACTACAGATAGTTCCAGCAGTGTGGTATACCACGGTTGTCTGGCCCACGTTGGAGCTACTAGGATTAGCGTGAGGGAGTGTTGTTGTAGTTTGCGCACAACTAGTGGAATGAGTGGGAGAGGCGGAAAAGCGTACGCAAATCTGCCTGACCAGTTCATCCATATCGCATTTCCTTTGGACAATGGGTGTGGGTATCTGGCGGCGAAGCTTGGGCATTTGGCGTTTTCGTGGGTGGCGAAGAGGTCTATCTGTGGATGCCCCCAGATTTGAAAGTACGGGTGAAGAACTTGCGGGTGAAGCTCCCACTCGTGGATATGTTGTGTCTGCCTGCTGAGCAGATCTGCCACAGTGTTTTGGACTCCTGGGACACGCTGGGCTAGGAGAAAGATTTTCTGGGGTATTGCCCATCTCCATATGCTCTGTGCTAGGTGAGAGAGCTGTGGAGAGTGTGTGCCGCCTTGTTTTTGAATATAATACATGGCTGTCATGTTGTCTGTTCGGATCAGGACTGCCTTGCCTGAAATTTGAGTTTGAAAAGATTTTAGGGTTAAGAAGACTGCTAGTAACTCCAGATGGTTGACATGGAGTAACTTTTGTTGAGGTATCCACTTGCCCTGTGTGGCGAGATGTAGCAGATGATCTCCCCAGCCGGAGAGCGATGCGTCCGTTGTCAGTACTATTTAAGGAACCGGGTTCAGGAACGGTCGACCTTTGGAAAGGTTTGTGGTGTTCCACCACTGCAGAGAGCGATGGGTACGACCGTCTACCAACACCAGATCTGTTAATTGACTCTGGGCCTGGTTCCATTGGCGCGCTACGCACTCTTGGAGAGGACGCATCTGGAGTCTTGCGCGAGGCACTATGAAAATGCAAGAGGCCATCATCTCTATTAGTTGCATAAACACACGAGCTGGAAGGGAATGTTGTAGTGCGAATTTTGCACGTAGAGCTTGAATGCTTGCAATCCTGGCAGGATTGGGGTAGGCTAGTGCTCTTGAGGTGTCTATGGTGGCACCGAGGTATTGTTTTATGTGGGATGGTTGGAGATGGGACTTCTGTTGGTTTACTGTGAAGCCCAGCTGGTGGAGTAATTGAATGGTGGTTGATGTGTGTTGAACACACTGATTGTATGACCCGGCTTTTATCAGCCAGTCGTCTAAGTATGGGAAGACGTGGATGTGTTGTCTTCGCAAATGTGCTGCTACCACTGCTAGGCACTTGGTGAATACCCTTGGCGTTGTTGTGACTCCGAACGGGAGCACCTTGAATTGGAAGTGTTGTCCGTCCACTACAAATCTGAGGTACTTGCGGTGAGCTTTGTGCACCGGAATGTGAAAATACGCATCTTTTAGATCTAAGGTGGTAAAAAAGTCGTTTTGGGAGAGGAGCGGAAGTACCTGCTGAAGCGTTACCATATGAAAATGGTCGGAGTGTATGTATGTGTTTAGGGGCCGGAGATCTAGGATGGGCCGCAGAGTCTCTTCCCTTTTTGGTATGAGAAAATATAGGGAGTAGACTCCCATGTTTTGTTGGTTGGTAGGGACGGGTTCTATTGCCTGTTTTTGTAGGAGGGAGATTACCTCCTGCTATAGGAGTATTAAATGTTCTTGTGACATTGGGCGCTGCCTGGGTTGAATGTTTGGGGGGGGGGGTAGATATTAGTTCTGGGCAGTAGCCTGATTGAATTATTTGTGTCACCCATTTGGCTGAGGTGATGGTAGCCCAGACGGGAAGGAAATGTTGGAGTCTGCCCCCGACCGGAGTGGAATGGTCTGGGGTCGTGGGGGGGGGGGGGGGGGGGGGAGTCATTGGGTAGGCGTTGTGGCAGAGCGGGCGTTTTTTGTTTTTCCTCCGTCTTTATTATTGTTACCCCTATAGCCGCCTCTTTGATAACCCCTCGTGAAGGTGGACTGAGTGGGGGATTTGTACGAAGTGGACGCGGTGTCCGAGGAGTAGCCTCTAGATGTACTTCGAAAGGAAGAGCGGCGAAAGGAGCGTCTAGGAGGGTGTGACTGTAAGGCTCCCATGGACTTCGCCGTATCCGTATCCTTCTTCATTTTTTCTAGGGCCTCATCCACCTTTGGGCCAAATAGATGTTCCTGGTCAAAGGGATGGTTAAGGATGGAGGCTTGTACCTCCGGTTTAAACCCTGATATTCTTAGCCAAGCATGGCGACGGAGGAGGACGCTGCTATTGATGGCCCTGGAAGCTGTGTCTGCTGCATCCAAGGCACAGCGTATAGAGGTGTTAGTGATAGTCTTACCCTCTTGAATTAGTTTGTTGGCCCTAGCTTTATATTTTTCAGGGAGGTGGTGCATTATGCTTTCTAACTCGTCATAATGTGCCCTGTCATATCTGGCCAATAGCGCTTGAGTATTGGCGATACGCCACATATTGGCTGCTTGTGATGCAGTGCGCTTTCCTGATGTGTCCAGTAGCTTTGACTCTTTGTCAGGTGGTGGTGCTTCGCCTGACGCCTGGGAATTTGCCCTTTTGCGTGCAGTGGACACCACTAGTGAATCTAGCAGCGCGGCCCTCTGATGTAGGAGAGATCTGTGGGGGCAGCTTTGTATTTCTGTTCTATGCGCGGGTTAATGACCCTGGCCCTAACTGGGTCCTTAAAAACTTCTGGCGCATGCTTTACCACTCCTTTAAGCATAGGTAATATGGAGGTAGACCTATGTGTGGTGTTGAATGTGTCGAGGAGGAAATCTTCCTCCACGGGGTCGGTATGCAAGTCTACACCGTGATAGTGTGCCGCCCTTTGAAGTAGATGGTGGAACCCCAATGAGTCTTCTGGTGGAGATGACCTGGAGGGGTAACGGTCATCTTGTGGGACGTTGGGGATATCAGGGATATTGTAGTCGTCCCATGGGTCTGGGGATCCCGTAGGAGTGGGGTCCCCTGTGGTTAGGTCCTGGGGGACATCTCCTATGTCATCATATGGGTCCCCGTGATCTTCATTGTGTGGAGAAGGGGTGGGAGAACGATGAGGTTTGGGTGGAGAAGGCGGAGGGGGTGGAGAAGGTGGAGGAGGTGGGGAAGGTATTCTGAATGGAAAGGTAGCAGAGTCCTTCCTCTTTGGAGGCGGAGGTGGAGCAGGCTTCTCCAAATGTCTCTTTTTGGAAGAAAGTGTCAAATGTCCAGTTTTTGGATCCTTGGTGAGTGTTTTCTACAAGGGATCCGGTGTAAATAAGTCCGGTGAGGCTGGTCTGTCCGTCGGCGCCGAAGGCGTCGGGGCCGTTGGCTTTTTAGGCTTTTCCGTGCCTGTTCGTTCTTTGGAACCTGGTTTGGGAACCTCCGGACGCTTGGTCGGCGCGGAGATGGATTTCGGCCTCGAAGTGTCGGTGGCCTTGTGTGCTTTGGTCGGCACCGAAGGTGGTGTCGGTGCCGAAGAGCTGGGTGTCGACATGGGGGTCGGCTTCTTTTTCGGTGCCGAAGCGTGTTTATCGGCACCGGGGATAGGCTGGCTCGAGCCCGAGCCGCCGGAAGGCTTGCTTGGCTTCTTCACCGGGCCCGAAGGTGGGGTGTTGGAAGCAGTGTCCTTGGTCTTGCCTAGGCCCGGAGGCGAAGGTGTGACCGGAGCTTTTTCTGTGCCGGCAGGGGTGTGGGGATCAGTACTCACGACCCTCTGCGCCGGGGGTGATGTCCTCCACATCGGAGTCGTCGGCCTCGGAAGCGCTGACGAGGCCCTCTTCGGTGTACCGCTCTGGAGCGTCGATGCCTTCTCCGAAGATGTCGTCCGAATCGTCGTCGAGGAGTGCGCCATAGTTCTTCTGGCTCTTCGGTCCCGAATAGTCTTTTTGGACCAGAAGGACTTACACGCCGGACAGTCTCGAGCCTCGTGTTCAGGGGAGAGGCAGAGATTGCATACCTCGGGGAGATAAGTGTGGGGGAATTTGGACCCACATCGAGGGCACTTTTTAAATGGAGTCCTTACCATTAGCCCGGACCGAAGCTTGGAGAGGCCCGAAGGCCGCCGTCGACGACTGGAACTGAAGGTCCGTGCCGATGAGAAGGCGCGTCGAGTGGGGGAGATCGCGATCGAAACAATAACGCGGTTTGGGGTGAGGATTGCGCATCGACTGTCGAACTGGAAGCTGTTCAGAACCGGAGCGCGAAGATCACATCCGAGCCCGATGGCGGAAAAAAACAATCCGAGGATGGAGCTCATGCGCAATATGATCCAAAGGAGGAGTCACCGACCTCGTGACCTTCAAAGACTTTCCAAGAGGAAAAACAAACTGCAAACATCCGGGCCCAACACCAGATGGCGATCTATGCACAAGTGTGTAATCTGCAGCTCATATGCCTCGAACACAATGTTATCGACTTAACGGTAAGTACTTAGGTTTGGGAGTTGGTTTTCGGAGGTTAAAACCAGGGTTCCCCCAGGGTCGAGAATGCACTCTCAAAGCACCATCAGCGGCACTAGGGCGGCCGGGTGCATAGTGCTGAGGCCCAATGTTATTCAACAGGTGATAGGGGGCTTCCGGTTGGTGGCTGCTCACGAGCAGGCCACAAGGTTGTGGGAGCAAAGCTCCTGGACTTAGGCTCAGGGCAAGGGCAGATCCGATTTAGCACACAGGGTGCACCCACAGCGGTGCTGAGGCGGCCCTATGCAGGGTGCTGTTTTGGTGTAGGGTGCCCTGTTATTTTCAATGGGGATTCTCCGGTTGCAACAAACACTGCAGGCTAGGGGACGAAGATCTTCTGTAGGCGACCACCGGTTGGAGAGGTAAGTTGGGATGTCTTGGGATGGCAGGACACCAATGGTTGCCCCACCCAAGGCCGTGGGAAGTTGGGTGCAGGGGTGTCTTTTGGCGTGGGGCTTTACTTACCAGCTCTGGTCGCAGTCGGAGGTGTGGTATCCTCCAGAAAGGGGCTGCAGGCGTCGGCTGGAGACTTGAGGTAGGTCAGGGATCACCAGATCCCAGGTCAGGATCGCCAGGGAGACCTCCTCGTGGTGTTGGACCACTCGAACTCGGGCTGTGGGCGTCGGGTGCAGAGTGGTGCAGACTCGCGGATTTGGCCGGAGCCAGAGTCTGTGGGTGAGGAAATCCAGTGCTCACGGGAGACAAAGTCTAGTTTGGAAAGGCATGGCAGGTCCTCCGGGTTCTTGGGTGCTGCTGGCTGTAGCAGGTTGAGGATTTCGCTGTAGCAGGTCGAGGTCGGGACAGGCCGGTAGGGCTGGGGCCGAGTCAGTTGGTGTCTTCTTCTTCAGCACAGCTCTTCAGTCCTTCTTGTTTCTTCTTGTCTGAGGAGGCAAGGTTCAGGGTTACACCGAAATACTACATTTAAGGTGTAGGTACAGGTCGGGACCAAATGGTCCATTCCTTGGGCTGGGTACACCCCCTATTATGCCACCTTTCAGTGGGAGGGAGACATAAGACTCACTCTGGTTGGTTGGGTCCCCTCATCTTCAGGATGGCAGGGACTGAGTTGTGCTTCACCTCGCCTCCCCCCACCTGTAGGGTGAAGTTAGCAATGGTGGGCACATCTCGCCTCCTAACTTGATTTTCCCGCCGATTCTCCCATTCAAAGTGGGGGTCACAGCCACCGGGGGGATGAGGGGGTGTTGAAGAGCAGCAAATAGAAGGGTAGCTCACAAAGGCGGCAAGCCTATGAAGCTTCCCCTTTGTGGGGGAGGAGGCTTGGCACCTCGTCCCAGGTTGTGCTTTGTTACAGGACCCAGAGATCGGCAGGCTCTCGACCCAGGGTTCCAGAAACATGTCTGGTGGTGGTAGCTGGCGAGCATCCATTCAACCAGGACACTAGAGTTAGGTCATTTTTAGGGGGCATCTCTAAGATGTCCTCTGAGTGCATTTTTCATTAAACCCCACACTGGCATCAGTGTGGGTTTAATGTGCTGAGAAGTTTGATACCAAATGTAACAATTTTCAGTAAAGCCATTATGGTGCTGTGGAGTTTATAATGACAAACTCCCAGACCATATATTCTTATTGGCATTACTGCACTTACAATGTTTAAGAATTGAATAAGACACTGTAGGGGTACAGGGCTCATGCACCGGTACACGCACCACTGGTATAGTACACCCAGCTAGAGAGGTGGCTTACCTATGTCAGGGCAGTGGATTGTAGGCATGGCACACAGGGATGTGTGCCATGTTGACTCTGTGTGTGTGTGTAAAGGTGCAGGGCCTCTAAGGGTGGCACAATACGTGCTGCAGCCTTTAGAGGCCTTCCCTGGTCACAGTGCCCTTGGTACCTTTTACAAGGGACTTACATGTTACCAGAGAGTTGCCAATTGGGGTTTGCAACGTTACAGTTTGGTGAAAGAACATAGGCCCTGGGTACCTGGTTGGCAGGAACCCAGGCACACTCAGTCAAAGTACATCAACATTAGACAAAAAGTACAGGGCAGCCATGCAAAAAGAGGCACTTTCCTATAGTGAGCTAATAGCTACGTAAATTGAATGTACACACCACCTGAATGGAAGGACTTGGTAGAAAAAGCCAGGAATGGAAGGACTTGGTAGAAAAAGACAGGGAAACTTTCCATATTGCTTTTCCTCAGAAAGTATAACCACAAGGATCTGGGCCAATCTTATCTGCTGATAATAAGAAGGTAACCCGAATCTCAGACTTCTAGAGGACAAGAAGATGACCCAAACAGCATTCAATTGTCAACAATACAACAGAAAATAAACTAAAAATAAAAAAAAGGAAAAAGTTAATGAAATAGTGTAAGAGGTAGTTAGACATCACTCTTTATGGCATCCCACAAAATAAAAATCTAGCAGGGCCCCAGAAGACTTCTTTGCATGGCCTTCGGCGCTGGCTCTACTTTGTAGTGCTTGTCCCCTTCGCACAGCTGAATTATCTCCACTAGGGACATTTCTCACAGGCAGAATAAATTAGTAAGAATCATAAGACATTAGTTGCTAGATGTGACAAGTGGTACTGACCTGGATTTATTTGAGACGGCCCACTCGCTCATGCCAATTGAAACATTCATGGTGCTTGCTACCTGCCTAGGTGCAGGCCTGAAGGACAACTGTGTAAGCCACAAAGTGTGTGTGTTGTATGGTGAAAGATGGCAGAAGAACTGCTTCAGTAAACAATCACTAGGCAACGAGCATCACTGAATGGGAGTGAAACACAGGACTTTAGAGCTCACTGTGCCGGCATATGAAGTTGAACAGGTGGGCACCCAGAGAGAGCAATAACAATAATTCTGTCGCTGTCCAACATTTTTGTCAGTGGCAAAAGGCAATGCGAGTTGATAGTAGGAACTGGATCCTAGAGCTTACAACTAGCTACTCTGAGTATATCCCATATTAACAAACAAAAAAAGAGAAAACCCCGAGTGAGATTGAAATATTAAAAACAATAACACAGGAACCCCCAGCATTTTAGTTATTTAGGTTTTTTGAAGGGTGGTGATCGTCACAGTTAAGTTGCTTCAGAGTTGTAAGCGATGGGGGCACAAGTTTATGCAATTATGAAAGACAAGATGGATTATTGAGGCAGAGGCCAATCGAAGTCAGTGCTTGCTGCAAGCACAGCATTACAGTGTTTGATGGTAAACTCTTAGTAGTGGTAGGCCCACGGGGGATTGTTCCACCCCTACTAGGCATGAGGTAAAATGTAAAGCCTATGAAAGCCAGGATAAGGGTAAAGAAATGAATTCGCCTGAAGGAAACAGGTGCTCAATAATGAGAGATCAACACTTGAAGAAGAGGTTTGGCTTTAGAAATCTTCAGCATTTTTATAAATTGCCTACAAATTTGAGATTTACTGGAAGGGCACTTCTAAGTGTGGTTGGTACACTGAAAATGCCAAATCTGTTTTATGTATGTGGAAGGGTGGCAAGTAAGTTCCAAGAGCACAATCTCTGGATCCGAGATGGAGGGCAGGTAAGATCACAAGGGGAGAGGTGAAAGAGACAGTACTGTTTTCTAGAAAATGCACAATCTTGAACTGAGGTCTCTCTCTCTAATCAGGAGTTATGCTATGTGAG
Source organism: Triturus cristatus (assembly GCF_964204655.1). Classification (NCBI taxonomy): domain Eukaryota; kingdom Metazoa; phylum Chordata; class Amphibia; order Caudata; family Salamandridae; genus Triturus; species Triturus cristatus. Next base: position 319,927,861 of record NC_140591.1, read on the forward strand.
GCCAGATAAATCAGTCTGATTCTGATGTCTTGGAGTTTCAAGAAATCGTGTTTGACAGTTAAGTGCAAAGGATGTCAAATAGTTTGGTTGAAAAGTGACTTCAGCAATCACTAAGGCAAGGAAAAACAACTCAAATAGTGAAGCAACTAGTGACAGTTGCATTTGCTAAGGGAGTAAAGAAAAATGTATTGTGTACTTTGTAGGAGAGAGAGAGAGAATTGAAGATACAGATTGGGCAGCCGGGCTGTCATGGTGTGCTGCACAAAACATCAAATGTCCAAATAATCACTAAGGAGGTGAAGAGAAAAGTTAGCCATTGGTGAAAAGGATACCAGAAAGGAAGAAAAGGATAATGTTACTTACCCAGTATGCATCTGTTCTTGGCATGTAGAGCTGTAGATTCACATACTTTGCATACTCCTGGAATCTAGTGTTGGGTCTGGATGTTTGTGAGAAAGTGGCTCTGTATATACTGTTCCCAAATAGGTACAGTGTGTACAGAGTCCACAGTCCCCAGAGGTTTGGCAGAGGTTAAAGTTAGATATAACCTTACTCTCTAAAGTGGTAGCTTGGTCGAGCAGTAAGGCAGTATCAGAGGACGGTGTAAAGCATTTGTTGTACACACTCAGTCAGCAAATGGTCTCACACACTAAAGAACTGAACCTAGGCCAATGGTTTATATAAAAAATATATGGTTGTTTTATTTTAGAACCAACAATAGGTATCAAAATATACTTTCTCAGAATTAGATGCTTTAGTTAAATACTTTTGCAATATGCAATTGACTTTTGTAGGTAATAGTTACAGGTTGTTGCAATAGGCAACACAATTTCAAACACAATATTACCCTGAGCTCAATGGGAACTTTAAGTTATATGCAATTAATTACTTTCAGGATTACTTTTCTAACTCCAGGACTGGATCCTAGATTCAGTCCTGGGACAGTTCTTGGAAACAAGTGAGTAAATTCGGTTAAGTTACTGTTGTGATTTTTAAACAATATTTTGCTATTTTAAAAGTTGACACTTAGAAACTATTTCTGATCAAATTACCAATGTTATCCTATGGAAGGAAATTCACTTCGCAGGAAAGTGGGGTTATGGTTACTTTTTCTAGGTCAGTGTTGGATCCTGGATCCAGCACTAGTGTACCACATGTAAGCAGTTGAGAAACTGCGATTAAGTTACACAGGCGATTTTTAAGGAATATTTATACGTTTCCAAAATCGACACTTGGAAGAAATTTAATAGAAAAACAGTTAATGGTTCCCTATGGAAGAAATTTCAAGTTGCGGGGAAAGTATGCTCTTGTTACTTTTGTAATCCAGGGCTGGGCTCCTATGCTCAGTACTGGGACCTCTATCTAAAACAGGTAAGTAATTAAGTTTTCACAGTTGGTACGATTTTGTTTTTTGATAATCAAGTTTATTATATTTAAAGAGAACAAGAAATGTATTGGCAGCAAATCAGACACATTATACACGCACAATGCAATCCTTAAGAATGACAGAGACCTATAAAAACATTCATGGGATGGGTAGACCACCAGCTTATAAATGACCATATACAAGATAGGCACAACAACCTCAGGCCCGCAGTAGATTAAACCATTTGCCCCAGATTCTGCCGAAGAGTTCAGGACAACCCCTAGCTTCGAAAAGAGGCTCCTCCTGGGTACGGCACCAGTCCACCCCCCTTCTCCATCTCCGTACTGTGGGGGATTTAGCTTGAGACCAGAGTGCCGCGATGTCGCGTTTTGCCACCGCCAATGCCTTTCACAAGAATCGCTTATCAGCCCGGGATCCATCAAGGCCATCGAACACCCCCAGGAGCATGCGCAGCAGGTCGTGGGGTACCTCCCACCCAAGGGCCTGCGTGAGCTCGAGCTCCACCCCCGCCCAGAATGGCGCAAGTGCAGGACATTGCCATACCATGTGATAAAAATCAGCCGAAGCCTGCTGGCAGCGCGTGCAGGATGGGGAAGGCCGCAGGCGAGCGCTGTACAGGCGCGCGGGGTGAGGTATGCTGCATGGAGATAATAGAGCTGGACTAGTCGCAGTTTGGAGGTCAACAGCGTTTTGGGGGCCATAAGGGCGTCCCTCCAACCCCCGTCCTCCAGGGGACCCAGCCACCCCTCCCAGCGAGCGTGAAGGAGGACTAGGACCGCGGGGCCGTTGTTGACTAGGGAGCGATAGATCAGCGACATCCCCCTCTACCCAGGTTCCTCATCATCACTTGGGCCTCTGGGGAGCTGAATTCTGGGAAGGATGTGGGGGAGGGGATGTGGACATGAAGGGCATGTCTGAGTTGTAAATACTTGTAGAATTGGGAGGAGTGGAGGGAATAACGGTGCTGTAGGTCTGCAAATGATCCGACATGGTCCCCCACCCAAACGTCTCCCAGAAGCGAGTTGGTACGATTTTTAAAGAATATTTGCAGTTTGCAAAAATCGACACTTAGAAGAAATTTCACAGAAAAACAGTCAATGATTTCCTATGGTGCTGGGCACCAAGATCCAGCTCTTGAATCTCTCCTAATAGCAGGTGAGTATTTACGTTTTCATTACTCTGTTGATTTTAGGTGAATTTTTTAAGTTTTAGAAACTCCACACAGAAGAAATTTCAGAAAAAAAACAGTCAATGTTACCCTATGGAAGAAAAGTGAGTTATCGGCTTTTGGGTAAGTACTCGACTGGCAGAGTTAAAGTTCTGGGCACAGGCTCAGGGGTCTGGCACTGGGGCGGCCGGGTGCAGAGTGAGTTAGGCCCAATGTTATCCTATGGGAGGCAGGGGGGCCTTGGTTGGTGGCTGCTGACTAGCAGGCAACGCGGCTGTGGGAGCTGGGCTCCTAGTCACTGGCTCAGGGCAAATGGGGAAGTCGGTAGGAGTAGAAGTTGCACTGCCAGGGCCACTCGGGCAGCTGGGTGCAGGGTGCTTTTGAGCCTTCAGGCGCTCAATGGATTTCAATGGGAAAGCTCAAGGACGAACAAAGGCTGCAAGCTCGGGGACGTAGATTCTTCGGGTGCCACCACCACTTCGAGAGGTAAGTTGGGTAGTTGGAGGATAGATAGGTACCCAGGAGTCAGGCACAGGAGGCCGCAGGGCACCGGGTGCAGGGGTGGCTTTTGATGTCGGGAAATCTTACCCTCTGTTGATCGCGGTTGGGGGGGGTCCCTGGTTCTGAGGCTGCAGGCGTCGTCAGGAGGGTCGAGGTGGGTCCTTGGGTGCCGGATTCGGGGTCACAGTTGCCGGGGGGACGTCCCTGGAGTCTTTGTCCACTCCCGCACAGGCCAGGCTTGGCGGGTGCAAAGTGTGCAGGGTTCCCGGTTCCGGGCTGATGCCAGGGGTTAGAAACTTGCTTTGAGCAGAGCCACTGCTCATGGGAGTCCCAGATGCTCAGAGTCACAAGGTAGCCAGGTCCTCCGGGGTTTGTGAGGTTGCTGGCCACAGGAGGTGCCGGGATTTAGCAGGAGCAGGTTCGAGGGTCAACAGGCCTGTAGGGCTGGGGCCAAAGCAGTTGGTGTCTTCCTCTTCTTAGCAGCTGCACGGCAGATCTTCTTTCTTCTTGTTCTTCTTTGCTTTTTTCGGAATCTGAGGAAGGAAGGTTCAGGGTGCCCCTAAATACTAGATTTAGGGGCGTTACAGGTAGGTAGAGGGCAGAGACCAATGGGTCCCTGCCCTGGGGTGGGTACACCCCCTCTCCTGCCACTCTCCTGTGGGAGGGGGGCAGTAGCCTAGTCCTGATTGGGCAGGGCTTCCCATCTTCAAGATGGCGAGAGCCCGGAGATGTGCTTCACCTCGCCTCCCCCATCTGAGGGGTGGGGTTGGCAGAGGCTGGCACATCCCCTGTCCTTACATGGGGTTTCCAGTCAGTATTCCCGCCAGAGTGGGGGTCAGAACCGGTGGGGGCCAGTTGCTGGGTACAGCAAGTGGCCTGGAGAAGCTCACAAAGGCGGCATGCCTTTGAAGCTTCCCCCTGCCCATCCTGGGGGAGGAGACCTAGCACCTCGCCCAGGATGTGCATTGTTGCAGGCCCAGGAGAGCGGGGGCTCTCCACCCAGGGGTCCAGCAACATGTCTGCTGTGTGGCAGCCTAGGCAGCCTCTCAGACAAGACATGGATTGTAAGTTAGGTTTCAGGGGGCATCTCTAAGATGCCCTCTGTAGTGCTTTGTACATTAAATCCCACACTGGCATCAGTGAAGGTTTAATGTGCTGAGAAGTTTGATACCAAACTTCTCAGTCTTCAGTGTTGCCATTATGGTGCTGTGGAGTTCGTGTTCGACGAGCTCTCAGCACCATACACTCTTAAATGGCAGCACTGCACTTACAGTGCCCAGGAATGGACCTGGGTACTGTAGGGGCACAGGGCTCATGCTCCTGTGCCCACACCACAGGCATAGGGCACCCAGCTAGAGGGGTGGTTGATGTATGCCAGGGCAGTGTAAGTTGTGGGCATGGCACACAGGGATGTGGGCTATGTCGACTCTTTGTTTTGTCTTGTACCCAGACACTCAGCCTGCAAGGGAAGTGTTTGTGTTAGGGTACAGGGCCTCTAAGGGTGGCACAATAAGTGCTGCAGCCCTTTCAGGCTTTCCCTGGTCACAAGGCCTTGGGTACCTAGGGTACCATTTACCAGGGGCTGACATGTGGCCAGGGTTTGCCAATTTGGGTTTTAGGTAAGGAACATAGGCCCTGGGCCCCTGATTGGCAGGAGTCCATGGCACACTCAGTCAAAGTACATTCAGCAATTCAGCAAAAAGTGGGGTCATGTGCCCCAAAAAGTGGGACCATAAATGGGGGCGGTGGAATAAATTTAGGGGGGACATTTGTATATCTCCAACGGTAGAGCTACGGCGAGAGAGACAGGCTCTATTGGATACCTTGGACACGGAGGAAACGACCGGAGCCCTGGGCGACACCTAATCACATATGTTGTGGATTGTAACCCACGAGACTGGGGCGGGCTGGTGGGTGGTCAGTAGGGCGCTATATGTTGGGTTGGTCTCTGAGCGAAATTGCCCTTGAGGTGCAGTTGATCTTGTCTAGTGCCCTTATATGTACCCTGTATAATCACAGACTGCCGTATGGTCACGACTGCTGTAACTGCTGCGGATTTAATGTTAATAAAAAGTTTATTAAAAAAAAAAAAGTGGGGTCATACCATGTAAGAAAGATCGCACTTTCTCACAATGTTCGCAAGTTGTTTTTCTTCGAAGAAGTCTTTCCATTCACGAGGTAGGTGACTCCTTCTTTCGGTGATAGTCCGCATGGGCATCAACTCCATTGTTATATTGTTTCCCCCCAGACGATGAGAATGGAGTTAATAAGGGTAGAATAGAGATGTTCATGCGTATGTATATAAAGTCAGAAAACTGCAACAGGTATAAGTACCTAAGGAGGCGGGTGGGTGCATGTGAATCTACAGCTCTACATGCTAAGAACAGATGCTTACTGGGTAAGTAACATTATCCGTTAGAGGCATTTGAGCAGTAGATCACATGCTTTGCATAGACTATAGAGCTGTAAACTCCCAAAGCAGTAGCTATCCTGAAGCTGCTGCAGTTGTTTGAAAAAACGTGTTTTAAGTACTGCCTGGCCTACATTATCTTGTTGCCTCGCTAACACATCTACACAATAATGTTTGGTGAATGTGTGCGGTGTAAAAAGCCATAGTAGCCCCTATTTTGTGGGTGGAATGTGCTCTAAGGGGTATTGTCAAGGTTATTTTTGCTTTCACATAACATGTTTGGATACATTTCATGATCCATCTTGCAATACCCGATTTGAAAATGGGATTGCCTTTGTGTAGTGGCGAAAAAGCAACAAAGAGCTGTTATGTCTTACAAAACTTTTTTTGTTCTTTCCGTATAATATAGTAGAGCTCTTATAACATCTAGTGTGTGTAGAGCTTGTTCTGCTACAGAGTCAGGTTGAGGAAAGGACCCGGGTAACTCAACTGATTGATGTGAAAAGCACAAACCACGTTAGAAGGAAATTTGGGATTGGTTCAAAGAACCACTTTGTTTTTGTGCAGTCGAAAGAAAGGCTGTTGTATAGTTAGTGCCTGGAGTTCACCAACTCTTCTTAAGGAAGTGATTGCAATAAGAAAAGCAACTTTCCATGAGAGAAACTGTAGTTGACACTTTTGCATTGGCTCAAAAGTTGGACCCATTAGACTCGTAAGGACTATGTTCAAGTTCAATACTGGTGCAGATGAAGCTCTTGATGGTATTAATCTATTTAGTCCTCCCATAAAGGCTTTAATCACTGGTACTCTGAATAGAGATAAGTGTTGTCTGTTTTGTAAGTATGCAGCAACTGCTGCTAAATACAATCGAATGGAGGTTAATCCAGATAGCTGTAAGTGTAAGAGATAACAGATGATGTTTTACACGGAAGCATCTAGGGGATTGATATTGTTATTGTTACAGTATATAAAAAAAAAGTTTCCACTTTGCTGCATAACATGCCCTAGTAGTAGGTTTCCTAGCCTCCTTTAGGATATTCATACAGTCTGGTGGTAATTGTAGATAACCAAACTCTATGACTTCAGGAGCCAAATCGCTAGGTTGAGTTCCCTGGGATTTGGATGCCTGATTTCTCCATGGCTCTGAGTGTAGAGACTGGAGTTGAGATGCAGCTTTTGGTGTGGAACTACTAAGAGATCTAGCAGGGTGGTGAACCAAGGCTGACGTGCCCATGTGGGAGCTATGAGAATTAGTTTCAGGGATGATTGTCTGAGCTTCCGGACTACCAGGTGAATGAGTGGAAGAGGCGGAAAAGCATAGGCAAATATCCCTGAACAGTTCATCCATAGGTAATTGCCTATGGAGAGCGAGTGTGGGAACCTGGAGGTGAAGCTTGGGCCTTTTGTGTTTTGAGCTGTGGTGAACAGGTCTATGTGAGGGAATCCCCATTCCTGAAAGTAGGGAAGAAGAATCTGGGGATGAAGTTCCCACTTGTGGATTTGCTGTCTCTGTCTGCTGAGAAGGTCTGCAGTTTGATTGTTTACTCCTGGAAGATGTTCTGCTAGGAGATACATTTTGTGATGTATGGTCCATTTCCAAATGGCTTGTGTCAGGCGTGACAGTTGGAGAGTGTGTGTCCCCCCTATTTTTGTATAAAGTACATAGCGGTCATTTTGTCTGTGCGGACTACAACAGTTTTGCCTAGTAGGTGAGTTTGCATGGCTGTGATCGATAGAAACACTGCTATTAGCTCTAGGTGATTTATATGGAGACACTTGTACTTTAGAGTCCATAATCCTTGGATTGTGCGACTTTGAAGGTGAGCACACCAATCAGTGAGCGATGTGTCTGCTGTTCTGCACTGTCTGTGGAGCAGGTTCAAGAAGGGTCCATCCTTTGGATACATTTTGTGGGTTCCACCACTGCAGAGAGCGATGGGTGCGGCCATCTACCAAAACTAGATCGGTCAACTGACCCTGCGACTAGTTCCACTAACTTGCTAAGCATTCTTGAAGGGGACGCATGTGAAGTCTTGCGTGGGGAACAATTATAATGCAAGACGCCATCATTCCTAGCAGTTGCATGAATACTTTTGTTGGTACTGATTGGTTGGGCTGAAAATGAGTGAGAAGGGACTAAATACTGTGCATTCTAGCTGTATTGGGAGAGGCTAGAGCGTTCCGAGTGTCTATTGTTGCTCCTAGATACGTTTGTGTGTTGGAAGGCTGTAGATGAGACTTCAACGCATTTACTGTAAACCCTAGTTGGTGAAGTAAGTGAATAGTGGTTTGAGTGTGTTGGAGACACATTTGGTAAGTGCTGGCTTTGATGAGCCAGTCGTCCAGGTATGGGAAGATGTTGTACCTTAATTCCCTTAAGTGCATTCCCCTCTTAGCTGCTCAGCCAGAATGAATGTGATGGATGCATGGAATGTTGGAGTACCTGGTGAGAGAGAGAGTGGAATGTTGGTGTGCCTGCTTGCGTGGAGAGAATGACAGTTGGAGAGAGTGGGCTGAGCAGCAACCATGCTGCTCCTGGTGGGGCCATCATCTAGACTAATCTTGTCATCTACTGAACTACCTTGTACCATCTGGTAACCAACTAATAAACCTACTTGAAATATACCTCAAGGCTACGTCTGGAACTTACTACCATTTATCCTTTCTACATTGGCGACGATCTGGAAGAAACCCTGTGTGATCTATCGAAGTCCGCTCTGTGTACTTTGCCAAGGGAGTTCGTGAGCCGCAAGTGTGGTGTTCACTTATGTTATCCGGATCAGATATGCGGTAAAACCGTTCCTTCTTAGATCAAATTGCGGCATTTTGGTGACTTTTTTAACCGTTTTTAAAGCTTGCCGTTACACTCAGCGGCATTTGAATGGGTACCGCGAGCCTCAGCATTTCAGGGTGGGCCACGAGACTGATGCAGTCTGTTAGAAGCCTGCCATGCTGTTACAAGCTCACCTTATTGTTCTCTGTTGTCCTGGCAACGTAACGAAGTTTCAGTCCTTTTCGTCATCGCCTCCGCATTTCTCAAGTCTCCTGCTCACTGACGCCTGCATGCATGGACGTGACGAGAGCCACCCGGTGCTCCGTCGTGCTGCGTGCCTCCATTTTGGGATCTGCACTGTCTTCATGCTCAGCGCTGTTGCCAACCGCGTTTGGTTATGACTATGAAATCTGAGCATCTGCCAACCAGTTTGTCTTTCTTTTTGAAGGACTATAAAGTTTTATTCCGGAAAAAACATCAGGACATCGTTTCCAGGTGATTCTTTAGCCTGCTTAGATGCTTTGCGGAAATTGAGTAGCGCGGCTTGATGAACAGTCGCACTGGTCACAAAAACCTTTTGGACTGAACTGAACTGATCATCTTTCGGAAGGAAAGCAGAAAGCCATCCTTTGAAGCACACAATAAGTAATATAAACGCCGAATGTTTCCAGTCTTGTTGATTTGCTACAATTGCTGAGATATATTCTTAAAAATGGAACTACGGTGACAACTTTATTTGTTTTAGTTTATTGTGTTTCAATGGACAGTGTTTCTCGACATGTGTTTTGCACTGTGGTTACTTCATACGTTTTCATGCTTTCGTTATGTTGATGTTTTTTTTTTTTCAGTTGTATTACAAGTTTAGTGATATTTCACTGTATTGAGATTGCCGTTGATATTTCATAGAGAGTTACGTTTCACCTTATGTGTTTTCCTGACTTAGTTACTTTCAGGGTATCTGGCATTTTTTTTGTAGGGTATTTGTTGTTTAGGAGCTGGTCTTCTTACACTAGTTTTTACTCTTCAGTGGGGGTGGTGCGCACACCCTTCACACTGATTTCACCCTACTCAGTCTTTGGTGCCTAGTAGTAGTGTTACGTTTGCATTACCCTTTAGATTGTTTCTATCAGTAAATACTTGCGCAGTGGGCTGTGTACCCATCTTTAGTTAAAATGCGCAATGGACAAGTGTACTCACATTTTATTTAGTTATAGGTAACGGGCAGTGTATCCATCTTTAGTTTAGTTAAAACGTGCAATGGGCAGTGTACCCATCTTTTGTTAAAATGCGCAATGGGCAGTGTACCCATCTTCAGTTAAAATGCGCAGTGGGCAGTGAACCTTTATTTTATTTAGCAATATGTAATGGGCAGTGTACCCATCTTCAATTTAGTGGAACCGCGCAATGGGCAGTGTACCCATCTTTATTTAATAAGCGCAATGGGCGGTGTACCCATCTTTACTTGTAATACGCAATGGGCATGTACCCACTCTTTAGTTTGTTATACTCAGAGGTGCTTTAATGTTTTAGTACATGAGGCGTGCAAAAGAGGATGAGTGTATAGGTATTTACATCTCTCGGGGATCTTATTTAATGTATTAGTATATTAGGTGCGTTAAACATCTCCCGGGGTTCTTCACTCTCCTAGTCCTGCACTATTTCCTCCATGGGGCTGTGTGTAGAAATGTAGTTGGGGTGTCAGACCTTTTGGGTTTTTTTTTTTCCCCAGCTGTCAGTTACGCTACCGCTTTGCACTTCTTTTTACCCACTTTATTTGTTCTGCCTTCTCTAATCTCTGTTATTATCTACTCATATTCTGTTTTTCACTTTAATCACACTTGATACATGCAAGGTTCCAACTTGTTCTATTGTTTTTCCCAAGGGAAGGGGAAATGCTATTTGTATGTTTTGAACTTGAATCCTTGCTAACTACCACTCTTCTTTCATTCTTGTTGCTTTTTTGCTATTTCCTCATCTCTTATTTCTATCTCATTGCATTTTCATATTTATTCTTCTTATTTATTGTGTGCGATGTTACATGCATACTTATTCTTATTTTTGCTGCAATGTCGCAATTATTGTTGTTTATTGTTCCCAAGGAAAGGGGATATGTTGTACCTTAATTCCCTTAAGTGCATTCCCCTCTTAGCTGCTCAGCCAGAATGAATGTGATGGATGCATGGAATGTTGGAGTACCTGGTGAGAGAGAGAGTGGAATGTTGGTGTGCCTGCTTGCGTGGAGAGAATGACAGTTGGAGAGAGCGGGCTGAGCAGCAACCATGCTGCTCCTGGTGGGGCCATCATCTAGACTAATCTTGTCATCTACTGAACTACCTTGTACCATCTGGTAACCAACTAATAAACCTACTTGAAATATACCTCAAGGCTACGTCTGGAATTTACTACCATTCATCTTTTCTACAGAAGACATAGATGTGTTGTCTTCTCAGATGTGCTGCGACTACTGCCAGACATTTGGTAAATACCCTGCGAGCAGTGGTGACTCCAAACGGTAGTACCTTGAATAGGTAATGATGACCTACTATCATGAATCTAAGGTATTTGCGATGAGCGGGATGAACTGAAATGTGGAAATATGTGTCTAAAGTCTAGAGTAGACATACAATCGCCCTGCTGTAGAAGTGGGAGCATTTGTTGAAGTGTCACTAAGTGGAAATGCTCTGAAAGTATGTAGAGGTCTAGTTCTCTGAGGTCTAGAATAGGTCTCAAAGAGCCATCCTTTTTGGGGATGAGAAAGTACTGGAAGTACACGCCTGCCCCTTGATGTTGTAAGGACACAGGTTCTATGGCTCCATTGGACAGGAGAGACTGGACCTCTTGCTGAAGTAGATGTAAATGTTCTGGTGACAATTTGTGAGAGCGTGGTGGAATGTTTTGGAAGATTGTTGGTAAGCTCCAGGCAATAACCATGTTGGATAATTCCTAACACCCATTTGTCTGTGGGGATAGATTGCCAAATGGGGAGCAATTGTAGAAGACGTCCCCCCGTTAAATGATCGGGGGAAGTGGAGGCAAGTCACTACTTGTTAGGGGAGGGGGAATTACGTGATGTGGAACCCCTGCCTTGACCTGTTGTTGTTGCCTCTGTATTCTCCTCTAAAGAAGCCCCTTGTAGAGGAAGATTGACTGTTGCCTTTGTAGGAGTCGGCAGTATCGTCTGAGGACATGGTTTTCGACCCTCTACAATAGAAGGGGCGACAAAATGAGCCATGATTAGAGGGAGACTGCAGAGCTCTCATAGACTTGGCTACTTCTGTGTCTTTTTTAATTTTTTCTAATAACTTATCTACTTCGGGCCCGAAGAGATGTTCCTTGCCAAAAGGAGTATTGTTGTACTTCGGGTTTAAAACCAGAAATCATCAACCATGCATGTCTCCTTAATAACACATTAGTGTTGATCTCTCTAGCTGAGGTGTCTGCAGCATCTAAAGCGCATCTAATTGAGGAATTGGATAGGAGCTTCCATTCCTGGACTTAACACTGGGCTTTTGCTTTTTACTCATCTGGGAGGTGTTGTGGCAACTGCTCCATTTAGTCCCAGTGTGCCCTATCAAATCTGGCTAGCAGGGCCTGGGTGTTGGCAACGTGCCAATGATTTGCTACTTGGGCGGCTACTCGTTTACCGGAGGCGTCTAATAGTTTTGACTCTGTCTGGAGAAGGAGCATCCCCTGTAGTCTGCGAATTGGGCAGTTTATGTGCATTAGAGACCACCAAGGAGTCTAGTGGTAACCGTCCTTTAATATAGACTGGAAATGAGGGAACAGGCTTATATTCTTTATCAATTCTGGGGTGAGAATGCGAGCACGCACTGGATCTTTACAGATATCATCGGCATGTCTCATCATACCTTTAAGCATAGGTAGAGTGTGGCTAGCCCTTTCTGTGCTACTGAACGTTTCAAATAGGAAATCTTCCTCTAGAGATTCCTTGTGTAACTGTACCACATGATATTATGCAGCTCTAGCAAGTAATTCTAGAAATCGTGACTGAGACGGCCCAATTAGGTCTTCCTTTGGGTGGACCATAGTGTAAACAGAAGGGGCACCTCTTCTGACTCTCATCCATACAGGGCTTAAATTTTCCCCTGCTGTTGTTTTGAAAAAATATTAAGGGAGTGGAGATTCTCAGGGAGAGGTCTTGCATACGAAACAATCTGCACAAATCTTTGATATCTATTTGACTGGAACGGTGTGAAGATCTACTTCCTGATGTAGCCATGGTCATTTGCATATATGCCTTAAGGGCCTTAAAATATGCCTTCACCTGCACGCTTTTTTCTGCTGGTGGTAAACACAGGACTTGCAAGACTGGGGTGATGTGCTCTGTGCAAAGATGGTGCAGCCATAACATTATGGATTCTCTGATGCGTGATTAACAACTCTGCAGAGAGGCTTTCATAGATCAATGTGGGGTTTTCTTAGACTGTTGATACACTATAGAAGGTTGCACTAAGAGGGATACAGAGGATGACTGTTGTACAGAGCACTGTGTGATGTTGGTGGTCATATTGCCTGTGCTGGGAATAAACCTGCCTTGAATTATCAACAGCAGTGTGACTGGATCTTCTTAACACTGGGGCGACGAGCGGGAACCCCACCAACTACTTGCCACTGCCAAGTTTTGGATTTGTGCATTTTGGGATCCGAAGGGGTTTCGGCAGGATTTCTCTATCTTCCTGGATGGTGTAGAATTTGTGGCTTGATCGCTGTGGTGTATCGACGTTTGGGGGCAGTCTGTTTCAAGTGATTTGAGGATCAGTGGAGTATTTTGTCACGGCTCTGCACGAGACGTTGCTTGAAGGGCGGAGTCAGGAAATGAAGGTTTGTGTTGCTCAAAAAAGTAATGCTGGTGAAATTATATAGATGTTGAAGTGGTGGCTGAGTATGCCATCGTTTTCAAAACCGTGGGCAAGAGGTTTTACCCTACCAGGAATGTAGTTTTGGAGAGGCACATGTTTCTGCAATGGGTGCAGCTACTGGGTGAGTCTATTGACGCTTTTGCCTCCTTGTTGAGGAAATTGGCAGTCACCTGTAACTACTGCAATCCACAGGATGAGATCATTTGTGATCAATTAATTAAGAAAACTAATCATCGTAGAATACAGGAGAAATGGTCTACCGACAATCCGTATCTGGAATCTGCCTTAAGTATTGCAAGGGGTAATGAAACTTCCAAATTGTACTTTAAAGAATTGTCGTCTCCATCAAGCGATATGCAGTGCAAGGAGAGCAGAGTGCAATGGGATAAGGACAAGGACCACCGCAAGGATGTGTAGAAGAGAAGGCAACATAAAACAAACTATCACTTTGATGCGAAATAAAAACATAATAACAATGTTTTTTGTTTTAGGTGTGGGAGTCAAAGTCATGTAGGGACAGCAAAGAATTATCCTGCAATGTATTCCTTGTTTCAAAATTTAATTGCAAGGGGCACTTTGTTAGAGTGTGCCGAATGGATGGACCGCAAAAGGTAGCGGTATCCAGTGTGGAAGAGCAACAGGAAACACAAGTGTGCAGTGATGTGATATAGTGTGCGGAAGAGTAAACAAACGGTAATGACTAGGGTTTGGAGTATGCTCATAGGTTACAAGCTGGGAAAAGAAAGCCTCCTCATTGTAATGTACGGATTAATAACACAGAAGACAGTTTAATGACTGATTCAGGTTCAGCATTTACATTAATTGGTCCATATTCTTTTCAGAGGTTATAACCATAGCCTTTGAATACACCGGCAGTGAAATTGTTTGCCTATGGGAGTAAACAAATTAAATACATAGGTGAGCTCCAAGTGACTGACGTTTGAAGAGAAGAGTGCTGTGCGCAAAGTTTACATAGCAAAAGAAGTATCACATTTATTGGGAGGGATAACCAGGCTGAACTGGACATACTTTTGGATCACAATCAACCTGATCACGTCATTTCTAGGAAAAAATTGTGTAAGACTGGTACAGCACAAGAAGTGAATTAAAAAACGAATGAACTATGGGTCAGAGAGTTTCCTGAAGTGTTCACAGAAACTTTGGGAAGACTCATATGTTTTCAACACAAGATCGTGTTGAGAAGGGGAGCTTTACCAGTAGTGCAGAAAAGTTTGTCGAGTACTATTGTGTCTAAGGAAAGGGTTATCTAGAAAATTCGAGAAGCTATGTCAAGTGGACATAATTGAGTCGATTGAGAGGTCAGATTGGCTATCTCCAGTGGTGTTGGCACGTAAACGTTCAACTCAAAACACAAAAGGATCGGGGGAGAATACAACGCTATTTTTTTTTATCAGTGCTGTGGTACAAATCCATGATACCAAAAGTATCAAGATTCAGGTATAGATAGGGGTGAGTCCAAGAGGAAAACAAAGACCTTTATTAAAGTAAGATTGGTCTTTTTTCTCCGCTTGGGCTTAGCCATATCCACGCCAGAATCTTGGTAAATAAGGAAATAAGGTATCAGTGATTTGCACCATAACACTGATAAAAATAGCGTTGGGGGGGGGGGGGGGGGAGGCTTGGTGAGCGTGCTCCCGGACCCCTCCGCCATCCGCCCATCCAGAGAGCCATCCGACACTTAAACTAGTGGCTGGGTCACTGCATCACCTCTGGCTGCACCTCTGGCTGCGGGAAACGCATCTGTGTGACGCCTCGTGCCGGACTCGACCTCCCGGCAGAGCCCTGCAATCTAGATGGCGGCTCCCCCGTGCTGATCGGCGCGTCCTGAGGCCGTTGGACCCTGCTGGCCTCTCCTCGGTCTGGATCCTCCGCACAATAGGAGGGGCCTCCTCCCCCGTGATTCCGTGGTGCGCTGTGAGCTCCGGAGCGCAGCCTGCCTCTTTCTCCGCTCCCAGAGTGCTGAGGTGAGCAGCGGTGGGGGCCCGGTCTGGCCCGCCGTCCTGTATTTGCCACGGTTGGCGTGGGGCTGCCCCTTTGGCCAGGCCCACTGGAGAATCCCGCAGCCGCCCCCTGGTGCCCCCGTGGCGTGGCTGGCACATCGACCGCCGTATCGGGCGGGGGAGACTTAGACTTCAATCGCCTGGCTGCTTCTGGGGCGGCCAAGGAGCCCGTGCCCGGCTGTGGCGGCCTACTGCATCCGGCGCTGCGAGGCCCTGTGTCCACCTGTGCGACGGAGCCTGGAGGCCTGACGGGGCAGCCGCGGTACTGTCTGCCATCTACGCCCATCTGGAGCGGCGAGCTGTCGCTTAGCGGTGTCGGCTGCTGAGGAGGAGATCTGCAGGCGGGGAGGCCTGACGCCGCATTGCCTTGGCAGCCGGCGGCACCTGAGAGGGAGAGACACAAGGTGCTGAGGCGTGTTGGGGGGTCTCCCATTACCTGGCAAGAAACACTTCTCTGTGAGACCTTCAACCACTGAGTGGCTTTTGGTGGTGCCGTCTGGAGCACTTGCGGCGCTGGTTTCCCTTCGCTTTCCCAGTGTCCTCAATGTGAAGAAGGACCTGCGCCGTGACAACGGACGGTCCGCTGAGGACGCGGGGCCCCCCCCGTCGCCCCCTGGGCCCGGGCGGCTTCTCGGGAATCTGTGGAGTCCTGGTGGTGGGGCCTGTGCGATTCCCGTTTGCCCTTGCCGAGCCTGCGGTCGGTGCCGCTGCTGGGGGCGCCGCTGGCGGTCGGTGGAAGCTCTGTGACAGGTGGCGTATTCCTGCGCTCTGGACTAGAGGTAAGGAGTGGGGGTGCTGAGGCTTCTGAGTTTGGGTGGAGGATTCGGCCGTCGGTCGGTCGGCAGGCGGGTACGTGGGACCCTGGTTATCACGGCTTCCTTCCCCACACCCGGTCTCCTCCCCCTCTCCCCCACTACCGGTGCGCCTCCTGCGACCTGCAGCTACGGTGTGGGAACCCTGCTGAACCTCTCCTTTCCAGGTCTGGCACGGCCCATTACTGCGCTCCCGTGGTCTCCTGCCACATCAGTCCTGGACCCGCTATTATCCCTGCGGACATTGTATGAAACTGCTCTACGGAACATTCTGTGGCCCCCACGGGGTGGATCCCTGCTTAGCCCTGGAGCGGGGCCCCTTCTCCCTTCCTCCTCCTTGACTCCGGCCGCGCATTTCGGTTGGTGGCACCCTGGCCCCCACCGTAACCTTGCACTAGCTGCTTGTACCGGCAGAGCCACTGCTCTGGCTTGTTGACTTCTCACTGTGGGGTCTGCTTGTAGGGACGTGAGCAATCCTCGACTCTCGGGAGCCGTCATGGGCCGTACAGAGAGGTCAGCGAAAACTCCGGCCACCCAGACTAAGACGGATCGCTTCACCACCTCGGAGGCGGAGCTGCCGGGGGTGGGCCTGGACAGGAGGCCCCTCCACCTGCGGATTTGGCCATCATCCTCCAGGCCATCCACGCATCCCAGACCTCGGTGGAAGGCAAAATCGCAGAAGTGCGAGTCAACATGACCCTCATTCGGCAGGATCTCTGTAACGCCACTGCCCGTATTACAGAGACCGAAACCCGCATCTCCACTGTCGAAGAGGCTGTTCAGCAACTTAAAGGGCAGGTGGCCCATCTTCAATCGCACACTCAAGAGTTGCATCGCCGGGCAGAGGATGCTGAAAATAGACCACGGCGCAATAACCTCCGCCTGGTGGGCTTTCCGGAGGGGGTGGAGAGGGGCCGTGCGGAGGGCTTCCTGGAGGAGTGGCTGCAGTCGTGGGTCCCAGAGGGCTCTCTCTCCCCATGATTTGCGATTGAGCGGGCCCACCGATCTTTTGCCCCGAGGCCGGCGCCGGGTGCGCCCGCCCATTCATCATGCGGATTCTCAACTTCAGGGACCGTGACACTGTGTTGGCTGAGGCCCGCAAACAGAGGCTGCGTTACGAAAATTGTGCTGTTATGGTCTTCCCAGATTACACCCGCGAGGTCAAAGGCCAGCGCCGCTCCTTTGGGGAGGTCAAGCAGAAGCTGAGGGCACTCAACATTCAATACCGGCTCCTCTTCCCGGCTCGCCTGCGTGTGGTATTCGCGAACAAAACACTGTTCTTTGATGACCCGACGGCGGCCTGGACCTGGGTGACGGAGGAGCGCCCCCTGCAGGCCGGGGTTCGGGTGCTGTACTCGAAGTGGGCAGAGGGAGGTCCCGACCGCCCTGCTCCTTTTGCTCCTCAACCTCAGCGTAATCGCTCCCACAGGAGCCATGGGTGGAGAGGGGCCCGTTCGGCCTACCCGCCTGGACCTTCACGGCAGCCGGTGTTTCCCCCTAGGGGAGCCTCGACTGGGGGGCGCTCCGGCTCTTCTGGCTGCCTGGATGGAGGGGGTGCTTCGCCCGGGCCCCCGGTGGTCGACCTTCCGGACTCGGACCTCTCCCGCAGCCCGATGCTCCTGCACAATCCTGCTTGAACTGGTCTCTGCCCGCCGGGCCTAGCTCCGCGGCCAGAGACGGTGCCCCTGCCCAGATCATTCTTCCTTTCCAGATGGACTTGTATACACATAGCCGGACGTGAGGAGGGGTCCTCCATGCTATCCTATTCCCAAGCGTTTAAGTTTGGTTGTTACTCATTGGTTGATTGTTAGGGCGACAGATGCTTCCGTTCCTGAAGTGTAGGGTGTGGGGGGGGGGGGGGGGGGGGGAGGGGGAGTGGGGGTTGAGGGGATGGGACCGTTGTCCCGGGTTTCAATAGAATTTTTGGTTCTTTTTCTTTCCTTTCCTTCCGCTGCACCAGCTTTCCCACGGCACCTGAATTTGCGCCTCATGAGACATGCAGATCTCCCTTCGGAGGCCCCCATTGACCGGTTCCTATGTTTTGACTGTTTTGGTTCTGCCACACTAGTATCCACGAAGCTCCCTGACTTACACCCGATAGGACAATCGGAATGGGCCTCCCCTTTCAGACTTGTAATCCCACTAACATCCCAAGCGCTATGTCTAACACACACCATTGATAAGCGCCCCCTGCGCATTATGTCATGGAACGTTAATGGTCTCTTAGATCGCTTCAAGCGCATGGCTGTCCTCAGGTACGCGCAGCGCTTCGGGGCGGGCATCCTACTCCTACAAGAAACCCACCTGCTGGGCAATCACTGTCCCTTCTTAACGCGGTACGGCTACGACAGAGTGTGGCACTCAGGCTTTACAAGGGGTTCCCGAGGGGTGGCGATCCTGGTGAAATGCTCCCTTCCTCTGGTGACTGTCCAGACGACTCTTGACGCCCAGGGCACTTTTGTGGCCCTCAGTGGCACGTTAAACGGCAACCCGCTCAATCTGGTGTCCCTTTACTCTCCCCCCTCGATGCTAACGAAGGTTCTAGCTCAGTCTGTTGACCTCCTGGCGTCCCTGCCCGCTGGTCCCATATTTTTCGGGGGTGACTTTAATGCGGTCACATTTCCTGACCTTGACACAACGGGCCCTCCATCCCCTGGAAGAATTGCACAGGCCAAACAGCTGAGGTCTTGGTCCGCGTCGCTAGGTCTATGCGATGCCTGGCGTTTATGGCACCCCCACTCTAAACAGTTCACACACACCTCAGCGGCACACCATACACAAGCACGCATCGATGCCATCTTTGTTTCCTCTACGGATTGTCTGTTGATTCAAGACGTCTCGCATCTTCCGAGAGGTATCTTTGACCACTTGCCAGTGATAATCCGTGCAGGTCCCCCTCACCCCCCGCCTCAGTCCGACAAACTTGGCGGTTTAATGCCTGGTATCTCCAAGACAAGGGTTTTGGGAGGGTGGTGAGGCAGGAGCTAATACAGTACTTTCTTTCTAATGAGGGCTCCTTGTCTTCCCCTGGCACCCTGTGGGAGGCGGGTAAGGCCACGATTAGGGGGGTCGCCAAGGGTCAACCCAAGCTCCAGCGACAAGCCCAGCTGGAGCAGCTTACCTTGCGAGAGGCGCAGGCTCTGCGCCTCGAACGTGCCTCGGCCCGATCCCCAGATGCCTCCACCACAAGACTTCAGAACCGGCTCCGGTCGGAGATCAAACAGCTGTCGCTGGACACGGCCAAACTCCTCTGGCGCTCCTCGGTGGCCAGGGTGTATGGATGGGGCGACAAGAATGGTTCGCTCCTTCACCGCCTGGCTACGTATCCTAGGGCGAACCGTATCGTCCCTGAAATAGCAGCACCGGACGGGTCATTGTGTCGTGCCCCATTGGAAATGGCGCAAGCCTTTGCCGCCTACTACCACAAGCTCTACGAGGCTCAAACCCCATCCCTGTCCCTGGCGGATCTGCTGGACGCTGAGGGGGGCCGCCTTCCGTGTGTGGATGCCGCCAGTTGGGTCGATCTGGATCGCCCCATTTTCCGCGAGGAAATTGGCGATGCAATCGCTCGTGTCGTCCGGCAAAACGCCGGGCCCTGACGGCCTTCCCCAGGAATACTATTCCCAATTCCGAGATGTTCTCATCCCCCACCTGGACGCGTTATTTTGCGAGGCAGTGGAGAGAGGCTCCTGCCCCCAGGAAACGGACATAGCCACCATTGTAGTCCTCCCGAAGTCCCAACCCCCATCACCACAATGCGCAGACTACTGCCCCATCTCCCTCATCAACACGGAGGTCAAACTGTTCGCCACCCTCCTTGCCCAGCGCCTCAAACCTCATCTGTCTCGGTTGGTCCACCCTGACCAATGCGGGTTTATGCCCTCTCGTGGCACCCGGCATTGCCTTCGCAGACTGCACTCTGCCTTGGCCCACCGACACCTCCTCACCCCATACCTAGCGCTCCTCCTGGTGGACTTTGAGAAGGCCTTTGACTCGGTGGACTGGGGCTTTCTCCATGATGTTCGTGATATGATGGGACTCGGTCCCCGCTTTCGGGCCATGGTCAAGGTCCTGTACGCCCTCCCGAGGGCTTGTGTTCTGGTAAATGGAGTCCTGTCGGAGCCCTTCTCGGTCTGTAGAGGGACGAGGCAGGGATGTCCCCTCTCTCCCTTACTGTTCGCCTTAGTGATGGAACCCTTGGCGGCACTGATGTGGTCTTGCGATCAGGTGCGGGGCTGGGAGTGGCTCAACGTTGAACCGGATAAAATCGCCCTCTATGCAGACGACGTCCTTATCTACCTGGTGGATCCCGCCCGGTCTGGTCCCCACTGTTTACGTATCTTACAGTCCTTTGCACAGGCCTCAGGCCTCCGATTGAATCCCAATAAATCGGTCCTAGTTCCCCTTCACCTCCCGCGAGAATGCTTTGACTGGTAGCTCGAAATACCTCTACGCCGTCAATCATTCAAATACCTCGGGATCTGGGTGGCCTTGCTGCTTGAACTCAGCTGGGCCCTTAATGTCACTCCGCTGGTGAAGCGGGTCAGGACGGATCTCCAGCGGTGGCAGTCGCTACCCCTCAACCCCATGGGGAGGGTGGTCCTTTTTAAAATGATGGTGCTTCCCCGCTTTCTCTATATGCTTCAGAACACCCCCACGTGCTTTCCCAGGGCCTGGTTCCGTGAACTTGACGGTTTAGCCAGCAAGTTCTTGTGGGGAAGGGGTAGGTCCAGACTAGCGCTCGGTACTTGCAGGATCCCCTCGTTCGACAGGGGGTTGGGGATGACTCACCTTTATCTATACTACTTAGCCACACTACTTCTCTCCATACATGACTGGTTCAACGGGGGTGGTCTGACCCGGCCTATAGGCTTGAACTGGGGGAGATGGGCCTGGCTCGAATCCAATCCTTTCTATATGGGACCCTGATTCCAGCCGGTCTTCCAGAGGTGACGCGCTCGGTGTTACTGGCTTGGCGGGCGGCTCTGCGACACACCAACTGGACACATACACTGACCCAATGTACACCTTTGTGGCACGGAACCTGGCTCAAGGAGGTGACGGGGCTTTGGGGACCTCATCGGCATCACGCAGCTTGGGGACGTGTGGGTGGGGGGCCATATGCGTTCCTTTGAAGATCTCCGGACCAGGTACTCACTGCATTCCTCACAATTTTTTCGCTACCTCCAGCTGCGACATGCCCTACGCTCACATCTCACAACAGGCACGAGGTTGCCAGATCATAGCCCGCCTGAAGCCCAGATTATGTTTGGGGACTTGGGGAGGGGTGGCATTTCCCGCATTTACCGTACACTGATTAACAATACCCCGACTTCCTTGGACCGACTGCGGGCGCAATGGGTGGACTGGGTGGGTCCCTTGGAGGAAGAAGACTGGCGGGACGCCCTTATGGCCCCCAGAACGGTCACTGCCTCCGCTAGGCTGCGCTTGGTACAGCTCTACTATCTACATGCCGCATATCTTACCCCTGCACGCCTTCATCACGCAGGGCTTAGTCCGTCCTCAGCCTGCACCAGGAGTGGACATGAACCTGCTGACTTCCTCCACATGGTTTGGGCTTGTCCCCTCTTGGTGGGATTTTGGCGGTGCATCGAGGAGGAACTCTCTGAAGTCTTGGGGTGGGAAGTTCCACACAACCCTAAACACACGCTCCTGGGCATCACCGATGGGCTGGACGGGTCGCGCAACGAAAAACAGTTCTTTACTACAGCTATGGTGGTAGCTAAATGAGATATTGCGGCCCCTTGGAAATGCCCCGAGCCCCCAAGGGTGGGGCACTGGCGGAATGGAGTGGACTGGTGCGCCACACAGAAAAAAGTCATGTATGCAGCTCGTGGTTGTCTCAAGAAATATCGCAGAATTTGGGGGAAATGGTTGGGAGAGTGGTTTGACTGTCTACATCTTCTTTCTGCTCTATTAATGTCTGCATGTTGGGTGTTGAGAACTCATGCTTGTAATCCTCGATCTTTGCAATATGGTGCGAATCGGTTGGTGCTTTTCTTTTGTAAAATGAATAAAGTTGTTTATCAAAAAAAATAGCGTTGTAGAAGCCACCAAACCTTTATGTGTTTTGGGGCATGTATAAGTGGCAAATCACTTTGTGTTAATTTGTGTGATCTTAATCTAAATATATCGGTGGATAGAGAACCATTGCCCAATATATCAGATATGTTGCTATGAGCTTTACTACTATGGACAAGTCAGCTGCTTAGCACCAGGTGGAATTAATGGAGGATTCCAGGCATCTTACATCATTTGTAACATCTGAAGGAGCTTATCGCTATAAACATATGCCTTTCGGTTTGGTGTCTGCCTACTCAGTATTCCAGATAATAATGAGACTTATGTTTAAGAATCTGGAGGGGGTGCTATATTTTCAAGATAACGTGCTGGTATATGGCACCAATGTGTTCGAGCATGATGACCGGTTGAGACGACTGTTGATGAAGTTATGGATGCATTATTTGACGAGTTGATAATTGTAAATCTAATAAGGATTGTGTGGTTTAGTTAAGTCATCATGTATCTCGGGATGGGATCTAAAACCAAGATTCTGGAAGCCCCTGAACAGGTTCCTGTACATGTAGACAAAGACCAGCTAATATCTTTGTTGGGACTTACTGAACTTTATTCACAATGTTTACTACATTTTGTGGCCAAGACTTCTTCGTTTAGGAGATTATTGAAAAAAAAATGTGAAGCATGTTTGGGATGATGAATGTCAATTGGCATTTAAGACGGTGAGGTCCGACACTGAGAATGCCAATCTTCAAGCCTTTTGATACAAGAGATGACAGTATTATTGTGGCTAATGTGAACAATGCCAGTGCAGGTGCGGATTTAATGAAAAGGAGAAAGATTGGGAGTGAAGAAGTAATGTTTTTTGCTTCTAGGGCACTTCGTGGGGCATAATTATCATACTCCACACTCCACCATAGAAAAGGAGGCCTTGGCATTATGGCGGGGTGCACAGCATTTTAAGATGCATGTTTGGGGTGCACACTTTACAAGCGTACTAATGACAAACCATTGGTGAGTTGATTTACTACGAAGAGTGCTGTTAAGGCCACTCCTAGGATAGGAAAGTGGCAGTATCCCTTTAAATACTAGGATTGTAAGATTGAATATGTACCAGAAAAAACATAATATTATTGCAGACTGTTTGTCACATTTACCCCTGAAAGAAGAGGGTTGCAGTGATAAGTTTGAGGATGAGATTGATTTGGTTTGTGCCATGGAGTGGAACTGGACAAAACACAGATCTCTCCAGCAAATACTATTATTATTATTCCCTGAGAATTACTGGCCACACAAAGATGTCGGCAGCATGTGGGTTGACCCCATAAGCCATAAGATGTTTTAAAATGCAGACTTTGCAACCAATTAAGAGTAGAGTGCAGTGGTGTACAGTAGAGTGGTTTATAGTGCAGTGGCATAGAGTTAAGTGGTGCAGAGAGCAGTGGCGTAGAGTATAGTGTTGCAGAGTAGTATATAGTAGCATACAGTGCAGTGGCATAGTGTATTCGTTTTGAGTAAAGGTGTGTGGAGTGCATTGGCCTAGAATACAGTGGCGCGGAGTGGAATAGTGCAGAGTGGAATATAGTGGTGTAGAGCGCAGTGGCATAGAATGGATTGTTTCAGAGTTGAGTGAAGTGGCATAGAGTACATTGGCATAGAGTAGAGTACCATAGAGTGCAGTACCATAGAGTGCAGTGGTGCAGAGTAGATTAGAGTGGGTTAGCGTAGACCGGAGTGGAGTGGTGGAGGGTAGAGGCAGTGGCAAAGAGTGGAGTGATGCAATGTAAACTGGTGTGGAGGCATAGAGTGCATTGTCATAAAGTAGCATAGAGAGTAGTGGTGCAGAGTAGACTGCAGTGGCATAGAGTTCAGGTGCAGAATAAACTGTCAGTGCAGTGGTGTATAGTAGAGTGGCGTAGAGTGCATTGGCATAGAGTGAAGTGTAGCATAAGGGTGCAGAGTAGAGTGGCCGAGAAAACACTGGTGTAGAGTACAGTGGTGAAGAGTAGAACAGAGTGGTATAGAGTGCAATGGCGCAGAGTTGCAGTGTAGAGTGTTGCAGAGTAGAGTATAGTGGCACAGAGTTTAGTGTCAGAGTGCAGTGGTGAAGATTGGCATAGAGTGCAATGTGTAGAGTGAAGTGGTGTAGAGTGCATTGGCAAGGAGTGCAGAGGTTAGACTGGAGTGCAGTGGCATAGAGTAGAGTGGTACGGAGGAGGTGTGCAGCATAGATTGCAGTGGCGTAGAGGAGAGTGGAGTAGGGGGAAGTGGCATAGACTGTAGACTGAAATGGTGCACGGTAGAGTGGAGTGCCGTGGCACAGACTGCAGTGGTACAGAGTGGATGGCATAGAGTGCGCTGGCAGAGTAGAGTGGTACAAAGTAGAGTGCATTGGTGCCGAGTGCAGGGTTGATAAATAGAGTGGCGTGGCAAAGAGTGGCGTGGCAAAGAGTGGCGTGGCAAAGAGTGGCGTGGCAAAGAGTGGAGTGGCAAAGAGTGGAGTGGTGTATAGCACAGTAGAGTGCTTTGGCATAGAGTACTGCAAAGTAGAGAGGAGCAAACTGAAGTGGCGTAGTGTGAAATGGTGCAGAGTAGAGCACAGTGACGCAGTGTGGAGTGGTGTATGGTGGTGAGGCGTAGATTGAGTGGTGCAGAGTAGAGTGCAGTGGTGTGGAGTTTTGCAGAGTGGAGTATGCATGGTGTGGTAACACACTGGTATTACAAACAACACATCTTCAATTGAAATGACCATTACACTTCCCCAGGCATAGTTTTAATGATAAATAGTATACAGCGCAAACACTATAATGTGTGGAAATGTCATCACCTAGTGTATTGATTTGTTTTGATGGTATTAAAATATTTGTTTCCACCACACTTCAGAATTACCCCCAGTAGCACGCAAGATTATCACATAAATCCTCTCACTTTGAAGTCAGATAAAGAAAAGAAAGTAAACAATACGCTTCTTCTGTAGACAGCGCCTGACATTTGACCTCTGACATTTGACCTCTGTCAAAAGCCAATGGTAAGCCACAGGCTACACGTCGCCTGAGTAGCTTTTTAGCGGAGGGATGACTGCTTGCTTTCACCTAGTTGGTAATAAATATTATGGTGAAGACTGAGCCTCTGGATGTCTCATCGTTTCAACTGAAAAAGCATTGCTTCGAGCCCTCAGTTCCAGTAGGTGGATTGCATATTATATGCCCGTTATTTTCACAAATACCTTACAATTCCATGAAATATAAAACTAAAATAAACACATTTTTCGTTCTTTCCCATTCTAATTTTATGTTAAAAAATAACGTGTAAGCTTTGACCGTCAAATTTGTTTTATTCATCAACGTACCAAAGTGAAATCTAAGTGGCTTCCACTAGGTGGCACACTCGTGTTAGCGACGAACGTTTCAATACATTATTTTTACTTCCTCGTTCAAATTGGAAATGGGCATTCACAAACACGGACAGCGCATATCTGTACGGCACCCGCACGCCGGTTATGGACCGCTCATAACACCTGCGACTGACTGTACAACAAGAAAGACAACCACCTTTGCCACGGAACATACACTAACGTCTGCATATGAATTATTTTCATTCAGCAGTCGCATGCATCAGATCTGGAAGTTGAATCCACTAGGACACTCTAGTAAGCAAAAGGTGCACTCTTAGGGACAAGATTATGTCAATAGTCAGTATTCGTGCATCTTTGGGCCCTTATATCACCTCTTAAAGTACTGGTAGCGCATTTACTAATGGGATAAACCGCATAAGCAAGACTGCAAAACATGTCTCCTGCTTGGGTGAGGTTTTCGGCTCACATTTAAATTAGGATCTTATCTAAACGTAGCGTACATCAATGTTGTTTTCACTGAGCCTCCAATTTTGTGACCTTGAAGCCAACAGCTAGCTACACGTAGGTCATCAATGCAGTCGTAATGGTGGTGTCTGTCTGTCTGCTACTGTATGACACTGCAGATCGATCAATGGGGAACCCTCCTTATCAGGGACATTGTCCATAATACGAACTGGCAAAGCCAACCGGTCTGGCATTGGTTGCCAGCCTTTTGGCAATTATTGCTTTGCATTTTCATGGATTTTGTAAAACTTCATTTTTCAAGAAGCTGCCAGGCCCCCATCAATAAAAACATTTTTTGACTAAAGGCAAACATGTTTTTGGGGTCTCAAAAAAGCTGACACTACCATTAAAGTCCCTGGCACTGAAGGGAAACACCTTGTGTGTGGATGTGCTCCTTGTGAAAGGGCAACCTGCCCTAAGTCATATTGAAGTCAGCCAGTGGCAGAAGTGGACTGACACTGCCCTTTGATGCATGCTGGAGTAGGGGAAAGAAAAATGTGAATAACATAACCACAGACTAATGGATGAATTCTGGCTAAAAACCCCTATATGTAAGTATGTAATACACATAATTATTGTAAAATCAAAAGGCATTGGCTAACACAGATGTAGAAAAGTCAATTGGACTAGTATTGACTGCCAGCCTCTTGCCTTTGAGAAATAAGGCAAGAAAATAAGAGGGAACTTGGACCAGGATGGTCTGATAATCTAAACTACCTCTTAGGCAGGATCTGCTGTCATAGTAACAGGCTAGAGTACTGCATCAATCCTTCCACTATTGACACTTCCATGCACGGAGACTAGGTGGATCCAACTGCGAGCAACACAGAGCGCCTCCTTTCCAACCTGGCGATTTGATGCTATGTCAACGTGGCGCTAGCCAAGTGGGACGAGGCAATGCCATTAGACCCTTTTACAGGGAGTGCCTTTCTCTACCAGCTTTACTCCCTTAAATGGCCCCTATAATCTATACCCTTGTCCAAAGCACTCCTACTTCCCTTGTTGGGGATGGATCCAGCATCTTATGCCCTGGAGTCTCAGAGACCCCTCTGAGAGAGTCCACAGTGACAAGGGTGTCACACATAGTGGAGGACTGGGACTGATCCCCTTACCACTGGGAGCCGTCCCCTACCCTGCCGGTCGTCGGACACTGTGTTCCTGCTGGGTTTCCTACCCCCTCCCCCACCTCTTCCCTCCTTCATTCCTCAGTGTGTACCTGTGACTAAAGCACTCCTCTCCCCTTTTTGAGGAGGGATCCAGCATCTTATGCCCTGGAGTCTCAGCAACCCTGCTGAGAGAGTCCACAGTGAAAATGGGAATCACACAAAACTGAGGACTGAGAATGATCCCTGTCCCACCCAGCCAGACGTCAGACACAGTGACTTCCCCGTCTCCACGCTGTGTCCCCCACCTGCTCCACCTCCGCTTCCCTCCTTCATTCTTTGGCTACCTCCCCTTTTCCCTTCCTCTCTCCCCTGAATTCCTCTCCACCTGCCTGCTTTGTCTATCCTTATGCCTATGCTCCGCTTAATTCTGCCTCCCCTCACCCTTTTACATTACCCCCTTACCCCTCTACACGCCATTAACCTAAGAATTTAACTTGTAACTGTTGTACCTTCTGTAACAATATGTAATTTGTAACCTATGTAACTCTCCTCATGTAAAGCGCTCTGATACCTCTGGGTCTAGCCAGCGCTATATAAAACTCTAGTAAATAAATAAAAGGGAACAAAAGGAAGGATAAAAAGGAATAAAAGAAGGAAGGAGCAAAAATAGGAAGGAGCAAAAGAAAGAAGAGCAAAAGAAAAGTAATGAAAGGAAGAAGGCAAGGAGGAGAAAAAGAAGCAAAAGAAAAGGACGGCAAAGTAGAAAGAAAAAAGGAGAGAAAAAAATTGATAGGGATGGAAGATTGGTAGAGCAAACTGATTAGCTTATATTGAGAGTTCATGTGAGTGGATATGAAATAGCAGCAGTCAGATAAACGAGGCAGCTCAAAGGATTTATAGGATTGGCTGAAGATTGGATCTGATAAAGCTGGAATGAGTCCTGTGTTTACATAAAGGTGTCCTTCTATCACATCAGGCTCTAAACACAAAGACAACGCTAAAGTAATTATAAAGTGAAAAGAAAAACACTAGCATTGTAGGAAACTAGTGTGAGTGGGTGTGCTCCTTGTGAAAGAGCGAAACGTAGTCACTCAAAGTGAAGTTACCCAGTGGCTGAAGTAGCCTGAACCA
Source organism: Triturus cristatus (assembly GCF_964204655.1). Taxonomy (NCBI): domain Eukaryota; kingdom Metazoa; phylum Chordata; class Amphibia; order Caudata; family Salamandridae; genus Triturus; species Triturus cristatus. The sequence goes on from NC_140591.1 coordinate 319,955,948, forward strand.
CTGCCCGGTGTTGTATGCTGTAGTGGCCGGAAGCAAAATGTGAATGATAGCAACAGATTAACGGATGAAGAGATGCGGCTGAAAGTACCCCTGAGTAACTATATTATACCTATAATTTTAGTAAAATCGAAAGGTCTTGGCTAAAGCCAGAACTCAAAAAGGGCCTATGTGGCCCACACCAGTCAATAGTTAATGAAAACCATAATCCGAGTACAGTGGGCCTGTCATATCCGTGAGCCCAGATGCCACTGCACCAGCTCCATTATTACCAACATCACTGCTCTTTCTTTAAATTGTCAGCAGTCTTAATAAGCTGCCTTTAATATATTTCCCCTCTGAAAGAATTTCATCCCTAAATTAAAAGTTTCTGATGGATGAGGTCCACCGTCAAGAGCAAATTGGTGATCCCTCAAGATGCCAGGTGCAGAGGTGTACCATCACTGACTGACTAGATGCCATTGGTTTTGAACAGGGTGCAATTGGGAAGTGGGGCCAATGGAGATTTCTGCACAAGGTGTTATCCCGCCAAACGTTTTGAAGCATATGAAAGAACATTCTTTAGGAGAGCCTGGTGGGTATCTGATGCTAGGGTGGGAGATTTGTTGGACGGAACACAGACGTGTAAGCATCTCCAGTATTCCACAACATTGGTGTTTATGTTTAGACCGCTTGTGAGGATTCTTGTATCTTTGATGTACCAGGGACATCTGAGAACAAACTGATGACACTGACCTTCTTAGCCCTCAGAGACACCATAAAAGTGTCTACGGTGTGGTGGGTCTCTGGAATACTCGGGAGCACTGCCAGTATTAGGTGTTGAAAAGCAAGTGTCACCAGCAGATTTAGATCTGTGCTTTACCTTGGGGCTGGTGCTCCAAGCATAGCCCGATACAGCACCTTCATGCGAACTCCATCACAATCAGCACCTCTGTTGTGCACCAGATGATAGGCTGTGTGGGCATCTCCAAGCTAGCTCTCAAACTGAGAGTAAAGCTTAGCCTCTTCTCCAACAGGGAACAAGCTACCCAGATGCAGAGCCTGGGAAAATAAGTTTGTTACTTAACTTTACACTTCTTCACAAAAAAGGATCCTGGATACTGCAACTTAACAAAGACTAGTGTATCAATTACTGCTTGGGTGTCGAAATGGTCTTGTCATGTGGCGAGAAGGACCAGTGTGGTTCTAGGATCCTAGATGCCATCTTGTGTGGGCAGAACAGTAGACACGTACCGGACCAAAAACATTTATGGTGGAAAGGTCATCTGGTAACAAGGGATGCTGTAAAGCTGCTATATGGGCAACATTCATGGCCTTTTTCAATCTTACAAACCAGTCTTGCGGATGGAGTTGAAGACTGTATTCGATGATCCACCAATGGAAACAAAGGGAATGCTACTGTCTACAGCGAATGCTGATCACTTAGGACTGACTGGCACTGAGCAGAGTGGAACTTTTGGCCACGGATGAGTGTGTCCCTAAGTACTACTGTGTCAGACTGCAGCAAATGCACAGAGGGTGACAAGACTGAGTTCTACACAAATCATTTGAGACATGTAGAATTAGCAACAATGCTGTGGGAAAGAGTTATCATGAATGTGTTAGAACGTACAGGTGCTGGAGGCAGGGTACAAGGGTTCATGAAGTCCTGGCAGACCAATACTCAAGATGCCCAGAGGTTTTTGTCACAAGAAGCACTATGACAGAAGCAGAGTAAAGCTTTCCAGAGAGGGCTTTCCCTGGACTTTATTAACAGACAAGAAGGTTCAAGGGACCACAGAGTGGAAAGAGTTCGGCTTAAAAAAACGAACGATATGAACCATCCAATAGCTTCATTCTTTCACCCGAAAACAAACTGTACGCAGGGGAGATTGAACAGGATGATTATCGTGACGTCTAGTTAGATGGTAAAAGTGTGTGGTAAAGAGCGAAAGGCTAAGGTGGATAAATGCTGGTAGCATATTCACATGCCACAACCTGGAAAACACAGATCAAAGTGTAATGATGTGGCAGCTCAATATCAGGCTGTGTCCAGAGCGCATGAGCAGAAATCAGTATATGTAACAGGAGGAAGAAAAATTGCGATAGAATCAACTTTAGCTTCAAAAAATGAGCAGCACTATTGTTTCAAGTTTGTAAGAGTGACAATCGTAAAAGTGGGAGAAGAGTATATGGAATGGGAGAAGAGTATATGGAATGAAAGAAGTGTGCATGTCTACATTCTGAAACAGTAAAGGTATTAAATGGTTTGCAATAAAAAGTGCGAGTAGGAGGAAGAAAGGTTTGGAACATTACTTAGATTTCTAGATTTGATGTTAATGTAGAAAGCAAGGAAGCGGTGGAAGTAGTCCAGATTGAAATTGCTGACCTGATGAGTGCAAAGAAGAAATGTAGTTGGGTTTGCTAGGCCCCGGTGATCTGCTAAAGACCAGGTTTCAGAATTGGGTGTACACATGAACTCGCTTTAGTCACTGTTGTGTCTCTATATGAGTGAATTTGTGGACTATGTTATAAGATGCAAGATGTGTGGTTAGCTGGAACACTGGAGGACTCGTGGACTATAGTGAGAAACTCTTTGGGACTCTCCTGAGGCTACATACAACAAGTGATCAGATACTCCTAGGACCTTCCACTGTGATCCTGGGTTACAAACCTTGTTGACAAATAAATAATTGTCTATAAATTATCTCTGATGGGGAACAGAACTGGTTATAGATACCTGTGTTTCTTGATGATAGTATGACAGCACAGGGAATCGTCCTTTGCTTCTGAACTTGGAACTACCAACAATTATGGGCTTGCTTGCAGTTCTGGGAACATAAAGTTCTCTAGGATATGTTTCACAGATCTAGAGAAACAAACATTAATTATGTTAACTACAAAAACTTTTCTGGTTTAAAATCAAATTCCACTTGCTATATCCAACCCAATTGAGTCAATGTACAGCACACAGATAGAACATTCATTGAAGCAGGTGCACAGTATTGAGAAATGGTGATTGTCGATTTCGCACAGTCTTGCTTGGCTAATATTTATGGAATAAAGTGCTCCCTACAGAGAATACTGCAAGTAACGACTTACTTCAAAGGTCTTACAGAAATGAGCCTGAAACCAGCAGGCCTTAACAAGGTTATTGAACTCCAAAGTGATTTGTGATGGCCTCAAAGTACGGTATGGAATATCTCATCTTGCCATTACTCTTCCCCAAACCTCTTTAAAAATAAACAGCAATAAGGAGCCTGTAACAGGTTACAATACGTTTTTCATGCAGTTTGCCTTTTCATTGTGTTTCAAAAGAAGCTGTAGTTCAAAAGAACAGGTTACTTACCTTCAGTAATGGTCCCATGGTAGATAGTCTATCTAACTGCAGATTCCTCACCTTACAATACTCATAGGCATCAGATTGGATCCGGGGACTTTTTTAGGCAATACTCCCCACTCACCAGAAGGTGGACCTGCATGCCTCCATAGTTACTACACACCGCTCCCGAAGTGGCTGAGGAGATAAACATATAAGCGACAATCCTGCATGCTGAAATCAGTTTTTTAATCTTTCTCCTTCCGAGAGCTCAGATATGACACACTTTAAACAAATTGCAGAAGACAGTTTGCCAAAAGTTAATTTGGAACCTTATTTTAATAATGTTCAGGAGTTCACAGCCCTGAACAGGGCAGTGAGGAATCTGCGATTAGATACTGAATCCACCAGAAAGCGCATTACCAAAGGTAATAAATACTTCTTCTGATGGTTACTTCTAACTGCAAATCCCTTACCTTTAGAGTGGATACGACAACAATAACTCCCGAAGGTGGAAAGTCTGAGGAGTGACCTCAGATCTGAATGTCCCTCCTATGGGACCCGACTGTCTAGGCAGTAGCTTTTTCGTGAACGTGGGCACAAACACCCACATTACAGCCTGGCAAATGTCCACAACTGCCATTGCAGCGGTCTAGGCCCTGTGTCGTACGGCTTACATTTTCCTAATTAAAACTGTGCGTCTGGAATTTTTGGTCTATAGTCCTGTTAGCTCACAATGCACCATCTGTACTCCTAGCATTTTGAGAATGGTGAAAAAGATAAATAGTTCAACCATTGTGCTTATTACAGAAAACATGTACTTGCATACAAGCACTGTAATATAATGTACTCCTACCTAGCGCATCCTAGCCTATCATGTCTAGGGTGTGCGAAACTGCCAAATCTCTATCAGGTGGTCTAAGTCCCCATTACCTGTGGGTTAGTGTCAGTAAGCTGCCCGTCTTGGTGTAGAGTTGGACGGCATTCCTCGCATGAGGGGACAGGAAACAGCTGAGTTGGAATTCCTCCATGTTACCATGTCGTAGCCCCAGTCAGGCTGTTGTTTATTCTAGTGTGTTGCAGAGCAGCCAAAAACAAATAACTTTTTGCGTGCTGAACTTAGCCCTTGTACAGAATGTTCAAGGTGTTCTGATACAGTGCCTAGGAAGTGGTATTGTAAACAAAAACTGAGTTTGAAGAATGTTATCCTGTATATGAATGCAAATTAATGTGTGTCAAATGCCACGGTGTTAAGGGAGGGAAAGCAACTTAAGAACATGAGCATGTAAAATGCCGTTTCTTAACAGGGCCTAATACCGCCACGTGACACCCGGGGGAATGAATCTGCAGGCCTTGGGGAGTTCCTTCTCAGCCAGTACATAGCAAATTTTAATGCAGAGGAATATCCACCTGGACAGTCCTTTTCTACACCGCTTTGCCTCTCTTGGTTCCTGTACATTCGATAAAGAGCTGATCATCCACACTATGGTCTCTCGTACGGTCTGTGTAGAAGCTTAAAGCTCTCTCAAGGGGGAAGTTAATAGAGCTTCCCCTCTTGCTCCTGTTTTGAGGAGTGTGGTAAAACAAAAAACGTCAGCAGGTTACTTAACTGGCCAACATGGAAGGGTGATAACAACTTTGACAGAAAGACAGCCTGAGTCCTCAGCACCAAACTGTCTGGGGAAAAAAGTGGTGCATAGAAGCCCCATAGAGTGACTCAATCCCTCAAGAGAGCACAGAAGTGATGGCGACAGGAAAGACTGTTCTGATTGGCAGAAGATGTAGTGAGCAACTGTGCATAAGCTCAAAAGGAGCGCACATGTGGAATGTAGGTATGGAAAATAGGTCCTACTATTGTATGACAAATGGCTTTGGAGGAAACATTTGTCAACACCTTCAAAAATGCATCACAACTGGTGATTAATTAGAGGGTTGTTCAGGGATACATAAAAGTGAAAGGTAAGAATATAAGATGGTAGTGGTAATACAAGACTGCTTGCACATCCAAAGAAAATCTATGGCAAGTACATCTAATATAGCAGTAACGTGTGTTACAATGGACAGTCACTAAGCCACCTAATTAGTGTGACTAAATATATGAAAAAATAAATTCCATATATTAATAAAATTGACAAAATCCAAAGCACTACACAAATATTGTATTTTTGGTCTGTCAATGTAGCTGATCCAACGTGTAATTTTCATAGAATCCAAGGTTGGTTGACACACAGGTCAGTATCAGGTGAAAAAGAACAGCCGCCACGTGTTTAGCTGAAAGAATACTTTTTCAAGGCTCATATGCCTTCACAAGACAACAGCAGAAGCCTCCATTCATTGGCCCCTCCCAAGCTTAAAGCCTTCCCAAGGGAGAAGTCAATGAATGGAGGCTTCTGCTGTTGTCTTGTGAAGTCACTCGTCTCCACATCGGGCCGACTCTAGCCCTGGTCTACACAGCCCCCATTTACTTGTGTGGGGAGTGCTACCATTACACTAGATAAAATAGACCCATAGGTCATAGGGAGAGATGATCTATTTGTTCTAGATAGATCTAGTCGTTGGGGCTCCAAGGACTCTTTTGTGGCACTTTGATACGCTGTGCTTCTAACTGTTCTACCTTGTTTCGGAATACATATGAGCCTTGAAAAAAATCATCTTTCGACAAAACACGTGTCAGATGTTTTTCTGTGTTTCTCGGGTTAGAACAAGGATTCCCCCAGGGTCAAGGATGCACTCAAAGAGCACCCTCAGCGGCACGCGGCCGGGTGCAGAGTGCTGAGGCCCAATGTTATCCAATGAGGGGATAGGGAGCTTCTGGTCAGTGGCTGCTCACAAGCAGGTAACAAGGTTGAGGGAGCAAAGCTCCTGAATTTAATCTCAGGGCAAAGGGAGGTACAAGTTCGCACACAAGGTGCACCCACAGCGGCACTAGGGCAGCCGGGTGCAGGGTGCTGTTGTAACGTCGGGTGCCCTGTTACTTTCAATGGGGATTCTCCGGTCTGAACAAACACTGCAGGTTCGGGCGCGAAGATCTTCTGGAGGTGGTCACCGGTTGGAGATTAAGTTGGGATGTTGTGGGATGCCGGGACACCATTGGTTGGGCCACCCAAGAGCTGGGGCGTCGGGTGCAACGGTGTCTTTTGGCGTCGGGTTTTTGTTACCGACTCCGGTCGCGGAAATCCTCCAGAAAGGGGCGACAGGCGCCATCAGGAGACTTGAGGTAGGTCAGGGATCACCAGATCCCAGGTGTTGGGCCACTCAAACTTAGGCAGTGGGCGTCAGGTGCAGATTCGTGGATTTGGCTGAAACCAGAGTCTGTTGGTGAGCAAATCCGGAGCTCACGGGACACAAAGTCTGGTTGGGGAAGGCAGGACAGGTCCTCCGGGTTCTGGGGGGCTGGTGGCAGCAGGACACACCAGTATTTCGCTGGAGGAGGTCGGGACAGGGCGGTAGGGCTGGGGCAAAGTCAGTTGGTGTCCTCCTCTTCTTCCTCCAGCACAGCTCTTCGGTCCTTCTTCTGGTTTCTTCTTGTCTGAGGAGGCAAGGTTCAGAGTTGCGCCTAAATACTAAATTTAGGGGTGTTTCAGGTAGGTAAAGGTTGGGACCAATGGGTCCTTTCCTTGGGGTGAGTACCCCCCCATTATGCCACCCTCCAGTGGGAGGGGCATAAGCCTTACTCTGGTCGGCTGGGTCCCCTTCATCTTCAAGCTGGCGGGGACTGTGAATTGTGCTTCGCCTCGCCCACCTGAGGTGTGGAGTTGGCAAAGGTGGGCACACTTCTCCTCCTATCTTGGTTTTCCTACTGATTCTCCGGCCCAAAGTGGGGGTCAGAACCGGTGGGGGGCAGTTGCTGGGAGCAGCAAATGGCTGCGGTAGCTCACAAAGGTGGCAAGCATTCCCCTTCGTGGACCCTGCCCATCCTGGAGGAGAAGGCTTGGCACCTCTGCCCCGGATGTGCTTTGTTTCAGGATCCCGAGAGCAGGAGGCCCACGACCCAGGGGTCCAGAAACATGTCTGGGGGTGGCAGCTGGCGAGCAGCCAGTCAGCCAAGACACTAGAGATAGGTCGTTTTTCAGGGGGCATCTCTAAGATGCCCTCCGAGTACATTTTACATGAAATCCCACACTGGCATCAGTGTGGGTTTGATGTGCTGAGAAGTTTGATAACAAACTTCCCAGATTTCTGAAAAGTCATTATTGTGCTGTTCAGTTCATAATTACCAACTCCCAGACCATCTTTATGGCTTCACTGCACTTACAATGTCTAAGAATAGACTTAGACACTGTGGGGGTACAGGGCTCATGAACCTGTACCCTCACCAGTGGCATAGTGTACCCAGCTAGAGGGGTGGCTGACCTATGACATAGGCAGTGGGTTGTAGGCATGGCACACAGAGATGTGTGCCATGACAACTCTTCACTTTTCTCTGCACCAAAACACTCAGCCTACAATGGCAGTGTGTGGGTGTTAAGGTACAAGACCTCTAAGGGTGGCACAATAAGTGCTGCAGCCCTTAGAGTATGTCTCTGGTCACAGGCCCTTGGTACCTTTTACAAGGGACTTACTTACATGTGGCCACAGAGGGGCCAATTTGGGGGCACAAAGTACAGTTTTAGGGAAAGAACATAGGCCCTGGGTACCTGGTTGGCAGGAGCCCAGGGCCCACTCAGTCAAAGAGCATCAACATCAGGCAAAAAGTGGGGGGCAACCATGCAAAAAGGGGCTCTTTCCTACACTGAGGGACCAAGGTAAAGCCGAAAAGCAGCACAGCAAATTGGAAGTGGTCTAAACCCACTGTGAACCACAGGTAGCATCTGTGGGACTGCATGACTGGTGTATAGAAAACATATGTCCGGTAAGTCCAATGAACACCATCTAGTCTCCAGGAGTCAGAGTAAAGAGGATCTGCATCAGAGTGAGCATTCTGAACTTCCTATTCCTCAGAAAGGCATTCAATGGCTGGAAATGTTGCATAGGCCTGGGGCCTCCTTTGCTTATTCTGCATGAGGAAGTAGCGAGAGTAGCATCCCATGACCCCTTTGGAGTCCTGCACTCACTTGTGTGCATGCATGTGTGACCAGAAAGATACAGGAAGCCAACAAGCAAAACACTGTCAGGACTGGAATCCAAGCTTCCTCTTGAAAGATCACAGTAATATCCTGAATATCCCCGATTCAGTGAAGAGGAGGGAAGGGTTAGAGCTATGTTATCACCAGTAATGCCCCATTGAACAGGAGGTACTTGCGAAGGCTTTAGTAAAGATTTGCAACAATGAAGAAAAGGAGTTCTTGAGGGATATCATTGTATCATATTATCGACATGCCGTCTTCGTGTGGTCTCCTTCCTGGTACACAAAGTGTCAGTATTTATTGCTAAACCATGTATAAATAGTCTTAAAACGGACAGCCTTTATGGCAGATGATATCTAGCCCGAAAAATGATTTATACATACACATGGAATGTAGTAATCCTGATTATTAGTTCATAATTTCATTTATCATATTCAGATTCCAATCCTTTGCATCATATAACTGTTTTCTTCAAATACATACTAATTACATTATTTTGGAAATCAAATATACCTCCTTTAATTACTTTATGATGTTGATTCAGCAAAATCCGATGTCAAATCACATTGTTGATACTAACCATATTTTTATGGCCCAATGTATTTCAGATCGTGAGGGTCCTTAATGAGGGGGAAATTCAATTTTCATAGCTAAGTAAGCATGTATGTAATCGAAGAAAACATTTATATGACTGAAGAATAAGTTACTTACATTCGGTAACGCCTTATCTGATAGAGAATCTATCTGGCCGCAGATTCTTACCTTGGAATAATTTCCAGCTGTCAGACTGGTTCCAGAAACGTTTGACAACCAGTACACCTGCCTGCCAGTAGGTGGTGTCATTCGGCTCTGCATGGCGTCGTCGGAAATGGCATGCATGGTGCCTACATAGGTGCCACCACAGCATGCTGACGTCAGGTTCTTTTCTCGCCTTTCTGAGCCAGAAGCGCGAAGTCACAAGGAATTCCTGTGGGTGAATGTAGGGCCCTTAAAAAGGTAAACCCTCCACACTATAATTTGTTCACAGAGCAAGGAAGATTGGTAAGGAATATCTACCATCTACCAGATAAGGTGTTACCAAAGGTAAGTAACTTATTCATCTGATAAAGCTGTAGATTCCTTACCTCAGAATAGATACTCAAGCGATACCTCCCCTGAGGTGCGGTTGCAACACGGATTAGATTAAAAAGTCCTGTAGGACCAAACAAGCAAAGTGACTGCCACGCTTGACCGGACTGTCCTGGCCGGTCTTGATGTTTCGTAAACGTGTGCAAGAAAGTCCATGTTGCTGCCTGATAAATATCCAGGGAGGAACTCCGCGAGCTAACACAGTGATCATAGCCTTGGCTCTGGTAAAGTGAGCACTCAAACCTTCAGGAGGTTGCTTTTCTGCCAATTTTAATGCAGACCATCCCAAGACGGTCCTCTTCTGCACCGCCTTCCCTTTCTTGGCTCCGACATACCCCACAAAGAGTAAACTGTCCACTCTGAACTCATGAGTATGATCAAGGTAGAATGACAACGCTCTATTTGGGTCTAGCCATTGGAGTCTCGTCTTCTTTAGAGGGGTGAGACGAAGCGTAAAAGGTAGGCGGAGGGATGGACTGGCCTGCATGGAAAGGAGTTACATCTTCGGCAAAAAGATGCTCTAGTCTGAAGGACTAGCTTGTCTGGGTAGAAGGAAAAGTATGGAGAGCTTGCTGACAGTGCCTGTAAGTCACATACCCTCCTGGCAGATGCTATCACCATTAGAAAGGCCATTTTGATCATGAGAAGTCTGAGTGGGCAGTTGTGGAGCAGCACAAAGGGAGCAGTTATCAGAACTGTAAGAACCAAATTTAGGTCAAACTGGGTCATAATAAAAAACATTGGTGGGAACATATGCTGGAGACCTTTCAGGAACCGGTTTACAATAGGGGGTTTGAAAAGGGATGGCGAGCCTGGCAACCGCCGCAATTATAGAAAGTTAACCCTTTAATGTGCCCAAAGCAGAGACATGCTGTACCACGGAAAGAATAAACAGAAGAACCTGGGAAAGGTGTGCAGCTAGAAGACCAACATGTTTATCCGCACACCATACCACAAACCTGCTCCAGCGGCAGGCGTCTCGGTGGAGTGACTCCAGGCTGCAAAATAACTTTGCAGACTTCATGTGGAAGGTCAAAAGCTGTCAATTGTCGCTGCACAATCTCAATGCATGAAGGCAAAGCGTTTTCAGGTTTGGGTGCAGGACCCTGCCCTGTTGCTGCAACAGAAGATCCCCAAAGAGGCAGACTGATCGGAGGACTGATGCTCATGCTCAGCAGCTCGGGGTACCAGACTCACGGTGCCCAATCAGGAGCCACAAGAATTACTTGGGCCCAGTCGCTCCTGATGTTCTTGAGAAATCTGGGCAGGAATATTATTGGCGGAACTCTGTAAAGGGCTTCTCTCAAGACAAAAAGTGTCCCCAGGAAGAGCTGCCTAGGAAATTTCAACGCGCAAAACTGCTGACATTGCGCGTTCTCTGCCGTGGCAAACTGATCTAACCAAGGCTCTCCACACTCTTGAAAGAGGCCTTGCGCCACCTCCGGAGTGAGATGCCATTCGTGATCCACTAAGGCATCAATGGTGGAGTTTGTCCGCTCTGGTGTTCAGAAAGCCTGCCAGGAAATACTAGGGATATGCCTTGGTGTTCCAGCCACTTAGAGGCGCAGTGCCTCTTGAAAAAGGCTCCACTCCACACTGTTTGTTGTAGTACCACATGGCGGTGGTGTTGTCCGTGAACGCTTGTACTAGTCTTCTCCTGATTGAAGGAAGAAAGGCTTTTGATGCCAAATAGATCACCCAAAGCTCCAACAGGTTGATATGGAGCCCGGATTCCGCCGGAGACCAGAGTCCTCTGATCTCCACCTCTCCAATATGGCCGCCCAGCCCAGAAGTGATGCATCTGTCACTACAGTCAGCTCCGGTTGGGAAGAGAGAAGGGTCTGCCACTTAACCAATTGCAGTTGGTCAGCCACCACTGCAGATTTTATGCAGTGCCATCCGAGATCTGGACCATGTCAGAGAGATTTCCCTGATACTGCACCAACTGGGACCTGAGATCCCAATGCAGAGCACAAGTATACCCAAGGGCATGAGTTACAAGCAGGATGTAGGAGATCCGAGGCCCAACAACCTCAGGGTCTTTCTCACCTAAATCCAGCATAGAGATCTAAAATATTAGTATCATAGCCTGAATATTCTGGACTCCCCACTTGGGAGGAAACTGCAATGTGTCCAGAACAACTCCAAAGAAAGGGAGTGTCTGAGAGGGAGTCCGGTGTGACTTCAGCACGTTGATAGTGCACCGCGGCGAGTGCAGAAGGTTCACAATAGTCTGGAGGCGGGCGACGACTGCTTGGGACAAGGCCGTCTTCAACCGCCAATCATCAATGTAGGGAAAAACTGGAACCCCTGACCTCTGCAGATGAGCCGCAACCCCTGCATTATTTTCCTGAACACCTGAGGAGAGCTGGCAAGGCCAGAGAGGAGCACGGCAAACTGAAAGTGCTCTTGGGTCAACATGAGCCACAAGTAATGTCTTTGAACAGGCAGGACAGGGAAGTGGAAATATGCATCCTGCAAGTCCAACGATTCCATCCAATCTCCAGAGTCGAGGACAAACAACACTTGAGCAAGCAGTTTGAATTGCTCCTTTTTGAGCTGGACAGCACATGCGCTGCTCTGCGAGGCATGCTGAACTGGAATATGTAATTCAATTCCGTCCCAGTCTCCGCCCATATTTTTCATTGGTTTGTGTCATTGTCCTTCGTAAATGCTGGCTTCTGATTCGTTATTAGGCTTGTTAGTCCCTCCTTAGTACCGCCTTGTTTTCATTTGTAACATTCCATGGTGACTGGACCTTTCACTTCTGTCGTGACAGGATATGTCTTATTTAATCTATAAGTACTATTTTTTTATGAGTTTCTCCTACTGCAGGCACGATGTGCTTTACTTACATTCAGCGCGCCATGCCAGTGTTCACTTTCAAGCAGCCCCGGATAATGGGGGCCGCTTCTTTGAAGTGAAATAGGTCTCGCATTTACAAGGGTTTGAGCTATTGCCTTTGTAAATAACAATAGCTTAAACTTCTGTAAATACGAGACCTATTGCATTGCAATGCTTGTTCAGTAAGAGATTGAGGTGACCTTGGTCTTGAATAGGATGAAGGCCTCCGTTTTTCTTGGTCACCAGAAAGTAGCAGGAATAGCAACCAAGACCTACTTGTGATACTGGCACCCTCTCTATGGCTTCCTTGGCCAAGAGAGCCAGCAGTACCTGATGGAACGAAGAGAGGTGGTCTTCCGCCAGCCTGTCGTAATTGGGTAGCCATAAAAGGGAGGGAATAACCCCTTTGGACGATCTGCAGAACCCAACAGCCGGATGTTATTGACCTCCAGTGGTGGAGGTGATGACGGAACCTGCCCCCCACTGGATGCCCATGATGACTGCGGGGCAAACTAAAGGGATTTCGAGGCTGCCCCAAACTCGGGCTACCTGTCCCACGCAGTGTGTTGGAACCACATCCTCGGCCACAAAAAGGTTCAGAAACCTGCAGGCCAGGTTGAAAGCCCCTTCCATGGCTACAAAAGGGGTGGAAGGCGGACTGGGGTTGGCGAGGGGTCACGGAAAGGCCAAAGGACCTGGCCGCAGTCCTGCTGGCCTTAAAGCACTCCAGCGCTTCTCTCCAAACAAACGGGAGTCATCAAAGGGCATGCCCATGAGGGAGGCCTGACCATCCCCCGAAAAAGTCAGTGGTTCTCAACCAGGCATGGTGCCTAAGGCCCACCGACGATAAAATTGCTCTGCCCAGCGAGTATGTTGGATCCAGCCCACATCATATGGCAAACTTGGCTGCATCTCTCCTGTCAAATAGCTTGAAAGAGAATGACGGGAGGCGGGTCTGGCCGTGCAACAAGATGGTCGCTTGACCTCGGAGCTGTGGGGAGCTCCGAACGGTGACAGTGAGCGCCTCATCACACGGAAACCAACCTGCTGATGGTGGGTAAAGCGCTGTGGTCCTGCTGAGGAGAATTCGCCAGACTTCAGTTTTGTTGCTCTAGGACGTCTGACGACTACGCAACAATGTGTTCTTGTGTTTTCCCTCGGGCAGCCTGACAACTTGCGATGTTTCAATTTGTATTACCCCTAAAATAGATTAAAACTGAGCTTGTGCTTTCTTCACTCTACGGGAGCACACGACTAACGTGAGAAGAAGTTCCTGAGGCGGTTTGACTCTCGAACGACCCGCGAATGTTGAATTCTTTCTAACGCGACAACACCCATCTCTTAAGATAATCCTCTCTTTAGTGATGGTGATTTTGGACTGATTTCCTTTGCCAGGTACGTGACTTTAGATCACTGAAGATACATCGCAACTTAGTATGTCCTGGCTTGTGTTTCTTAAACAAAAATTCACCGTGCCTACACCGCTTTGAAGCTGATTTGAGACGAGTTGTGTATGCTGCTGTCAGGTGACTGGCACACTTGCGGTTGCCTCACTCTTTGTTAAGAGGTGGCGAAACACTAATATTGATGATGGAATTCTCCGGCCTTGACTTCTGCTACCTTTCTGTCAGATGGGGAGTCAGAGCCTGCTTTATAACGTCCTGGTCTGTGTTTTTAATGCAGAATTTAATAGACGTGCGCTGAGTTGAGGCTGCTCTGAGGAGAGTGATATGCATTACTATCAAATAACTGGTTCATTTAAGACGGACCCACTCCAGGATACAAGGCTTACAAGAAAATTATTTACCTGCTACGCAATCAGTTACCTGATAAAGGACGTTACACAACAACAGCCTGGAATGCCTTCTGGAAAACCAATTATTAAATCTGTAAAACAACCCTCTTATTCTGAAATCCTAAGCCAGAGCCACCAAGTCTCTGAAGTGTGGAATACTACTCAAAAATCATTAACCTTATGATGACATCTATATCAGACTCTACTATGGAGCGGATACTCCAAGAAATTGCTTGGAGGGAATGGAAACGTCTATCTCTGCTCTTGCGACAGACTGAATCCATACGCACTGACATTGCTGGTTTCCAAAGTCAGATGATGATGGTCTTACTGAACGGGTAGTTGCAGTTGAGAATCGCCTTCATAATATACCAGACGGAGACCAAGAACTTATTTTCCTTAGGAGCAAAGTGATAGATTTGGAAGATAGAAATTGTCGGGACAATGTGCGCTTCTTTGGTTTTCCAGAAGGAGTAGAAGGACCAGACGCTAAATCCTTTCTTAGGACAACTCTCCCAAAGATTACTTGTCTTACCTTCGACCCGCCATTGGCGATGCAGAGAGCATACCGCATTGGTCCTTTCAAAGGAGGGAAAAGCATACAACCACGTACACTTAATGTTTGCTTTCTGAGACATGAACAGGCCCGCCAATTAATCACTGCAGCTCGTACACATGGTCCATATATATTTAAGGGTCACGGGAATCGAGTGGCAGCAGACTTTTCACGAAAAACAAATGAACGTCGCAAAGCCTTTCTCTCTTTTAGACCTCACTTGTGTCAACTAGACATCAAATATGGCCTCTTTGAACCAGCACGTCTACGGATCACTAAGGATGTCATATCCAAAGCTTTCTTTAATCCAGAGGATCTCCGACATTTCTTAGACAACATTACTCCTCAAAGTATGGAAGACGCTGTGTCTACACCCGAGCTTCAATCTCCACTCTCCTCAATGATCTCCAAGAAGACTTCTGATGAAATTCGACATAAACTAGGTCGTTCCCAAAGAAGGGGAAGAGATCCAGATAGACATATGCGCTCTTTTACAGATCAAGCTCAGGTCCTTCAAGCAGTAACTGCTCTTACACAAGAAAGAGCTAGAGACAAATCACGTTCTACCCGTAAGTCTCCTCCATCACCTGAAGATGTTTCCTGAACTTTGACTCACTATTCAACAGATTAGTTTTGAGTAGCAGTTGAAAGAGATTCATTTGACTGTTTACCGAAGCCATGACTTGATGAGTATCTGAATATTTATTTATTCTGTTATACATTATTTGCTGTATAAATGTCCCAATTAAATTCTATTGCCACTCTCGAATCCTCCCTGCCCTCCCCTCTTCTAGTATCTACGCATGTTAAAGTTTAACTATGCTCATATTGTTATTAAATATTTTATTTGATTGTACTCTTCATATTGCTACATTTTAAATGATATAAATTAAGAATTTGACTGAATATTTGAATTATTGACTTAATGTTTTACATTACACTCCTTTGTGTTTTCTTATACTTTCTTCTTACATATTCTTGCTCCTCTATCTTTCTAATAAGTATTTATGATATTAGTTTATTATAATATTTAACTATTACATCATTTAGCTATGATAACATTTACACACATCTATACTTAATTGTTATTAATTTTATATAAAAACTGTTTAATTGCCCTCCATACTAGCTATATTTAACATTATTTAGATTTTCTTCTTTACTCCTTGAGATTCCCACAGTATATATTATCCGAAAGTTTAGATATAATGTTTTTTTCTCCTCTAATTCCAACTTAAACCCTTTATCTTCTTCTCTTTTTAGCTAGTAAAAATTCATAAAATGATCTACTTAATATATTATTTGATGTATTCGTATTTAAATAAATTGACTAAAATAGTATTAAGTTGTTTCAGTATTCAATTATTGCATTATTCAATTGACATATTTAATATTGATTATATTTAATTAATATTAATATGTTATGTAAAGATTATCTGCTTGCATTCCATATTGAATATCCTTCCACTCCTATACGACATTACCTCTATATCTTTTCTTATCTCTCCTATCCTTTTCTCTTACATCAAACCTTTATGTTACCTATATCCCTACCTTACTTTTCACGATGGTCCGTATATTTTAATATCTGAATATTTTAATACCTTAATATTTTGATACCTGCATATTTATTCACTTTCAAAATTTTCAAACTCACTTATTATTCGAAAAAATGGCATAACCACGTCCTTTTAATTTTTTATTCACTTTGTTGTCATTTGGGGCTTCCCCGGCACATATAGCCTGAAAGCTAAGACCCGCAGAGAACAGTTCTATTTCCCTTATACTGCATCACTCTTACGTAGTACACTTACCCTTTTCTCTTTTTATTTCTTTCTCTCTTTATTTGAATTTTTCTTCTTTTCTTTGCGTCCTTCTAGTTTCTTATACCTTTTTTCTTACTTGCTCTACTGAATATTAACTAGTGACTCATACTTACTCTTCTCTCTTGCCCGGATCTTACTCTTCACTCTTTTCATTTACTCTTTTCTCTATATTGACTCTTCTTTTACTTCTTACTCCTATACAGTTTTTTCTCTATACACCTCCCTTCCCTGAACAGCTTTTACTTCTATAATTTATTTTTCTCTTCACTCCTCCCTTCTCCCTTTGTGTTTAAAATTCCTTCCAACACACACATGGCAGTGAACATTTCCTCTACTTCTCACCCAATGCGTATGATTTCGTGGAATGTTCATGGTCTTACACATTTCATTAAAAGCAACAAGATACTCTCCTATCAACAAACAAACAAAACCTACATAGCTCTTTTACAAGTAACTCATTTGGATGCTCTAGAATCTTCTAAATTGCGACGAGACTGGGTAGGAAAAGTCATTCATTGTGGATTGATGGGACAACTCCTTCCTAAAGAGAATAATCCACGGAAATGTTGAGTGGCTATTCTACTTCACAAATCCTTACCCGTTACGATTATCAAAACTTGGGTTGATCCAGAAGGCAGATATGTTTCTCCAAAGTTAAAAATAGGAGATAGGACCCTTTGTGTGGGCTCAGTATATGCTCCGACAGGAGCTAAACGCTCTTTCTTTATCAGTCCGAATCGTTTGTTGGTAGAAATTAGTGCATCTAGCTATGTCATCTGGTTGTGACTGGAATCTTGCCCGTGATGCTGTAATTGATAGCACGAGCCCCCTGGATAGATGTAATGAGAGCGACATAACATTGGACCACGGATTAGTGGATTATCTGCGCCTTTGTCATCCCTCCGATCAGGAGTACACCTTCCTCTCTCCTATTCACTGCACTCAATCCAGGATAGATTATTTTCTTCTTTCATATTCACTAGTTGCAAATACTATTGAATCCCATATCTTGGAAGCTGCAATATCAGACCATGCTCCTGTTCTTCTTACTCTAGAAATAAGGTTAGCCTCTCCAGGCCGTAAACCATAGCATATGAATATTCAAAGATATCATCCACCCAAAGATAAAACCCTACTATGCTCTCATCTTTCTGATTATTTAGCTGTTAATAAATCATCAGTTACTTCCTGCAGAAGCGTCTGGGCAGCTGCCAAAGCAACTACTCTCATCTCTCTATGAGAGATGCTGCCGAGGCCAATATATCGGCGTCCCTTTGTCGTTCCGAACTGGAGACTCAAATTAACTCTCTCACATATCTATACTCATCCCATCCTACAATACCCAACTGTCGCAAATTAGAACTTGCTAAGTTAGCGCAAATAACTTGTACACTTCCAAAGCTGAGTACGCTCTACAACGCCTGAAGGGTAGACATTATGAACAAGGGGAGAAAGCAGGCCGATTACTTGCAGCACAGCTAAAACAACGTGAGGCAGCTATGGCTATTCCTGCATTACGTACAGAAATGGGCGAGAAACTTACTAAACCGCAAGAAATTGTAGACACTTTTGCATCTTTTCATAAAAAACTTTACACCTCTGAAACTTCAGTAACTGAGGATAAATGAATTACCTATCTTGGTTATATTAAGCTCTCTTGCCTCACAGATGAGGGTAGAGCCTTAATTGGTGGTGATATTAGCAAAGAAGAAATTGCTACAGCAAGTGCCAAATTACCATATCATAAGTCTCAAGGAGAAGACGGATTCCCTGCTGAGTTTTATACATGGAATGGAAACAGTTGATCCATTATTTTCAGCCTTCCATGAGGCTGGTCAAACAGATTCATTCGGTCCTATTTCTAATAGAGCGTTGACACTCCACTTGCCTGTAGTAGTTAATCGACCCATTTCACTAATAAATAGGGACATTAAAATTCTGGCAAATATTCTAGCGGTGTGACTTCGTAAAGTTATTCCTTCTCTTATACATCTTTCACAGGTTGCTTTTGTCCCGGGTCGCTCTTCTAGAAATCACCTTCACACACTGTCTCACACTTTGTGGACTGCAAATGAGTTGACAGAAGATGCGGTTGCCCGCTCATTAGATGCAGAAAAATAATTCAGCCGTATTGACTGGAGATATCATTTTGCAAACATGAAATGCTTTGGTCTAGGCGATCAGTTAATTTTTAAAGTTCGTCTTTTATATGACAACCCAGTAGCTCAGATCAATTGTGGTGAATTTCTTTCAGACCCTTTTCCAATTATGAGGGGCACCCGCCAAGGTTACTCTCTTTCTCCCCTCTTATTCTTATTAGCCATAGAACTTTCTCCTCTCTTATTCGACATTCTCCACAAATTCAAGGTATACCCATAGCTGGAAGTGATTCTAAACTATACTTATATGCTGATGACATTCGCCTCACATTGAAAGATCTTCCTCACTCTCTACCAGCTTTACTTGAGATCATTTATGGATTTGCAGTCCATTCTGGGTACAAGGTGAATTGGGACAAAAGCAAGGCTCTTCTACTCTCTCCTGGTACCACAAAAGCATCAATTGATGGACACACCTTTTGTTGGAAATCATCACAATTAAAATATCTGGGAATTCTGGTCAATAGAGGCTTGGCAATTATGATTTCAGACAACCTCTCACCCCTTATAACACAAATGGAAACTGATTTTGCTAAATGGTCTCTCTTAGATTTTTCTATGTGGGGAAGAGTACAGGCTGTTAGGATGGTCACCTTACCTTGCTTTACTTATGTACTTTGAATGATTCCAATTGTAGTTCCTTTATCTACGTTACGTTGGGTGGATACTCGCATTGGATCCTTTGTTTTGGGGTCCACACGTCCTTGTTTAGCTGCAACCAAATGAAAAGCTTGCCGCTCCTACGGTGGTTTTGGTTTACCATCCTTAGAACATTATTCTTTAGCCTTGCATCTCTCGCAATTAGTTTATTTACTTCCAGATACAACTGATCCTCCACAATCGGTCAAAACGGAACATTATTTACTTAATCGAAATGATGGCCTTGATTTTCTTTATGGAACTCGAAGTCCGCGTTCTTCACCCCCCGCACCCGCTAATGCAAGCCACATATCAAGCATGGCAACGAGCACATCGTCTTTTACGAGTTGCTCATCGTTTACACCATGAAGCTCCACTTTGGGGTAATGAGAGTATTCAAATAAATGGTCAAGCGCTTCAATGGTCCAACTGGAAATCAAGAGGCATTCAGACACTCGATCAGGTCATATTAAATGGAAAACTAAAATCCTTTGATTCACTTTGCGAAGAGTTTGGTCTCCCACTACACAAGACTTCATGACACCCGCAACTACAGCACTGTTTGAGATGTTGTTTAGGCTCTCCTCCCTGGGCATTAAACTCCTCACCAATATTTGATTATCTCCTCATTTGGGGAAGACAAAGGTGTGATGTCGGGTCTGTAGGAGGTTTTAACTCATTTATATTCACAACCATTTCTTAAAGCTCTTCAAGAGAGATGGCAGGAGCGCCTGCATATTACTATTGAAGAAGATGTCTGGTCGGACATGTTAGAAGCTCTTGACAAAGGTGCTCGAGAAGCTCATTTGAAATTCTGCCTTTTTAAAACTTTACATGACTGGTATAGGACACCTTTGAAATTACAAAAAGTAGGATTACTGTCACACTCTAAATGTTGGAGGTGCTCTGGAGTCAATTGTGATTTTCCTAATATACTTTGTGAATGTTCTTCCATGCAGTGTTTTTGGTCCTCTGTAGGGGATATTCTGCAGGGTATAATACCTTCCCTTTACCTTCCCCTCACACCTTCCATCATCTTAATACATGATCTTAAGAGTCTTCCTGCCATTACACGTCCGCAATGTCGTCTTCTACACACTGCACTTTCCACAGCCCAACTTTGTATAATAAGACATTGGCAATCACCTAATCCTCCGTCACTGGAAGAATGGATTGTAGCAATGATTCAAACGGCATTTCATGAACGTATAAAATATCAATTACAAGACCAAGAGGAAACTTTCCAACAAGTTTGAACTCCCTTGCTCCGAGATCCCTGAACATTTCCCTTTCCCCTCATATCTTACTTCTTCATCTTCTATCTTTTTTTCTTTATTTTGCCTTTGATCTTTTACTACCCGGGTAAGGAGTCTACACTTATTCCTCTTTACATACTCATTTACTTATTTATATATATATTTAACTTTTTTTGTCCCCTCAATAATTCTCCCCATCTCTCCCAATATTTAACCCATATTACACATTTTATATACCATGGAATAATTTTTCCCTTTTTCTCACTTTCAAATTTACAATTAGATCTATGTTCCTTTCTTTCTACATTTTCTCTATGGTCATTTATATAATGAGATTTATGAACTTATAAATATATCACATAACCTATCCTTTTCTTTTGTTATTTATCTTATATTTCCTATAATATTGTTTATGTAATTCTTCTTCCTTTTAAAATTTGTATGATATCCTCATTGATTATAATCTTTATGAGTTCCCTATGTCATAAGATATTTTCTATACATTCATGTTTTCATGCATCTTAAACTCGTCCAATAAATAATTACAAAACAAAAAAAATGAAAGAGTATGGCTCAGGCCTCCTCTGAGACCATAGGCAACACTTGCGCAACCAAGTCCCAGATCATATGGGAGTATTGGCCCAAGAGGCACGTGGGGTTCACTGACCGCAATGCAAGGCTGGCAGAAGAAAACATGGTCTTCTTGAAGGTATCCAGCCTCTTGGATTTCCTAAATGGTGGAATAGTAGTGAGCGTGCCAGGGTTGACTTTGGAGGCAGAAGCCTGGACCACCAAGTTCTTTAGGGTGAGGTGCTGGGTGAGGAAACACTCGTCACCTGGAGCAGAGCCATGGCGGCATGCAATTATCCTATGCGCAGGAGCTCCTGTTCAGGGCATGGACCAGGCCCCAAGCAGGACGTCACTGGGGGCTTCATTGAAAGGGAGAAGTAGTTTGGATGGGGTGACTTCTGGGTGAAGCACCTCCATCATGATATTAGTCTTGACTGCCACTGACCGCAATTGAAGGTCCAAGACCTCAGCTGCCCGCGACTGGTGGAAAATCAGTAGTGAACGCAATTGAAGGTCCAAGACCTCAGCTGCCCCCGACTGGTGGAAAACCAGTAGGGGCCACTCCTGAACATGTTGGGCCCGAGGGTGCTTCAGAGGTGTGGGTGCCAAAAAATTAAGTGCAGGGCCTCGTAAAACACCTTAAGCTGGGCTGGGGTCGCTCTGGGCCCCAAAAACTCAGGCACAGGTTCCACCATAGAGCTAAGCCTCGAGTGCTGAAGGACCCACGTCTCGTTCGAAGAAGTGTGCGGTGAAGATGAAGTCTTCTTCTTCTTGTGGGACTTACCAGATTTTCCTGACTATTTTGAGTGGGGCGAAGATCGCCGGGAATGGCTTCACGAACGATCTCAGGACCTTCCTTGGGAGTGAGATCTGGAACCACACCGGGTCGTCTGGCAGTGAGGCGCTTGAGGGACCCCTCCCTCAGTGTCTTTGGTTGCATGGCGCGTAAATTCTCGCATGTCTTGATGTTGTGATCGTCCTCCAGACACTAAAGGCAAACCAGGTGCAGTCCTGTCACCGCCAGCTGACTGTGACAGGTGCCGCATGGCTTCAAACCTGCCTTTTCGGTGGACATTCTCACACCAGGAGACAGTCTCTAAAAAAATTAGACAAAAGGCTGAAAAGGGTCAGCCAAAAATTGGCTGGGGGTAGCGCTCTCCAGATTTGCAGTGACTTTCGCAGAAAGAAAAGAATTGACGTCATTTTAGGCATTGGCCGGTGCCACCTACCGGATCGCATTGGTGCTGTCCGTCAAAAGTTTCCAGATCCAGTCTGATGCCTGGGAATTATTCTAAGGTAAGGAATCTGCAGCTAGAAGTCTCTATTAGATATCTAAATATCTAGGTGAGATTTGGGCACGTTGATGAAAAAGCTAGGGTGAACAACATCAATACTGGTAACTGTAAGTGGTGCAACATAATCTGCGACAAACTGGCTTTGAACAGCCAGTTGTCTAAGTACAGAAAGACCAAGGTTCCAACCTACTGAGATGCGCTACAACCACTGCTATCACTTTTGTGAAGAATTGAGATGCCAAAGTTAATCTTAATGGGAGGACTACAACCTAGTAGTGAGGGGACCCTACCACAAAACGCAGATACTTCTGGTGCGACTGCAGGATTTTTATGTGACAATAAAGCATCCTGAGAGTATTGTAATACCATTCAGTCTCCCACTTCCAGTGCTAAAAGTACCTGAGCAAGGGGCAGCATCCTAAACTTCTCCTTGCGGAAGAAAAGATTCCAGAGCCTGAGGAGTCAGCAGGAGGAGGAAGTCATACCCATCGTCCACAATTTGAAGCACCAATTGGTCCAATGCTAGGGCATTACACGCCTATAAAAAGGAGGATACACATCCTCCCAAGGGCCTCACATGCTTCTTCAAGGTGAGACTAAAGCAGCTTTCCAGGAGATAAGGGGTATAAAGAGGAGTCTACTGCAGGTTATTTTAGGATCTTCCTTTGCCCCTGCTTCTGTATTGCTTGAAAAGTAGATTTTGCTGCTGGGAGGGCTGTAAAGGTTGGTGTTGAAGAAAACTGAAACCTTTACAGAACCCTCAAAACTTTCAATACTGACAATCTTTTGGGATATTGGAGTCCCGGGAACAAGTCCACTTAACAGCATGGAAACCACTTTTTCCACAAAAAGGTTTGCCCCCACCAAACAGCAAATCCATCAATGTTGCTTGGACATCATTACAAAAACCAGATGATCTCGGCCATGGGTGCTGTCTAAGAGACACTGGTGATCTGATCACAGTTGCTGGTGAATCAGCCAGCTTTAATATTTTGCCTAGAGGCATCCTAGCCATTATGTACAACTTTTGCAGAGTGCTCCATGAGGTGATCAGGCTGGTTTGGTGTGACTAACTAGGTCATATTCCACAAGGTGAGAGTACACCTCTTCCCATCAAGCACATGCCATTGGGTGATTTGAAGGTTAAGCTGCTAAAAAAAACAAAAAAATGATTTGCCTACTACCCCAAATATTTTAGAGTCCCCATCTGTTGGAATGCTCTAGAGACCTGCTTCAGGCAGAAAGAGGCTTGTACCACAAAGCTCTCTGGAGACGGGTGCATTTCGAAAACATGGGATTTCCTGACCAGACCTGTACCTTCAGCTGCCAGCCAGTTAGCCAAAGGGGCAGATGTCAATTTTTCCTAAGCAGCCATCAATAGGTCCTAAAGGACCTCAGTAAAGGGTAGCAATGGTTCAGATGACGGTGCAGAAGGCTGCAAAACCTTTGTTGCAAGATTAGTTTTGTTTTCCACTGTCAGCAGAGGAAACTCAAGAACGTGCTGCTTTAAGTAGCACAGTGTGCCACAATGTGGAACATAGCCATTTCTAATATAGAGTTCAGTAAGAATGCCAGATTGGCACCTGGAACCCGGGAGACATCGGAGGTGTCAACAGGAAAGATACCAAGGGTAGAGGTCCTGGCACTAGCACCAGAATCAAAAGAACCGTAAGCATGGTCTCATTAATGGGAGGGAATAACACCAACTCCACTTTGGATGATGACACAATATGGCTTGCTGGCTTTTTCGAAGACAAGAAGAAAACAAGTTACTTACCTGTAACTACAGTTATCCAGTATTGGTATCTTTCATAGATTCACATGCCTGAATCATTCCCCGTCGCCGAGGCGGGAGTCCCCGGTATATAAAAAAGTAGTGCCAAAACATTAGTAGTAGTAGTAGGCCCAAAGAAAAGGCCTAAAGCCTAGATCTTAGTAGCCTATCTACCTCATTATGCAAAAGAACCCAAGAATTTGGTAACAACCGATCAGACACCAGCACCCTTCTAGAACCCTCTCAGCAGAGCCAGTTCTCCTCAGATTTTCGTAGCACAAGTGGGAAGTAACGTCTCAAAATATATAGAACTGACTCTACGGGGAGGAGGGTGGATGCATGTGAGTCTATGAAAGATACCAATACTGGATAACTGTAGTTACAGGTAAGTAACTTGTTTTCTTATCCAGTATTGGGGTATCTTTCATAGATTCACATGCCTGAATCAGAATAGCGAGCAGTATACCAAGAATACAGTTGTTTGCGGATGGTGGGAGACTAGTGCTGATACTCCCTAATTGCATCCACAGCTTGTTAACAAGAGGTATAAGAAAAGATCTTAAAATTCGAAACATGCAATCTATAAAAAGAAAAAGCATGTAAAGCAATAACATTAAAATGAAAGCAAATCATTATTGTAAAACCTTGCATTGTCATACCAAAAGATAAACATATTACATATTAAAAGTATGAAAAAGGTACCTGAAAACATCTCAAAGAAATAGATGTCGCAGGACAGCTTGTCCGACTGCTGCATCGTCTCGATGCGTAGATTGGAGGCAGTAATGTCTCGTAAAAGTGTGGACATTTTTCCATGTCGCAGCACGGCAGATATTCTCCAGAGTCACTCCAGCAAACAATGCTGTAGACGCTGCTATAGTCCTCATGGAATGGGCCTTGGGTTTTCGTAACAATGGCCTGTGAGCTTTGTCATGGCAGAAAAGGATTGTAGATGCTATCCATCTGGCAATGGTGGATTTTGTCACCGCTCTTCCCAGGGTAGCTTGGCCATAAGCCACGACCAATTGGTCGGACTTTCTAAGGTTCTTTGTTT
The DNA here is from genome assembly GCF_964204655.1 of Triturus cristatus. Classification (NCBI taxonomy): domain Eukaryota; kingdom Metazoa; phylum Chordata; class Amphibia; order Caudata; family Salamandridae; genus Triturus; species Triturus cristatus. The sequence continues at coordinate 319,981,205 of NC_140591.1, forward strand.
TTTGAAGATAGAATTTGAGACATCTTTTGATATCGAGAGAATGTAAGGCTCGTTCCACTGGAGTAGACGGATTAGGAAAGAAAGTTTTTAACCTCACTGGTTCATTAAGATGAAACTGTGACGGCACCTTGGGGACAAAAGTTGGATTAGTTCGGAGGTGCACGTAATCTTGAGTGAAGTGTAGAAAAGGTTCCTTTATAGTAAATGCCTGAATTTCACTTACTCGACGAGCTGATGTTAAAGCCAGAAGTAAAGCAACCTTCCAGGTAAGGAATTTGAGGTCAGCCTTGTGGATAGGCTCGAATGGATGCTTCATTAATTGCATTAAGACTGTGTTGAGTTCCCATTCCGGTGGCGGAAGCTTGACCGGAGGAAACTCCCGGAAGAGTCCTTTCATAAACTGCTTGACTAAAGAGGATGAACAAAGGGAAGGGCCATGAGCACCCTTTCTGAATCTGGAAAGTGCAGCCAAGTGGACTTTGACTGAAGGGAAAGAATGTCCAGATCTTGCCAGGTGTAACAAATAAGGGAGGACCTGTTCTGCAGGAGCGTCCACCGGGTGCACCTGGTTTGTTTCACACCAACAGCAAAACCGTTTCCATTTTAGACGGTAAGTTTTTATCGTGCTGTGAGCTCGTGATTTTGTTAATATATCCCTACAGTCCTGAGGGATATTTAGGTCCTTGATTTCTAAGAAGTCAGGAGCCATGCATGTAAATGTAGGGATTAAGGGTCTGGGTGGAGAACCTGACCTCTGTTCCTTGACATCATTGTGGGCGTCGGGAGAAGACGAATCGGCTGGTCCTGAGATAGTAATAGAAGCTCCTGAAACCAGTATTGGCGTGGCCATCTGGGTGCAATCAAGATGAGACGACAGCCCTCCAACTTCATTTTGCGTATGACCCTCGGTATTAGAGGTATCGGGGGAAAAGCGTAAGCACAAATCCCTGACCATCGCATGGTCAGGGCATTCCCCCTTGACCCCTGTTGAGGGTATCTGCTGGCATAAAAGCGGCATTTCTTGTTCTCTTTAGTGGCAAACAAATCCAGTGACGGTGTTCCCCAAGCTCTGAATACTCTGAGCACTTGAGCTTGCTCCAGCTCCCATTCGTGGCAATCCGATTGGGATCTGCTGAGCGTGTCCGCTAATGTATTGCAGAGACCTCTGACATGCTCTGCTCTGAGGGATATGTTGTGGAGTGTGACCCATTCCCACAACTCCTGAGCCTCTGTGGACAGAGTTGCTGATCTTGTTCCTCCTTGTTTGTTCACGTAAAACATGCTGGTGGTATTGTCGGTCCGAACCAGAACCGAAGAGCCTGCAATCCTTGGAAGGAAAGCTTGAAGAGACAGGAAAATTGCTCGCAATTCCAGACTGTTGATGTGTTTGTTCTTGTACTCTGGAGACCACTTCCCCTGTATCTGTAAGTCTTGGAGATGACCTCCCCATCCTTCCATGGAAGCATCCGTAGTGAGTACAAAGTCTGGAATCTTCTGTATGAAAGTGAGCCCTTCTGCTAAGTTGGGTATGTGGGACTACCAACTTAGAGCGCTCTTCATGCCTGAAGTGACTTTGAGGATGTCGTCGAAGGAACCCGTCGCCTGCTGCCACTGAAGGTGTAATTCTTCCTGCAAGGGTCGCATCCGGAGCCATGCCAGAGGGACGAGGTGTATTGCAGAGGAGCACATCCCTAGGAGCGACGTGAACATCCGGACAGAAACTGACTTTCTTTTGGAAATCAGGATTGCTAACTTTTGACGACGAACCTGCCGATCGTGAGATAAGAATGCTTTGCAGCGGACGGTGTCTAGTAAAGCTCCCAGAAAAGGAAGTATCTAGCTTGGATGTAATTGAGATTTGCTCCTGTTCACCGTAAGCCCCAGAGAGTGGAACAGACGAAGAGATGTTGTCACGGCAGCCGTGACTGAGCTTTCCGAAGGACCTTTTATCAACCAGTCGTCTAAATACGGGAAGACTTGGATTCCTTGGGATCGTAACGCTGCTGCCACCAGGGCTAGGCACTTCGTAAATATCCTTGGTACAGATTTGAGCCCAAACGGGAGCACTTTGAACTGGTAATGGGCGCATGCCACTGTGAAGCGAAGATACTTGCGATGCTTCGGATGTATTGGGATGTGAAAGTAAGCGTCTTCCATATCTAAAGAAGCTAGAAAATCTTCCTCGTTGAGGCAACCTAGAATTTCTTGCAGAGTGACCATGCGAAATCCCTGCTTTTTGAGGAATCTGTTCAGATTGCGAAGGTCTAAGATCGGACGCCACTCCCCCGATTTCTTCTTGATGAGAAAAAAGCGGGAATAGAAACCCGTCCCCTTTTGAAATGTAGGAACCTTCTCGATTGCATTCTTGAGGAGCATCGTTAAAGCTTCTTTGAATAGTAAGTGAAGACGAGGGGGAGGGGGTCCCTTGGGTGGTGTGTTGGGTGGCTTGGTGACAAACTCTAAGGTATGACCGTTGAGAACCAGGTCCAGAACCCACTGGTCCGACGTAATCTCCTGCCACTTGTTCACAAAAGTTGAAATTTTCGCACCCACAGGGAGGGAAAAGGGGGTGGAAGGCGCCCTGCAGAAATCATTGCTTCCTTGTGGTGTCTCTTCCCTGATTCTGCGATCTTTTTCGTCCGCCTTGATGAGAGAAACCAGATGTGTTGGTTTGTCTGTAGGAAGATTGATATGACTGTCGATACTGAGGCTGGTACCTATTCTGTTGGGTGTGATAACCTCCTCTGGATGAAAATCCACGGCCTCTTGCGCCTCTGAAGGTACCTCGTTTGTACTGCAAGGAGCCCAATGATCTTGCGGTATCAGTATCCGTCTTTATTGCTTGGAGTGCGTCATCTATATGCTTTCCAAACAATGACTCGCCATCATAGGCCATATCCAATATTTTTGTTTGGACTTCTGGTCTGAACGTGGTAGCCTTAAGCCAACCCTGGCGTCTAAGAACAGCTGCACCAGCCAACTGCCGGAAATTAGTATTTACAATATCCAGAGCGCAGTCGATAGTCTCTGATGCTGCACGCTCACCCTCCAACAAAATCTTCCGAGCATCTTGTCTGTTGTCCTCTCGGATGAGATCAATAAAGCTTGCCATTTCTGACCACATCTGGAGGTCATAACGCCCTATTATGGCCAGCGAGTTGGCTGCCCTGATGAATGCAGCTGCCATCGTTGAAAATTTCTTGCCAATCAAATCCAGGCGTCGTCCTTCCCTATCCGGCGGTGTAGTGACAGGTGCTGCCGGATTTTTAGATTTTTGTTGGGCTGCCTGTGAGATAACCGAATCTTGCCGAGGTTGGCCAATGAGACAGGAAGGACTATTGGCAGGAGCACGGTATTTTTTGTCAATCCGTGGAAGCACCGCTGGCACTGATGCTGGGTTTTTCATAATTTTAACTCCTTCCTTCCAAATGTAGTCAATGATAGGGATAGCCCTCGTAACCTTCCTTGACTCTTCTTTAAAATCGTGAAGAAAACAGTCAGACTGTTCAATGGTAACCGGCAAGTGGAACCTGGTCGCAGCGCGCTGCATTAGGTTATGGAATCCCCCTATATCCTCTGGGGGCGAATCAGATGGTAGAGGGGTGGGTGGCGAAGGCATAGGGATGATATAAGAATCCCAATGGTCTGCTGGGTCTGGTAGCTCGCCCTCTTCGAATTCCTCTTCAGAGGTTGAATCTTGACCCTGACGCGGGTCCTGTGGAGGGTCAGGCTGTTGAGGCAATGGGTCCGGCTGCGGCGCAGTCCGCGGAACCTGTGGAGTGGCTGGCTGCGATGGAAAACGCTGCTTATAATCTGCAAGCATTGCTTGCAAGTCCTGAATTAAAGTCGGAGGCAGATGTGACATCTCACTCTGACGAGGTTGTCTATAGGAAGGTCTGTGATGCGGAATGACTATATCTTCCTGATAGTAATGCCCCTGATAATTGTCCTCCTCTTCTTCATCATCGTCATCTTGACACTTGATGTGCAGTTCAGAAGGATGGCGAGCGATCCCAAAGGGCCCTTCATCCTCGTCATCCTCATAATCCTCATCCTCACCCTGCACATATGTTTCTAGGAGATGTGAGGGGGTAAGTGGTGATATATCGCTACATTCCTGTCGTTGAAAAGTCTTTAGCTGAAAACTCCTGGTGGAAATAGGAGTGGAATGAGCGGGCACCATTACAAGAGTCTGAGGCTGAACCGGTAAATCTCCAGGCGATGTTAGTGGATTTTTAGTGTCCATCGTCGACGAGGTCGTCGTCGACGGGGCTATCGTCGACGGACTTGTCGATTGGATCATCGTCGACGGAGTCGTTTTCGTCGACGAGGTCACCGTCGTCGACGGGATCTTCGTCGACGGGTTCATAGTCGTCGACGAGGGCATCGTCGTCGACGGGGTCTTCGTCGACGGGCTCGACGTCGACGGGGTCGTCGTTGACAGGACCTTCGACAACGAGATCTTCGTCGACGGGATCGTCGTCGACGGGACCTTCGACGACGAGATCTTCGTCGCCGCTTCTCTCTTCGTCGACGACACGTCGACGACGGGCTTTTTTGAGAGGATAGTAATCCTCGTAGACAGAATAGGTGATGTAATGGCCGTCGTCGAGATGGTTTCAGTCAATGAAGGAGCAGATGAGGTGACAGAAATCGCAGGTGGAGAGAAAGCCAGAGATTTTGAAAGGCTTTTACTCACAGTTTGTGTCGTAGCCTTGACCGTAGAATGCTGAGGAGAGTGCGCTGATTCAGAGGAAATTTTGGGATTTCTCTGAACAGAACCAGAAGTAGAATGGTGAGATTACTGGCGCTTCTTCCCCTCACTGGAAGAACTGTCCTGTGATCTAGCTCTCTTGCTAGAAGTAGAGGCTCTGTCATCCTCCTCAGCCGAAGAGGATTTGAGCCACAAAAGCACTCTCGCCTCCCTATCCCTAAGAGTCTTGGTAGGGAAGGTGCGGCAAATCTTGCAATCTTTTGCCTCATGTTTAGGATAGAGGCAGTAGATGCAGTCCAAATGTTGATCATCAACATGGACCCTCTGCTTGGCGCAGGTCCTGCAGGATTTAAACAAGGCCTGAGAAACTGAGAGGCACTAAGGGAGATTCCCTTCCACACGACGTGCGGTGAAAATCTGAGGAGAACTGGCTCTGCTGAGAGGGTTCTAGAAGGGTGCTGGTGTCTGATTGGTTGTTACCAAATTCTTGGTTTCTTTTGCATAATGAGGTAGATAGGCTACTAAGATCTAGGCTTTAGGCCTTTTCTTTGGGCCTACTACTAATGTTTTGGCACTACTTTTTTATTTACCGGGGACTCCCGCCTCGGCGACGGGGAATGATTCAGGCATGTGAATCTATGAAAGATACCCCAATACTGGATAACATCTTTTTGTGCTTGTGACATTTCTTCTTCGAAAATTTGGGAAAAGGAACACGTAGAGACTTCGATTTAGGCTGGGACCAGAGTCATGCATGTCAGTCATCACTGGCGGCAGCTATGAAAAGTTTGGCCTCCATTATTTAACGGCCTTAGGGTGCATACTAAGGTAAAGTTCACATGACCTAGAGCAATGTCTCAACCCAAAGCACCACACACAAAGGTTGAGAGTGTCTGTGATCGATGGGTCATTCACAATCCCCTCATGGCTTGAAACCTGTTCTCATTGGGAAAGAATTCCCTAGCACTGCACACAATTTTGATGGGAAATATTGAAAAGAAACTGTCAGAAGCATGAAAGCGAGCTCTAGATCCCCATCTAAGGGCAAGGAAATAAAAGAACAGATGCAGATGCAATAGGGTGGGCACCTTATGGCTCCGGTGATGTCACAAGGGAGTTTCAGGTGCAAAGATGTAGTCAAGAGCTCCCTAATGGCATGGGAGCACTAAGAAAGCTTCCAGATACAGTCCGGCAAATGTGGATATTCAACAGGTGAGGAATCTGCAGATGGAAGTATCCATCAAAAAATAACATTTGAAAGAGAACAAACCCAAATAGGTTATGAATCCACTGACAGTGAATCCACATCCCCGGTCTGGAAAATAAGTATAAAAGTGGGATCCAAACCACTCAACTTTGCTCCAGTTCCAAGCTCTTCATGCCCAAGGAAGGGACTGGTCCACAGAGTACTCTGACTACTGTGTGACTACAGCCATTACAGCCAATCCCAAAGCCGAGGGGACATAATCTGCAGCCTGCACTTTCTGCTGGAGGAGTCTAGGATGTCTACCACCTAGAGACCGGTCTGCTGAGAGTGAGAAAGCATGTGCTTGGCCTTTCAGGAAGAGAGACTGTCTAGGAAGAGAAGCCTAGCATAGGAGAAGCGGACTAAAAGGAAGCAAAGCAGGAGCAACCAGCATGTAAAGGCGTCCCACTGTCTCCCCAAGTGATTCTTGCTGTGAAAGATTTTGATATGTCCAGCAGCAAAGAGTCATCTGCATCCTGCCGCGTGCCTGAGAGACTGGTGCTGCAAATGTCATTTTTTGAGATTCAATGGAATCATCTGGAAGCCATGAGCAACCCAGAGGACACCAGCCCACTGTATGCATCCAGCCTGGGAGGCTGCTACTGCTGAAAAAGAGTGATGCTGTGTGAGCCTGCCAAGCTGATCCCATCCAGTGGTCAAGCTCTGAGTGAAGTGAAGTGAAGTGGCAAATGCAGCCCCCACAGTACAAGAGCACCCGCCTCAGTACAAGAGCTGCCACCACAGGAGCGGGACCACTGAACGCACCCATCTTACACTGCTAGAGCTCCATCTACAACAACACAGGAAACTGCACTGGGAGTGGACCAATACACTGAGGAGTCAAGAGAATTCTGCTATACAAACTTAAGACTTTTACTGGTTGAACTTGAATTGTTAAAAGCAAATTCAACTGTGTTGGGCATCTAAACATTAAGTGATATTCTTCAATTTGGAAAAAAGGAAAGCCATGTATATATGTGGAGAAGTGAGTTCAAAATGAATAAAACTGCCATTTTGTGATTTAATACACCTGAAATAAAAAGTGACACTCCTGGTTCAAGTCATCAGTGATGGGGACAAATGAAAGGTTGCTGTTCACAAGATAGAATGAGAGGTATGGATTAAATAAATAAGGGATGTGTGCACCGTGTAGCACACTTTGTGGGGGAAGTTTCTGTGGTGAATGAATGTGTTTGCAACACAGAATCTTATTTCTATGAATCCATAGCCAACAAAATCAAGTCTAAGTGATGACCATTTGGCCTCCAGGCCTATTGATTTAGATTAGTTGAAGCAGGAGAATTACAGACTGTTTTGCAAGAAGTGCTTAATTTGGGAGAATGGTTTGCTGGTGGGGGCGGCACTTATTTTTCGCATCAGAGATTTGCTAAGGGCAAGAGAACTAAACACACATTTCGGAAAGACTGACGAAGAGAAAGATGACTAAACTGTCACAGAGAGAGAAAGCAGAAAACTGCATGTGAGAAGTTGGCCTGGTATATGATGTTCACTAGTTAAAGTGACCACCTTGTACCATGCCAAGCAACCCTTATGGTGTGGTTGTAAGTCAACCTTTTCGGACTAGCTGCCCTAGTGGTAGCGTAGGCTAAGCAGTCTTTGAGGCTAAACTCGTGAAGCGTGTTAAGCCAGCTGTTTTACCAAATGTAACCCCCTTTTATACCAATGAAAGGACACCACACAGATATATATTCAAAATATATATGTATTTATTTCTCAAAGTAACCCGTAGTCTCTTTATGAGCACAGGAGCACAAATCGTCAAACAAGATTACAGTAGAATACACAGAAGTTGCACTTTATATGGATAGGCCCTGGTGGCCGCTCAAACCATATACTAAAATAGTGGTATAAGTACCACGAACAGAAAAGGGAAATGGCCTAGGGCCTCTAGAATCGCTGGGCCTACAAGGAGCTAACTTCAGTTCGTGACCAGGAGGTCCACGGGGTGCGTGTGCAGAGCAAATAGTCACACGCGTGCTCCCATAGGTTTTCAATGGGTGCGTAAAAAGTACAAAGTTACTGCAAAAAGGATCTTCCGGATGGGCTATGACCTTAAGATTGGAAACACAGACACTAGAGATGTTACTCTACACTTGGGCACCGGAGTGCCAGCTTTACCTCACCCACAGGAAGCGGGTGCATAGGTGTCGAAGTGCGTCGGGTTTCTTCTATCGGGTCAATGGAGCTTGTGGACAAAGATGCTGCAGGCGGTCGGTCCGGAAGGGATGCGGTGAATCCAAGGGTGGATCGAAGTTGTAGAAGACCTGTAAGCAGAGGGGACAGTGTTCACAGTCACTAGCCAGTGACCAGCGTGGCACCAGGTGGGTACCAGGCGATGTCGGGTGCAAACAGGAAGAAAGGTGTAGCTTGTCTCTGCAGCCACGTGGTCCCTGAAGGTCGACGACGTCCAGGAGTCGGTTCACGAGCTGTCCCACGCAGGCTCTCGCTGTCGGCGACTTGATCGAAGCAAACAAGCCTTGGCAAAAGCAATTGTGGTGGAAAACGAAATAAGCTGATGGTTCTGACCAGCAAGGTCAGAGGGACTGCTCCTTTGGAGGGGAGCAAGGGCCAGTCTGGAGCAACCAGACCAGCGGTGTATTTCTTGAAGTTCGTCGCCAAAATGGCCACTAGCCAGCGGGCCAGCAACCGGTTAGGCGCGTCGAGTGGCAAAATGCAGAAGGGCCCCACGCAGATCGTGGAGATGCTGGAGGGCTCACCTTTGGTGCAGATGCTGCTCGAGGGTTGGGCTTCTCAGATCCCAAAGCACAACTTGGAGGGAGCCTCGGTTGTTGCACTTGCAGCTTGTCGTGGTCGTTTCAAGATGGCTGGCTCCACGTGTCTCGTTGCCTCCACGGGTCTCCTCTTTTCAGGGACTGTGGATCGGGCGGTGAGAGGTCTGGAGGTCCAGGTCTTGTCAGTCTCTGGGCTCGGGCTCCGGCGGGAGGCGGCGGCAAAGCAGACGTTGACTCGCTGGATGGTGCTTGCGTTAGCAAGGTGGTCACTCCCTGACCACAGGGGAGATTTCCTTCAGTCTTCTGTGCAGCAGAATGTCGAAGTTCCCGTCTTCTTCTTAGTTTCAAGTTGATTCCAGGATGTCTGAAGTCTTAGGACACAGCTCCTACCTTTAAGCGGATTCTAGGGGCCGGACTACCTGCTAGGTCCCTCCCTAAGGGTGGGACCAGGAAGGGGGGTGGTTACACCCCCAATCCTTTGTCCAGCTCGCCCCAGGCCCGGGACTGGTGTGCCCCAGGACCGGATTGAACTGGCATATGCACCGAGGCTCCTTGTGAGCCACAGGCATGTCTGGTTTCTTTCAAGCCCTACCTGACCAATACACAAAATCCTGTCTGGGGTGGTGCACGCACCTCCCCTGGCAGGAAACCCTTTGTCCACACCTCCCAAGCTGGAAGGACTCCCAGCAGCAGGAGGGCAGACTTGTGTCTGTGGTGGCAGCATCCATTTTGTGGAGCTGAGGCTATGTCTGATTTTACCCGGGTTTCAGGTACTGTACATGTCGTGTCCCTCTAGAAGGGTGGAATGCTAACCCCGTCGCCAGAATTGGCGAGGGGTTAGTATTCCAATTCGTATGACACCTTACTCGACATGTTTTGATAAAGCCAAACCAAAGATAGCATTTAACCGCGAGGTTCATAATGCACTTAAGAGTATATGGTATGACGATATCTGGAAACAGTAGAAGGAAGTGGTTCCGACCACTGCAGACAGGCTCAGCTCATGCCAGAGCACCATCTCACATGGAACCAAGCACTCTGCCTTCAGGATTGTTAAGGCCTGCCATAGGAGTGACTTATAGGTTAACATGTGTCCCATTTAAGGTTAGGTATAGGTATACTACACCCAAGTAAGAGGTGGTTACACCAACTTACCCCAGCTGAGTGATCAGCCAGTTGTGTCAAATTTGTTAGGCCAAGCCTGGGGTGGCATAATACATGCTTCAGCCCCTGGCAGGCCTTGGAGACACCAATGCCCTGGGTACCTAGTGTACACTGGTACAGGGGCTCACAGGGTGATCCACTTCCAATTGGTTATGCACCTAGGGTGCATAGTGTAAATTTAGTAGAGAGAACAGCAGGCTGGGGGTCTGATTGGCAGGCCCACAGCCTCAATATGTCAAAAACCAGTGAAGGAAATAGCAAAAATTTGGGGTGACCATAGGATAGCAGACCCTACTATCCTACACAACCCCCCCCCCCCCCAAACGCAGGGACATTAAACTAGCCTTGACCAGTCTCGTCTTCATGTCCTAAGTGGAAGTACCTGGAGAGACCATCTGCATTCCCATGGTCAGTACCTGGCCGGTGCTCCACTGTAAAGTCCATCCCCTGTAGGGAAATGGACCACCTAAGCAGTTTGGGGTTTTCACCCTTCATCTGATTTAGCCACAAGAGGGGCTTATGGTCGGTCTGAATCTTGAAGTGAGTGCCAAACAAGTATGGCCTCAGCTTCTTCAGGGCCCACACCACAGCAAAGGCCTCCCTCTCAATAGCTGACCAATTCTTCTCTCTGGGGGTCAACCTTCTGCTAATAAAAGCAATGGGTTGGTCTTGACCATCTACATTAAGTTGTGACAGCACAGCTCCCACACCCAACTCAGAAGCATCTGTTTGGACAATAAACTCTTTAGAGTAGTCAGGACTTTTCAGGATAGGTGCAGAGCACATGGCCTCCTTCAGGTCAACAAATGCCCTTTGACAGCTTACTGTCCACTGAACCTTTTTGGGCATCTTCTTGGATGTCAGATCATTAAGAGGAGTCACAATGGACCCATAGTTCTTAACAAACTTCCTGTAGTACCCAGTCAAGCCCAAGAAAGCTCGAACTTGAGTCTGGGTGGTTGGAGGGGACCAGTCCTTGATGGATTGTATCTTACTCTCCAGTGGTTGAACTTGGCCTCCACCTACAAGGTGGCCCAAATACACAACCTTACTCTGCCCTATCTGGCACTTAGTAGCCTTGATAGTGAGGCCTGCCCTTTGCAGAGCCTCAAGAGCCTTCTTCAGGTGGATCAGGTGATCCTCCCAGGTGGAGCTAAAGACAGCAATGTCATCAAGATATGCTGCGCAAAAGTCATCCAACCCAGTAAGGACTTGATTCACCAACCTTTGGAAGGTGGCAGGTGCATTCTTCAGACCAAAGGGCATCACCACAAACTGGTAGTGCCCACCTGGGGTTGAGAATGCTGTTTTGGCCTTAGACTCCTCAGCTAATCTGATTTGCCAATAGCCAGCTGTCAAGTCAAATGTGCTCAAAAACTTTGCAGAAGCTAGTTTGTCTATGAGCTCATCTGCCCTTGGAATAGGGTGTGCATCTGTCCTGGTGACAGCATTGAGTCCTCTGTAGTCCACACAGCACCTCATCTCTCTCTTGCCATCTTTGGTGTGAGGTTTGGGGACCAGAACCACTGGGCTAGCCCAGGGGCTCTCTGAGGGTTCAATGACACCTAATTCCAGCATTTTATGTACCTCAGCCTTTATACAGTCCCTGACGTGGTCAGGTTGTCTGTAGAGCTTGTTCTTTACAGGCAGACTGTCACCAGTGTCCACCACATGGGTACACCAGTCAGTTTGGCTAGGTATTAGGGAAAACAGATGTTGAAATGATTGTAGAACTTGTCTACATTCAGTCTGCTGATGGGCAGTGAGGTTGCCTCCAAGGGTCACTCCTTCAACTGTGGAAATATGGATTTTCCTGGTCAGTTATGTCCCCTATCTTGGACCCCAACGGTTCTATGTGCATGTCGCAAGTACATGTATGTTCCCTCCAGTTCCAGTATTGATGACGCAAACACATGCGTGTCCACCGTCAACATGTCCTCTGCCAGATCCGCCATGAATAGGCCGGATATTCCATTCTTAAATATGAAAGGCCACCGGCTTTATATGGTTCACTTATGCCACTTTTCAGTCCAGGCAAGTAGGCCCTGATTCTGTCATCAAACTCTTCTTGCCTTCTGCCTCTAAAAGCTCCAGCCCGAGCCTGCATCTGTGACCATGAACTTTGTCTCATTCTCTGCGCTGCTCACGAAGCCTGACATCAGCTTACTCTCTGCCAAGAACTGTATTTCACCTTCGAATTATCTGCTTCCCCCTCAGCCGACGCATTCCTGCCTAGTAGTTTAAGTAAACATTCTTCCAGTTACCAAGCAAAAAGACCCATCTTCTCTGTCCTCATGCAAGTAATTCATAGCCTTGTTACCATGGAATATTCCTACCCCCTCGCATTCAGTGTAGACACTCAGACGCTTGTACACGCACAGTCAGTATAGAATAGATTCTGTCCGAGAGTCCTCCTTTTTGGATAACATAGTTCTTTAAACATAGGATGTTAGATATGATTTGGGATTAGGTTGACTTGACCTCCCAGACTTCTCGTCTCCACATATAGAGCTAAATGTCAAGTCCCCGTCACCCCCTAGTTACACGTCAATTACACGTCATACTGCTGCGCGCGCATCCATGCCAAGTATTATCTTATAGATCCACCTATACATGACATCACAACCAATCATGTTCCTTTTTACTCATTATTACACCCATTTTCGGTTACGCAAACCAAACGTCAATGTCCTTATCAATTGTTACGCCTACTGTATTCACTTCATTATAATGTATGTATTATAAAAGTTACTGCTTGTCAATAAAGAATGTACTTCACTTCCTGAACCCCCGTGGTGATGGAACTTGAGGCATCCGATTATAATCGCTTATTGGAATAAAGCCCATTCCGAAACTCTAATATCACGGATTCTGCCTCTCATTTTACTGAGCTATTTTATAAATGTTTCTGTACCAAATTCAGTCCCGGTAAAGGAGAAATATTTACCACATGATGGCGCCCGAACAGGGACACTTTCTCATCTCACGCGCCGGCGGTGTGTTGCAGGCCCGGTCTCCTGCCACAGCTGGACGGACAATAACGCGTACCAGCAGGATTTCCTGTATCTCCCTCCGGTCAAGCGGGGGCGACTGAGACTGCAATCAACACCCAGACGAGGCGGTGAGAAGTGCGAAGTATCCCGACCAGAGCCTAGCTGAGAGAGCAAGATCCGAGGTATACAGAGACCCACCAGTCCGAAGTCAAGCCCAGTGTCCGACGAGTCGAGTCGAGTCGAGTCCGGTCCGGTTCAAGTTCAAGTTACTGAGGCCTTCCGTTTCCGAAGCTACCCGGTGAGTACCATTGCTGGGGAGGCATTTCTGACGTGCACATAGGTTGTGCCGGTCAAGACGGGTTTGGGTACACAAATCCGGTCTGCACTGTTTTAGCAGTGTATCTGTACTGTTTAGCAGTATATCAAGTATTCCGAAGTATTCCGAAGTGTCTAGTTATTGTCTAGTTATTGTCGAGAATTAAGCTTGGTGATTAGTTATGCAGACGATCATCATTGTTGTTTCAGTTAATGGTTTAATGTTAAATGTTTAAAGTGTTTAAGTATGTTCTGAATATCGTGGTATGAATGACTGTTCATTATCGTGTTTATTGTATTAAGTCTGTTCAAATTCAAGTATCAGGTCAAAATCAAGTATAAGGTCAGTTCTCAATATGCCGCTCTTTTCGAAATTAAGACAGATCACTACCAGAAAAGGGGTTCTCGAAGAAGCCGTCCCTATTCCTCCTAGGGACACTCCAGGGCACTTTATGTATCACAAACATGGCTTAGACGCTATATTATTTCTTGATTTATGGGTAGACTATACCAAGGGATTACCAGAAAGTCAAAGGTGGCCCACAGCGGGGACCTGGGATGCAGAGTGCATCATGAAAGTCGAGGAAGAGTTATGGAAAAGAAAAGTCAGACAGTCACAGAAAGACGCCGTTGAATTATGGCGTAAAGAATCACATAGACGAACAGAAAAAGCACGTAGACAGGAGGAGAAGAGTAAAGAGAATTCCAATAAAGTTCGAGAGAATCTATTAATTGAGGAAGGTACCCGAGTAAAATCAGAACAAGTAGACAGACAAAGAAATGCCCTTATGAATGGTATGTATCCTCTCCTGGCCGAAGGATTACCTAAGGCTACTCCAGAGACACCAAAAGACTTGCCAACCCCATTGTTCCCAATAAAGGTACATCCTAAGGGGCATCCTAGAACCGCAGAAGATGTTTTTCTTTCCTCATATTTAGATGACGCAGCTCCCGAGTATGCTAACTCTGCCCTACATAGACCGCATACCAGGGAGGTTCAACGCCAAGATCCAGTACCCGTATCCCTGCAGCAACAAATCGAGTCACAAGTTCCGGCAAGCACATCTGTTTCTGTATCCGCTCCTACAGCTACTTCTATGGCTGTGTCCACACCTGTAGTTGCTGTGTCACGTTCGACGAATCCTTTTACACCCGACGCCCCAGATGGGGCCGCGGGAGGAGCTACCAATGTCTTTTCTACGCCACCCAGAATAAATAAACTTACTTTTCAAGAGTCAGCGCATTCACGTACACCCAAACTCCTTAGTACCCGTACGCTTAAGGAACTTCTTATAGACTGTAGATATGACCCGGTGCCTGGAAAGGAGGACGAAATGACCCTAGCATCATTGCGTATCAGACGAGCCGCAGTGTATTTAGCGAAGTTACCAGGAATGACTGCGCATCTAGATAATATATATCATTTTGTCCAAACAGGGCGAGATCCAGAATGTATTTACAGAGCTATGGAATACCAGAAAGTAGAGATACAGGGGGAACTGTTACGTTTCCTCATAAACTGTGTGATCAGAAATCAAGACCGACCGGGGGTAGACCCGGAAGCCATGAAAATTCTTACAAGATGGAGCCAGAATATATCGGAAGGGAGACATGATAAACAAAACTGTATAATAGCCATGTGCCGAAAGATCCGTAAAGAAATAGAACGCCTACACGAAGAGCGATTAGAGGTAGACGAGTTCGAACAAAACGAGGAAGAAGGGTCAGGACTGCCCACAGGACAGTCGGACACCATAGCCTATGTAGGTAGAGGAAGATCTTGTAATAGGATTAAGACTAGATACCACACTGACTCAATACATCCGATATGTCCAGATAATAACAGAAATTTTCAAATACCTATAATTAACATAAGGTCTAACGAGCATTCGTTCCAAACCGCCGACAAACTACTACAAGAACGAAGGGGTTATCATTTCCTCGATTCTATGGATGAACAAGATTTAGCCAGGGCAGCTGTCCATTGGGTGGACAGTCCCGGAAAATATAGTGATGATACAGTAGTGCGCACATTTTTGAATCTTACCCCAGATGAACAAAGGTTAGCTGGGATTTATATGATTCAACAACTCATTATACTATATCGGAGTCAGCATTCGGACCCTGGTCCCTTGCCTGACATACTGACTGAATTACTTATGAATAAATGGAGAGGTCCAGGTACTGAATTAATTAAAGAAATTCTAGAATCAAGAAAGCAGTATATTCTTTTTGTATGTTCAGAACATGTTCCATTGTCTGTCAAGGAAAGAACTACGTATCACATAGATAGACAGAATCCCTTACGAGAAGTGCACCCAATAAAGGATGAGGACAACGAGTTTAAACGCGTATTTGTATATACGCCTATATCGAAAATAGAATTGTTAGAAATGAAGAAAGTAGTACCCAGTCATGACAAGGACCCAGCGGGGTTTCACCGAGAAATTAAAGACATGTTACTCATGGGAGAATATACCTACCCCGACATTATGACAATATTAAAGGTGTTGATGCCTGCTGGCATTTATGAGAAACTCAAGGAAAAAGAGTGGGAGGTAGGTGATCAAAAGATAGAATGGTCAGCATTAGAAGCAGAAGAAAGGGCCCGAGGTCCAGGTTCGGGGCTTGGGGACAAAACTAAGGCATTACCAGGACTACTAGTACAGGTACTGCCACGTTTATTAACTACGAAAAAGGAAGATTGGGGTACAATTTCAGCCTGTAAACAGAAGCAAGACGAAGACACTAGTGATTACTATGCCCGTTTTGAAAAATGTTTTGGTATAAATAGTGGCATAAAAGCAAGTAGCGAATCATACCCACATCTGTTTGTAACAAAATTAGTAGAAAATGCTCTGCCCCCAGTAAAGAATAGAGTATTAAAATTCGAGAGTACCTGGCAAAGTAACACTCCAACACAAATGTTACAAATGTTACAGTACCACCACAATAGAATTAAAGAGGAACAAGAACATGAACACAGACGCATGAAAGACACGAAAATGAAAATGCTAGTTTCCCAGACAGTTCCAGCTGAAGGACATAAAAAGGGTATGACACATTCCGATTCAGCAGGACCTGTAAAGGGGACATGCAATTATTGTAAAAAGCCAGGCCATTACGTACACGATTGTCCAGTTTTAAAACATAATATCGCCATAGGTAAAACACAAGAAAGATCACGGCCACTAAGACAAGATCAGAATGAACAAGGAGCTATGCAGCATGCCCAGGCCATGCCAGCCTCACAACAGCCAATACAGTTTGTGCCAGCTGCACCACCGTTGCCTGCTACTGCCACACAGACGACAACACGACAAATGTATCAGACCGCACAGTATGAATATCCCGAGTATCAGCGTTACGCATGAACAAGCCTAGAGAGGGAAGTTGACTTACCCCTTATCGAGATTCCTGTAGATCAAGAAGGACCTTATGTACATAGTAAATTATTAGGTCAAGATAGAAAATTTTTACTCGATACAGGGGCAAGTCGAACAACTATAAAACGTAGTGAAGTTCCAGGGGCACCCCTCTCAGGCTCACAGAATATTTCCCTTGGTTTTTCAGGAAAACCTATTGTTAATGAAGTGTCACAGCCTTTGCCACTTACGATAGGACCTCTGACCCGAACTACAGATTTACTGCTTACTAAATCATGTCCAGAAAACTTGTTAGGAATAAAAACGTTGAAAGCCCTAGGAGCCATAATATGTTGTTCTCCGGAAGGAGTAAGGTTGTTTTTACGTGATTTTAAAGGTCACTATGTATCTAGAGACATGGATCCCCGACTGCAGACTTTACCTACACACCTATGGGCACAAGGCCCTACTGATGTTGGTTGCATGAATATTACACCATATCGAGTCACACTAAAGGCAGGAGTGGTGCTACCACGAATGCGACAATACAAGTTACCACCAGATGCTGTAGTGGCTTTACTACAAATCATTGACGAGCTCATTGCCCAAGGAGTAGTTGTGGAAACAGACTCCAATATATGTAATTCACCGATAATACCGATTCTTAAACGAACAGATCCTACAGCGCCGCCAGTATATCGATTGGTTATTGATCTGCGCGAATTAAACAAATGCATTGTGCCACAATTCCCTGTGGTCCCAGATATCTCGTCATTACTGACAGCCATTGATTCCGAAGCGACATTCTTTACTGTAATTGATCTCAAAAACGCCTTTTTCAGCGTCCCAATAGATCAGGAAAGCCAATATTTGTTCGGATTTAGTTTAAATGGGCGTAGCTTTAAATTCACACGCGCACCTCAAGGATTTACAGAAAGCCCCAGCATCTATAGCCAAGCACTGAAACGAGAACTTGACAGTATCCACATGCCAGTCAACACTGCTTTGCTTCAATATGTCGATGATCTGCTGATTACCGCAAGAAGCGAACCGGAATGTGAAAAAGCATCACTGACAGTTTTACAATTTCTGGCCGAAAAAGGGCACAAGGTGTCCCCTTCTAAGCTGCAATTCTGTGTCCAGCAAGTTGTTTATCTTGGACACTCGCTGGACAAGGAGGGAAGGCAGCTTACACCCGACCGTATTCAGTTAATAGCTAACATGCCAATACCCAAGACACAAAAGGAGGTACGGGCTTTCATAGGCCTCACTTCATATTGTAGGCAGTGGATCCCTCAGTATGCATTTCTAGCAAAACCACTCATTCAATTGACAACACAGGAGGCAGCCACATCGACTGTTCTCCCTTGGACTCAGGAACATACACAAGCTTTTGAAAGCTTAAAGAAAGCTTTATGTCAAGCACCTGTTTTAGCAACACCATGTTACAGTAAACAGTTTACACTCTTTGTTACAGAACGCGAAGGTACTGCCTTGTCAGTACTCACACAGGAACAAGCAGGAGCACACAAACCATGTGCTTATTTTTCTAGTACATTAGATCCCGTAGCCCAGGCTTTGCCAGCATGCCTGAAATCAGTGGCAGCGACAGCTTTAGCAATCAGACAAAGCGATGCCATAGTGTTAGGACATCCATTGACAGTTCAAGTACCCCACGCAGTAGAGGTTCTTGTAAATAGAACGCAAACACAACACTTGACTATAGCGCGACTTACAGGATATGAACTTACATTGTTTCAGCCACATATAGAAATAAGACGCTGTAACACATTGAATCCGGCCACACTTTTGCCAGTAACCGGAACAGACCCACTAGCCCATGACTGTATTGAAGTTATTACTGTAACGACAAAACCCAGACAAGACTTAACCGATGTTCCATTGTCAGATCCAGACTTGACATTTTATGTCGATGGTTCATGCATGAGAACAAGTACAGGAGAGTTAGTAGCCGCTTATGCAGTCACAACAGATACTGAAGTCATTGAAACTAATCGTATAAATACTTTGTCAGCTCAAGCCGCAGAGCTCATCGCTCTGACGCAAGCCTGTATTCAAGCCACGAATAAAAAAGTCAACATATACACTGATTCACGTTATGCATTCGGAGTTGTACATGACTTCGGCGTGCTGTGGCGAGAGAGAGGTTATTTAACTTCCCACGGTGCCCACATTCAGCACGGACCCCTCATTCACGCATTATTAAATGCAATACATCTACCCACTGAAATATCAATTATGAAATGTAAGGCCCATACGAAGGTTACTGATATCATTTCCCAAGGCAATGATCTAGCCGACAGAACAGCTAAACTGACTGCTCAAGCTCAGACCCCCGACATGACAAAGACTATAGTCCCGACACCGACACATTGTATGACCGTTAAAGATCCTACTCTTGACGTAATTGACATACAGACACATGCTACACCAGACGAAATAAAGAAATGGACCGAGTTAGGAGGGATCCAAACGGACCAAGGATGGATGATGAAGGAAAGGTCTGTATGGTTCCTTCCTGATTCAATGGTCCAAGTCGTAATTAACACTATACATAGTCCGGCACATCTAGGAGAAAAAGCTATGCTAGACAGCATTCAACACATTTGGTTCAATAAACATTTACGAGCAGCAGCAAAACAAAAGGTCCGTACCTGTATGATCTGTTGCCAGTTCAACCCAGGAAAAAGTGTTCCCGTAGAACAGGGTGGATTTCATCCTCCTGATCACCCTTTTGAAGTCCTACAGATGGATTATATCCAGATGGAACGATGTCGAGGATTCAAATACGTTCTCGTAGTTGTCTGCGCCCTGTCCCGTTGGACAGAGGCGTACCCGGTTTCAGATTACACTGCCCCGACTACTGCCAAACAGTTGGTTCGAGAATTCTTCCCACGATACGGTTTACCACGTGTTGTCTACTCAGATAACGGCCAGCCGTTCTCATCCGAATTAATGAAACACGTTTCACTTCTGCTAGGATATCAGTGGAAATTCCACTGTGTCCGACATCCCGAGGCAGCAGGTCTCGTAGAAAGACATAATCAGACACTGAAAATCAGACTGTCCAAAATATGCAGAGAGAAAGGGGTCGACTGGATAGTAGCATTACCAGTTGCACTTTTTTACATGAGAATGGTAGCACACTCTAGAACAGGGCTATCCCCGTATGAGGTGATCTTCGGTAGACCACCGAATATGTGGGGGACGCCTATACCACGCAAAATAACTGATATTGACTGTAATATGCTGACAGATTACTTGGCTTCCTTGATGTCTGCACTACAATCTTCTCGTTCACAGGTAGCTGCAGCCTTTCCCGACAACACTGAGGTGAAACCCCATGACGTGGTTCCGGGGGATCTTGTCTTTGTGAGAAATTTCGACCGAAAGACTCAACTGGAGCCCAGGTGGAAAGCACCCAAGTTGGTCCTGTTGACCACAAGAACAGCCGTGAAGATCGAGGGCCGCAAGGGCTGGATTCATTCAAGCCACATCAAGAAATTTCATGGACTATCTTCGGATATAGACATTGTGCCCTGCACTCCCTCACAGACTGATACAAAGCTTCCTTTTGTTGAACCAAACAAATCTGAAAATTACAAACTAAAGCTTAGGCCCACCAAGTCGAGCAATTTGATTGTTTAAGTCCTCTCCAAGGTGAAGCGGTTGAATTGTCTCTGACATGTATCCCTTGGACCTGAGTAGAGAAAATACCCGAAAAATGTTGAAACGACAGGCGTATTGTAAATCACTGCGTAGCCACTGCATAGTGACATTATTAATTTTGTTTTTATTGAGTCTTTTAATAATTATTACAAGTATGTTGTTGCACATATATTACCCTATTTCTAGACATGTTTATAATGTTGCTGCTGAACATTCTTTTAGTGACTTACCTCCGCATGAATTGTCTTATAGACTTGCGCTGCGCAATAACACTTTCATTAGTATGTTACATCATTCCCATCAGACTAGTAACGCCACCAATTGTTGGGTGTGTGGCCGACTCCCTCCCTACCAGAATTATGAAGGAGTCCTGCCTTTCTTTCCACATCCATTTACACATAATGGCTCCTGTGGAGCATGGTTTAGTTTAATTAATTCCATAGACTCAGACACAGCCGTTTACCAAGACCATTGGATATGGGGAAACATGAACCTAGTTTTATTCAAAGTCTGTTACCCTGACAAGGAGGGTCGCCCCAAAAGAACAGGAACTGATCTAGAAAATGAAGTATATGGATTAGGTAATTTTACACCTAATCTCATGATTCTAAATGTCGTATCCGAAGTTGAGCTAGTCTTACCCACCATGTCAGTATTCCCAGCAAAAGGTGAATTATGTGTAAGAAAGGTTGGTTCCATACATATGGGCCACAGTCAATGCACTACTACCGTAGAATTCAGTGACCAAGGCAAATCTTCATTCAGAGCTTCTCGCCACTCCTACTTTATATGTGGTCAGACTGCATATATGCGTCTACCCCTAGATTGGGATGGTACCTGCTACATTGCATTCCTTTTGCCACCTGTTTTCCTAGCTCCTCCTGATTATTACAGAAATATTCATTTAGTACACAACAGAAAACGGAGAGATCTCCCCATTGTCGATTACACTGAGACGGCATGGGACAAGTATGTAGATTTTAATAAAGGCATCTTTCCCTATATAGGTACTGTTACTAATAGTAAGCTGATACGTAGATTAACTAGAACCCTTGAAGCAGTAGTGAATGAGACTATTTCCGCCTTAGGCAATTTAACGGAAGAGCAGTCTGCTATGCGGATTGTTGTGCTTCAAAATCGTCTTGTCCTTGACGTCATCCTGGCTGATAGGGGCGGAGCTTGTAGGGTCATCGGATCAAGCTGTTGCGTATTCATACCAGAAAATTCGCCATCTGTATATAAAGCCATCACTCGCCTTCATAAGATTGTAAGCCAGATACACCAGAACCCAGGCACTTGGACTTGGTCCAGTTGGTTTTGGAATGCGGTATCAGCCTGGGGATGGAGAGTTCTATCCTTCCTAGGTATTGGCCTTCTCATACTATTCAGTTGCTGTCTATGTCTACAATGTGGACCAGCGATTTGTGGTCTGTGTGCCACATCGTGTATCCCACATCAAGATTTTCATTCAAGATCCCGGAAGAAGAAAGAAGAACAAATGATGCTATATGAACAGATCAATGGATTGATGAAGATTGATATCTCTTGAAGGGCAAGTAGGGGACAAGGAGGGAATGTGGAAATATGGATTTTCCTGGTCAGTTATGTCCCCTATCTTGGACCCCAACGGTTCTATGTGCATGTCGCAAGTACATGTATGTTCCCTCCAGTTCCAGTATTGATGACGCAAACACATGCGTGTCCACCGTCAACATGTCCTCTGCCAGATCCGCCATGAATAGGCCGGATATTCCATTCTTAAATATGAAAGGCCACCGGCTTTATATGGTTCACTTATGCCACTTTTCAGTCCAGGCAAGTAGGCCCTGATTCTGTCATCAAACTCTTCTTGCCTTCTGCCTCTAAAAGCTCCAGCCCGAGCCTGCATCTGTGACCATGAACTTTGTCTCATTCTCTGCGCTGCTCACGAAGCCTGACATCAGCTTACTCTCTGCCAAGAACTGTATTTCACCTTCGAATTATCTGCTTCCCCCTCAGCCGACGCATTCCTGCCTAGTAGTTTAAGTAAAAATTCTTCCAGTTACCAAGCAAAAAGACCCATCTTCTCTGTCCTCATGCAAGTAATTCATAGCCTTGTTACCATGGAATATTCCTACCCCCTCGCATTCAGTGTAGACACTCAGACGCTTGTACACGCACAGTCAGTATAGAATAGATTCTGTCCGAGAGTCCTCCTTTTTGGATAACATAGTTCTTTAAACATAGGATGTTAGATATGATTTGGGATTAGGTTGACTTGACCTCCCAGACTTCTCGTCTCCACATATAGAGCTAAATGTCAAGTCCCCGTCACCCCCTAGTTACACGTCAATTACACGTCATACTGCTGCGCGCGCATCCATGCCAAGTATTATCTTATAGATCCACCTATACATGACATCACAACCAATCATGTTCCTTTTTACTCATTATTACACCCATTTTCGGTTACGCAAACCAAACGTCAATGTCCTTATCAATTGTTACGCCTACTGTATTCACTTCATTATAATGTATGTATTATAAAAGTTACTGCTTGTCAATAAAGTATGTACTTCACTTCCTGAACCCCCGTGGTGATGGAACTTGAGGCATCCGATTATAATCGCTTATTGGAATAAAGCCCATTCCGAAACTCTAATATCACGGATTCTGCCTCTCATTTTACTGAGCTATTTTATAAATGTTTCTGTACCAAATTCAGTCCCGGTAAAGGAGAAATATTTACCACACAACTGAGCCATCTTCAGGGTTCTGAGACAACAGGTCTGGGAGAGGGTCACTCTCTTCCTCCTGTCCCTCATCTGTAGCCATGAGCAAGCCCATGTCTGCCCTGTCAACATATGCTTTTAACCTGTTAACATGGAGTTCCCTGTGGGGACTCCTGGGAGTTCCTAGGTCCACCAAGTAGGTGACCTCTCCCTTCTTTTCCAGGATTGTATGGGGTCCAGACCATTTGTCTTGGAGTGCTGCTGGGGCCACTGGCTCCAACACCCATACCCTCTGTCCTGGCTGAAACTCAACCAAGACAGCCTTTTGGTCATGCCAAGCTTTCTGTAAGGCCTGGCTTGCCTCAAGGTTTTTGGATGCCTTCTCCATATACTCAGCCATCCTGGAGCGGAGACCAAGTACATAGTCCACTATGTCTTGTTTAGGCTTTTTGAGAGGTAACTCCCATCCTTCCTTCACTAAACACAGTGGGCCTCTTACAGGGTGCCCAAACAACAATTCAAAGGGGCTGTAGCCAACCCCCTTTTGTGGGACCTCTCTGTAAGCAAACAGAAGGCAGGGTAGAAGGATGTCCCATCTTCGCCTGAGCTTTTCAGGTAATCCTTTGATCATACCCTTTAGGGTCTTGTTGAATCTCTCAACAAGCCCATTGCATTGTGGGTGATAAGGGGTGGTGAACTTGTAGTTGACACCACATTCCTTCCACATAGCTGTCAAGTATCCTGACATGAAGTTGGTACCTCTGTCAGAAACTACCTCCTTAGGAAACCCCATTCTGGAGAATACTCCCAGCAGGGCCCTGGCCACAACAGGTGCTGTAGTGGTCCTAAGGGGAATTGCCTCTGGATACCTGGTGGCATGATCCACTACCACCAGTATAAATCTGTGCCCAGATGCAGTGGGAGGATCCATGGGACCCACTATGTCTATTCCCACTCTTTCAAAGGGGACCCCACCACAGGTAGTGGTATTAGGGGGGCCTTTGTTGTGCCACCTGATTTGCCACTGGCTTGGCAGGTCACACAGGAGCGACAAAACTCCTTTGTATCTTCATTCATGTGAGGCCAGTGAAAGTGAGGGACAAGCCTGTCCCAAGTCTTGTTCTGGCCTACGTGTCCTGCTAAAGGAATATCAGGGGCCAAGGTAAGAAGGAAGCCCCTAAATTGCAGAGGTATAACCAACCTCCTGGTAGCACCAGGCTTGGGGTCTCTAGCCTCTGAATAAAGGAGCCCTTCATCCCAATACACTTTATGGGTACCTTGAGCATTCCCAGCAGCCTCAGCAGCAGCCAGCTGTCTGAGGGGTTCAAGAGAGGGACAGGATAACTGAGCCTGCCTCAAGTCGGCCCTTGAAGGTCCCCCTGTCCCCAGAAACTCAACCTGATCAGGTTCAAGCTCTTCAGGGACAGTTCCTTCAGGGTCCTCTAGATCAGCTTCCTGGGAAGGTTGATCATCACTCTGAGGCAGGGGGGGAAGGCACAGCCTTGACCCTCCTGTTCTTCTTCTTGGTAGGTGCTTGGTCCATTGTTCCAGGATCCAAGACCTGTGGTTCAGTAAGGCACTTTTTGGCCTGTGACCTGGTCACAGCAAGGACATGTGGTGATATACCTAACATCTCTGCATGTGTCCTGTACTCCACTTCAGACCATAGAGAACTCTCTAGGTCATTGCCCAACAAACATTCTACTGAGAGGTCTGCACTAACCACAACCCTTTTGAGGCCAGTTACCCCTCCCCATGAGAAGTTAACAACTGCCACACTATGTGAAGTAGTGGCATTGCTGGCATTGGTCACCAGGTAATTCTCACCTGGTATGTACTGTCCAGGGTCCACAAAGCCTGGTGTCACCATAGTGACACTGGCACATGTGTCCCTGTAGGCTTGAGCCACTTTTTCGTTAATTAAAGGAGTCTGTCTGTACTTGCCCAGGTTACTGGGGCTCACAGTCAGGGACAAATCAATGTCCCCATCACAGATCAAGACTGCCTGTGTCAGGGTTCTGTCTAAGTCAGAATCTCCTTCAGTTCCCATAGTGATTCCCACTACACCCTTTGTCTGGGGACCAACACTGCTAACAGTAGTACTGGGAGCAGGTGCCTTAGGGGCAACAGTGTTGGGGGCTCCACCCTTCTTACAATCACTAGTCCAGTGAGTTGTATTCTTGCAATGATTGCACCAGGGTTTCTTTTGACCTTCTTTCTTCTTCCCTTTAGGCTGGGACCCACCCTCTTTAGCAGTAGTTTGGGGCCCTGTTGAAGACTTCTGGTCTTTGGATTTCTGATCTCCACCCTTTTGGTCTGTTTTCTTCTGATCACCCCCTTGGCCCTGGTTCTGGTTCTTTTGCTTAACCCTGGTTCTGACCCATTTGTCTGCCTTCTTTCCCAATTCTTGGGGAGAGGTCAGATCAGAGTCAACCAAGTGTTGATGCAGTTGCTGGTTTTGACAGTTATTTAAAATCTGTTCTCTCATCATCAAATTGTACAATCCTGTATAATCAGATACCTTACTTCCCAGCAACCAACCCTCCAAAGCCTTAGTGGCACATTCAATGTATTCAGACCAGTCCTGAGTCTGTGTCTTCTGGGTGTCTCTGAACATTAACCTGTACTGTTCAGTGGTTAAGCCTAACCCATCAACTAGGACACTCTTCAGGGCTCTGTAATTTCTGACATCCTCCTCCCTAACAGTGAGGAGTCTGTCTCTGCCTCTTCCTTCAAAGGAGAGCCAGAGGATTGCTGCCCACTGGTCTTCAGGAACCTGCTGCACTTTGCAGGCTCTCTCAAGAGCAGTCATCCATTTGTGGATGTCATCCCCACTTTTGTAGGGGGGCACAACCTTAGACAGGTTCCTATTATCAAAGACCCTATCTTTGTCCCTAGGGACAATGCTGCCACCAGTGGGTATAGACCCACTCTCTCTAGGTTGCCTAGCCTTGTTCAGTTTCTCTTCCATCAGGGCTACTTCTAGCTCCTGCTTCCTGATCCTCAGCTGAGCTTCCTGCATTCTGGCCTCATGTTCCCTCCTCTGAGGGGTGGTCATCCTTCTTCTGGAGTGACCTTGAGAGCCTCTAGAGGCATGAGAAGCATTAGAGTCACCTGAGTGATTCCTTTGCCTCCCAAGCCCCTGGTTAAGTCCACTGGGGAGATCCAATGGGGTGTTCCCATTGTCAGTCCCCAATAGCCTTAGTTTAGCTGGGCCAAGTATAACACTTGGCACTGGGCTAGTTCTCCCTTCATCCTCACTACTTTCTGTATCCTCACCACTTTCCTCCTCTGTAGTATGATTCTCATCTAAGGGATGGCTATTGGAAAGGGGTACTTCAGTAGCATCTTCAGAAGGGGGGCCTCCTGTTCCTGACCCTAAGGGGCCTAACTGGGAGGCTTTCCTGAGAGCTTTCTGATCTTCATCAGCCTGTAAAAGCTCCCTGAGTTCAGCAGAAGTAGGATTCTTGGGCTGTTTAAGGCCCCTGATATTTGCCAACTGCCTGAGCTCATTTTGATTAAGGGTAGCAAAGATGGATGGTGCCCTCTGGGGGTCACTCTCAACAGAGATGGGTACAGTGGACCCCTCTGCCCCAGCCATTGCTCTTAAGTGTGGGTGGATGTGTTGCAATCTACCTACACTTGGGTTTACCTACTAAACCTATCTAGTAGTTGTAGTCAGGGTGTGCTACTCCCTTTGCTCTACAACAACTAAGTTCAGTAGAACTTAAGTATATCTAATCTTGTTTTATATGTACCTACAGGTACCTATGTGATCTTTCAATTGGTAACCAAGAGATTACAATGGTAAAACACAGCAAGCTCAAATCCCACCGCTGCCACCAATGTGAGAAGTTGGCCTGGTATATGATGTTCACTAGTTAAAGTGACCACCTTGTACCATGCCAAGCAACCCTTATGGTGTGGTTGTAAGTAAACCTTTTCGGACTAGCTGCCCTAGTGGTTGCGTAGGCTAAGCAGTCTTTGAGGCTAAACTCGTGAAGCGTGTTAAGCCAGCTGTTTTACCAAATGTAACCCCCTTTTATACCAATGAAAGGACACCACACAGATATATATTCAAAATATATATGTATTTATTTCTCAAAGTAACCCCTAGTCTCTTTATGAGCACAGGAGCACAAATCGTCAAACAAGATTACAGTAGAATACACAGAAGTTGCACTTTATATGGATATGCCCTGGTGGCCGCTCAAACCATATACTAAAATAGTGGTATAAGTACCACGAACAGAAAAGGGAAAAGGCCTAGGGCCTCTAGAATAGCTGGGCCTACAAGGAGCTAACTTCAGTTAGTGACCAGGAGGTCCACGGGGTGCGTGTGCAGAGCAAATAGTCACACGCGTGCTCCCATAGGTTTTCAATGGGTGCGTAAAAAGTACAAAGTTACTGCAAAAAGGATCTTCCGGATGGGCTATGACCTTAAGATTGGAAACACAGACACTAGAGAGGTTACTCTACACTTGGGCACCGGAGTGCCAGCTTTACCTCACCCACAGGAAGCGGGTGCATAGGTGTCGAAGTGCGTCGGGTTTCTTCTATCGGGTCAATGGAGCCTGTGGACAACGATGCTGCAGGCGGTCGGTCCGGAAGGGATGCGGTGGATCCAAGGGTGGATCGAAGTTGTAGAAGACCTGTAAGCAGAGGGGACAGTGTTCACAGTCACTAGCCAGTGACCAGCGTGGCACCAGGTGGGTACCAGGCGGTGTCGGGTGCAAACAGGAAGAAAGGTGTAGCTTGTCTCTGCAGCCACGTGGTCCCTGAAGGTCGACGACGTCCAGGAGTCGGTTCACGAGCTGTCCCACGCAGGCTCTCGCTGTCGGCGGTGTCGGCGACTTGATCGAAGCAAACAAGCCTTGGCAAAAGCAATTGTGGTGGAAAACGAAATAAGCTGATGGTTCTGACCAGCAAGGTCAGAGGGACTGCTCCTTTGGAGGGGAGCAAGGGCCAGTCTGGAGCAACCAGACCAGCGGTGTATTTCTTGAAGTTCGTCGCCAAGATGGCCACTAGCCAGCGGGCCAGCAACCGGTTAGGCGCGTCGAGTGGCAAAATGCAGAAGGGCCCCACGCAGATCGTGGAGATGCTGGAGGGCTCACCTTTGGTGCAGATGCTGCTCGAGGGTTGGGCTTCTCAGATCCCAAAGCACAACTTGAAGGGAGCCTCGGTTGTTGCACTTGCAGCTTGTCGTGGTCGTTTCAAGATTGCTGGCTCCACGTGTCTCGTTGCCTCCACGGGTCTCCTCTTTTCAGGGACTGTGGATCGGGCGGTGAGAGGTCTGGAGGTCCAGGTCTTGTCAGTCTCTGGGCTCGGGCTCCGGCGGGAGGCGGCGGCAAAGCAGACGTTGACTCGCTGGATGGTGCTTGCGTTAGCAAGGTGGTCACTCCCTGACCACAGGGGAGATTTCCTTCAGTCTTCTGTGCAGCAGAATGTCGAAGTTCCCGTCTTCTTCTTAGTTTCAAGTTGATTCCAGGATGTCTGAAGTCTTAGGACACAGCTCCTACCTTTAAGCGGATTCTAGGGGCCGGACTACCTGCTAGGTCCCTCCCTAAGGGTGGGACCAGGAAGGGGGGTGGTTACACCCCCAATCCTTTGTCCAGCTCGCCCCAGGCCCGGGACTGGTGTGCCCCAGGACCGGATTGAACTGGCATATGCACCGAGGCTCCTTGTGAGCCACAGGCATGTCTGGTTTCTTTCAAGCCCTACCTGACCAATACACAAAATCCTGTCTGGGGTGGTGCACGCACCTCCCCTGGCAGGAAACCCTTTGTCCACACCTCCCAAGCTGGAAGGACTCCCAGCAGCAAACCCCCCCCCTTTTTTAACCTTTATCCCCTTTATTCCATTTCTAATCCCAAACCCCCCCCCCCCCGGCCCCCCACCGTTCCCCCTCCTCCCCTTTTCCCGCACTCACTGCATTCTACCACCCACACCAACACTACACTCCCTTGCCATCAGTGCCTTTTCTTTCCCCCTTCCACCCACCTCATACCTTATTTATTGATTCATCATTCTCCCTCCCCTTATTACCTTTCCCTACAATCTCCTGGTCCTTCCTGCTTATTTCTCTAAAATTTAAATTTATCTTATCACTGCTCGCCGGGACCCTCTCCCTGGTGCACTAGACCTTTCTCCTCATTCCTCTCTGTATCCACATGACACTGCTCCCCTTCCGTGTCCTTTCTCCCTTTTCACATTATCCACATTCAGGACACGCCCCCACCTCCTACATAGGAGACTTCCTTATGACTGCCCCTTCCGGTCCGTCACTAGCTGCAGACCCGGAACCTCCATTCGAGTATCGTCCTCGCAACGTAGATTGTGCAGACTGAGCCGATCTCCATTCAGGTAACTCAATCGCCTCACTTACGGTTACTGGTTCCCTGTCACCCTTCGTTCCTGTCCGCCTCAGCAGCAACCATTCTATTTATTCCCACCCCTAGATCCGCCATCATGGGCTGCCTTTAATTCCTTCTGGCACGAAGTTTCACTTACACGCGGACAATTATTGCCGTTTTTGCCGCACCAGGAAGATTCCATACTGACCTTGTTCTAATTCCAGGTAATTGCGATCCTACCTCACTACCGGCCACCGCTCTGGTTTTATTATTCGCCATTCTCGGCAATTCCTTACCGTTTCCCTCCCCTTTTCCCGCCATTAGAACAACCACCGCTCGATCTCTCACGACTGTGCCCCCCCGCACAGGCTCATCCAGGAGCGCTTGAAGCATTAACCCTCCAGGTAATTATCACCCTCCCCTCCCCTTCCCTGGCACCAGAACGACACAGTGACACTCCCTCACTCCTTATTCTCCCACCCTTCTCCCTATCTAACACAGGAGTACCCCTCACCTCTCCAGAACTGCTATCGAGTAACGTGCGCGATGATTTGCACTCTCTGCTGCAATTGAACAACGTGCCTAGTACGGCTCCTGCATTAATTTGCCTTTTCAGCTGTCCCCTGTACAGTAAGTTCCTCTATCTTTTCCTCCTTCCTTCTTCTCTTGGCACCACCCCATCCCACGCCCCTTCTGGTTATCCCTACCTTCGTTTATTTCCTTCACTCACACACCCACTCCGGTAAACTCCCTCACCTTCAATCCCTCTTACTATTATCCTTAAGATATACACCGCTTTCCCCCTTCGGCATAACTTTATGCTTCAATGCACCACACTATGCTATTACCCACAACTCCTTTACCTTTCCTTTCCCGCAAAATTAACTCCTTCCCTTTTTTCTCCCCACCCCCCTCTTCCTTACCCACCCAGGCTCACTTTCCCAGGCATTCCATCACCTTTTTAGTCCTGAAGTAATCCCGCCATCAAATTGGGGATCGAAACGTCGTCGACCTACATCTCTAATCTCTTGATGCTACACTGAAATTTTCTATTCAGAGTATGAGATGTTTCTCAATTGTGACTTTAAATAATCGTTATTTCTGATACACAAAAAGTCACTTTTTAAGTCACTTGCCTGCGGTTAGGAAATCGGCTGATTTCCTTGACTACTCACGGGCTGCTCACTTATTTCACCACGTGCATTCTTGTTCTTAGCAACTGTATTATATCTTAATTCATCTTCTGAATAAAACATTAAATCCAATTTTTGATTGGAAAATTGTGATATTTAAAATTATATCTATTTTTGAATGGGACCTTGTTTCTTCTAAATATCCCAGCAGCAGGAGGGCAGACTTGTGTCTGTGGTGGCAGCATCCATTTTGTGGAGCTGAGGCTATGTCTGATTTTACCCGGGTTTCAGGTACTGTACATGTCGTGTCCCTCTAGAAGGGTGGAATGCTAACCCCGTCGCCAGAATTGGCGAGGGGTTAGTATTCCAATTCGTATGACACCTTACTCGACATGTTTTGATAAAGCCAAACCAAAGATAGCATTTAACCGCGAGGTTCATAATGCACTTAAGAGTATATGGTATGACGATATCTGGAAACAGTAGAAGGAAGTGGTTCCGACCACTGCAGACAGGCTCAGCTCATGCCAGAGCACCATCTCACATGGAACCAAGCACTCTGCCTTCAGGATTGTTAAGGCCTGCCATAGGAGTGACTTATAGGTTAACATGTGTCCCATTTAAGGTTAGGTATAGGTATACTACACCTAAGTAAGAGGTGGTTACACCAACTTACCCCAGCTGAGTGATCAGCCAGTTGTGTCAAATTTGTTAGGCCAAGCCTGGGGTGGCATAATACATGCTTCAGCCCCTGGCAGGCCTTGGAGACACCAATGCCCTGGGTACCTAGTGTACACTGGTACAGGGGCTCACAGGGTGATCCACTTCCAATTGGTTATGCACCTAGGGTGCATAGTGTAAATTTAGTAGAGAGAACAGCAGGCTGGGGGTCTGATTGGCAGGCCCACAGCCTCAATATGTCAAAAACCAGTGAAGCAAAAAGCAAAAATTTGGGGTGACCATAGGATAGCAGACCCTACTCTCCTACACTGCAAGAGCAGGAAAAAGGGGGAGGAGTGTCTGGTAGGGGATCATAGACTACCAGGCTTTGTATTCAGCTTGCCTATCTTTAATTGCACCAGCCGCTGGCTTCTGAGCACAGCTTCAGGCAGCGGCACTTTTTTTTTAACAAATTAGGCACTGATTAAAAGAATATTCTTTCATACTACTATAGATCTATGTTTTGATACAAATCTTTTAAAAGCGAAAGGTACTTTAGGAAATACTGTTAATAAAGTATTCATCAAAGTAGAACTGCATAATGTTGAATTAGGGGCCATACACAGATTGTGCAGTAATGAAGGAGAGATATGACTGTCTTAAAGAGGGCCACAGAGTATCCTAGTGAATAATGTAGAAGGAATATGCTACTTACCAGTATGCATCTGTTCTTGGCATGTAGAGCTGCAGAGTCACACACTGAGGATAAGATCGCCATCTGGTGTTGGGCTCGGATGATTGCAGGTTGTTGTTGTCTTCGGAAGAAGCCTTTGGTCACGAGGTTGGTGACTCCTCCCCTGGACAACAGTGCGCATGGGCATCCACTCCATCGGCAGATTGTTTTTCGCCATGATGGGAAAAGATGGAGTATATAGAAAAGAAAGAAAGGATGTCCATGTGTAATGTCTAAGTAAGACGGATGCTGGAACAGATACAGGTCCCGGGGAGGCGGGCGGGCGTGTGTGACTCTGCAGCTCTACATGCCAAGAACAGATGCATACTGGTAAGTAGCATATTCCGTTCGAGGCATATGAGCTGCAGATCACACACTGAGGATAGATTATACAGCAGTGCTCCCCTTAGCGGTGGTCGCCTGTATCCGTTGCAGCAGCTTGAAATAAAGTTTTTAGGACAGCCTGGCCCACGGAGGCCTGTTGTTTGGCCTGCACGTCAACACAATAGTGTTTAGTGAAGGTATGCGTGGTAGACCATGTGGCTGCCTTGCAAATGTCTTCTAAGGGAATATTGCCTAAGAAGGCCATAGAAGCCCCTATTTTACGCGTGGAGTGCGCCCTAGGGGGAACTGTAAGTGTACGTTTAGCCTTGAGGTAGCATATTTGGATGCATTTAACTATCCACCGGGCAATTCCTGATTTGGAGATCGGGTTGCCTTTGTGTGGTGGCGCGAAAGCAACAAAGAGTTGTTTTGTCTTTCGAAAAGGTTTTGTCCTGTCGATGTAATAAAGCAAGGCTCTTTTGACATCTAAGGTATGTAGGGCCCTTTCAGCTACCGAGTCTGGATTTGGAAAAAAGACCGGTAGTTCTACTGATTGGTTAAGGTGGAAAGGGGAAATCACTTTTGGAAGAAATTTAGGGTTTGTCCTAAGAACCACTTTGTTACGGTGTAGTTGTAAGAAAGGTTCCTCAAGTGTAAGGGCTTGTATTTCACTTACTCTGCGCAGGGAAGTGATTGCGATAAGGAAAGCTACCTTCCATGTTAGGAATTGCAATTCACATTTGTGCATAGGTTCAAATGGGGGGCCCATGAGTCTTGTTAGAACCACATTGAGATTCCACACTGGTGCAGGTGGCAATCTTGGGGGAAGAATTCTTTTGAGACCTTCCATAAAGGCTTTGATGGCTGGTACCTTAAAAAGGGACAGGTGTTGCCTATTTTGCAAGTAGGCTGCCAAGGCTGCTAGGTGTAAACGTATAGAGGAATACGCTAGATTGCATCTTTGCAAGTGTAGTAGATAGCAAATGATGTTTTGGATGGAAGCATCCAATGGATGTATGTCATTATTAGCGCAGTAGATGGCAAATCGTTTCCATTTAGCGGCATAACACGCTCTAGTAGTAGGGCGTCTGGCTTCTTTTATGATATTCATACAGTCTGGAGGGAGATTGAGGTAACCGAACTCTAGGACCTCAGGAGCCAGATCGCTAGATTCAGTGTTTGAGGATCTGGGTGTCTGATTTCTCCATGGTTCTGGGTTAACAGATCTGGGGAGAGGCGTAGCTTTTGATGTGGAACTAAAGATAGTTCCAGAAGTGTGGTGAACCACGGTTGACGTGCCCAAGTGGGAGCCACTAGTATTAGTGTTAGTGACTGTTGTTTCAGTTTGCGTACCACAAATGGAACTAGTGGGAGAGGCGGAAAGGCGTACGCAAATCTGCCTGACCAGTTCATCCATAGGGCATTGCCCTTCGACTGTGGGTGTGGAAACCTGGCGGCGAAGGTTGGGCATTTTGTGTTTTCGGGAGTGGCGAACAGGTCTATGTCTGGTTGTCCCCACTTTTGGAAGAAGGGGAGTAGAACCTTGGGGTGTAGTTCCCATTCGTGGATCTGTTGTGTGTGGCGACTTAGGAGGTCGGCCACTTGATTGTGGATCCCTGGGAGATGTTCTGCTAACAGGTAGATGTTTTGGGGAATTGCCCATCTCCAGATTTGCTGTGCCAGTTGGGACAGTTGGAGAGAGTGTGTCCCTCCCTGTTTCTGTATATAATACATTGTCGTCATGTTGTCTGTGCGTATGAGGACAGTTTTGTTCTTCAGGTGAATTTGAAAGGATTTTAGTGCTAGGAACACTGCTAAGAGTTCCAGGTGGTTGATGTGGAGCAGTTTTTGTTGACTGGTCCATCTGCCCTGAGTGGTATGGTGAAGGAGGTGGGCTCCCCACCCCGTGAGAGATGCGTCTGTAGTTAGCACAACTTGTGGAAGAGGCTCTAAGAACGGTCTCCCTTTGGACAGGTTGATGGTGTTCCACCATTTCAGTGAGCGAAGTGAGCGACTGTCCACCAACACCAGATCGGTAAGTTGTCCGTGAGCTTGGTTCCACTGTTGTGCTAAGCATTCCTGTAAGGGACGCATTTGAAGTCGTGCGTGTGGGACTATGGAGATGCATGACGCCATCATGCCTAGGAGCTGCATGAACACTCTTGCTGGAAGAGATGGATGAGTTTGAAATTGAGAGATGAGATTTTGTATACTGGCTATCCTGGCAGTGCTGGGATAGGCAATGGCTTTGGATGTATCTATGGTTGCTCCTAGATACTGATGTAAGTGGGAAGGTTGTAGGTGGGATTTGGGGTAGTTGATAGTGAATCCCAAATCGTGGAGAGTTTGAATCGTGCGATGAGTGTGGAGAACGCATTTTTGGTATGTATTGGCTTTTATGAGCCAATCGTCCAGATAGGGGAAGACATGGATCTGTTGTCTTCTGAGATGCGCTGCCACGACTGCTAGGCACTTGGTGAACACTCTGGGTGCCGTGGTTACTCCGAATGGGAGAACTGTAAATTGATAGTGTTGCCCATCTACCACAAATCGTAGATATTTTCTGTGAGCGGGATGCATAGGGATGTGAAAGTATGCGTCCTTGAGGTCCAATGTGGCGAGGAAGTCTCCCTGTTGTAAAAGTGGGAGGACTTGTTGGAGAGTGGTCATGTGAAAATGATCCGAATGTATATACTGGTTTAGCAGTCTGAGATCCAGTATGGGCCTTAGTGTTTTGTCCTTTTTGGGAATGAGGAAGTATAGAGAATATACCCCTTTTCCCTGCTGTTGAAGGGGGACTGGTTCTATCGCATGTTTTTGTAACAGGGATTGAACTTCTTGTTTGAGGAGAGAGAGATGATGCGAGGACATTGGACGTTGTTTGGGTGGTATGTTTGGGGGGGATTGTATGAGTTCGAGGCAGTAGCCAGACTGGATAATTTGTCTTACCCACCTGTCTGTGGTGATGGAAGTCCAGACAGGTAGGAATTGTTGGAGTCGCCCCCCGACCGGAGTGGAATGGTCTGGGGGGAGTGGTGGCAAGTCACTGTTTGGTGGCTGGTGAGGTGCGGGTGTTGTTGTTGTTGCCCCGCCCTCGACCTTTGTTATTGTTTCCCCTATAACCTCCCCGGAAATAACCTCTGTTAGGGGATGTTTGTCCAGAATTTTTAAAGGTGGACGTGGTCTCAGTTGATGTGTTTTTGGAGCCTCCTCTATAAAAGGAGCGACGAAAGGAACCCCGGTTTTGAGGAGACTGCAGTGCTCCCATAGACTTGGCAGTTTCATTATCCTTTTTCATTTTTTCTAATGCAGTATCCACTGCAGGGCCAAATAGCTGCTCTTGGTTGAAAGGTTGAGCTAGAATTGCGGTTTGAACCTCCGGTTTAAAACCGGAAATACGGAGCCAGGCATGTCGTCTGAGTAAGACGCTAGTATTGACCGCTCTAGAAGCAGTGTCTGCTGCATCTAAGGCGCATTTAATGGAGGCATTAGATATTAATTTGCCTTCTTGGATGAGGTCAGAGGCCTGGGACTTAAAGGGTTCAGGCAGATGTTGCATAAGGTCCTCAAGTTGGTCATAATGCGCTCTATCATACCTGGCTAACAGGGCCTGGGTATTCGCAATACGCCAATGGTTAGCCGCCTGCGCGGCGACCCGTTTGCGTGAGGCTTCTAAAAGCTTAGACTCTTTGTCTGGGGGAGGCGTTTCTCCAGTTGTCTGTGAGTTAGCGCGCTTCCTGGCATTTGATACGACTAAGGAGTCTAAAGGGAGCTGGGCCTTAATGTATGCAGGGTCTTGCGGGGCTGGTCGGTACTTTTTTTCGATGCGTGGGTTGAGAACCCTAGCTCGAACAGGGTCCTTAAAGACTTCAGTAGCATGCTTTATAACCCCTTTGATCATGGGCAGTATGTGCACAGTCTTTTGTGACTGCTCAAAGGTATCAAGGAGAAAGTCCTCTTCAAGGGCGTCTGTGTGCATTGTGACGCCGTGGAATGTTGCTGCCCTATTTATAAGTTGGCCGAACCCTAGGTGGTCATCAGGAGGGGAGGGCTTGGAGGGGTAGGTAGTGGGGTCAGGCATGTCAGGTATAGGATAAGACCAGTCATCCATGGGTGCTGGGTCTGGGAACGTAAAAGGGTCGTTTGGATCAACAGGATCATTAAATAAATCAGGGTCCGCCCCTCCCCCTAAGTCATCATTATCATCCTGTGGAGGAGGTGAATGATAGGGAGATGGTAAAGGTAAAGGTAAAGGAGAATCAGGAGGAGGAGGGGGGGACGGGTTAGGAGGTAAAACAGGAGAGGAAGGACGAAGTGGTGAAGTAGCACAGTCCTTTTTCCGTATGGGAGCTGGGGGAGGTGTAGTGTCCAGCTTCCGCTTTTTATATGGGATGGCAGTCACATGTCCCGTGTTAGGGTTGATGTAGATCCGCTTTTGAGAAGGATCTGGTCGAAAAAGTTCATCTGGCTCCGAAGGTGGTGTCTGCGATGTCCGCTTCGGGTCTTTATGAGCTTTTTTCGGCGGGGACGCAGTTTTCGGCGCCGATGATTTTTTCGGGTCCGATGGATTTTTCGGAGCCGACTGAGTTTTCGGTGCCGACTGAGGTTTCGGTGCCGACTGAGGTTTCGGTGCCGACTGAGTTTTCGGTGCCGACTGAGGTTTCGGTGCCGACTGAGGTTTCGGTGCCGACTGAGGTTTCGGTGCCGATGGACTTTCAGGCATCGATGTTGAAGAACGTCTCGGTGCCGGTGGAGACTTCGGTGCCGAGGAATGTTTCTGTGCCGAAGGAGATTTCGGTCTTGGAGCCTGTTTCGGTGCCGACAGTGGGATTTTGGGTGCCGAGGGTGTTAAAGGCACAATCAGGTGAGGTTTGCTCGAGCCCGAGCCACCCACAGGCTTAGATGTCTTCGGAGCCGGGCCCGAGGGCGGGGCTTCTGAAGAGGATTTCCGGTCGCGACTGGGCCCAGCTGGCGGAGTCTTGACCAATGCTTTTTTGGATGGGGCAGGGGCAGGGGGGGTGGTACTCACACGCTGCCCTGGAGTGATGAGGTCATCGGAATCGTCGGCCTCGGACACGATCTCGAGATCTTCGGTGTCGTCTTCGGGAACATCTTGAGCAAAGATGTCCTCCGGTTCTGGAGCTGGTTTGGCCATAATATGGCGTCGAGCTCTTCGGTCCCGGAGGGTCTTCTTCGAACGGAAAGCGGAACAAGCTGGACAGGTGGACTCGTTGTGTTCCGGCGACAGGCAGAGGTTACAAACCTCGTGGTGGTCACTGTGGGGGAACTTCGCTCCACACTGGGGGCATTTTTTGAAGGGTGTCCTGTCCATCAGCCGCTTGCGGAACCGGTCCGAGTTGAGTTCGACGTCGATGGAATGAAGATTAAGTATTTAAAATGATTGCTAGAAGTTTTCTGCTGGAGCGGAAAAAAGTTCATCCGAACCCAATGGCGGAAAAAAACAATCTGCCGATGGAGTGGATGCCCATGCGCACTGTTGTCCAGGGGAGGAGTCACCAACCTCGTGACCAAAGGCTTCTTCCGAAGACAACAACAACCTGCAATCATCCGAGCCCAACACCAGATGGCGATCTTATCCTCAGTGTGTGATCTGCAGCTCATATGCCTCGAACATTACTTTTTTTATCTGTGACATTATCAATGTTGCTTTAACTGAAAGTTTTTGATCAAATGAGGTTACTGGATAATTTCAGGGTTTCCCCAGGCACAAAGTATAATGTATTTTTAAAAACAGTAGGGGGGGGGGGGGGGGGCGTGGCTAGCTGCCGGACAAGATGGCCGCAGCCTGAAGGAGCTCCGGGGGTGAGGCTGACTTCCCCGCCATCCGATCAATAATCCGCATTTCCAAACGAGTGCAAAGTCCAAGCGCATGATGCAGAGACTAAGTTGCACCAGCTGATGCAACTTGGCTGTCCCCCCGTGACCCGTAACACAGCCATCGCCGAGCCGTTCGCTGGGGCCTGCACCATCGGCTGAAGCCGGGGCCTCGATTTTCACGACGCGGCCCGGGTGCTGGGCTTGAGACCCGGAGCCTCCGGGAGGTACGGCGGGGGAGCCCCGTGACGGAGCGGACTGGCCTTGGGACGACCGGCGGGCAGTGCCGGGGGCCTGGAGCCACGGTGGGAACCCTGGTGCCAGGATACACGGTCGCCTGTGGGCGGCGCTGCCACACCAAAGCAGTGAATACTGTGCAACGAGCTCAGCAGGAAGCCGCAGTAAAGCGACGCATGACGAACTAGATGCTGCTGGGCTGATCGCCGAAATTGTGCGACGAACGGCGGAGGATGCCCCGGGTGTAGCACTTGAGAAGATCAGACTCGACATTGCGCTGAATGCTCCCGCTGCCTCCGAATCTCGAGTGCCAGATGGAGCGGAGATGACCTGGGGAGAGGCGACACACTGAAACTCTTGTGGTGAAGTGCATGACCAGGAGAGACATACGGACGTAAGCAGCTGTGAGTGTCTTGGCGTGCTGGTGGATGACCCAGGGGTGTGCCTGTGAACGTGCATTCTGTTGGAAAGAAGTGCCAGCGTCTGCGGAGTGGCGGCGCCTTGTGCTGAGCGGTGTGTGAAGACACTGTCCCGGGGTCCTACGCTCCGTCCCTTGGCCTAAAGTGCGATAAGGTATCTAAAGAGACTGCTTGCCGGCCTGGCAATGAGCGGCAGAGGGAATCGGGCGCACCAGCAAGGAAAACTGGACAAGTATGCTTATGCCAAGGACTCTCCACAAGTGTTAGAACACGCTGGGCGTACGGAGAAGGCCTCAGACAACGCTGGAACGCCTAAAGTGACATTGGAGGATATTATGGCCACCCTTAATAGTGTGCAGACGACAGTGGGGTCCATCTCCACGGATGTGACATTCCTCAGAGCTGACTTTCAGAAAATGTCCGCTAGAGTCGCAGAGGTTGAACAAGCGACGGCCGCCCTGGCGAAGGACTCCCTGCTCCAAAAAGTGTCGCAACTTGAGGCCGAAAACAAGCGCATGGCGGCGCGGCTTGACGACCAGGAGGGGCGGTCCCGCCGCAATAACGTGCGCATTACGGGCATTCCTGAGAGTGAAGGGAGCTCGGCCTTGGATCTTTACGTGGAAAAACTCATAAAAGCCGGACTGCAACCCAGAGGACTCTCTGCCTATTTCTCTGTGGAGCACAGGGTGCCCGGGGGCAGGCCCAAGGTCGATGCTCCCCCCGGCCGGTCCTGGCCCGCATCTTCAATTTTCGAGACAGGGATGCCATTCTCCACACGGCCCGGGTGGCGCCGCCCATGCGCATACAGAATTCGGTGGTGTCCTTCTTCCCAGACTACACGGCGGTGGTGGCGGCGCGCCGAAGAAGCTTCATAGAGGTTAAGAAGTAACTGAGAGCCCGCGACTTACCTTATTCCATGATATTCCCGGCCAGGCTGCGGGTAGTGGCGGATGGGAAGACATGGTTCTTCGAGTCGCCTGAGGAAGCTCATGAATGGCTTGAGGGGTGGCAGCAGGTGAAAAACTCTGGACGCTCGGACAGGCGAAGGCGACCTCCTGGAGGGACGGAGGACCCCACTGACCGAGACCGCAGCGTGGAGTATGAGGATCGGTCGCATCAGGAGGCTGGATAATGAGGCGATATGCGTCCATTCTTTATTAAAAGGTGCAGGGTAGAGGGAAATGATTGCTGGATTGAGCGGTGCCTGCTCAAATACGCCGCAACGTCGGAACATTTGGACGCTCGGACTGGGGATGTTTCTGGTCTTCCCCGGACCTCCCGCTCCTTACACACAAGTAATGTATTGGGGTTTGGGTTCTAAGCTGAGTTGGGGTGGCGGGCAGTTTGGAGTCCGCATGGCAGGGAGGCAG
This sequence comes from Triturus cristatus, assembly GCF_964204655.1. NCBI lineage: Eukaryota > Metazoa > Chordata > Amphibia > Caudata > Salamandridae > Triturus > Triturus cristatus. The sequence continues at coordinate 320,021,220 of NC_140591.1, forward strand.
GGAGGGGGTTGGGGGGAGATGGGTTTGTTTTTAAGGTTTTTTCAAAAGTTACTGATAAAGCTGAAAGTAGCGATCACAATACAGTACACGCACCCAATATAGAACATACGATGCGCGTCAATGCCTCCGTACCGCCAGTTATTCTCAGCACCAACCGCAAAAATGTCTGATATTACAAAAGGGACGTCTGGGGTGGGTTCTTCCACTCCGATACCACCTCTCTCCCTGCTCACGTGGAACGTGCGCGGCTTGGGAGACAAAATTAAACGCGGCCTGGTCTTACATAGTGTTAAGAGGTGTGCCCCGGCGGTGGTCTTGCTACAGGAAACCCATCTTACCCTCACCACTAGTAAAGCAATGGACCGGTGGGGGTACAAGATGGTGGTACACTCAGAATTCACCTCTGGGTCTAGGGGGGTAGGTATACTGGTGCAAAAGCAATACCCGTTAATTATACATAAACTTAAAGCTGACGGGTCGGGGAGGTTTGCAGCGATAGCCACCCAATGGGAGGGGCGGCCCATAAACATAGTCTCCGTTTACATTCCTCCTGCACTGCACGCCACAGCGCTACCGGCACTTAGTGAGTTTCTCCTTGACCTACCAGAGGGAGAACTGATCCTTGGCGGAGATTTTAATGCAGTGGTCAACGAATCACTTGATCGATACCCTACACGAGTGGGTGGCGCGAGAGTGTCCTGTTTAGGAAGCTTTATCGAAGCACTGTGGCTGTCAGATTTGTGGAGGCTAAATCACCCAACAGCGCAACAGTACACGTATCACTCAGGGGTGCACAATAGTCTAACAAGAAAAGACTACTTCCTAGGTTCCGCTGGTAGTCTTAGAAACATAGACAGCATAGAGATCAGACCTAGAGGTATATCCGACCATTCACCGATACTCCTGCACTACACATACTACCACCTCGAGCGTCGTCGTATCCCTTCAATACACCCCGGCTATCTCCAGGTCCCCGCGGTCCGTAAGGCGATTGTGAAAGCAACAAACCTTTACTTTCTGGAAAATGCCCCCTCTGTTACATCACCGGCAACCTTATGGGAGGCATATAAAACAGTCCTCAGAGGACAGGCTATCGCTACCATTGCAGAGCACAAGCGTGAAAAACAGGCAGAATAACAGTCGATCGAACAAGAGTTACACGCGGCAGAGGCTCAGCAGGCCCGAGACCCCACCCCTGAGACCTCTTCTGTCCTACAGGTTGCGCAAGCAAGTTATAAGGCGTACCTCACGGAGCGCACTAAGCACCAGCTGACTGCCACGCGACACAAGATATATGACCTTGGGGATATGACTGGGAAACTACTGGCATGGCTTGATAGACTGGATAAGGGAACCAGGTGGATAGCGGAGCTCAGCTCTGGGGAGGGCCAGATAACAACTGAACCAGGCGAGATAGTACACACTCTAGCGCGCCACTTCCAAACGGTCTATTCCTCCACCTCTTCCATGACAGTGGAGGAAGCGCGGACGTATGTGAAAGATTTAGCAATGCCCAGACTTACCCCGGCGGCGGTGAGTACCCTGGAAGCTGATATCACAGTAGAGATACGAAGGGCAATTTTGAGCACTGCATTCGGGTAAAGTGGCGGGACAGAACGGCATACCGATCGAGCTCTATAAGCGAACAGCCGGGACTATTGCCCCCCATTTGCTTAACATGTTCACAGACAGTCTCCGTGAGGGCGAACTCCCACAGGATCAACGAACGGCCACCATAATTGCTATACTGAAACCGGGCAAACCTGCTTCTGAGTGTGCCTCCTACCATCCTATATCGCTGCTCAATGCAGAGGCAAAGATCCTTGCGAAGCTCCTGGCGTCTAGGCTAACGCCACACTTGCCAGAAATCGTGCACCCGGATCAATCTGGTTTCATGCCCGGCAGAAGCACAGCCCTCAATTTGAGGCGCTTACATGGCGTGTTGGCTCGAGCGGAGCAATTACAGGAACCAGCGGTGCTGCTCTCCTTGGACGCGCAAATGGCGTTCGATATGGTTGAGTGGCCCTTCCTGTTTGCAGTGCTACTGCACCTGGGCTTTGGACCCAAATTTATACCAGACCAATGGCCCACGTCGCTGCTAACGGGCATATGTCCGAAGATTTCCCCCTGACGCGTGGTACGCGCCAGGGATGCCCCCTGTCGCCCCTGCTCTTCGCCCTGGCGCTGGAGCCCTTGGCGGCATGGATACGCTGGGAGCCCACGATACGGGGACTCCAGTGGTCGAATGACTGGGAAGACCGCGTCTCCCTTTATGCTGATGATGTGTTGCTCTATCTGTCTTCCCCGCGACGCTCTATACTGACATTACTCAACATTTGCGGGGTCTTCGGAAGAGCATCCGGCTACACCATAAACTGGTCCAAATCGATAATGTATGTGCTGCGCGGCCCTCCTCCACGACTCCCAGCAGACTGCCCACTTCAAACAGCGGAGGGATCATTCAAGTATCTGGGTATTTACATCACTGCGGATCCAACAGACTTCCTAAAACAGAATTTGCAACCCCCACTAGACCGCCTCAAGCGGGACGAGCGTCACTGAGGTGTGCTGCCACTAACTCTACTGGGGAAAGCAGCCCTATTTAAAAATGATGGCCCTGCCTAGATTCGTGTAGGTATTGGAAAATACGCCATGTCGCATACCACCAGCGTACTTCCGCACAATTGCGGCGCAGGTAACTAGCCTTCTGTGAATAGCGCAGTCCAAATTAACTTGCGGCTGGTATGATGGAGGGATAGCGCTTCCTAATATCCAACTCTATTACTGGGCGGCGCAGTTGTAGGTAATTAATCAATGGCTTCATGCTCCGCGGACAGACCCCGCATTTAGGGCAGATAGGGACATACTAGGCGAGAGAGTTGTGTTGTCACCCCTGTATGACGGTAAACTGGCTTCAACGCTTATTAGTCCACTTAGACAGACCGTCGCCATCTGGCATGCGGCACAGGCCAAGCTTGGGTGGCGCGGGGTCTTGACCCAACTCACACCTTTGTGGGACACAAAGCAACTCGGAAAACTTAGAAGCAGTAGGGGCTTTGATAATTGGGACAATATTGGGATTTCCACGGTGGGAGACATGTCGCACAAGGGTGAAATAATTACATTCGCCCGTCTTCAACAGCAATACGAACTGGCGTCCTCAGAGTGGTTCCGATATACACAAATTAAACATGCCTTACTATCGAGACTAACACCTGACACGACCATACCAGAGGAATCGCCCTTGGAGGATAGATTATTGACGGACTAAATGCCAAAGAAGGCCACATCACTCACATACCGTAAACTGGTAAACAACCTGCCGGACCCAACCGGTCCTCTCCGGGAGAAATGGTCCCGTGATATAGGCGAGTTTGATGAGCCGGAATGGCGTGAAGCACCGCTCATACTACACCAGGCACACTCTACACAGCATAGGTAGCACAATGCATCCGTTCTGCTTGCACGGCTGCGGGGAATTTCTTTCACACCATATGGGAATGTCCCGTAATCCAAGATTACTGGAAGCAAGTGATGCGGACACTGTCCCATTCGGGGGGAGTGTCGCTAGTGCCGGAACCTAGACGCTGCCTACTGAATGTATGGGAACCTAACGACCTCACACGTCATGCACAGAGCTGGGCTATGTTGGGGATTATGATAGCTAAGCGCAACATCACTCAAAAATGGGGAATGGCGGAGACACCGTAGCTAGCCGCATGGGGAAAAGACATGGACGAGGCCATGCTAGCTGAAAAATAGGCCTTCATTAGGCGGGGATTACCTCGTAAGTGGAGTAAAGTATGGGGGGTATGGAATAAATTCAGAGGTGACATATGTGACCCGCCTTCAGATCAAGACGGCGAAACCTCGGACTGATGGGGAGAGACTCCGGGGTGGGCACGCGAGGTGTAGATATTAGAGATGTAAAGTTGCGAGAAAATGTTTTGAGGGATGGTCTCTAACATTCAATACTGTATTGTGTTATATTGTGGAATCACTGCATATCCAACTGCTATTCTGTATTACAACTAATAAAAATAAATAAAATAAAATAAAAAAATTAGTATATTTGAAAGTAGCTAAAAAACACAGAGGCCCTTTCAGCGTCTTGAAAAGCAACTAAGAGTGAGTGTCCTAGTTAAGTCCTGTCACTTGCATTCCCACAGCCATAGCTTTAATATCACCTTGGAGGTTAACCTACTGTACTGTGCCAATAAGTCCTGGGGTGTCTGACACAAGCAGGAGATACAGGAACAATCCTGAAGCTCTACTGGTATACAAGCCAGCCCTCTGACCGCCGTCCAACCTGTCTTCATCTTTACTGTACAATTTTGTATTACAAATAATGAATACCCATAACAATGTATACCCAAAGAAATGCTCACAGCACTCTAATATTCTAATTGTTCTCCTAATGACATGTCAAATTGCTAAGTCAATTCTGATCAAATGACATTTTACAGCCAAGATCCTTCACATGTTTAGTCCCCCCATTAAAGCCACACGTCCTACGCCCAAATATTGCTCAAAATGTGGGTGGTCTACGAGCATATGTTTGCTGTTATATTGCTAAATCAAGACCTCCAAGAAAGATATTCCAGCTTTACTAGCTCAAGTCTAAATTCTAGAACGGGCCTAGTACTTTCACACTTACAAAAACACTGAAGAGCACCAGTCCAAGAACTGATTCTTGCGCTCTTTGTCCCCAGAATGAAATCGTTTACAAGGACTTTCTTTTTTTCTGATGGCTCAATAACATGCTGGCCTACTTCACTAGGTTGCTAATCCAGAAACTGATCAACTTGTTTACAAAGTTCTGTGTGGAACAATACTGGAGGTTATCTTTTATTACCTCTCCATCCCACCAGATAATGCGGGCAATGGCCTGTTGTACTCCCTAGAGGCAAGCAAGTACCCACCCTCCGGAGGAGGAGCCAAGATGGCGACCGGGACGGCAGCGTAGACTCCCGGCTCCGTGAACCTCCGCATCCCGCATGGATATCCTGCACGAGATCCTCAACCTGTGCTACGCGGTCGTGTATCTGAAGGAGAGTGGCACCCGACTATGTGACTCCGAGGTTTCTGGCTGCGGTATCGCCGGAGAAACGAGCATTTGAACTTTGCGGCCTGTGCGGCCCTGGAGCCGGGACCTCAAGTGGACGCCGTGGCCGGGTGGCAGTTCAACAACAGCGGCCTGTTGTGACTGGGCGGAGGCGGTCCACCGGAGCGGTGCCAAACTCGGCCTACATTTCGTCGTGGTCGTCTCTACTGTCAAGCGTAGCGGTCCGAGTGCATGCCCGTGGGTGCAATTCTCAGATCCTCCGGTGGCTGCCCCTGCCTTTGATGGTGAGCTGCCCGGCTGCCGCCCGTATCCTGCCCTGATCATTGCGGGCCGCCCCCGGCTTTTCACGGGAGCGGGTCCGTAGTGGGGACGACTGTTGCTCGTGACCACGCAACGGATAACTTTTCGCCTGCCCCAGGAACCCGGTCACCAGCGACGTGGCCATCGAGACGCTTGTCCCAGGGTCCCGGCCCCGGTGAGGGTCGGGCATACTTGGCGGCCATCTTGTTGCGATGAAGCCTACCATCCTGTCCGCTGGGTCGCAGCGGGCTTGTGAGAGTGCGACTTCTGGGAGTGTGGCGGCGCGATCGCAGAGAGCTGTGCTGGGGTACGGCGACCTCCTCGAGGCCCTTGGTGCTCTTCACTCCTCCTTGATTCATGGTGTCGGGGTCTTGGGGAGTAAGCTCGACGGTGTGGCGTCGGCGTTGGGGCAATGGCGGCCCGCCTGTCCGCACGTACATAGGGACTACCCACACTGCGCACAGGAGGACACTTTGGCGGCCACCCCTGAGGTTAGTGCACGGCTGGACACTCAGGCCAGTATGCTACAGTGTGTTCGTCCAGCTGAGGGCCCGATCTGTCCCGGAGGCATTGGACCTGAGTGGGGTGTGGTAGCCTCGTCCCGTACGTGCCCTCCTGCGACCCAGGGACAACTCCAGCAACTATTGTCTGCTTTGGCTGCTTCTGCCTTCCTGGACCTTGAGTGCAGTGCATACCCTGGGGCAGCACTGGGAAGCCTGTTTCTCCACGCTGCGGACTGTGTTGATGCTCAGAGACTTCCACCCCACCTGTGTGCGTCGCTTCCCGGACGTTTTTGGACAATCCTCTACCTTGGAACGTCGGATATGGTGCTGGGTCGAGGGGTAGGCATGGGCAGAATTCCAAAGAGTGGTCAGGGATAAGGCGGATCCTTCAGGGGTGGTCATCTAGTGGACGGGCGGGCTCAGGGGTTGCGTGCTCTCCTGGCATAGCTAACAGCATAATAGGTGCATAGTGCTCCCCATCTTTCTTGAGAAGATCGCTTTTGTGCTGTTTATTGTTCACTTTGGGGGAAACTTACCGTGCGGGAGGGAGAAGCCGGGGGTATGTTTTGAAGGCCCTCCTCCAGTTTATTAATACTTTCTCCACCCCCCCGTCTGGTGGGGTTCTTTTCCTACTTCTTTTTCCCTCTTCTCCTATATTTCGGGTCTGGTTCCAGGGCGACAGGCACACTGCTGGGGGGGGGGGGGGGGCCGTACTCATCTGCAGAGGTGCAGGGTGGGGGGTTGGGGGAGGGGGTTCTTTCGTCTTTTATCTCTTTTTCCATGGCCTCCTTTTTCTTTTCTGATTCTTTTTGTTTTTCTTTTTCTGGGATCAGTGTGATACACCTCCTTTGCTATGACTCGTTGCCGCTCCATGTGTACCACAATTTCCGGGGTGCTCTCTGGGAGTTCTGGCGGGGGACTGCAGGCGCTACTGCTTATGATACTCTTCCTCATCCTGATGTTCTTGTGTTTGCGCCATTGACCTAATAGATTGCTGTAAATCGTTTACGTCTATTACTCTGCATACCTGTAATTGCTGTTTGAAAATAGTCTGGCACCTGATCCTTCTGCCTTGTTTCATTATAAAACGAAAACCTTTTTCTCCTGGTGCCCTACCTACGCTGTTCACAGTATTAGCATCACGATTCTGCTCCCCGATGTGCTGCCTGTGTTTATACTTGCCTGTTTTTGCTCTGATTGCTTAGCGGCCGGCCCCGGGGGGTTGTAGGCCCATACTTGTTCTCTATTGAACTGTCAATAAAGGTTTTCAAAAAAAAAAAAAAAGTATCCACCCTCCAAACGGAATAGGAGGAAGGGATGCATAGAAGACTTCCAAAGGTTACACCAGAACTGCCCCAGTAATATGTCCAGTTAAGTGATATGAGTAGTAATGTAGAAGAAGGTGTATTATTATGGCTACTCTCTCATATGGATAGAGATTTTTTAGCAAAACTACATTCATGTGTATTTCCAGCTATAAAGAACGCATGGGTTACATAAAAAATACATGATTCAAAAATGAAAAACATATTTTGAAGTACTCAAGTGCTCCAACATAACAGAATATTTTCTGAAGCCCTGTCCAATTCTGTGCCTTGTTCTATCGCTTAGTTATTAACCCAAAAATGTAAGCCATAAAAAGTACACTAGATGTTCAAGAGGACATGAGAAAGTGGGAATACCAAGAGTTTCTGTACACAATTTTTAACCTATTAGCAAACTATATAAAAAGTTCATTACCAAATTACGATCTCTCCTACAGCAATTAAAGTTTATTGATAAGGTTTTACCAAACACTACCTTGTAGTCTCTATTTGCATCCGACAGCTGCCAGTTGGAGTTGGGCACACCCATACGAAGATACTCTTCTGATAAGTCAATAAGCTGCCATCCCTCTAACCGTTCCACCTCACTTTGTTTAGGGTTATACGAAAATGCATACAGGTCACTGTATTGAGCTACGGAAAAGAAAAACAAAACAGCATTAAAAAGTATTACTGAGACTTTTTATGACAATGGCAAACACAAGGTATAAGCATAGCTGCCAAAACAACCAAATAATAGGCAATATGAATGATTTTCTCCAAATCAGTATAGTTCTACTGGATGCAAAGAGAAAGGTCAGGGAAAGGAGGAGACACATGGAGTAGTTTCTTTTCTGTAACTCCAGTTCTGTAGTAGGGGTATCTCTGTTATAGTCATAATCTAGTGAATAGTCCCGCCCATGTGCGTGGACCCCGGAGCAATAAAAAATAATCTCTAAAAGGTGACAAATCATGCAGACCTGCATACACCTTTAAGAGAGAATTTAATTTAAAGACAGATAATGCAGCCTATACCCACAGGCTACACTGTCCAGTACTTCAACTAGAATTCCACCAACATCCACAAACAGCACTGCCTGTCTAGTTTTTCTCCCCATAGGAAAAAACCCTGCCTCTACCAGCAAAAGCCTCTGGAATGATAGAGAGGAAGGAGTGGACAGACAAGCCCCATAGGCTGCCATTATGTGGCTTAAAACAGGATACTGTGCCTTTAAGAAAACTTTCCAGGTTTCCAGAACTTTCCCCAGTATCCCAGAATGCCCAGCAGGTCCCATTTACTTTCAGTTCTTTTTGAAGGCGTAGCACGCCAGACCTGTAGCATTCTACAAATGAATAAGTATCTCTCCACCGGGGAGGAGGGCGGGCGCATATGACTATAACAGAGATACCCCTACTACAGAACTGGAGTTACAGAAAAGAAACTACTCCTTCTGTAGTAGGGGATCTCTGTGTATAGTCATAATCTAGTGAATAGAATGGCAAGCCCATCCCCACACAACAAAAGCGGTGGAGAAACCACAAGACACTACCACTACTGTGCAAACAGATTTCGCAGCGAAGCCTGCCCAACCTGCGCATCTGCCCTGGCATCCGTGTCCAGACAGTAATGTGCAGCAAAGGTATGGACCGACTTCCAAGTGGCCGCCTTGCAGATTTCCGCAATCGGAACATTACGCAGCAAAGCCGTCGTGGCAGCTTTGCCCCTGGTGGAATGAGCCTTAGGTTTACCCCCTAAGGTCTTATTAGCCTTTTGATAACACAATTGTATGCAGGACACAATCCACCGAGAAATGGACTGCTTAGAGGTCGCAAGACCAGTCCTGACTGAGCCATAATTAACAAACAATTGGTCAGACCTACGAATATCCTTGGTCTTATCCAGATAAAATTTCAACACCCTCCGAACATCCAGGGAATGGAGAGACCTTTCCGCTGGCGAAGAGGGATTCTGAAAGAACGTAGGTAAAGTTATAGTCTGGTTGACATGAAAGTCAGAGATAACCTTAGGAAGAAATTTAGGGTGAGTACGCATCACAACCTTAGCAGCATGAAATACAGTATAAGGTTCTTGACAACATAAAGCCTGAAGTTCACTCACCCTGCGGGCCGATGTAATGGCCACTAGGAAGGCCGCCTTCCAGGATAGGTGCTGCAACGAAGCCTTGTGAATGGGTTCAAAAGGCTCCTTCATCAGTCTGGACAGCACCACATTCAAGTCCCAGGAAGGCGAGGGAAGTCTGACGGGAGGAAACACTTTCTTCAAGCCTTCCAAAAAATCCTTGACCACAGGGATCTGAAAGAAGGAAGTCTGTGAAGGGCATTTCCTGTAAGCAGTCAAAGCAGCCAGATGAACCTTAATGGAATGGAAATTAAGGCCAGACTGCGCCAGATGTAAAAGGTACGGAAGGATGACATCTTCCTTACATGTCGTCGGATCAAAGTTCTTGGACTTACACCAGATACAGAACCTCTTTCACTTGTAAGCATAGGACGTCCTAGTGGAAGGTCGTTTAGACTCCTTCAGTATGTCCATACAATCGTCTGGTAGATTAAGATGGCCATATTGCACTATTTCAGGAGCCATGCCGCCAAACTCAAAGACGAGAGGTTGGGGTGCACCATCCGCCCCCCGAACTTCGTGAGAAGGTCCGGCCTGCACGGCAACCGCATGTGAGGAAGGAGAGACCGGTGAAGTAGGTCCGTGAACCACCACTGCCTGGGCCACTCCGGGGCGATCAGGATCATCCGCGCCCTGGACTGGGACAGCTTGATGAGCACTGCCGGAATCAGGGGAATGGGTGGAAAAGCGTACAGAAAGCTGTTCGACCAATCGATCCATAGCGCATTCCCAAGCGTCCCCCGCTGGTAGTACCTGGATGCGAAGTCTCGGCATTTGCTGTTTTCGGTGGTGGCGATCTACGTCTGGAGTTCCCCACCTTGCGAAGACTTCTCCTAGTACTTCGTCGTTTATGACCCCTTCGTGGTTTTCCTGAATCAGCCTGCTCAAGGCGTCCGCCTGAGCATTCTGCACCCCTGGAAGATGCGTGGCCGTAATCGTCAGTCCTCGGGCCAGCAGCCAGCGCCAGATCGCCTGCGCCTCCTGCGACAGAGTGCGCGATCTCGACCCCCCCTGCTTGTTGAGGTAATACATCGTGGTTGTATTGTCCGTCTGTATCAGCAGCGAGTTGGTCTGGAAGGACGGAAGGACGGAAGGAAGGCCTTCAGTGCCAGGAAGACAGATCTGAGTTCCAGAAAATTGATGTGGTACGTCGATTCCAGAGGAGACCACTTTCCTTGAATCTGCAAGTCCCCGGAATGCGCTCCCCAGCCCTGGAGAGAAGCATCCGTCACTACACTCGTCGTGGGAATGTCCTTGTGGAAGGGAACCCCCTTGAGGAGGTTTTCCGCCGAACACCACCACTTCAGAGATTGAAAAACATGCAGCGACAGTCGTATCTTGTCGTCCCAAGAGCCTGTCCTCTGATCCCACTGATCCTCCAAGCACTCCTGCAGTGGTCTCATGTGTAGCCGTGCGTGAGGCGTGAGGAAGATACAGGAGGCCATCGATCCCAGTAGAGAAGACACCTTCCTCACTGTCGTCGATGGAGCAGTCCTGAGGTCCTGAGCCTTCCGAAGGAGTGATAACCGTCTCTCCTCCGAAGGAGACACGCTTGCTGACCGCGTATCGATGGAGGCCCCCAGGTACTGTATGCACTGGACCGGAGTCGTGACCGATTTGGGCATGCTGACGTGTAATCCCAGCGTGTGTAAGAGAGCGCACGTCCATCGGAAGTGATCTTGTGCTTCCGAGAAGGATGACGCCTTGATCAGCCAATCGTCCAGATACGGGTAGACAAACACCTTGTTCCTCCGCAGGTGCGCCGCCACCACCGCCATGCACTTCGAGAAGGTCCTGGGAGCAGACTTTAGCCCGAATGGCAGTACTGTGTATTGATAGTGATTGGCGCCGACTTGGAATCGCAGGAACTTCCTGTGCTTCCTCGCTATGGGCACATGGAAGTACGCATCCTGTAGATCTATGGCACAGAGCCAGTCTCCCCGTTGCAGCTGAGGGTAAATCTGGTGCAACGATAGCATGCGGAACTTCTCTCTGCGAATCCATTTGTTTGCCTGTCGCAAATCCAGAATGGGCCTGAACTCGTTCTTGTCCTTCTTGCGAACGAGGAAGAACCGAGAGTACAGACCTCTTCCCCTTTGAGACAGAGGTACCTCTTTTACCGCCTTTTTTCTCAACAAGATGTCTGCCTCCGCCTGGAGCTCTCTCAGCTGGAATCGAGAGCTGACCGGCGGAATCGCTGGAGGCGGGCTGATAAACCGAAGACAGTATCCATTGCAAACAATATTCAGCACCCACTTGTCCGAAGTAATTTTTCTCCACTCTGCCAGAAAAAATTTAATGCTTCCCCCCACTGGAGTGGGTAACGGTTGAGGGGGAAGTAGCCGCTCAGGGCAGAGACCCGGCCGGGCCCTTGGTAGTGGTAGTAGCCTGCTGGCCTCCTCTACCCCTCTGGCGCTTCTGGAAGGGCTTGCGGAACTGCTGCTGTTGTTGCTGCTGCTGCTGTCCCGAACCCTGCCCACGCCCTCTGCCCGAAGACCCGAACCGCCGCTGGAACGGGCGCTTCTTCTTCTCGGCCTTCTCCAACCCAACGGCCGTCAGGGTTTCCGCCTCCGCCTTCATGCGGGCCATCTCATCGTCCGCATGTTTCCCGAACAGGGTTTCCCCCGAGAAGGGCAGGTTGGCCACTCTTTGCTGCGCCTCTGGCTTGAGGGACGTCAGACACAGCCACGAATGCCGCCTCTGGTGAACGCCATGGCAGTAAGCGTGGGCGGCCAGCAAGGATACATCCGCCGCTGCGCCGATCACCTGGTTAGAAACCAGCATGCCTTCGCGCACTGTCTCCAGGAAGTCCTCCTTCTTGTCCCGGGGCAGTAGGTCCGCATACTGCTGCAGGGACTCCCACAGGGCCCGGTCGTAACGGCCCAACAAAGCCCCTGCACTCGCCGCCTTCATGGTAGTGGCGGCGGTCCCACACACCTTCCTGCCCGCAGAGTCCAGCCAGCGGCTTTCCTTGTCCGGCGGGACCGTCGACGAAGGCGCGGTCGCATGTTGTTTCCTCGCCGCCGTCACGATGACCGAATCCGGCTTCGGGTCCACTCTCAAAAAGGTAGGGTCCGACTCCGGGGCCCTATACTTTTTCATGAGCCTGGAGGGGGCGGCCTTCGTCATCGTGGGAGTTAGGAACAGCTCCAACGCGGGTTCCACCAGTCCTGGTACAAGAGGCAGTAGAGGGCGAGACAGATGTTTCTTATGAAGTGTCTCGAATATCACGGACGTCGTGGGTGTTGGAACCGTCACCGTGATAACTTTGCTGCCCCTCTCAACAGCACCTCTTGGAAAGAGACCAAATCGTCCACCGGCGACACCCTAGTCCCCGGTGAGTCAGACAGCGTCGGGGAAAAGTCTCTGGTCGAGGAGCGCGTGTGTGACCTGGACCTGTGCCTCCTACGGCGTCGTCCGGAGGCCGACGATGACCGTCCACGGCTCCGTGACCTTCTCCTCCTGTGAGAGCGGGAGCGTGACCTCTTCGGCTTCGGCCTGTCCACCGGTCTAGCCGGTCCCGGCGACCGCAGGCGTCGTGGCTTCGGGGTCCCCTGCGGCAGAGTCGGGTACCTCGGAAGGGAAACCGACCGCGGGGGAACCGGCGGCGGTCCCACCGGAGTGCGTGGCAGCGACCGAGGTGGGGGCGGCGGAGGCAGTGTCCGCGGCTGTGGAGGCGGTGGCGGTGGAGGTGGCGGTGGTGGAGGAGGTGGCGTTGGTGGTGGTGGTGGCGGAGGAGTCGGCGGAGGTGGGAGAGGAGGCGGTGACGGAGGCATCCGAGGGGGCGTATACACCACAGAGTACACCGATTCCGGTGACTCTCTCTTCCTCGACGTCGATCTTCGCCTCGACGGCGATCTTCGCCTCGACGGCGACCTGTGCCTCGACGGCGACCTGCGCCTCGACGGCGACCTGCACCTCGACGGCGACCTGCACCTCGACGGCGACCTGCGCCTCGACGGCGACCTGTGCCTCGACGGCGATCTCCTCGACCTCGAGCGTCTCGACGTCGATCTCCTCTTCGGCGGCGACGTCGACCGTCTCCTCTTCATCGACGGCGAACGGCGATCTCCCCTCGACGGCGAGCGCCGACGCCGGGTCCGATCTCAACGCCGACTGCTGGACGGCGCCGACGACGGCGTCGTCGCAGACGATGCCGATGTAGTCGACGGCGGCCTATTCAGGTCCCTCGACGTCGATCGTCGACGCCGCTTCTCCCCAGAGCCCTGGGGAGACGACGAACAGACGGTGGTCATCCTCCTCGACGTCGCCGTCGACGCCCTCGACGTCGACGGGGAGTGGGAGCGCTTACTGGTCTTCCTGCCCCTGGGGAGCCCCCCAGAGGCCTCAGTATGGGGCAAATCAGCCCCTCCAGACCCACCTGGTGCCTTCAGTCTTCTCTCCTCCAGAACTTGAAGCCTGATTTTTATCCTGTCCCTCAGGGTCCTGGCTGAGAACGAGTGGCAGATGGTACAGTTTTCAGGCACGTGGGACTGGGGAAGGCAACCTATACACACCTCGTGTGGATCCGTTTTAGCCTTCTTTCTACCACATTCCGGGCACTTGTCGAACAAGCCAGGCATGTTGACAGTACCAGCTACTAAGCACTTGAAAAAGTGACAAAAATTGACAAAAATTGACAAAAATCTCCAAAAAACCCTTGAAAAGGGGAGAGCTCAATGCTCCAGGGTCCTGCTAGCAGGAGCCGGAAAAAAGAACTGAAAGTAAATGGGACCTGCTGGGCATTCTGGGATACTGGGGAACGTTCTGGAAACCTGGAAAGTTTTCTTAAAGGCACAGTAAACTGTTTTAAGCCACATAATGGCAGCCTATGGGGCTTGTCTGTCCACTCCTTCCTCTCTATCATTCCAGAGGCTTTTGCTGGTAGAGGCAGGGTTTTTTCCTATGGGGAGAAAAACTAGACAGGCAGTGCTGTTTGTGGATGTTGGTGGAATTCTAGTTGAAGTACTGGACAGTGTAGCCTGTGGGTATAGGCTGCATTATCTGTCTTTAAATTAAATTCTCTCTTAAAGGTGTATGCAGGTCTGCATGATTTGTCACCTTTTAGAGATTATTTTTTATTGCTCCGGGGTCCACGCACATGGGCGGGACTATTCACTAGATTATGACTATACACAGAGATCCCCTACTACAGAACCTGATTTCTGGGAAAGTTGACAATGCTGTCGTCTTGACCAATAAAGGAGGAAAGACAGGAAGACAATGTTACACTAGGAAGATGCGGTAGTTGTCAACATGTAGACATAAATAAGAGCCTTAAGTCTGCCAGCAATGCTTTAATGTTATGTGCCTTGGCTGAGGCAAAACAGAACTCTCCCAAGGACACTACTGGGCTGGTTATCTTGTGGTAATACTGAGCTGTGTCTACCCCTCTGAGAATAGATACTGAATGGTACCAAGAAAAAATGCTATGAAGTCATATTTGTGGATCTTGTGGAAAGAGCTACACTATTTCATACAATCAGCACTGTTTAAATAGCTGTATTCAGAAAGATTTACTACTCAAATACCTAATATCCTAAAGTATATATTCCTCTAAAATAGCTCAACTGTTATTTTAGGCTGTTTATATAACACTCAATATCATTCTATATTTATTTCAAAAAGCTTAAAATATGTTAGACTACTCCAAAAGATAACGTAAAAGAATGTTTTGCATGCATGGCTTAACTAGAACAAAATATCAATGGACAATATTCGAAACTTTCATCATTTAACATAATTGGATTAAAAATGTTCAGGTCATGGGAGTGAATCAACATTTTGAGGCAACTAGTCAAACACAACAAGGTCAGGGGAGCTCACAATGCAATTTGAGACTGCTCTGAAAGACATGTTGCAGTTCTGACCCTTTCCATTCTGGAGCCCACAGCCTTAAAGGTTCAGATTAATACTCACCGCCAAATACCTTTACCTCAGACCCCACCAATAGTAAACAAATTATTTTTTCTGCAATTTCAACAGTGTCTTCTACGAATGCACAAACTTGTACCTCCTAAATTTGGGGCAAGATGATCCTGCAAGTATGCACCTCTGTGGATGACTGCGGTCAGGGGAAATATACTCTAGGCAGACTTCTTCCCGTAACTCTGGCTTGATACGGTTTAGTGGGTAATTTGTCAACTTTGGAATCCAGAGACCCATTCAAAAACATTACTAATTCAGTGGCAGAGATATGTACATAGGTGTATTTAGAAAAATCTATATTTAGTTAAGGAAAACTAGCGCTATTTATTGTAGCGATCAAAATGTAGATGAACACTCAAAAACAAATTTCTAACAATGATAATAGTTACAATGTTATGTTTCTCAAACATAAATACTGCAACACCAACCAGCACAATGGTGCCCTGAACTCCCAATCTGGCAATACCAAATATGGCCATGTTGCTGGAGAGGCTGTGCTCAACGCGAATGGTACTTTAACACATTAGTGTATGTCTGTAAATTACATATGTGAGCACGGAGAGGATTTCAATATACATAAAAAAGTAGAATTAACTCCATACTGTCAAAAATTATTTGGACATGATGCGGGTTGACATAACTTTATCCCTTATCTCTCTCTCTATAATAATTGTGGTATAGGTTTTGAGTCTGTCAGGACTTGGGCTATTAATTTCAAAAAGGGTGAGGGAGGCCCTACAAAATGAATAAATCCACTCTGGTTAGGTGAAAACAAAGTTCCTAGAGAATCTGTGCTCAAGCCAAGACAGTCAGTCTGCACAGAAATGCAAATTAAGTTCCAAGCAGTAACAATAATTTTTAAAGTTAGAAAACAGGAAAAAATCACAAGCCAATCCAGAAAAAAAGAGAAAAAAATGTAGTTAAAAAAGCGCTAAAATCATCTAAATTGGATGAGGACTTTAAGATTGTTAGGGGAAGTGTGTTAGCTACAGTACTTGCGGGGATCATAACTGTTGATCTGACTCAACAATGGTTGAATAGATATGATGTAAGTGTATTGCTGACAGGAATATTGAGATGTGATTGATATTACAAACTGAATGTGAAACCCCAATAAAGTAGGTTTACAAAAAAATTGGATCAGGAGAACCTCAGATATCAATTTGTAAATTTTAACGTAAAAGGCTAAAAAAAAAAAAGTAAAGCGCCAATCCAGAATACAGATCGACTGCAATAGAGCAGCAGTAGTATACATCAAGCAGGTAGACCTGGGCCCAGATTTTACCTTCTGACTTAGTCTCTGAAATGATAGTAGATATCTTCCAACGGGCAAAGCTTTAAAGGTGTGGCCGTCAAGGGTTCCTCAAAGTCAGATAAGTTGTTGTTGAGCTGCAGCTGAAGCTGTTGTTTTGGGCACTAAAAGCTCATCAAGGGATAAAGCCAGATTTTGTGGCTGCCCATGGTGATGCTTCGTGGTTGTATAGGTTGCAGCCTTTTTTTTTGTAAATTGAAAATCCCCCAAATGGGCAAGGCTGGAAGCTAAATTTAACATAGGATCCCACTGAACCTAATTTTGAGCATAGCAAAATGCTCTGAGCAGGACACACCTGGTTTTCTTGAAGGACTAGAGTATGACCTTTCTGGGCAAGCTGCAGCAGTACATTGTCCCGATCCTCAGGAAGTGGAAAAAATGTCTTAGTCTCACTCTTCTCCAGGGCTGGGAAAGTTCCTTGTGGTCAAACCTACAGCTGGTAGCTCCTCCTGGCAGGCTGCTACACACCAGTTGTCTCTTCAAATAGGTCTTCTGAAGGGTCCAGACCTCTGTGGTCAACTGGGAACTCTTAAAGTTAGGAGTCAACCTGCTTTTTGTGTCCCTGAAGTAGGCAAACAGAAGGCAAACAACTTGGTCACTGGAGAGCAGTTCCAGGGCGCAGCATAATTCAGGTGTCCTCGAGTGTGTACTCTTCGTACAGCAAGAGTTAGGAGTCTGTCCAGCAGGGCCTTCCTCAGGCCAAAGAAATCCTATTGACAGGCTTGAATAGCCACACAGTAGTGTTTGGTGAACGTGTGGAATTGACCACGTAGCAGCTAGAGATGTATGCTATTGAAATGCTTGCAAAAACGAATATAGTGCTCCCTTCTTGTAATAGTGTGCGCTTTGCCTTAGCATAGCATGTCCATATACACTTAATAATTTATCTGGCAATGCCACCCTTTGAAAAAGTGTTTCTCGGGTGAAGTTTTGCAAAGGCAACAAAGAGTTGTTTGCTTGCGGATTAATTTTGTTCTGCAATATGTAAATTAGTGCTGAATTGAGAACAGTGCCCTCTGTATTGTATGTAAGCTGCTACTGCAACTAAACGTAGTGTATAGAAGGATATGCCAATCCTGGTTTCTGAAAGTACAGTAGCAAATTATATCCTCTACTAAAGGATTAGATGTAATTTCTTAAACAATAATACACACACCTTTTCCACTTTTCATTACAGCAAGCTAGTGTGGCGCCGGCTACCGTGCCTGACGCAGGATTTGCATACAGTTCTATGAAAGTTAAGGTAACCAAACACTAAGACCTCAGGTGCTTAAGCGCTAATTTCAATTCCCCTAGTGTTGGATGACTATGCAGACCCTTTTGCTGAGTCAGGAATTTCAGCCTGCTCAGCAATTTGTCATGTGGATGGATTGACATCCCAAAAAGTATTGAATCTCATAGCTGTCTCCCCCAAGTTGGATCGACTAAAATGAGGACCAAGGATGTTTGCCACATTTTCCTCACTACATGTGGGTTCAATCAATCAATCAAAGTAAGCTTTATTCGATTGCAAGAGGACAATCATAAAAGCACAATAAAATACAAATTACAAAAACAGTTCATATTTAAAACGAGTTCATAGCAGTTCATTTACTCGGACTTTGCTAAAACTGACGGAACCCTTTTGTACCAAAAGGCTTACAAGTTAAAATATATTCTAATCAATTATAAAATACATTCAGAAAACGATTATGACTTTAGAAAGAATAAAAACCCATTACACATATCACCGGTCACCATCCACCCCCCTCTGCACCTTACTATCTCAACACAGTGTTTTCCTGATTCGGAGCACTCTTTTAATGTATAAAGCAATCCTCCAGGCAATATGTACATTTTCTAGGTATTGCAAGCGAATTAGCGCTATGCGACACTGTCCAACCATACGCTTTTAAAACGGGTACAATTAATGCTTTTCTTTGTGTCACATAAAATTTACAGAAAAACATCACGTATAGTGTTGTCTGATTTGATTGGGAATCACACGGGCAGGCTGATAAATTATGCGACCAATCATTGATTGTAGGAAATAATAATCTGTGAATGGATCCTAACCTGAATCTAAAAAGCAGCATTCTAACAAACCCACTAGAAACAAAGGACAGACCGAATGTGAGTGTTAACTGATGTTTCAACACACAGGGTTTCGATAGCTCACCTAATGCTCTCTTTTCAGCTAGGTACGCAAGGCCCCTAGATTTTAACTTCTTTCTAGAAATACCTATCACTTGAGCTGGGGTTTGAATAAAACTCTGGGTTGCCTAATAGTGATAGAAAAGACATGACATACTTCGTCCAGGGGATCATACGGACCCTGTCAATTCTCATTACATCCGACATAATGGTTCTATTCAGTAAGGCATATGCTACTTACCAGTATGCATCTGTTCTTGGCATGTA
Source organism: Triturus cristatus (assembly GCF_964204655.1). Taxonomy (NCBI): domain Eukaryota; kingdom Metazoa; phylum Chordata; class Amphibia; order Caudata; family Salamandridae; genus Triturus; species Triturus cristatus. Next base: position 320,040,172 of record NC_140591.1, read on the forward strand.
GAGCTGCAGATCTATACACTGTGCATAGATCGCCATCTGGTGTTGGGCCCGGATGTTTGCAGTTTGTATTTCCTCTTGGAAAGTCTTTGGGAGTCACGAGGTCGGTGACTCCTACTCTGGTTAGTATTGCGCATGGGCATCGGCTCCATCCTCAGATTTTTTTTCGCCAGCAGGGAAAGATGGAGCGTAGTAGTAACAGTAAAGAAACCCATGTGTATTGTATCTAAATAAGATAAGACTGGAACGGATACAGGTAGCCGGGGAGGCGGGTGGGCGTGTATAGATCTGCAGCTCTACATGCCAAGAACAGATGCATACTGGTAAGTAGCATATTCCGTTCGAGGCATATGAGCTGCAGATTATACACTGTGCATAGATTATATAGCAGTACCCAACCCTAGTGGCGACCACCGGTATCCGTTGCAGTAGTTTGGAACAGTGTTTTTAGTACAGCTTGGCCCACAGTAGCTTGTTGCTTGGTTTGCACATCTACACAGTAATGTTTTGTGAAGGAGTGCGGCGTTGACCATGTCGCTGCTTTGCAGATGTCATCTAGTGGTATGTTCTCTAGGAAAGCCATAGAAGCCCCTATCTTCCTTGTAGAGTGGGCTTTAGGGGGAACCGATAGCGTTCGTTTTGCTTTGTGGTAGCAAATCTGTATGCATTTTACAATCCACCTAGCTATCCCTGATTTGGAAATAGGGTTGCCTTTGTGTGGTGGGGAGAAGGAAACAAATAGCTGTTTGGTTTTTCTGAAAGGTTGTGTTCTCTGGATGTAGTAAAGTAAAGCCCTTTTAACATCCAGTGTGTGTAAGGCTCTTTCCGCAACTGTTTGGGGTTGCGAGAAAAAGACTGGTAATTCTACCGACTGGTTTAAATGGAATGGAGAAATGACTTTAGGTAGAAATTTGGGATTGGTGCGGAGTACAACCTTGTTGTGATGCATCTGAAGAAAAGGTTCTTGTATACTGAGCGCTTGTATTTCACTAACTCTTCTGACGGAAGTGATGGCCACTAGAAAAGCTGTTTTCCATGTGAGAAATTGCAGCTCGCACTTATGTAATGGTTCGAAAGGGGGTCCCATTAACCGTGTGAGGACTATATTCAAATTCCAAACAGGTGAGGGTGGCACTCTGGGTGGAATTACTCTTTTAAGGCCTTCCATAAAGGCTTTGATGGCAGGCACTTTGAAAAGTGAGAGGTGCTGCCTATTTTGTAAATAGGCAGCAATTGCAGCGAGGTGTAACCGAATGGAGGTATATGCTAGGTTACACCTTTGTAAATGGAGTAAATAACATATAATGTGCTGTATGGATACGTTTAAAGGATTGATTGCGTTGTTGTGGCAGTAAACAACAAATCTTTTCCACTTTGCTGCATGGCACGCCCTAGTAGTAGGGCGTCTAGCTTCCCTGACAATGTTCATGCAATCAGGGGGAAGGTTAAGGTATCCAAATTCTAGGACCTCAGGAGCCAGATTGCAAGGTTGAGCTGAGCTGGGTCCGGGTGCCTGATCTCTCCATGGTTCTGGGTTAGGAGGCATGGTGAGAGGCGTAGCTTTTGGTGTGGTACTACTGGGAGTTCCAGCAGTGTGGTGTACCACGGTTGTCTGGCCCATGTTGGAGCTACTAGGATCAGAGTTAGGGAATGCTGCTGTAGCTTTCGCACCACTAATGGAATTAGTGGGAGAGGTGGAAAAGCGTATGCAAATTTGTTTGACCAGTTCATCCATATCACATTGCGGTCGGACAATGGGCGTGGATATCTGGCGGCGAAGCTTGGGCATTTTTTGTTTTCGTTGGTGGCGAATAGGTCTATGTGTGGATGCCCCCACTTCTGAAAGAACAGGTGAAGAACCTGTGGGTGAAGTTCCCACTCGTGCATCTGCTGTGTCTGTCTGCTTAGCAGATCTGCCATGGTGTTTTGTACTCCTGGGACGTGTTGGGCTAGGAGAAAAATCTTTTGTGGAATTGCCCATCTCCATATGCTCTGTGCTAACTGAGAGAGCTGTGGAGTGTGTGTGCCCCCCTGTTTTTGAATGTACTACATGGCAGTCATGTTGTCTGTGCGAATGAGGACTGCCTTGCCTGAAATCTGCGCCTGGAAGGATTTTAGGGCGAGGAAGATCGCCAGTAACTCCAGATGGTTGATGTGGAGTAACTTCTGTTGCGGCGTCCATGTGCCATGTGCTGTGAGATGTAACAGATGAGCTCCCCAGCCGGAGAGCGATGCATCTGCAGTTAGGATTATTTGTGGGACCGGGTCCAGGAGCGGTCGACCTCTGGAAAGGTTTGTGGTGTTCCACCACTGCAGAGAGCGATGGGTGCCACCGTCTACCAACACCAGATCTGTCAGTTGTCCCTGGGCCTGGTTCCACTGGCGCGCCAAGCACTCTTGGAGTGGACGCATTTGGAGTCTTGCATGGGGCACTATAAAGATGCAAGAGGCCATCATCCCTATGAGCTGCATAAACACTCTTGCCAGGAGAGAGTGTTGAGATAGGAATTTTTGACGCAGCGCCTGTATTTTTGCAATCCTGGCAGGATTGGGATAGGCTATGGCTTTAGAGGTGTCTATGGTGGCACCGAGATATTGTTTTGTGTGAGATGGTACCAGGTGGGATTTTTGATGGTTCACCGTGAAACCTAGCTGGTGAAGTAGTTGGACTGTAGCGGCGGTATGTTGCACACATTGTTGGTAGGACGTGGCTTTTATGAGCCAATCGTCCAGATAGGGGAAGACGTGAATGTGCGGTCTTCTGAGGTTTGCAGCCACTACTGCTAGGCACTTGGTGAAAACCCTTGGTGCTGTTGTTACCCCGAACGGGAGCACCTTAAACTGGTAGTGTTGTCCGTCTACCACAAACCTGAGGTACTTTCTGTGAGACTGGTGTACTGGGATGTGAAAGTACGCGTCTTTCAAGTCCAAAGTGGTGAGAAAATCGTTCTGGGAGAGAAGTGGAAGAACCTGTTGGAGGGTTACCATGTGAAAATGGTCTGAATGAATGTAGGTGTTTAGAGGTCTGAGATCTAAGATAGGTCGTAGGGTCTTGTCCGTCTTTGGAATTAGAAAGTACAGGGAGTAGACCCCTAAATTTTGTTGATTTATGGGGACCTGCTCTATTGCTCTTTTTTGCAGGAGGGAGATCACCTCTTGTGTTAGTAGCGCAGTATGTTCTTGCGACATAGGGCGGTGCCTGGGTGGAATGTTGGGGGGTGTAGATTTTAATTCTAGGCAATACCCTGACTGAATAATTTGTGTCACCCATCTGTCTGAGGTGATTGTCTCCCAGACGTGAAGGAAATGTTGTAGTCTGCCTCCGACCGGGGTGGAATGGTCTGGAGGGAGCGGGGGAAAGTCATTGGGCAGGAGGTGTGGCAGAGCGGGCGGTATTTGTCTTGCCTCTGCCCTTATTATTATTGCCTCTGTATCCGCCTCTTTGATAACCCTTCGTGAAGGTAGACTGAGGGGGGATTTATAAGACGTGGATGCACTGTCCGAGGAGTAGCCTCTGCCCGTGCCCCGAAAGGAAGAACGGCGAAAGGAGCGCCTGGGAGTCTGTGTTTGTAGGGCTCCCATAGATTTCGCCGTGTCTGTATCTTTTTTCATTTTTTCCAGGGCTTCATCTACTTTAGGGCCAAATAGATGATCTTGGTCGAATGGGTGATTTAATATAGAGGCTTGAACCTCTGGTTTAAACCCTGAAACCCTGAGCCAGGCATGGCGACGGAGAAGAACACTGGTGTTTATGGCCCTGAAGGCTGTATCTGCTGCATCTAGGGCACATCGTATCGAGGTATTGGTTATTGTTTTTCCCTCTTGAATAAGTTCATTAGCCCTAGTCTTGTACTTTTCAGGGAGATGGTGCATGATGGTCTCTAGCTCATCATAATGCGCCCTGTCATATCGGGCCAACAGTATGGCGTATTGGCAATACGCCATATATTGGCCGCTTGTGACGCAGTGCGCTTCCCTGATGCATCTAGGAGCTTGGACTCTTTGTCAGGTGGGGGCGCCTTGCCTGACGCCTGAGAATTTGAGCGCTTCCTGGCTGTAGATACCACTAGGGAATCTAATGGTGCATGGCCTTTAATGTAAGAAGGGTCTGTAGGGGCGGCCTTGTATTTTTTCTCTATCTGAGGGTTTAGGACCCTGGCCCTGACTGGGTCTTTAAAAACCTCAGGGGCATGTTTAATTACGCCCTTTAACATAGGTAGAATGGCAGTGGACCTATGTGTATCGTCAAAGGTGTCTAGGAGGAAATCCTCCTCCACTGGGTCGGTATGTAACTCCACCCCGTGGTAGTGTGCCGCCCGTTGTAACATATGGTGAAAACCCAAGGAATCTTCAGGAGGGGATGGCCTAGATGGATAAAGGTCATCCTGTGGGACATCTGGGATGTCCGGATTGTTATAATCATCCCATGGGTCTGGAGATCCAGTAGGGGTGGGGTCTTGTGGCACATCTGCTGGATCATTGTAAGGGTCCCCCAAATCATCTGGGACAGGAGACAATGTGGGGGAACGATGAGGTGGAGGGGGTGGAGGTGGGAGGGTGGAGGAGGTGGGGAAGGCACCCTAAAAGGAGAGGTAGCAATGTCCTTTCTCTTTGGAGGTGGAGGTGGAGCCGGCTTGTCCAAGTGTCTCTTTTTTGAAGACAATGTCAAGTGTCCGGTCTTTGGATCCTTGGTGAGGGTTTTTTGCAAAGGATCTGGTGTGAAGAGGTCCTGTGACACTGGTTGTTCGGTCGGCGCCGAAGGTTTCGGGGCCGACGGTTTTTTAGGTTTGTCGAAGCCGTGGTTCCTGGGAACCTCCGTTTTTTTGGTGGGTGCCGAAGAAGGTCTCGGCACGGGAGTATCAGTGCTGAGGGCCTTGTGATGTTTGGTCGGCGCCGGAGCAGCAGGTTTCGGCACCGAAGACTTCGGTGCCGGGTTCGGTGTGGAGGTGGAGGCCGATTTTTTCTTCGGTGCCGAAGGGTGTTTCTCGGCACCAGTGGCCGGCTGGCTCGAGCCCAAGCTGCCTGAAGGCTTAATAGGCTTCTTTACCGGGCCGGAAGGTGGGGTGTGAGAAGCAATGTCCTTGGTCATGCCTAGGCCCAGAGGCGAAGGTGTGACCGAAGCCTTTTTCGGTATCGGCGTGGGCGTGGGAGGGGGAATTGTACTCACGACCCGCTGCGCCGGGGTGATGTCCTCCACATCCGAGTCGTCGGCCTCGGAAGCGCTGACGAGGTCGTCGTCCTCCTGTTCTAGGTCCTGTTGTCCCGGAGCTTCGACGTCGTCCCCGAAGATGTCGACTGGAGCGGAGGTCGAGGAGTGTGCCATGTTGCGTCTAGCCCGTCTATCTCGAATGGTCTTTTTGGAGCAAAAAGACTTGCAGGCGGGACAGTCTAGGGCCTCGTGTTCTGGGGAGAGGCAGAGGTTGCACACCTCATGGAGATCGGTGTGGGGAAACTTGGACCCACATCGAGGGCACTTCTTGAAGGGAGTTCTTTCCATCAGCCGAGACCGGAGCCGGAATAGGCCCGAAGGCCGCCTTCGACCACCGGAATCAAAGAAGTGCCAAAGAGAAGATGAGTAAGATGATTTATATCTTTGAAGAAGCTCGATGAGCGAGGATTTGTGCGTCGATCGGTGAACTGGGAAGTTCGGAATCCGAGCGCGAAGTATTACATCCGAGCCCGAATGGCGGAAAAAAACAATCTGAGGATGGAGCCGAAGCCCATGCGCAATACTAACCAGAGGAGGAGTCACCGACCTCGTGACTCCCAAAGACTTTCCAAGAGGAAAAACAAACTGCAAACATCCGGGCCCAACACCAGATGGCAATCTATGCACAGTGTATAATCTGCAGCTCATATGCCTCGAACCGTCTGTTCCTTTGTCCATATCCTGTGCCAGAGGAGTATGGGTTCTAATTTAATAAGATCCGATACATAAACAAGACCCAATTCCTCATGGCAGGCAAAGGTGGACGCGCGTTGTGGAGCCGACAAAATAAAGGGCAGAAAGGCATTTTCAACCAATTGTATCGCGAGAGTGTTCATAAACCCCCATGCCCCTGCTCCATACGTGGCCACTGAGAGACATTTTGCCTTATAAATTTGTATAATCTCTCCAGGTGGCTTACGCCCCAGTTTCCTACAGAAAGTGGCTACTGCGCTGGTGGTTCTCATAAATGCGAGTTTTTTCGCAGTTATGGTTTTTGTCTAGTATCATCAACATTAAATAGGATACCCAAATATGAAAAACTTGACGTTTGGGATACCTTATTGCCTTCCAAGAAGGTTTCCCTTCCCCAGCCTCTATATTTCTTATTTCCACAATTCGTGATAAAAGTCTTGGAAACATTAATTGATAAACCCAGGTCCTTCACAAAAACATTAAAACTGCCTAAAACCCTTTGTAAACCATTTTGCGTGAGTGCCATCAGAACTGCATCGTCCGCATACAGTAAGGTGGGAATCGGACAGCCTCCTACTCGTGGGAAATCTTGACCACTCTTAAGTAGCTCATCTCCTAGTGCATTTATATACAAGTTAAAAAGGAAGGGGGCCAGGACACAGCCCTGTCTGACCTCCTGCCTGACGGGAAAAGCTCTAGTGCACTCACCTCCCTTGCCATATCGGACCCTAGCAGCCGCCTCACTATATAGTTGTTGTAAAAAGGCCACTATATTAGGGCTCCACACCCAACGAGACCAAAATCTCCCATGATTTGCCATGTCTCACCGAGTCATACGCCGCCGATAAATCAATGAAAGCCATAAACAGGCGGCCCTTCTTTGCCATTATGTACTTCCCCATTAACATAGGCAGATTTAAACTTGGCTCGACAGTGCCTAACCCCTCTCTGAAACCAAATTGTAAGTCTGAGAGGGTACAGACATCTTCTGCCCACGTTTTGAGTTGTTCTTAAAGAATCCGACCTATGATCTTCACCATAGAATCAAGAAGGGAGATGGGTCTATAAGACCCAGGGTTAGATCGTTCCCCCTTCTTGAAAATTGGAATAATTGTGGATTCTGCCCAGGACCCTGGGAGTGAGGAGCGTGAGCTTGTGTTGATTACCTGGGTAATTAAAAGGACCCCACAATTGCACATTGTGTTTAAACAGGTCAACTGGGACGCCCTCGGGTCCTGGAGCCTTGCCACCTTGGCTCCGTACCAAGGCCTTTTCCAATTCCTCCAGCGCTACCTGCAAAGGAATCACCGGGTTAACAGCTTGAGGTATAGTGATGTGGCTCCTCACAGGAACGGCTTGAGAATTATCATTATAAACTTTAGAGAAGAAGTTAACCCAGTCCTCTTCCGAGATCGCAATCTCAATTGATGGACCCTGGTCCACAGTCAGGAAAGGTGCTCTAACTGCTTTCCAGAAGGCCACGTTATTTTTCTGCATAGCAGCGAAATGAAGGGCTTCCCAGGCCTCATCCCTTAGGCCACTTTTCCTTGCCTTTAGTGCTCTCTGATATTCTATCCTTGCTATTCTTACCTCAGGGATAGATCTCGGCTTCATACATAACACCCTCTTTAGATTCGCGTGGGCTAATGTACAGTTTTTATCGAACCAACCTTCCTTTTTCTTTTTTTTTTTTTTTAAGATTGAGCCCTTAAAAGATTCTTTACCTCTTTTGTAATCTCTATAAAGGATTGAACTATCTTTTCGCAAGGAGAGTGATCATCTAAACAAATATCCATGTCACGTTTATAATTGGTAATCAGTTGTTCTGTCAACCCCACTGGATCCACCTTTGACCACCGCAACGAGTACCCATTTATATGGTTTAGGGCTAGTTCACCTGATAAAGTATCACCTCTTTTGGGTTTGCGGTTATAGAAAATGATCAGAGGCGGTGTAATCACTAAACAAAGCGGGTAATGATCACTCAACCTGATACCCTCTACCTTAAAGGTGTTGACCCTTGATGCATGGATCTGGGAGACTAGCATATAATCAATTATTGATGAGAACCCTCGGCCATTAAAGGTATAGGACAAAGGTACAAAAGGAACTAAAAGGTCAATTACAGTACTTAGATCAAACATATGCAAAAGTTCGTTGAAACACTCCCCAGTCCTTGAATGACAAAAATGCGAACAGTATTCGGCCAAACCACACAACCTAGGATCAATATTACTACATGGAGCACAATTTAAATCTCCCTGAACAATTAACATACAATCTTTTCTACCCTCCTTAAAAATCGCATTCAAGGCCCCACTCACTGCTCTAACCACCGAAACAAGTTCACCCTCTGGGACATTATTATAAAAATTAACCACAATCACAGATTGGGTTGCACTACATACCAATTCCATAACAATCACCTTGATAAAATACTAGCTTATCCACAATCAAACAATTTGAGATAAAAGTACAAAGCCCACCTTTTGATCTACCCCCCTACTCTTTACAGCCTGCGTGTTAAATGTTTTGTAACCATTATTATGTATCGCATCAATACACCATGTTTCTTGTAGGGTTAAAATGTCCTTGCCGTGTATAAACTCAATCCACTCTATATTATCTATCGTTAAACCCAACCCAGCTACGTTCCAAGAACAGATATTCCATTTTGTAGCGGGAGGGGCAGATAGGACATTACTCAGACCGGGGTGAGATGAGCAATTAGACATTACATCACCTAAACTCCTAATATTGGTGCTAGAGTCAAAAGTCTCCACCTGCGTGGCTGTTGGGCTTACAGAAACTGCTTTTCCCTTTGTGATCTCTAGTGTTCCTGAGGTAAAGGGTTATTGTGGCCGTCTCTAAATGACAAACTCCTTATAGTCGCCTGCCCCATAAATTGACAGTCACCCGCCACTACACCACCTGTAGACGGAAGGGATATATTGCACAGTCAATCTATCTCCTCCAGGTTATTCAGGGCCTCAAAATGGTTAAAAGTGGGGACATATGAGAAGGGGGCCCGATGAATGGTCCTTCTCTGCAATTCCAAACCCGTCTTGGGGGGTGATAGAAAAAGTCCAACTGGACCACACTTAGCCCCTTGTTCCTTACTGGCCAGTTACCCATCTTCTCTATAATTGTAAGCACTAATTGCTGTGAGGAAAAAGATAACACAATACAATCTCCGGGCAGCCTTTTCTCCAAATTGCCCACCCATTCAATTCGCCTGGCTATTCTAAATTCAGAGAAAAGCCTGTTTTTAATTCCCGTTCTCCCGGATAGGAAGGGCCAGGCATTATTTCTCAAAGTCGACCAGTGTTCCGTTTCCCCAGGAGAGAGCGAAGGAACATTAACCAACACCACTGTCAGCGGGGTTGCATCTGGTGGGAGATGCAAAGACTTTGGGGCAACTGCAAAAGGCTGTGAGGCCTTTTGCCTAATCGGAAGGGGGATTGCTTTGTCTTCCTGGTTCACTCTGGCTATTTGTCGACCTAGAGGACCTTGTCCAGGGGGCACTGACTGTAAATGGTCAGTACACCCTCTCTGATTCTCTGTCGCCCTTTCTCTCCCTTTTCTAGATTGGGGTAGTCCTACTGATCTAGCATTTCCGATTTGTGAATGCAGGCCTGACTGTGAGCAATGTTGGTAGTTCTAATACTACTCAAATGAGATATAGGGGTTTGCTCACCTGCGCACTGGGGAGGCTCAACGTTTACAAGGGTATTACTTTTAGCAGTCAATGTAACAGTCTGGGTATTTAATCGCTTCTCTATGCTAGACAGTTGACCCACCATGTCACCCAACATATTTAACACAGGTTTTAATGTGCCTGTATAGATCTCTCTAACTTTATTTTAAAATTCTCCAGTGTTGACGTCTTGTATAGTATTAGTTACAGGGATGGACTCTGACAAAACGGTGTTTAACTGACCCGTGGTCACTTTCAAATTAGGAGTTTGATTTTTCCCCCTTACAGAAACCTGTCTGACTGCCCCCTGACCCTTTCTTTTTTTGGCAGGTGGTTGAAGAGGTCTTGATTGATTGATTTTGGATTTTTGTCCCCGGGACCTAGTAGGTATTGGATTGTGCTCGATCAAATCCTGTTGTCCCTGAATGCAGTCTGGTAGATTTACCTCGATAGGCTGTGAATCCAAAAGTACCAGGGTTGGAGCTATTTCCTTTTTCTGGACATTAATGCCAGTTAGGTCTTATACATCTGAATTAACTCGCGATGACCTTACCACAGGTTCAAGGGAAAGTCGGCGTTTGGATAATGCTATTTCATGCATTAGTGCTGATTCTGCTCTTGTCAGAAAGGCACCAAGCGTTCCCACCACCCCCTTCCCAGTTAGTTCCTTACCCTTACTCATCACACACTTTAGAAAGAAAAGAGAGAAAAAACCACTACTCATGAACGTAGGCAGAGCACGAATCAATGTATCCCTTGCGCTAGATATTAGCGGGCTCCCCACGCTATTAATATCCCCACTCAGGTAGTAATATGGCATGGCGCTCGGTACAAAATGACAAACAATTTAAGGGAGACAGACCGGTAATATAGTCACTTAATACGGAGTGGTACAGAGACAGATCCAGTTTCCAATTCATATAAACTGGGCTATACAAAACAATAGACTAGTAGAAAGTAGTACTAAACTCCCACTCTGGCTGGAATAGGTGCTCCTTCCCATGCTCCTTCCAAAAACTGAATATTGAGCACTGACAGCCTCCCTTCACAACACGTTGCGGTGTGGGGGTAATTGTCCTATACCCCACACTGTTGACGACTCCACTCAGACAGTAAAACGGCGTAATACTAAGTGCAAATGGGCTAGGCTGTACAGGGACACAGGCGGCTTACAAGTCAACCAATCAGTAAAGTGGCGTAGTGCTAAAAGCAGAAAAGACTGAATTGTGTGGCAAGGCAGGCAAGTTAAAAAATAAAACAGTCTAGGCAAATACACAGCAACAGTACCTTGGAACTAAGAACTCCACACTTGCGATGACAGAGGGCTGGCCCAGCCCGGCCTCATCTGGGCACGGACGGCTCCGTCCTTGGCCCGGGCTTTGCCCGGGCACGCCCTCGCGTGTCTGGCGGGAGTGTGTCGATGCTTGTGTTGCGCGGCCTGGCACAACTGCGGCATCACAGGGGGCGCGAGCACTGGGGGATTCTGGGTGCTGCAGTCCTCCCCTCTGCCGTTCCCCTCACGGCTGGGCTTCAGTGATGGCGGTGTTCCTGGAAGCCGTCTCTCTCACGGCAATGGCAGGAGCGAAACAGACAGACGGCCGTTCCCCTCACGGCAATGGAAAAAGCTGTAGAAATGCGTCCCCATGTGTGTTCAAAGGTAATAGGAGAAAAGGATAAGCAAAGATCACCAACCAATTAATTCATAGTGCACTGCCCATAGACTATGGGTGTGGATAATAGGAGATGAGGCTCTGGAACTTCGCAATTTTGACGGTGACAAACAGACTGATTATGGGGTGCCTCACTTTTTAAAGTAAATCTGAAGTTCTCAGGAATTCATCCCCCATTCCCAGACTTGCTCATGCGTCCTGCATAATAGGCCTGCAAAGGTGTTGTCCACACCATGCATTATGCTCCACTAACAAACGACGTGGTTGTGAACAGCACGATTGTTTTGATATACGACTGCGCCTTCCGGGTCCTGGACATGTGGAAATCAGACGGCCGCCAGTCTAAGCTGCCCTTCGAGGCGCGAAAAACTGCCCGATCACAGGCAGAGCATGAGGATGGCCACGGGGATTCCCAACCCCCCTCCAGGGCAGATCTGAAAGAACTCCTGCTCATCATGCAGTTCAGCTTGACCTCCATCGAATCTAAGATGGACTCAATGAATGCACGGCTGGACGGAGTCACACACAGAGTGGACAAGCATGAGGACCGGCTGACTGAAGCAGAGCGCCGGATCTCGAGGACACTGCCACTGCCACCACGTCCCGGACCTTGGATATGGAGAGGACTTTAAAAGTGCTAGCGGCTAAGAATGAGCATTTGGAATCTCGCTCCCGCCGCAATAATCTCCGCATTCTTGGGATATCTGAGACGATGGGAAAATGGAGGAATTTGTGGAGTGTCTTCTGATCACGCTGTTCGGTAGGGAAGCCTTTTCGCCGGTTCTGGTGGTGGAGAGAGCGCACCGCACCTTGTCTGCACGGCCTGTCCCGGGGGCTACTCCCCGACCAATCATAGCTCGTTTACTAAACTGTTGGGACCGCGACGCCGCCCTCCGCCTATCCCGGGAACACGGGCAGCTCCGGTATGAAGGCATGGACATCTCTCTCTACCCTGACTTTACCATGGCAGTACAGGAGCAGAGGCGTAAGTTCCTTCCAATCAAAAAGAAATTGCAGCATCTCAACCTGCCCAACGCTATGCTTTTCCCGGCACGGCTTAAAATTACGCATTTGGGGAAGCAGGCTTTCTTCAATACCCATCAACAGGCACAGGACTTTCTCAAAGGATTGCCGAGGCAGCAGACGGTTCGCGCCTCCCCTCCGCGCCCCCTGAAGGACCACGGCGGCGCCTCTGACATGGAGTGATGATTTACTGCATTGACCCTACACTATACTTTGTATCGAGGATGGGAACTTGCCGCCACTACCTCCCTCTTCGAGGCAAGTCCCTCTTGGAATTGCTACGGGAGGCGGGGGACGACGCATCACGACAGACATCGACTGGGGTGTTCTGCTTGGCTTTCTGAAGGTGCGCTCCCCCCCCCCCCCCCTCCCCCTGATCGGAACTATTGTGGCTATAGCAGGATGGGGGGAGTGGTCCTGGTAAGTTGGCTGTCCCACCTTTATGACCTGCATGCTAGTAATGACTTTATCCTGTTGGACACTGACATTTTTGCATTGGTCACCCAGTACGCTATAGGCTTAGTATCTGCACTGGTACGGGATGATTTCCCAACGATGCCCTAACGCCCTCGTTTTTGCGGGGAGACTTCGGAGGCCCTCTAGAGCTCATCCATCAGGCGACCCCTATTTACTGTTAGTGTGCCTTGGGTGGGGCTGTAAAACTCTGATTGTTTGCTATTTGTACTCAGTTGTCTTCTTTTGGCAGCAGAGATGATGTTTCTAGGGGCACGGGGGGAAGCGGGAGGGTTGGGGACCACAGCAGTATTGGGCTGCCTGCTGTGGGAGGGGGTACGTTTATCTTTGGCCATAGCACCACTCAGACCAATGCCTTGCCACTAGCCACTATTCCTCAGACCATCATTATACGATCGATCCGTGACCGCCACTTACACATACATTATTGATGTACCTGCCTTCCTACGCCTGCCGAAATGACTGACCCCCCGACTCAGACTACGTATCGGTTCCTAACCTGGAACGTGCAAGGATTAGGAGACCCGCGAAAGCGCAGACATATCTTAGCATACTTAGACCATCATAATATACAATGCGCTATGTTGCAGGAGACTCACTTCACTCCTAGTGCCACTCCTACCTTTGCTGCTAGGTTGGCCAGCTATGCCAGTTTTTCTTCCTACTCCTCGTATGCACGTGGCACGTGCATACTTGTAAGAAAAAATCTTCCATACACCCCTATTGGATCTATGGTGGATAAGCAGGGGCGGTATTCTACTGCTTGGGGTAGGTTAGCCGCGCAGACCTTCACATTTGTGTCATGCTATGGTTTTAACTGATGACCGTGAAGTTTTTAGAATACTCTGGGGTAAAATATTAGAAATAGGTTCTTGCTGTGGAGGGGAGGAGGGGGGAGGGGGGGGGGGGGGGGTAAGAGACCTGAACATCACTATTGAACCTGCCTTAGATCGCTCACACCCGCAACCCCGCCACTGGTCCTCATCCCAATCTACTTTTTAAAAATGATTATTGCGGTCTATGATCTTGTAGATGCGTGGTGACACATGCACCCCCTTCAGAGGGAAGGGACCTGTTACACCACGTCCCGGGCCTCCTTGTGCAGAAGAGGTATGTGGCTGGTCACTAAATGACTTATCCCTTGGGTAACACACACTCTTCACCTTCCACGTACTTACTCCGACCATTCCCCGGTGCTCATTGTCCTTACCCCCCCGTACGAGAATTCTCCATTCAAGAGCTTGCGCCTGAATCCGCTTTCCCTGCTTGACCCAGTTTTTAAACATTAGCTCAAGCAGGAGATCGCAGACTTCTTCTTGCGCAATGAACACTCGGTTGGGCACTACGCCACTGTTTGGGAGGCATTTAAGGTCACTATTCGCGGCCTGTGCATCGCTAAGAGCGGAGGCGTGTTGAAAGATATTAGGGCCTGGTTGCGGCGGCTCGAAGGGGATCTGCAACATCTCGAGAGGAACATACAGATTGTGCCGACGCCTGAGCTACAGGCGCAGTTTAGGAGCACATTAGAGGACTACCAGGATACTGCGGAACAAGAATGTAAATTCAGGGGCAAATACTTTAAGGCGCGCCAATATGGGGAAGGGGATGGGCCGGGCAAGGGACTGGCATCCCTCATCCGACCTCCGCATTTTTCAAACACAGTGCTCGAGATCGAGGATGAGGATGGCCAGACCCACAGAGACACGGAGGCAATAGTGGCAACGTTTCGGTGGTTTTATAGAGATCTGTACAAAGCCCAAAGGGACCACTCTATAGATTTTGACTCTTTTTTCGAAGATACTGCGATAGCGTGGTTTGAGGATGGCCAATGGGACTTCTTGCTGCGCCATCACGAGGATGAGGAGATGATAACCGCAACTATGCAGCTGTCATCCGGAAGGGCGGCGGGGCCGGACGGCCTTCCGGCGGAATTTTATAAAACCTTTCATCACCTGCTCATCCCGATCCTTCGACATGTATTTGAGGAAGCCAGGGACTCGGGTTTTCTTCCACCCTCTATGCGAGAAGCTCATATAATATCTATACCCAAACCGGGAAAAGACACTAAACATTGCGATTCGTACAGACCACTCTCTCTAATAAATGTGGACGCGAAAATCCTAGCTAAATTAATCGCCAACCGAAGAAAGACACAGATACGGCAAAATCTATGGGAGCCTTCCAATCGCACCCTCCCAGGCGCTCTTTTCACCGCTCTTCCTTTCGAAGCACATCTAGAGGCTACTCCTCTGACACCGCTTCCACTTCCTATAAGACCCCTACCCAATCCACCTTTACAAGGGGTTACCAAAGAGGCAGCTACAGGGGCAACAATAACAAAGGCAGAGGCAAGACAAACACCTCCCGCTCTGCCTCCACCCCTACCCAATGACTTTCCTCCACGCCCCCCAGACCATCCCACTCCGGTCGGTGGCAGACTCCAAAATGTCCTTCCTGTCTGCACTACAATCACCTCAGACAAATGGGTAATCCAAATAATTCGGTCAGGATACTGCCTCGAACTAACATCTACCCCCCCCCCAAACATTCCACCCAAACAACACCCCATGTCATGGGAACATTTAACATTACTAAAGCAGGAGGTAATCTCCCTCCTACAAAAGGGTGCGATAGAACCAGTGCCTACCAATCAACAAAATATGGGCGTTTACTCCCTATATTTTCTCATACCAAAAAGGGACGACACTCTAAGGCCCATCCTAGACCTCAGACCACTAAATCAATATATACACTCAGACCATTTCCACATGGTCACACTCCAGCAGGTACTTCCACTGTTCTCCCAAAACGACTTCCTGGCCACTTTAGACCTCAAAGACGCCTACTTCCACATTCCTGTTCACAACGCTCACAGGAAGTTTCTCAGATTTGTGGTGAATGGCCAACACTATCAATTCAAAGTGCTCCCCTTCGGAGTCACCACAGCACCACGGGTGTTTACCAAGTGCCTAGCGGTAGTGGCAGCACACCTGCGACGGCAACACATTCATGTCTTCCCATACCTAGACAACTGGCTCATAAAAGCCAGCTCATACAACCAATGTGTACAACACAGCCAAGCCACTATCCAATTACTTCACGACCTGGGCTTCACAATAAATCACATGAAGTCCCATCTGCAACCATCCCACGTAAAGCTATACCTCGGTGCCACCATAGACACCGCAAAAACGCTAGCCTACCCCAGTCCGGCCAGGATAGCAAGCATTCAGGCTCTCCGTGCCAAATTTCAGCCAGAACACTCTCTTCCAGCTTGAGTGTTCATGCAACTAATAGGAATGAAGGCCTCTTGCATATTCATAGTACCCCATGCAAGACTCCAGATGCGTCCTCTCCAAGAGTGCTTAGCGTGCCAATAGAACCAGGCCCAGGGTCAATTGACAGATCTGGTGTTGGTAGATGGTCGGGCCCATCGCTCTCTGCAGTGGTGGACCACCACAAACCTTTCCAAAGGGTGACCGTTCCTGGACCCGGTTCCTTAGATAGTACTGACAGCAGACGCATCTCCGGCTGGGGAGCTCACCTATTACATCACACCATGCAGGGCAGGTGGACACCTCAACAAAAGTTACTCCACATCAACTATCTGGAGGTACTAGCCATATTCTTAGCACTAAAAGCCTTTCAAACTCATGTCTCAGGCAAGGCCATCTTAGTTT
Organism: Triturus cristatus; assembly: GCF_964204655.1. Classification (NCBI taxonomy): domain Eukaryota; kingdom Metazoa; phylum Chordata; class Amphibia; order Caudata; family Salamandridae; genus Triturus; species Triturus cristatus. The sequence goes on from NC_140591.1 coordinate 320,056,615, forward strand.
GCACCGACAACATGACAGCCATGTACTATATACAGAAACAAGGTGGCACACACTCTCCGCAGCTCTCTCAGCTAGAACAGAGCATATGGAGATAGGCCATACCCCAAAAATTCTTTCTCCTAGCCCATCATGTCCCAGGAGTCCAAAACACTATGGGAGATCTGCTGAGCAGACAAACACAACAGATCCACGAGTGGGAACTCCATCCACAAGTTCTTCACCCGTACTTTCAAATGTGGGGGCATCCACAAATAGACCTCTTCGCCACCCACGAAAACACCAAATGCCCAAGCTTCGCCGCCAGATATCCACACCCATTATCCAAAGGCAATGCGATATGGATGAATTGGTCAGGCAAATTTGGGTACGCTTTTTCGCCTCTCCCACTCATTCCATTAGTGGTGCGCAAACTACAACAGCACTCCCTCACTCTCATACTAGTAGCTCCAACTTGGGCCAGACAACCGTGGTACACCACACTGCTGGAACTATCTCTAGTACCGCACCAAAAGCTACACCTCTCTCCACACCTCTTAACCCAGAACCATGGAGATCAGGCACCCCGACCCAGCTCAGCTCAACCTTGCGATCTGGCTCCTGAAATCCTAGAATTCGGTTATCTAAATCTTCCACCTGACTGCATGAATGTCATTAGAGAAACTAGGCGACCCACCACTAGAACTTGCTACGCAGCCAAGTGGAAACGTTTTGTGCTCTATTGTCACAACAATAACTTCAATCCCGTAGATGTGTCCATTCAACACATCATAGGATATTTACTACACCTACAAAGATGCAATCTAGCCTACACGTCTATTAGACTGCACCTTGCAGCCATATCAGCTTATCTACAAAACAGGCAACATCTATCACTCTTTAGAGTACCTGCAATAAATGCCTTCATGGAAGGACTCAAAAGAATAATTCCCCCCAGAGTGCCACCCTCACCTGTGTGGAACCTAAACATCGTTCTCACCAGACTAATGGGGCCTCCCTTTGAACCTCTACACAAATGTGAACTTCAATTCCTAACATGGAAAACCACCTTTCTTGTAGCCATCACTTCCCTCAGAAGGGTCAGTGAGACACAAGCACTTACCATTCAAGAACCGTTTCTCCAAATGCAACATACCAAGGTTGTTCTCCGTACTAATCCAAAATTCCTTCCTAAAGTCATTTCTCCCTTTCACCTAAACCAATCTGTGGAACTACCAGTTTTCTTCTCGCAACCACAAACCGTTGCAGAAAGAGCTCTCCACACATTAGATGTCCAACGAGCCTTGCTCTACTACATCCAGAAAACACAACCCTTTCGTAAGACCAAACAACTGTTTGTGTCTTTCTCACCACCACACAAAGGCAACCCCATCTCCAAATCCGGGATAGCTAGGTGGATTGACAAATGCATTCAGATTTGCTACCACAAAGCAAAACGAACGCTATCTGTTCCCCCTAAAGCCCACTCTACATGTAAGATAGGGGCTTCCATGGCATTTTTAGGGAACATTCCCTTAGATGATATCTGCAGAGCAGTTACATGGTCAACACCGCACACTTTCACTAAACACTATTGTGTAGATGTGCAAACTAAGCAACAGGCTAGTGTGGGCCAGGCTGTACTCAAGACATTGTTTCAAACCACTGCAACAGATACTGGTGGTCGCCGCTAAGGATGGGTACTGCTATATAATCTATGCACAGTGTGTAATCTGCAGCTCATATGCCTCGAACGGCATGTAGAGCTGCAGATCTACACACGTCCCCCCGCCTCCCCGGCTACCTCCATCTGTTCCAGTTTATCTTATTTAGATACAACACACATGGGCATCTTCACTGTTATTACTGCGCTCCATCTTTCCCTGCTGGCGAAAAACAATCTGAGGATGGAGCCGAAGCCCATGCGCAATGCGATCCAAAGGAGGAGTCGCAGACTTCGTGACTTCCAAAGACTTTCCAAGAGAAAAACAACTGCAACATCCGGGCCCAACACCAGATGGCGATCTATGCACAGTGTGTGGATCTGCAGCTCTACATGCCAAGAACAGATAAATACTGGTAAGTAGCATTTGCCTTCCATTGCGAATATCCAGTGCTCCCTGGATGCTGCAGACATTGCCTTCAGGGAGGAAAACACTTGCATTCTACTCCACTGCCCTACTTAGCTTAGGGTGCCTGGATTGCAGCCTGAGGTTCAACAGCACTTCATACATTTTCCATTTGATGGAAAGCATCACTTTGGACCATAATTGGACAATGTGTTTCGATTTAAAAAAAAAAAAAGAAAAAAGATAGACACTGCCTAAGCCATTAGTGCACTGCAGACTCAAACCCCCAAGGTGCCTTTCGCAAGTAACAATAAGAGGCAGCACCAAACGTGCTACTACAGTCGTAAGACAGGGATACTAACAAGCTGCCATTTCAAGAAGGGTACGCTTTCATAACCTATGGAAGAGGCAGCTAACGTGCAAAGGTAAAGGTATCTCTGGTATGGGTGCCTCTACCAAGAACCAGTGACTCACCCTCCATTTCCCCCCAATCACTTAACACCTTCTGTGGCACCGGTGTAGAATATGGTTATTCATTCCGCAACCGGAGGAAGTAACCTTGGATAAGTAGTGCAGCAGGGTTACTTTCAGGAGTTGCACACCACACCATCAGACTTTTATTTTGTTTTTTTGTTTCCAAGACCTTTATTGACAGTTTACAAGTGGACATAGCAAGGTGCCTACATCCCCGCGGGCCAGCACTGCAGCTCACAAAAATTCAGAGCAGAGGGTGCAAAGGGAAATTCGAAGAAAAAGATCAAATAAGAAACCAAACTTGAAAAAGGCCATAGTTTTCTTACCACCGTTCCTCATCTACAACAAGGATTATTACCCCAGTACCTCGCCATGTTCCCGCCTCCCTCACCGCCGCCCTCCTCAAAATCGCAAATGGCATATCCCCCTTCCGATCGTCTTCGCCATCCATTCACAAATTTGCCTTCTCCCCGTCTTTACCAGCCTCCCCCTCGCTAGTCAGGTGGTCTGAGTTGGGAGCTCCATTGTCAGCATTGTGTAGGAGATATAGTTGCAAAGGGGCCCAAATGTCCCGTGGACGAGTTGTAGGTGGGAGCACTTCGTCATAAGTATGAAGCTGATCTTGAAAAAGGATATGGTCATTAATCCACTCCTTAAATTGGGGGGCTCGGCCTCTCCCCCATCGGCATGCAATCCGTCTTTTCTCCACCAAAAGGGCCAAGGAAGTATATTTTCGGATCTTAACAGGCAATTTCTAGTAGAGCAAATTGATCCATGCCAAAAAAGGAGGGGGGGACCCCATTCTCTGCAGTACGAAAGCAAGGTAATCCCATTCCAAGGAATCGAACGCCTTAGTGGCGTCGAGAAATATGGCCGCTGCGCTGGTTGATGGATCAATATCCTGAAGTATCGCAAACAGCGTGCGCAAGTTATGTGAGGCGCCCCTCGTAGGCACAAAACCCGACTGGTCCGGAAGGACCAGGGCGGTCATCAGGGGGCTTTCGTCAAAGGCAGGAGAGACCCCTGCCGCAAAGATTTTGAAGCGTGGGCCTACCAATAGGGAGACCCGGCAATGAGGGCCTGAGAGTGCCCAGAACTGCGAAGAGATGAGACTGCAGATGCAGGTGGCTCACACTTGCAAAATGGCAACTGCTCATTCTGCAGTGCTTGTGGCGGGACTAGCAGCTAGTTTAGGCCTCTGAAAGATCTTTAGTCATCCCCTCAGGCAACTATGAGCATATAACAGGCAGCATGGGGGCACCTACCCGCGTCCCTTGCTGCAGTGAAAATCCAATGCAGAGAGTGCGGTGCACGCAACTGGAGACTCACCAGCTGCACCACGCTGGAGGTCAGCAAAATGGGCCAGTAACTGAAGCGAGAGTCGCCCTAGCCAGTATCGAGCATTTCTACACTACAACAGGAGAGAGCTCCCTAGTGAAGGAGGAAATCACATAGACATGATGGGCCAGGGCACCACTGAGAGGCGAAGTCCATCCAGTAGGCAACAACGAGCACGCTCAGGAGGACCATGGGGACAGCAGTCTGAGCTCTGCTGAAAAAACAGGAGTTCTAAAGCAAGAGGCCCTCTAGCCAAAGAAGAGCCCCTTCCCCAACCAACAAAAGAGACTGCCCTAGGGGAGGAGTGGAGCGCTACATTAACACCTCTCATCAACTGAAGTCATACCTACAAAAGGGACTAGCTCAATACTGGGCCCTTAGAGGGCTTTGGGGGCAGCACACTGGGCCAGCAGGATAAAAAGAGATTAGCAATTGGTATGAGGCGAGCAACCTATTACAGGGGACTACTCTGAAATGACCTACACAGAGGGAACCTCCCCTGACTAATAACTAGCATCAATTTCTATGTCAGCAGGAGATCGTCCGGAAAGACAAGAACAAGCCTTAACAGATCCCTCTCCCCAGGCCACAGTGGCATGGGGGTTCAGCACCTCGGCTATTGGTTGAGTTGAGATTGGGCCTGGAGGGTTTCCTGAAGTGGCACAGAGGGGATCTAGTAGACGGAGGAGCCAAGATGTCCAGGTGTAATCCATGGTGACTAAAATGGAGACTGAGCATCAATGAAATGAGAGATAATGTTTCAGCCTAGTCCACATAAAAGTGGGTTCTCACCTGGAGACAAAGAGTAGCTGCTGAGAGACCTGAATGGGCAAGGTGTTCCCTCTGCACACACACATTCAAGATACGAACCCCCTTCTTCCCCACCAGACACCTAAATCTACACTAGCTGTCCTTGGGCCAGGTGCCCAGAAGTGCAACAGAGGCCACGCCATTGCCCTCTGCATTGGCTTCGAGCAAAAACAAAAGAGACACCACACTCCAGGACATGCTAAGAATGCAGCAAAGAAGGCAGACACCCCCTGAAGGTTGCATGCAGAAGGAGGAACAGTTCAGGCCTTGCAAAAAACAACACAGGAAGAAACAGAGGACCCTCCCACCCCTTACTTCATACAAGGCCTCTTCAACAAACTCAGAGATGACATATCTGCCCTAGGGAAAAGATTAGAGAAAGAGGGCACGTAGGTGACACACGACTTGACAGAGCTGGGAAAGTAGGTCTCTTGCACTGAAAGAGTCTGAGGATGCCAGATAGGAGGAGATAGAGGAGCTACACCAAGAGGTGATCTTAGTCAAGGAACAGAATATAGGCCTTCAACAACACCTGGAAGACATTGAAAACAGATTGAAAGATCCAACATTCGAATTCACAGAGTGCCTTGAGATGCAGAGATAGGAGAGAACACATCAGGAGGGCCTGGCCTTAAGGGCAGCCCAAGGCATCCTAAAATGTATGCATTATTATCGGCAGGAGATCTTGGCAGCGACACAAGAGACAGGTGTAGTGCACTTTGAGTGGACCAAGCTGGGGCTCTACCAGGACTTATCCTCAGTCACCCTGAAGAAACAGCATCGCCTTTGTCAGGCTCCTAGTTACCTGAGGGGGAAGGGAGTAAAATAAAAATTGGAACTACCCATTACTTTTACATTGGAGGGTACATGCTATTAAATTTGCTCCCTGCAGGATGCGAGATTCATCCCAGAGTTCGACGAGGACCACGAGGAAAAAGAACCATAACACTCGGCTCCCAGTTAGGGCCCCTCAGGAGTTACAAATCATTAAGATGGGACAAAGCAAGCTCACAGAAAAGGATACTGTAATCTACAGTAAAGGAGATCTGAGGGAAAAGACTGATGTCATTAGCAAACTTCACATGAATGAAGAGACCGAATAGGATGAACCGTTCATTGCTAGAGACACCCAAGCAGGACGTAGCTTTGAGTGTGACACATTTTTTAAGGAACTGAGGGGCAGTATACGGTGGGTGGGGCCAGTTTCCAGGATTAGACTGTCAGGCCCGAAGTCGCTCCCAGCTTCAGACTCCCATTATGAAAACTAAGATACCTTTAATCAGAACATATGCTTAAAACAGAGTGCCTGAATGTCAGCGGCGCCAATATACCAGCAAAGAGACTCTCCCTATAATATGCTGAAGGCCATGGAATGCAACGTTTACCTGCTCCAGGAGACACACCTCCTCAAGCAGAATTAATGTTAATGCCGTTGAAATTTTTCCCTTAACAGTATCTTTCTTCAGGCTCGTAAGTCTGGGGAAGTAACTTATTTCCGGTCTCCTTCGAAGGAGAAAGTATTATCCACGCAAGTCAAGAAAACAGAGGGAGTGCTTGTGCTCCTGCTGGACATCCACTGGTATATGCTAACCATTGGCACAATATACACACCCAATGAGAGGCAAGTAAGGTTTGTAAGAGACACAATGGTGAAAGTATATACTTCCCAGGATAGGGACATCTGTGTGCAGCTAGATAGATTACCACAGCACTGCAGGGCAATGAGACAGTACCAGAACACCAAACCTGGCTTTATATGATATGGTAGTAGCTAATTCAACCAATCTGAATCAGAATGTCCCAGAAATTGTCATGCAATTTTTGGGACATTCTGATCCAGATTGGTCGGGTTAAGGTGCTACCATTGTTTTGTCCTGATGAAGACCCCAGGTGATTCTTCGCGAGTGGATCGAAACGTCGTTTTTCTATGGATCTACCCATATCTTTAATTTAGGAACTTCTTCAAACTCAAATGCCAATATCAGTGGGTTAGTTATGTATTTGTGTATCCTAGGGGTTCTGACCTTGTGTATATATTGCAAATATTGATTCTGGACACCTTTATGTTGCATTGTATGGCTCACTGGATTGCACCTGCACTGCACCGTCACCTGGAGCCCCTATTGTTGTTCTTATTTCATTGATCAGTTCATATCTTTGTGTGTGCTGGGTGAAATACAATTCATCTATCATCATTTATAAATTCACTGCCCGTGATTCACAAATCCACCAAGGACTAGGCACATACACCAGTTGTCTCCAAACAAATTTATTCAGCACAAATCCGCCTATCATTTATGTCGATATTTGTCTTTCTTGACATTCTGACATGATTTTCATATGTGATTTGGACTGACCCATCTGTTGACTTATTACATTACAATTTTCCTGGTAGAACACATTTTATATATGCACTTGATTACCCTAGTTGTTGGGAATACTGGTTGCCCCATTTTTTCAGTGTAACATGGTGTCATCTAGGGAGAGGCTTTTACAGGCTAGTGCTCTAAATCAGTGTTATTCACTGGCATTATAATCTCTAAGAGGCTCATACGTTACTCCATTCTGGCATGGGCCCTCCCAGAGCGGACAGGCTTACACACCTTCATTTCCCCTGCTGGTCCAGTTATCTGGACGAAGGAATCTTTCCCCGTTAGTCATCCTTCACAGCCTTTCCTTCCTCCAGGCATTACCGGTTCACTGGAAACTGCATCAATATCATTACGGAAACAGAGTAACCCTTTACAATCACTAGGCCCTAGTTAATTACCTCCTCTAACTACAAACAAGTCCACTGACCTGAGGACCTTGCCCTAGCACTTCTGTGAGCTTTATTTTGTGAGGGCTAAACTATTTACCACTGGAATTCGCGATGTGCCTGCCAAATTCATATAATGTCCTGTGGCACATAATTGCAAGTACAGGTCCTTAAGAGTGTCCTGAGAAGGCCTTTTGAATTGCTTACGGGACAACGTTTGTCAACACCTTGAAGAAGTCTCCCTACTGTTATTGCTAAAAGTATTAGGCTCCTACTGTGCTGGTAGTCACTTAAGGAAAATCACTATTTCCCTTAAAATTATTTGGCTGCCCAATTTCGAATCCGCTCCGATTACAAGCATATACTTCTTTATGGAACATGAACTCAAAGACAACCAGCTATGCCAGGCTATTAAGTCATTTTAAGATTTGATCGTGGCAATTTCCTATGATCTTCGGACTCTTGGCTTGTATTAAATGTTTTTTTACTCAATAAATGTATTTTTTGGACATACTTTGGATTTCGCTCTATGATGTGTCTAAATCATGAATACATATATTTATTATGACTAAATCGAAGGTGTATTGCCAATACGTTTCCCAATTGGCTTTAAGTAATTTTCCCAATTGTCCTCCCTGAGAGTAACTATCTTTTTTCGGGCATAATCTCCCCAAAGTCACACCCATCTTCAGGTGTTGAAGGCTCTCAATATGGATCCAGAATGTCATAAGGCTTCCCTTTATCTGAGAATGTGTGAAATGAACAGAGAAACAGCTTAGGTGACAGAGGAGGTGTCTGTAGCAGTATTGGAGGTTGGGGATTCAGATGAGGCAACTCTGGGGGAGGAGTAGTGTTGTCCCTACATTTCTTTGGAATCTGACAAAACTATCTCAAATCTCTGAGATCTGCTCCACAGACATCGGCATTGTGTTTCTCCCTAGTGTTGACTGTGGTGTGTGAGGGTCCTCTTGAGAGGGTGCCTGAGCAATAAGCTTCCCTGAGGAAGGGTGCATATATGTCTTGTGTTGTCTTACATCAGGCACCTCTGGGAGTGCAATGGTACCAGGAGGTCTGCTTGACCCTGATTTCGCTACTGAGATCTTTTGGCTTCTTTATTGCCTTTGGACTCAATTTCAACTTCAATTATGGCTTGTAGGGGCTTGGGGCCATGGCAGCTTCAACTGGTGCAGAGTCTTGGAGCCCTCGGCCAAAGGTTATCATGGAACCAAGGGGGTCTTATGGGGTCAAGAGGTCTCGGAGTCGGGAGCCAAACCTTAAAAGTCAAAGCCTTTTGTGGCTAGTCTCGGGGATGCAAGCTCAAGGCATTGTACTTCTTGAGCTGGTAGAGAGCTGGTGGGGGCTCAATGCTGCCTGCTGTGATATGCCCAGCACTGAGCTCAGCAGTATTTTAGCATTTTTTTATTATTAAACACCTGTCAGGCAGAGTATGTGGACTCCTTGTGTTCCTGGGGACAGGCAGAGGTTGCATACCCAGTGGTGAGCCCACCACAGATACTTGATATTGTGCCTTACGAAAATCTGGAAGGTCGTTTTTCCATACAACCCTTCCCCAAAAGCCATTCTTAATATGACCGGATTCCTGGGAAGGAACTGCTCCGGTGCGGTTAGGAACAGAGCAGACAAGGCCACTTTTCTGCAGTTGATGCTTCTTCCAATAATGGATCGGGTACCGGGCGACTGGAGCCAAAAGAAAAGGAGAACCTGTCCACCGATGTATTGACTGCACCACGGTAGTACAAAAAATAGCTGCGAATACAACTAATACTAATGACCGCCCACACGATGCAGCCTGTATCGGTGATATGTACAGTTAAAGAAATGTAACTGCATTAATGCAAAACTCAAACATGTCTATCATTTATGAAAATGTAAGAAAAAAAAAACAATAGACATTTAAAAAAAAAAAAAAAAGGAAAGGATAACCTGTCGACAGCCCTGGAGCTCAAGCTGAAACTTCTTAACTCGATGGCGGAAAAAAACCAAAATGAGGCGAATTCTTTGTCCGGATGCATTGTGAGAAGGGACACATATCTCAAGACCTGAGACTTTTTTTTAAAGAGGAACAACTTGCAAACATCCAACACTAAATGGCAGGCATATGCAGAACATGTGTTTCTACAACAACAAATGCTGCAAATATGCTTCCACCTCAGGATGGGTTCTATGCAAGTTCCAGAGCCCCATGGATCATAAGTCGGGGATTCAAAGAAAACTCTGATATATTTCTCAGCTATACTCAGAAGAATGAGCCTTCCAGTACATGGGAAGGAATACAATACACTCCCGGCAAGAGACAGAACTTAGCAGAAAGTCTATCCCACAATCAAGAACCAACCTGACAGGAATTGAAAAAAAAGGTTTTCAAGTTCTTTTTAAAAACATTTTCAGAAGGGACAAGCCAAGACTGAGAGGAAGAGAGTTACAAAGCTTACTGGTCAGATAGACAAACGTTCTCCCTCCTCTCCTAATTTTGCGAAACAGAGGAAGTTGGAGTAGCTTTAATTTAGTAGATCTACTCCAGTAAATGGTAGGCCTTAAATAAATCTTTCCTTAGATAGAGAGGTCCTTTATGTTTCAATGCACTGAAGGCAAAGGTTAGCACCCTGAATTGGATCAGTTTGGTGACAGGCAACCAATGTAGTTCCCTTAAGTAGGGAGTCACAGATACACGTACAGGAATGCTCCAAATCAGAACGGCAACTGCATTTTGAATGCTCTGAAGCCACTTGTCGGAACCCCACAAGTCTTACCTTCTGCTTGCGAAGCGATCTTGCAGAGATGAAATGAGCTGCCACCACCGTTCCCACCTTACCCAGCGGACACCAGTACCCTAACTAGGATGGTGGTGGGATCGGGGGAAGGGAGCTAAAAATGATGGAGATGGTGTCCAGAAGACCGGTTAAGGACCTCCCTCTGTTCTGGGAATGTCCGGAGAAAGAACCATCTGGTTGGGGGAAGACAAGGGACATCCGGTTACTATGGACACGTACAAACCCCTGCACTCCTCATACACACATGCGGAAATAGGAAATCACCTTTCAATGGAAGCACCATGCAATCAGGAAGTCATCAGCAGAAACAGAAATTGAGATAGCGCTTCTGCGCCTGCATATAGGAACCAAGAACAGGGTTCCCAACCCTTGAGTGGGTAATTCAAAGTAACACACAACTAAGCGCTCCCGCGCTATACTGTACTTAGCAACACACGCGCTCCTGCGCAGTAAAGAGGGAACAAAATGAGGCGCTCCTGCGCGGTACAGAGGAAACAACCCAAGCGCTCCTGCGTTGTACTGTGGAAACAAACCAAAGCGCTCCTGCGCGATAATTATAAAGCAACACAAGCGCTCCTGCGCTGTACTGTGGAAACAAACAAAAGTACTCCGGCACGGTATGCACCAATCCCATTCCCCAACTGACGGCATACAAGTTCCAGCATCTGATACACAGTAGGGTACTACCCAGTGTCCGCACCGGATATCGGCAGCCAGCAAGAACAGTTTGCGCTAGCATCAGAGAACAGGGGCAAAGTCGAAAGAAACCGAGGCACCGCTCCTACGCGTGCTCGGTTTACCTGGGTCAGACGTCCCTCTCCGATTCAGCAACCGATCCTGGTCGAAACGTCAATCCGAAGCGCTGACTTGGCGGGAACAGCAGCGGTTTTTGCCTTTCACCCCGAATACGCTGATGCCGTGATGATGACTTCCGGAACAGGGAACTAGACCGCTGACCGCTAGTATGACGGAAGTGAGGCAGCTCTGCTTCCGCCTCGTTCGGAGCACACACACACCGCAATCAATTGGGGAGCTGGAACCCATCAGGACAATGACACCGCTGAATCAAATAAGCCAGTAGACCAAAATAAAGACTATTAGCATAGTCCAATTTAGAGGTTAGAGGTACTCCAGTAAATGGTAGGCCTTAAATAAATCTTTCCTTAGATAGAGAGGTCCTTTATGTTTCAATGCACTGAAGGCAAAGGTTAGCACCCTGAATTGGATCAGTTTGGTGACAGGCAACCAATGTAGTTCCCTTAAGTAGGGAGTCACAGATACACGTACAGGAATGCTCCAAATCAGAACGGCAACTGCATTTTGAATGCTCTGAAGCCACTTGTCGGAACCCCACAAGTCTTACCTTCTGCTTGCGAAGCGATCTTGCAGAGATGAAATGAGCTGCCACCACCGTTCCCACCTTACCCAGCGGACACCAGTACCCTAACTAGGATGGTGGTGGGATCGGGGGAAGGGAGCTAAAAATGATGGAGATGGTGTCCAGAAGACCGGTTAAGGACCTCCCTCTGTTCTGGGAATGTCCGGAGAAAGAACCATCTGGTTGGGGGAAGACAAGGGACATCCGGTTACTATGGACACGTACAAACCCCTGCACTCCTCATACACACATGCGGAAATAGGAAATCACCTTTCAATGGAAGCACCATGCAATCAGGAAGTCATCAGCAGAAACAGAAATTGAGATAGCGCTTCTGCGCCTGCATATAGGAACCAAGAACAGGGTTCCCAACCCTTGAGTGGGTAATTCAAAGTAACACACAACTAAGCGTTCCCGCGCTATACTGTACTTAGCAACACACGCGCTCCTGCGCAGTAAAGAGGGAACAAAATGAGGCGCTCCTGCGCGGTACAGAGGAAACAACCCAAGCGCTCCTGCGTTGTACTGTGGAAACAAACCAAAGCGCTCCTGCGCGATAATTATAAAGCAACACAAGCGCTCCTGCGCTGTACTGTGGAAACAAACAAAAGTACTCCGGCACGGTATGCACCAATCCCATTCCCCAACTGACGGCATACAAGTTCCAGCATCTGATACACAGTAGGGTACTACCCAGTGTCCGCACCGGATATCGGCAGCCAGCAAGAACAGTTTGCGCTAGCATCAGAGAACAGGGGCAAAGTCGAAAGAAACCGAGGCACCGCTCCTACGCGTGCTCGGTTTACCTGGGTCAGACGTCCCTCTCCGATTCAGCAACCGATCCTGGTCGAAACGTCAATCCGAAGCGCTGACTTGGCGGGAACAGCAGCGGTTTTTGCCTTTCACCCCGAATACGCTGATGACTTCCGGAACAGGGAACTAGACCGCTGACCGCTAGTATGACGGAAGTGAGGCAGCTCTGCTTCCGCCTCGTTCGGAGCACACACACACCGCAATCAATTGGGGAGCTGGAACCCATCAGGACAATGACACCGCTGAATCAAATAAGCCAGTAGACCAAAATAAAGACTATTAGCATAGTCCAATTTAGAGGTTAGCAATGAGTGAACAATAGTCTTGCAAGTATCTTTCAGAACTAGGTGCAGCATCCTTATTAGAGATTTGAGTGTAGCAAAACAGCTTATAAAAAAAGAATGAAGTCCTCACCAGTAAACTGTTCTTTCGTATACTTTTTCTAGACATATCTTCACTTGCAACGAGAACAGAATCAATAAGGCATAAAAGCAGAGACTTATAAGGCGTCGGCTTTCGTGAACCATCAGTGCATGATGCTGGAGCAGGGCTAGGAATGGTGGCAAACCTTTGACACGGCCAAGATTCCATCCTATATAAGAAATGCTTTCTCCTATAAATGAAAAGTACAGTGACAGAACGGAGGATGATTGGGACTCTTTGACTGGAAGGTTAAAGAGGAAGCTTTCATTTCCTGAACAGAGCATTCTGAGATTACATTGCTCTCAGCACTCAATCATCCAGGATGCAGTAATTTAACTCTTATGATGAAAAATAGAGTTAACACCACCAAATACTAATGAAAACAATCACAGCTGAGCTGAAGCAGAGTAGGAACACCATGTAGTGGTAATGCATTCCCTGGCCGCCAATCTCAGATAACTTCTATTAGTTTTCCTCCTGAGAAAAAGGTAAGAGAGCTGGGGAGGAGCTGGGGAAAAGCTGGAGCCCTTGCTAAGGAGGCCTGGGTCGGAAGGCCCAAGAGCCAGTGTATAGAAGGGGAACCCATACATCATACCCATATTGAGAGGACAAATGATCTAGAGAATGGAGAAATCTGTGTCACAATGAGAAATCAGAGCCAGAAAAAATATTATCCATGTAGGCATAAAAGGAGGTTAAACCTGTAATCACTGGAGGTAGTCACCTGTATATAAGGTGGGGTAATTCAAATGAGGACACTGGGGTTAAATGTTGCACGCTAAGCATATGGTATCCTTTTGAAAATGTTAAGAGAATCGTGATTCCTAAGCAACGCAGTTGAAAAACTGAAGAAATGAAATGATGACAGCCTAGATGTGGAAATTCAGAAAAGCACTAGATTAAAGCAACTGAAAGGCAAAATACTGCAAATGGGGTTTGTCATACTTAGATAAGTATCACCTTTCTAAAAATGAAAAAATATTGATCAGGACCAAACATCTGGTGGTATCAGTCCTGAACGATACCTAAACTCCAAGGCACCTGTGCTTTAATTCTGCAAGATGTCACAGAAATAAATTAACCAAGCGAGGCAAACTCCAAATGTAGATTTGGATGCAATGTGCCATAGCTAGCTACTATTGGGTGGATTAAACTACTGAATTGCAGATTTGCTCGTTAGTTGATTTGATGCTAAAATTCTGTTGAAACAAGCATATTTTCTCACCGGCTTCTTCAATATGCAGAGTTCTGAACAAAGACACAATGGATTTATTATTATTTTGATAATATTTACTTCTGGCGAATAACTGAGAAAGACAAGTTTCCACTTGACTAAACAAGGGTGCAACATGGACAAACAATGTAGGCAGCTGCGCAGACCCTTGCTTTCCCTCAACTTTTCTATAGAATTGAATGCAATCAATTATTCTCATTGGAATATATCATCATCCAACATTTCCGTTTTACTTCTGAAAGCTGCTTCAGCTCCTCAATCCCAACTTAAAGAGTATGCATGGTACCCTTAATTCAGTGGGTGATTCTAACTAGCTGCAAGAGGTTTCAAATGTTTTTCTCATACCTTGGTCGACTGACATGGGAATCCCAAAAGAGGCATGAAGTAGAAGGCACGTGTCTCCACATATGCCAGGACATCTCCAATCACTTTTGTGGCATATACTTTCTCAAGTTAGGAGGATGTCCAACATTCAGAAGGAAGGGAGGTTAAGAAGTAGGTGTTAAACTTCATCACAATAAAGGGAGCTGTTACGCCTGTGCTTTTCTGCATGAGATACTATAAAGATAGCGAGGGTCTCAGACACGGCAGATTCTAGATTAAATTAACAAATAGGAAATAAATCGATGTGTAGCAGGGCACCAACCCTGTCACTTGCTCTTTGACTGCTGATGGATACACCAGCAGGGCGGCCTGGCTTACATGTGGTCCTAGTACCAATCACAGCACAGGAAAGTAAATACTATGGGTTAGGCAACCAGGCCTCATTTTGTTGTGCACTCTAGTTTGGGGGCATATGAAGATACACCTCTTCTTAAGGTTATCAGTGTAACAGAATCATCATAAACAAGTGACAGCAAAGAAGCTACGTACGAATTACATGATACTCTATGTGTACCAAAGGATCTGTGAAAGGACATTGACAGAGCCCAATTTCCCAATGTAAATATATTTTACTCTACTTAAGTTTTAGAAACAAATGGAATCACAGCTGGCCATCACATGTACCACTACTATTCCATCCTGGATGAATATGTTTGTTAGTACCGGAGGATTTCAGGTTTTTAAAATTAATACATAAAGTGCCTGTCACCAACTTAAACTTGAAAAAATAGTCAGCTGAATGAACTGAAGAAGTTCCTAGAACATGAGGCACGTTATTGCAACTAGATTGCATGTGTTGGTCGTGATAGCTGTCAGACCTATTTCACCTACATCATCAGATCAGTGGTCCTCAAGTGAATTTCGAAGTTAATGGGGCCCATTAAATAGTATCTAGACCCTTGTCTGTAGCGGCTTCAGGGTGAATTTTGAGGAATTGCAGGCAAACAGGAGGTGAAATGATGCTGGTAAAAAAACACAAAACCACAAGCAGACTTGCAAGATAAGCGGGATAAAAGTAGAAATTCTCAAGGGACAGTCCCGGATAACTAAGTCCCTATAAAAAAAATATTTGTTATTCTTATATCAGATTTCATTCCTATCCGGTCAGCTGAAAAAACTGGAAGACCGGAAAGGAAGACGATTCAATATGGTCCCCAAGAAGGAAGTAGCCAAACATGTAAAAGGCCAATGATGATCAAGCAGCAGCCTCCCTCTGTTTTACTTAATGATCAGCTGAAGCAGTGTCTGCCTGGGGACAGGTGGTGTAGGCCATACCCAGAAGTTGCTAAAAGCAGACATCTAGATATAAACATAGTAGCCCAGATTTAAATTCACTTCCTTTACACAACTTCATTTATTTTTTTGAACTTTGTAAGGCCTCTTTTCGCATGTCACCATTAACTCAACACAGTTGCATTCATGTATGACTAAATACACTGAATCAATTTTTGTTATGTCAAGACCCTCCTATCTGGTGGTCCGGCATTTAACATGCATCCATGATGTATGCATGTGTTACATGGAATCATAAGTAATAGCATTAATTTATATTAAAAATAACGCAGCAGCAGAATCACACAGTTCAATTCTAGATTTGTATCTTTGGCTTTGCAGGATGATCTTTCAGAGATTTAATCTTTCGCTATGAAGAAAATAGTTTTTTGTGGTAGTAACAAGACAGTACTTCAGTTAGGTTTCATGCACAATGGAAAAATAAATCCAATACTGCTTTATTAAAAAAATTCAGCTGGCATGGTTAATAAAAATAGTAATAACACTGCACAAATGAATTTGGATGAGCTGCCTAGCACCACACATTGTTGTATCCATATTTTACTATGCAGTATGGCACAGCAAGTGTGCTCAGTCTGAGGCTTTCCAAGTATTCTCGCTAGGCTATTGGTGCACAGACCATCAAGATAAAAGCAACACAACAAAATGTGCAATCCCACCATTTACCCCTACCATCAATCAAATGGCAGTGCTCTGGTAGAATTAATAAGCAGCCTCTTGCAAACAAAGGCTTCATGGAATTTTTAAAGGTAGCCCATCTCGATCCTCCTCACTGCAGTGTCTGTCTCTCCAGCAACAGGAATGTAGACAATAAACTTCCACTGTCTAGAAGGTTGTCCCCATTCCCCATCTCGTTAAACAAAGGGCAACCAAAAATTAAGTATTGTGTCAGTACGCAGACTCAGGCACACAGCAAGTCCTACTACTACTACTGCTACTACTACTGCTACTACTACTACTACTACTACAGCGCATGTGCTACCTGCATACTACACATGTGCTTAACAAACACACAGGACATCAGCACAACGTTCTGGGTTTTACTATAAGAGTAGAACTTTACATAGGAGCGTCCAGTAGGCTACACACAAAGTGACACGGATGAAAAGGTCTAGTCAACTATATGCGATCATAAAACATGATATGGTTACACCAGTGCCCTATGCACTAAACCCAAAACAAGGACAGGAGTCCTCTATATGCTCTGAGTGGGAGTTTGGTGCACCGTTTCTGTCGCAGAAAGGTTCCTGGACATCGTATTGTCAGGGAAAGA
This sequence comes from Triturus cristatus, assembly GCF_964204655.1. NCBI lineage: Eukaryota > Metazoa > Chordata > Amphibia > Caudata > Salamandridae > Triturus > Triturus cristatus. Next base: position 320,073,630 of record NC_140591.1, read on the forward strand.
CCTAGGCCTTTGCGCGCACGCACACCAGATTGGCATGATGCCACTACCAAAATAAACGTCAGTATACTAGATACACACACAGTCAGGCACACAGGGGGACTTGTATTCGTATTCCAACAGAAACCAATCCTACTGTGACAGAAGGAACGTTTGCGGATTCTAGTAGCTATCAAAATACTTAACATCACACTATCTCCCATACAATTTGTTTTCCTTCTACAGCTTTTTTCTACAGTTTTGCATCCTCAGCCTGGTCTCACTATATTCTAAACACCTACATGATAATCTGACCTTAATTTATAACTTTCAATTACTCCCTCTTCTCTCTTTAGAGTTACCCCATCCTTACCTCCATCCTATGCATGCCTCGTCACTCAGAGTATAGCCTACTCTTAGCTGCATGCTTGTGTCCCTTAATCTCCTTTACTGTACTGCCCACACCTCATTTTATAAATCTGAAACCAGATCCCTACAACATATCAATATCCATTCTCCCACCAGCTAATGTATTCATCCCGCCAACCATTTGTGTACACTCAAATAGGCCCCATTAATGGTCCCAGCTATCACCCATTAATTTAATCTACTACAAAGAAACTGGAGCAAATGCATGGAATGATTTCCTTGAGAGCACAAGACTAATCCCAATAACCAACAATCATCCATAAGCCACTGGACTCACCATTAACCTTGGCTTCCTGAGAAGCATGCTACTCCAGGAAAGTACTTCAATGCCTCCTCAGGGGTAGAGAGCACTATATAAACAAGTTACCTTACAATACAGTGCCATACGTACCTGGCCTGGAAAGCTGCAGGAGCGAGTTGTAAATATCATGGCAATCCCTCTCTCTGGGAACAACAAAATGAAGCACTCGAAAGTTCTTGCACTGAATCACCAAAGGGCACCCAGTTGTGGTCAGAGGGAGCTTCTCGACCGCAGCGATGTGATGATGTAAGATCTGTGGCACACAGACAGCACATTCAAGCAACAAACTATTCCTGGTGTCAGCATCACAAACAGATAAAGGGATGTGCATTGGGCGCTTCTTGGGGCTATTTTGTGGAGTCAGGAACAACAACTCCTACTAACATTTTGCTTTAAATTAAAGATTTCATGCACAAACACATCGTGGGTAAGTACAAGTTCACATTTTATTATAGATGAATCCAAAATCAAACACAAAACACCTTTGTTTGCCTAATATTCACAAGGGGGAACTTTCTACAAATTAGATATGCCAAGTACTCCAAGAATAAATGCCATGGTAAGGATTTGTCATTTTTTTGAGTTTTTGCTGTAGTGTGTTCAAACCCCTGGGAACAACAGCATTCAATAGCACAAAGTATATGAGAGAAAACGTGTAAATCACATGAGGAAATATCATACAGCAGGTATTGATAATACACAGTATTCTAGAGAAACAATAACAAAACAAGCATTGAAAATGCAATAGGCCTCGCATTTTATTAAGTTAAAGCCATTTGCTTTGCTATATAACACCATTAGCAAAGCAAATGGCTTTAACTTAATAAAAGGCGAGGCCTATTGCATTTTCAATGCTTGTTCTTTATTCGCCATCCTCCTGCCTGTCCCCTCAGTCACTGGCTAAACCACAAGACAGATCTGTGTGCACAGCTGATTCAGCACCTCCTGAAGCAGGTTCTCATCAGGCCACAAGGTGGCGAGATACCCACAATTAACGCTCAGAAATAGTTAAGAACTAAGCGTAGCAATCACCAAAAAGGTGGTCGGAGCGCTGCGGACAGAGACACCGCAGCAGTCAGGCAGCCCGGCACATGGGTCCGTGGCAAGAAGCGCGAAGCGTGGGCACCTGCACACTGACTTTGGTACCGGCGAGGGAAAGTAAACGCCCTCAAACCTTTCTGGGCAACTAGGCGCTCCGTACCGTCCTCTGCTTTCGTTTGCCGGCTTTGCCTACCGTTACAGGCACCTGTCATTAAAACAAAAAAGGGACTGCTGCGGAGATCTGGGAATGTGACCGTACTAAAATGGCGGTTACGTTTCAGTTTTTCCAGCCATTGAAACGTAACAGCTCCTTTGAGAGGCATGCCACAAGACTCGGACAGCAACGACCAGAGCTACAGCAGCAGCTCCCCTCCACCCAGCAACAGACAGGTACCGCTCACCTCCTCCCAGAAACCTGGCTACCTGACTCTCCATGTCCAGCGACAAACAGGCACGAGCAAACACGACTTCACTCCGTCGAGCGACAAACGGAAAAACACGACTTCACTCTTTTAGAGTCGTCCCAGTTGGACTGTCTCGCGAGCCGTCCCAGTTGGACTGTCTCGCATGACTGGTTTCTTATCTTTATGGGGCCATGTGTTTGGCCCCATAAAGATAAAAAAAAACTTTTACGCCAGCAGTAAGTCGGGGCAGCCAGTCCAACTGGGACGGCTCTAAAAGAGAAAAGTGTACATCACTAGACGCTCTTTTCCAATGGCTGGCCACCGTTTAGCATAAAGGTGACGCCAGCCAATGGAAACGAGGGGCAGGGATTAAAGCCCACTAGAGAAATCTCCTAAAGTCATTAAATCTAGCCAGCGAAACTGCGCATGTCTGAGCAGTCTTCTGCCAGGCGAGACCTAAAAAGGACCAGGTGATGCACATAATCTATGCGAGTTCTCTAAAACAGTGAAGTTTAAGGTCTCTCTTGAATGTGAAAAATCGAAGTTCTTTTAAAGTGTGTCGACAGGGCATTCCAAATCTATGGTACATTGCCAATAAAGAAGGGTTCTGGGTGGAGCATTTTTGTTTTGGGTGTAGCCAACTTGAGTTTCTTAAAATGTTAATTATTTTCTGAAAATTGCTTGTTGATTTTGAGACACATATTCAGGGGTGAAGAGGCGTTTCACCTGGTCGGTGACACATTCTGTCTTCTACAGAGTGGAATTGCAAGGGAAGCCATTCTAGGAATGCAATGATGTCCTAATATCTGTTTGTGTGACAGCATACGGTGAACTTAGGGAGATGCTAGCCATGATTTAGGTAAGATTGTCAAGTAGCTCATTTCTGTAGTCAATACATGCGGTAACCGGGTCACGGACAAACTTAAAGTCTTGTATTGGGGGGAAAGGCTTTTAACTATGAAATCTAACAACAGGATGTAAGCACCGACAAACCCAAAGGTTTTGGCTTTAGGGTAGTGAAATGATTAGGGTGTTAGACTTATGATACCATCGTTTTGCCCATTGATATTTTGCTGCCAGCATAAGCGATTATAAAACGATTAGCTCTTAACCTGTCAAAGTTGTTCAAGTCCACTAATAGGTAACAAAACTTGAATTTTTTGCTAAAACATATTGGACTGGCCGAATGAACATTTCATAAAAAAGTGTTTATTTTTAAATATAGACATTGTTTGAATGAGGCTGAGCCCCAAACTAGAGGGAGGCTCTTGCTACTTATTAACAAAGGGATGTCAGTACTGTGAAGTTTCATTCTAAGGCAATCATCCAAGTGTGTGCAACCAGATGAGATTTACTTGTGGCTGTGCCATGGACATGTGATACCCACTCTCCTCACCCATCCCCATGGCCACTGTTCTAAATTATATCAAGTGGCACAGGCGGTCTCTGTGGGTAGTGCACAGCAAGACCTGGGCAAAGAGGTATTCAAAAGGGGAGCTGCGGACGGCAGAGTGCAAAGCATGGAGAAACAAAACAATATGAAAGGAGGGAAAGTTCCCTACCCCTCTCAGTGGCAGGACAAATAGCCATCGCTAAGATGGTGATGCAGTGGAAATATGAAATAATTTCAGTTAGCATAAGCTGAAGCCATCTTGGTTGTGGCATCCATTTTGTTGGCTTCGTAACTCTCCCATCCTCTGCTGCTCGTCTTTTTCTGTGCCTGTGCCGCCTATTTTAGTTGACTTCCTGACTCAGCTAAAAGCAATGTGCATGCTAAGAGTTTGTAGCCGTCAGAACACCTGGTCTCAGACTCAACTGTCAATCATTTACTGCTGCCATAAGCACTCCTGCTCCCCCTCCCACTTTGCTGACTAAGTGATCTCCCATCTGCCCATGTTTGTCGGTAACTATTCCTGTGTAGGCCTGTACCTTCTATTTGTATCCACATACTTACCAGTGCAGAAAAAGCTGAATATAAGGCCTGTGTTCTGTGACGTCAATGTACTACCCCAGGCAGCACTTGAGAGTGCTGTGTGGACGTGGTCCCACTCATGAGTGATTAATAAACATGTTATTTGAATTCCAGCTTCAGTGCCAATCTCTATTTTGTTGGTCTATGGACCCGTAGACAGAGAAGGGTGACCCCTGCACCGGTGTGCTCATTAAAAGGCACATTTCCACAATGCTCCCACGGTTATTATACTTTTTCACAAATCTACCATTACTGATTCCGGAACCTGTATTAAAAGTTCTGGACACACTCCTGTCGGATTTAATATGGGGGAAAGGCCATAGAAGAAGCTTCAACTAGGGACAGGGGAGGCATGGGAGCACCGGATTTCTGTGCTGCAGTGGCTCGCTTAGTGGCTGGCAGGACGCAATCTACACGAGCTAGGCTGCAAGTCACAATTCCTGGCCCGAGGTGCGCTACATACTTTGCTGCTGCCCCAGGGCAGGATCCCACAAACAGACCCGCTGCTACTTCGAACAGCATTCACCTACTGGAGAAGAGCATTACAATACACTGCCCGAGTCCCCCCTACGCTCCGAATATCCCACTGCTAGAGATTCTCACATCTACAGGGCTGATAACAAACGTAACATTAATGCATGGGTACGAGAGGGGGTGAACACAGTTGGGGCACTTTTTATAAAAGGCACGCTGGTAGATCACGGGAATTTTGCCTGGGAACAAGGAGTCCCACAATCCCTTTTTTTATTGCATGTGACCATAGTTAAGTATGTCAAGAAACACTGGACACCGAATGGAGTAGAGCCTCCCACACACAAGCTGATACGCGTTTTGTACATGATGGGGGATGGGCACCACCTGATCAGATGGCTATATAGAGGAGTCCGTACACACGCAGAAATCCCCTTAACAGCGCTTCGGGAGAAGTGGGCTAGAGATCTTGGTAAAGAAATGACCGACAAGGAATGGGCTACGCTCCTGGAACACCCTAAGAAGGTATCCCGCAATGCTAAATTCAAGTTTATACAATACATGCTGGTCCATAGGGCCTACCTCACTCTACACCGTTTAAACAAAATGTACCAGACAGCACAAAAACACTGCCCAAGGTGTCATACACACAATGCCAACCTCCTACATATGGTTTGCGCTTGCCCATGCTTGTCTGCCTTTTGGACCAAGGTTGCAGATACACTAGCAACAACAACAGGGGTCCCGGGATGGGGCACAATAGAGCAGAGCATATTGGGGATATGTCACTGGGTGAAGTCACATAAGGTGCAGCACAAATTTACAGATTCAGCCTAACTCATTGCGAAGCGATCCATTACCATGAGATGGACGTCGGCCCTGCCCCCAACAGCACATGGTTGGCAAGAAGAGATGGTGAAGTGGGCTAGAGCGGAGAGCGCAGCTATCCACAGGGAAGAATACAGAGGATTACGAAAAATACTGATAGCAATCGAATGGGTCTGATGCTGGAAACTTTCAAGTTCATTGACACTATAGAGTAATAACCAGGCACTAACCCATCCCTACTGCTCCATAAGCAGCGGATGTACTTTTGCCCATATGCTACATGACCAGTCGCGAAAACAACTGGTAGTACAAATGACTTAGCAGGAAGAAAGTATCTTACGAGTCTCTTACTCTAGGCCCTCAGAGGCCAAATGTAGGGTGAGCCAGGGGGGGAGGGAGGCAGGGTGGCAGCGTTCGGGATAGTTCAACAGTTAAGTTGCAGTTGTACCTTTTTAGGTCTCGCGTGGCATTGCAGCGCAAAGCACTGCTCGCCTCGGCGATAGATTTTGTGAGAGAGATTTCAGAAGGGGGCTTGAAGCCCCGCCCCTCATTTCCATTGGCTGGCATCACCGTTTATGCTAAACGGTGGCCTGCCCTTGGAAATGAGGGTTTTTGGTTGACACCCTTTTGCCTCCGATCAGACTGGGTCGCCTGCTTTGCTGCTGTCGCAAAGCAAATTCTTATCTTTATGGGGCCATGTGTTTCTAATTAGAAACACATGGCCTCATAAAGCTAAGAGATTGATGCTTGTTCAGTTGCGATGCTAGCATTACTGAAAAAAAACATTGACAAAGCCAAGATCGGTCTCGTTTTTTAGACCAATTTGCGTTGCCAATGCTTGTTCAAGAAGTGTGACCATGAGAACTACAGTGAGCCAAATAGAGAAGGGGGGGCCGCGTTAGGAAGAGAGAGGGGCTGTTCGCCATGTTCGAAGGAAATCACTAGGTGAATGGCGACGGAGAGGCTCCACGGGTGAGGAGAACCTGTTTACCGAGGCATCCTGTCTTCCGCTCACCCTCGGAGAGAGACAGGCGCCTTTTGTTAGTCCCTTTCATCCCCTCAGTGCCCTTTCATCCCAGGGGGAGTGCCTCACCTGCCACAATGCGCAAGGGTTATCCAGCGTGGAAACCCGCGGCAGCGCCTCACTTGAAGCACCAAAGTTTTCTCAGCTCCGTCCTCCCTTTTACTTTCAGAAATATTTTATTTGCCTGCCTTCAAAGGGCGCACTAGGATGAAAACTAAGAGAGGCGGGGGTGCAAACAGATTCACAATGCCTCATTATGCGGTAACGTTCAGTCCTGCTCGTGGCTGCTTCATAACGTCTCTCGTGACGTTCTCTGATTAAATACTGCAGCGATTATAGGGTATTATAGAACCGAGCAGTGAGCCATTCCCAGCTAACAAAGCAACCGCTACAGTGTGTGACCTTCACCAGTCCAGCTCTCAAGTAACATAATAAAACATAACATTGGTTTCTTCGTTACTGTTGTGAACAGGGTGTGTTATTTTTGTTGATTAGGTTATCATAAGGTACCCTCAATTGTAAAGTGCATTCCTGGCACTTGTAGGACCTGCTAGCGTTTCAGAAATACGGCACCCGTTTCACACGGTACTGGGAGTTTTCTTTGCTCTGTCCTTAGTCCTTGTGGTCTCCTGTGAGTGTGACAGGTTAGTGAAAGTCGGTCAGTTTGATGATCAGAAGGGGTTCACTTCTGGAAGCCACCTCATCTTTACAAGGATCCTCGTCGAATTATAAAGAACAAGCATTTTCAATGCAATAGGTCTCGCATTTACGCAAGTTGAAGCTAGTGGCATTGTAAATGACAAAGCCTTTTATCTATGTTTTAAAAACGAAAACAAAAATAAAAGGCATTGTTATTTACAATGTCAATAGCTCAAACTCGCGTAAATGCGAGACCTATTGCATTGCAAATGCTTGTTTTTCTAACTGAACAAGTAACATTACACTCAAAACGTACAAGCACATACATTGACACGCTGATAACCCACGGAGGCCGAGAAATGTATAATTGTTTGTGGGTGAGATAATCTTACCCTTAGTTGTATGTTATATCGTGTACGCATAAAGCCAATAAAGTATGTTTTAAATTACAAAAAAAAAAAAATGAAAGAAGAGAAAGCATGAGACGAAAAAGAGAGAGGAAGAGTTTGATAGCCCAGCAGACCCAATACACCAAACTCTCTTCTAAGAATGAAAGGCTGCCAGTGGTGATAGAACATGGGCACCACTTGGCAAAATGCTTCACAACTCTCGATAATGCACTATGCAATGGCACCTGAAAACAAAACCACATTTCCCATGAATCCCTGAACTCGCACATGGTTTGAAAGTGGCGATGGCGATTTTGAATTAAGGTTCCTCATATGCCACAACGTCCTTGCTAGGCAATTGGGATTCTTGTTGCTGCGCCTAGGACCTGGTTACTCAGATTTGTGAATCACTGGGGAACAGTTTGTTAACCTCGTTTGAAATGTGTTGGCAAACTGTTCAGGAATACAAAGAACTAGTCTGGAAACTAAGTTGTGCTTAGAAATGAACTTAAAGCATTTGAACATTGATTCTAAGTTTTACTTGAAGGAGTTTGAATTAAATTTTATATGCGGTTTAGATTTTATATTCATGCAAGGAAACAGGAAAGACGCCTGCTTCACCCCAAACCACGGACTGTCAAATATTTTTTTGGGTGGGTGTGGAGGTGGGTGTGTTATTTAGAGAAGTGATTAATCACTGTTACCAAGAAACTCAGAATATTGATGATTGATTGATATATTTCAAGTGCACAAAAGACAACCTAGAAACTAACCCATCAGAGAATCAGGGCGCGCGTATCTAAAATGGTATAATGCAGTTAACTTGTCAACAGGGAAAGTGGCTCAGTCAGATAATACTTGTGTGTCTGTTTCAAAAATACCTTTGTTCTAGAGCATAGAGTTTGTGAAATAGAGACATTCCTAAATATACCGTTTCTACTGTTAGTGTTAGATAAATTACCCTTTATAACAAATACTAAAATATATCATCTTGCCTTTAGATACCCACTACGCCGACCTGAGTGACTCGTCAGAGTGGGCTAGCCAAAGTGTCTTTTCGCTCATATTCCATTCCCTCTTTCCTTGGTTCTACTATCAGCCAGTATTTTCCTATTTGTGGTTGGTAGTGGATGTGGTGAAGTGTGGAAAGTGCATCGTTCCCGCTGAATCCAGACAAGGTTAGTGCTTTCTAAGAGATCTTTATGGAGCCTCTGAAAAGGAATCAAGAACCAATATTAACATCTGCACACTTATAATAGGTCATCTGATTCTTATAGAGCAAACTGTATCCTGATGACATATTATCCCCTTCGGTGCTGAGGACGGAACGGTTCCGTCCTCTGCCACGGTGGGCCTGTGCTGAGGATGGAATTGTTCCGTCCTCGCACCCGCCCATGGGAGAAGCGCTGCTGCTCTTCCCCCCCCAGGCCGCCCATGTAATCCCCCTCAAACAAGGATGGCAGTGGAAGTGCTTCCGCTGCTTCCCCCGACCCACACCGCCCTTGGCCATTCAATGAAGCGTGTCGACGTCTACTGTGCATATAGGCATCCGGGGAGAAGAAAGAGTTTTCACCTCCCCCGATGTCTCATTGCAGGGCAATCCTGCTGCACGATCGCGGATGGCGTCACAATTGTGCAGCAGGAATACCACCACTAGCACCAGGGATCTATTTTTTTGGTGATGAAAGAGGCCCCTTAGGCAAGGGTCGCTTCCACATTTTGACACACTGACTCGCCCATTTTCTGCCCACTCCTGGGGACAGATCTGCCATATTTGGAGGCTCATCTGCCCCCAGGGGGGACAGAAACCCTACTAGCATCAGGGATGTTGATATATGATAATTGGGGGCTACCCCTTGGGCAAGGATCGCCTCCATTGGGGATATCATTTTTTTAAAATCACTTTTGGTCTTTTTCTAGTATTCAACAATATACAGGTTTGCTAGGTTTCCCTAGGTGCAGGTTGAGGTAGGGTCCAAAATACATAGCTGGGCACATTGCAAAAAAGGGTCAGTATTCACTGGAAAATGTGATGTGGCCACATTGCGTTTTGGGTCATTTCCTGCAGCGGGCAGTAGGCCTACCTACACAAGTGAGGTACCATTTTTATAGGGAGACTTATAGGAATAGAGAATAGTATAACAAGTGTTATTACCAATTAACTTTCTATGCATTTCTGCCTTCCAAATGTAAGACAGTGTGTAAATAATAAGTAATTTTGAAAAATGCCCTCTAATTCACATGCTTGTATGGGTACCCACAAACTCGGAAATGTGCCAATAACTACTGCTTTTAAACTCAATTTGTTGTTCCCATTTCAGAAATACATAGGTTTCCTTGATACCTATTTATCACTCTTTATATTTTATCAAATGAATTACTGTATACCCAGTACACAATGAAAAACCATTGCAAGGCGCAGCTCAGTTATTGGCTCTGGGTACCTCGGGTTCCTCATGAACCTACAAGTCCTATATACCCCTGCAACCAGAAGGGTCTCGTGGACATAAAGGAATATTGCTTTCATACATCTGCCATACTGAGAATAAGTTACAGGTGAAATTGTAGGCAGAAATGGTTGTTCTTTTCACATCGATTGTAATATATATTTTTTTTTACCGTTACTTTCTGTAGGAAAACATTGAAGGGTCTACACAAATGACCCCTTGCTGAATTCAGAATTTTTACTACTTTTCAGAAATGTATAGCTTTCCGGAATCCATTATTGGTTTCACACCCATTTCTACCTCTAACTGGCAGGAGGTTGAAAGCAAAAAATTAGGTAATATCCCAGTAAAATGGGATAACGGAGTAGAAAAATGTGATTTTCTGGCAAAAGACTACCTGTTCCCGAAAGCGGGGAAGATGGTGATTTTAGCACTGCAAACCCTTTGTTGATACCCTTTGCAGGGGAAAAAACAGACGCTTTCTTCTGCAGCACTTTTTACCTCAAAATCAACTGCCAAAAGTTGCAATACTTTGACTAATTTCTCAATCCCCTCCAGGGGAATACACAAACCCTGGATACCTTTAGATTCCTCAGGATGTTGGAAAAAATGGACCCAAATTTGGCATTGACACCATATGTGGACAAAACGTTACGGGGGAATTGTCGCAAATTACCCCAAATAGATAAAAACGTTTAGCACGGAGGCCTAGCAACAAAGGGGTTATACTGCATGGATAGTCAAAGGCTAATAATAATAAGACATGAAGTAATTTTAGCAAATTATCAGCCTGTGAGTCTCCTTGCCTCAACCCCTACACTAACCCAAAGTACAATTCTATTACCACTGTGTCAAGATAACTAGAAGTTTGACTTTACAGCACAAAGAGAACTCCGTGAGAGTAATAGAGGGTGCCAAAAAAGCCCCCACAGCAAGGATTGATCTACCCATAAGTGATGTAGGCAGAGTTACCTTAGTCAAAATGGTCATCAACCAAGGTTATTTTCTTTTGATAATGTTCCTTGTGTGTTGTCCCAGAATGTTGACTGGATTACAGATTGGCGCAAGATTTATCAGGTCCAAACCAACGTGTTTGACCCTCAAAAATAAGGGCCTGCTCTAGACTTTGGAGGAATGAGATAGTCACCAAACTGTGGCGGATGTTCTGGCAGCATTATTTATAGTGAAACTGACATCAATAAACTCTTACTGCTTGTTAGAAAGTGTCTAGTCATTCCCATATTGTTTGGATTGTGACTGTTTTTTGACTGTGCACTGGGACACTGCTTACCAGACCCCCAGTGCATGTGCTCTGACCCACAGACAATCATAAATTGTCTAACACCCGAGGGCGTGGCTAGCCAGCCAACATGTCGGACGCGAGTCTGTAGCGCTCCAGCCGATATCCCCTGATTATCCGGCAAAAAGATCCTGAAGCGGTGCCCTTCGTGCTGAAAACGTCTGGGACCGGTGAGATAGCGAGGAGAGGCGCCAGGGAGGACCAGCGGAGTGATCATCCCACAGACGTGATGGCGGCCACGGCCCACAGAGGTCGAGGGGCCTAGAACAAGAGTAGAGGCGGCGCGCAGCAGGGGGCTGCGGCTGGTGCTCGCGGCTGCACTCTTGCCGATAGCCGCTGGGCGCGAAAGTGACAGCTCCAGCGGGAAGGAGACCTCCATGACCGGCAGACGCACAGCGGATTCCCGAGGCTGGATGCCAGAAGGCGGGGACCCTCTGGGGGCAGTTAAAAGTGATCCGCAGTGCCTGGATGTAGCGGCGGCACCGAATCGTGTCAGAGCACGGACCTGACCTGAAGCGCATCAACCCGCTTGACCGAGGTGAGGCGAGGCGAGCAGCGGCGGGGGATGAGTGACAGCGGCCTGGGCTGGAGAGACAGTCCGTATCGGACGAGGAGCCCTGCCACCAGGGGAGAGTGGGGGGCTCTGGATGGGACCCTACTGTTGGTCGCGAATCTGGGCAGGGCGCGAAGAGAACTGCACTGTGGGAGCAGCCAACAGCAATCACCACCCCTGGTGGGGGACACTGGGGTGCTGTAACCCCAGGAGAGAGGTGAGGAATCACGGGGTAGAGGATCACCCTGTAGCTGCGGCCCAGACCCTCAGAAGGCCCTGCAGAAGTGGCTTTGAATGGACACACGCGCCCTGGGACAGATAAAGTGGCAGCGACCAGGCAGGACGGGCGCCGTTTTATAAATCGCAATCGCTGCTGCCGCCGCTACTGCGGACGCGTTACGGTGTGGTGCTGCAGCACAGGACAGGCCTTCTGGGACACCTTCAAGATCCACCAGGGAGGAACTGGGTTGACAGGGGGCAAGTCCTGACAATCACCAGCCGTGGTGGAGTTCACAGGGGAGACGCGGCACCCTTGGAGTCCACAAGGCAGCGAGGACCGGCAGCCACGTGGAGAGGTGGGTGACCGCGGAGCACCACGAACGACCTGAGGCGTAACTGAAGGAAGCACCGGCCCTAGCCAGGGGCTGCTGAGACCCACTGGGGCAGTGAGGGTCGCCCGCCCAGTCTGGCAGATTGGGGTAGTAAGCCACTGGCCCAGACATACAATCCCAGGGGAGACACACAACCGCTGGCCAGATGCCCACTCTTCAGCGGTAGCCCAGACCATTGGGGACCCCTGCCACAGCGACATTGAGTGGCCCCGAGACTGAAAAGGCGGCGGCGGACGGGTCAGGCGAGCGCCATCTTGAGGGCCACGATCGCCACTGCGACTGTGATGTGGTGAGTGCCTGGAGCACAAGGCGGAACCTCCAGTGCCCTCTGTGACGCCTCTGGGGTAGAGCCGGGTAGGAAGCGGCGAACTACACATTAGTGAGGGAACGGACATAACACAGGAACCCACTGGGATACCCTCACCGGCCACCGTACGTGGTGCGCGGGCGCTCCCCTGCTGTGGTGCACTCAGGGACACAAGGCTTACCTGCCGCGGGACCTGCTCCTGAACTGAGACGACGCCCACAGGGAAAAACAACAGCAGAATACAAACCTGGCCAGGAAACACGAACAGTACACAATTGGGGTTGACCCCGGAGGCCCATAGACCAAGGCCAGTGAACTGCCGACAGTCAAGACCATCCACGGGAAGGGCTGCTCACGGATGCCAACAGCGCAGCAGCTAGTAATGGGCCGGCTCAGAGACCAGGTGCAGCAGGGACCGCCACGCACAGAAAGCCTAGATACCCCACATGGGAGGCAAGGAGCAGAAATGGAATCGCAAGCGGCGGCTTTAGCGGCTAAAATGGTTTCGGGGCTTGCTGCAGTGGAAAATATTGGTGATACCCTGAAACAGACCAAGACGTCCCTGGAATCAAGGAACGACGAAGTCACCTCTGACTTCACACTCCTCCATGCAGACCACCGCAAACTGGCTCAGAAGGTTGAAGTCCACGACCAAACTCTCCAGGAACTTCAGCCTGTCGCCCGGAACCACGCGGCTGTGCTATAGGATATAATGGAACGTGTGTACGCACTCGAAGACAGGGCAGAAGATGCAGAAGGGTGCTCCCGGCGCAACAATGTGCGCGTGGTGGGTCTTCCAGAGGGGGAAGAGGGCAGAAACCCGGAACAGTATGTTGAGCGCTGGCTACGAGACCTGTTGCCTCAGGGGGCATTGCCGCCACAATTCGTAGTGGAGAGGGCACACCGGGTGCCGGCGCAAAAGCCCCGACCGGGTGCCAGGCCCAGCCCGTTCCTCTTTAAACTCCTCAACTACAGAGACAGAGAAGTGTTGCTACGTGAAACCTGGAAGTTGGGGGACCTCAAAGTGGGCGGTAGTCAAGTCATGTTCTTTCCAGACTACACCACACTTGTGCAGCGGCGCAGAAGTAATTACACGGCAGTAAAACATCAACTCCGGGAACTGGAGCTGCCCTACTCTTTGCTGTTCCCCGCCAGGCTGCGAGTGGTGACAAAAGATGGGACCCGCTCCTTTGACTCCCCCGCGGAGGCGTGGGACTGGCTGGAGGAGTCGGGAATGTGGACAGGAGCGTGCCCTCCGGGTCCAGTGGACGGCGGCTTGACAACAAGGAGAACTCGGCGGCGGAGGCGACGTGGGACACCCCAGGAAGTACGGTCAAGTCAAGCAGCGCCAAGTCCAAAGAAAATCAGGATGGAGCGTCAAGACGTCTTCGAGGCAGTGGCAACTCTCTGAACTGCACACAGTAGTGACCGCGGAGACGTCTTCATGCACGACACCTCAGGAACTAGCGGCCCATCATCCCCATCTACTGCAATATTGGAAGACATGAACCTGCCGAGGGTAACCTCACAGATGGCAACATATGATCCCGTAAAGCTACACTGGACTCAATCATAGTCAACCTATGCAAGTAGTACTTTGTTCACTTGTTTCTTTACACATGTTGTTTATGCGCGACACATTGCAAGGGTGCCACTAGGATGTGAGGGCGGGCGCGCGCTGCCTCACGGGGTGGTTGGGGACTGCTGTGCGAGAGCCCGACTGCATAAGGTGCCGCGCTGGGATAGCAGGGAGATAGTGACACTCTGCTGCTCCCCGCACTAGACCTGCGCGCTGCCCTGGACGTTCGACACATTGACGCATCTCCTAAACACACTGGGAACAATAGGGGGAGACAGTAAGGACAAGACACCTCTAGCGCGTGCACCCACCAGGCACCATACTGGACTAGTTTGTAATTCACATATGTTACAGAAGTTTGGACAGAAACCCCCCGCGGGATACGCCCTGATAGTTAAGTTGTTTGCAGTTATGTTGTTCCCATTGCAGAAAGTGACTCAACCCCTCCCGACCATGACACCTGCACACAGGGGCAGTTCCCTGACCATGGCGCCTGCTCACCGGTGCGACCCCCGCACTTAACGCTGCAATTGACTAACCAACTTAGCGATGACACGTACTAACATCACAACATGGAATATAGGCGGTATGCACACACCCACGAGGCGCTATTCTATATTTTCCTACCTCCAGTGGCACTCAGTGGGTATCGCCCTTTTACAGGAGACACACATGACACGGGCGGAGCTTGACAGGCTTCGCAGACGTTGGAGAGGGTAAATATACGGCACTACCTTTTCAGCACACGCGCGAAGTACACTGATCTGGGTGCGGGCGGGCACTCCATTTATCTGTGAAGAGGTGGTAACAGACCGGAAGGGCAGGTACACCTTCGTGCGTGGGAAGTTAAACGGTCAAACGATACTGCTGGGGTCGATATATGCCCCTTATATAGACCAGCCGTCATTCCTAACACAACGGTCACAGGTCCTGATTCCCTATATGGGGCTCCCCCTTGGCTACTAGGCGGGGACTTTAATATGGTGCTAGATGTTCATTTGGACAGATCCTTTACCCCTCCCCGCACGACAACGGCGGTGTCAAAGGCGTAGGCGCTCGGGACTGGCTCTCGAACTGGCACTACAAGACCTGTGGCGCATCCTCCACCCGACCAAACAAATTTACTCCTACTACTCAGCAGTCCATGATCTGCATGTCCGGCTGGACAGGCTGGTGGGATCCCAGTCTTTGCACCCGCTCGTTGCGAAATCAGAATATCTAGGGCGGACACACTCCGATCATAACAAACTATGGTTCCAGATCAGTTGGGAAGCAGACCGCCCTCCTGTGCCCACATGGCGACTCCAGCCAAGCGCGCTGGAGGACCTGGAGTTCCGCTCATCCCTGGATACGGCTATTCTAACGTACTTTGATATTAACGAAGGGACGACAAGCAACACGCTAGTAGAATGGGATGCCCACAAAGTAGCGGTCAGGGAACACTGTCTGGGAGCCACGTGGAACATACGTAAGACGCTATCAACCTCCCTCGCACACTTTGAAGCCGAGCTGTTACAATACGAACGTGAAGGAGAAGGGGGGCAGACATTCGTGTCGGCTGGAGGAAGTCCGCGCCCAGCACGCGGAACTCCTGGAGCGTCTGAGATGCCACAACTACACGGCATACACAGCTCGAACAGACGCCAGAGCAGAGAGAGCGGGCCGCCTACTAGCCAGGCTGCTACAGCAGGAGGGCAGTTGCGCCCCGATAGGAGCAATCCGCATGGCGGAGGGGACTCTGGTGTACACGCAACGTGAGATCCACCGAGTTCTAACCGACCACTACGCACAACTCTACAGAGCTAGAGGAAATGGCCCCAGGCATGTCCTGGAGAGATTCTTGGACTATATCCAACTGCCCACGGCTTCGGAGGAACACAAGGAGGCACTCAACGAGCCCCTCTCCTTAGAAGAGATTGGGGAGGTGATCAAATCCATGGCATCTGGGAAAACTCCAGGGCCGGATGGTCTGCCTGCTGAATATTACAAAGCGTACGCGAGTCCCGGACGCCATTCCTCCACACGCTATACAGCACGGAACTAGAGGAGGGCACACTACCCCCTTCGATGCGGGAGGTGTACCTGGTCTCCCTGCTAAAACCCGACAGAGACTCCACAGCCTTAGGATCATATAGACCCTTGGCGATGCTCAATGTAGACTACAAGATCCTCGCCAAAGTACTGGCGGAAAGGTTGGTTCTGGTGGTCCCACACTTAGTTCACGCTGACCAAAATGGGTTTGTTCCCGCAAGGTGCACTTCACTGAACCTGCGGAGATATTTCAGGGTGGCGACCGAAGCCGCGTGGGAATGGCCCAGGGCGGGATGTCTCATCCTCGACTTGGAAAAAGCATTTGACTGCTTAGAATGGGGCTATCTGTCGGCGGTTCTGCTGAGATACGGGTTGGACATGGGGTTCCTCAAAATGGTCGATTTACTGTACAAAAACCCCACAGTCCGAGTACGGTTGGGCCCATACGTCTCCAATGCCATACCGGTGGGTCGAGGCACCAGGCAAGGGTGCCCCTTGTCCCCTCTACTGTTCGTGCTGGCGATTGAGCCCATGGCCGTGGCTATGCGTGCGACACTGGGGGATGGCATACCGCTGGGGGACACGGTCCATCAAGTGTCGCTCTACGCAGAAGACCTGTTGGTGTATGTGAAAGATATAGAAAATATACCTGGACAGCTAGCCCAACCCAAACTGCTGCAGACCTTCGCCATCATTTCGGGGCTCCAAGTAAACGCGGGTAAATCCTGCCTTTACGCATTTGGTGAGGTAAATCTTGACCCGGGGTACACCCTTAGCGGCACACGAGTACAGTGGAAGGAGGGTACCTTCCGCTACTTGGGGATACAGATCTATCGCCAACCAGTGGACTTGTTTGACGGGAACTTGGGAAGGGCAGTAACGGCGATTAGATCGCAGGTGCGCTTCTGGAACACACTCCTGCTGACACCACGGGCAGGGTAGCGCTCGCAAAATGGTCATACTCCCTCGACTCCTGTATTATTTTGTCAATTTACCCCTGTTTATTCCGGCGGCCTTCTTTACCACACTCACTAAACTGTTAAGGGACTTTATCTGGGGCACCGCTCGGCATAGGCTGGCACTAGCGAAGTTATATTTGCCGACGGATCAGGGAGGCCTGGCTGCGCCTTGTTTTGAACACTATTACCTTGCCGCCCAGCTGCAATGGGTTGCCTGCTGGCTAGCGGACAGGGGTATAGAGGACACGGCCACACTACTGCCGCCATACTCGCTGGAGCAAATAACTAGACTCTTTCACCCTGCCACTACTGTTACGCCGCCGCCACCGCTCCTCTTAGCAGTGGCATACAAATGTTATCATAGGGCTCTATATCTCACCAAAACTGTCGTCCCTTACGCACCTACAATACCACTGGAAGGATCCCCCAGCGGAGAAGGGGTGATCACAGCTCCTACACTTGCAGAATGGCGGGAGGCTGATATCCACACTCTCGGGGATTTATACTGGGCTGGCGCGCTCATACCATACGAGTCCCTGGTGGAGAAAGAGGGACTCCCACCTGGGTGGTTTTTAGCACACCGCTCCCTAATAGCGAAACTGACCGTCAAATGGGGGGGAATATGACCATGGAGCCCAGCCAACACCTAACCATACAGTATTTACACGTTATGGGGAGAGGCAGACACCTTGTTCGCTGGTTTGCGGCGTTGTTGCGGACACACACGGCCTTCAACCTAGACCCACTCCGCCGCAAATGGGAACTGGATCTGGGGCGACAGCTGGCGGATAAGGAATGGGAAAGGATACTAAAAAGTCCTGTGCGTATACCCAGAAACATGCGATTCCGCCAAATCCAGTTATTCATAGTCCATAGGGCATATCTTACACCCGAGCTGATTAACAGGTACTTTCACCGCGATGATGCGATGGCCCCAGGTGTAGGGGGCAGGATTGCTACATATTTTATGGAGTTGCCCTAGGCTAGGTACATACTGTCGCACAATCAGTGGGCTGTTGCAGGGTTGCACAGGCCGCACCATACCCTTTGAATGGCCCGAGCACCTGTTGCACCACTTCAGGAGGGCCCCTACGGAAAAGGTGATGTCCCGGTTCCTAGATCTGCGACTAGTGGTTGCGAAACGTGGGGTGGGGTTGAGGGAGTTCAATGTATATATACCGATTTATGCTGCTACTGTTATAGTTCCTTTGTTCTTACGTAAACCATCTGTTCAAATGCCCAAGGTGAATGTCCGGGACAGAACCCTACACACTGTCATGATGTTAACGCACTGCTACCAAACTGTCACTTCAGTGTCCGCAACACGACTTTCGGATCCAAGTTAACCTCACTCCTGCGTGAGCACTCCTCTTACCAATTAAGGTACAATGAGTTTGCATGTGAATCCAATATTGCTACGCATCTAGATGTTGGCGACCAGCCTCATGCATGACTGTACGTTTACATATAAGTTACCTGTCATGACTATGTGGAAACTAAAATCAATAAAAACAGATTTGAATAAAAAATAAATTATCAAACACCTAATTGGCATATTTAAAAACTTAACTAATCCATGGTATATGATTCCAACGTAAACCTATTGCATTGAAAGTTAAATGTCACCCATGGACTACAGCACCACTCTTCCATCCACAAGTATGACCAGGGAAACGTGACTCCAGGCCTGGCAATGCAGCTTGACAGCTGCAGTTTAAAACTGCAACCCGACATGTCAAAGCAAACCTCTTTCGATTGGAGAAAACCTCCTTTTTAAATATTAATAAGTGAACCCTATTTAGGCCTTGGAGCCAACAAGGCAGAGTGCATGGTATTTTAAAGTAAGACTTTTTTTGATAAACCAATTTTTATTCAGTTTACAGCAGAAATGCACCAGCCATTCCGCACCGTATTTCAATAATCGAGGAATACAATCACAAATTCTTGTTACCCAATGTACAGACATTAATAAAGCAAAAATTAGATGGAAACAGTCAAACCCCCCATGATTAGATTCCCCCCCCTTTCCCCCCCCCACCACTTCCCACAAATTCTGCGGTATTTCTTGGGGCAACCACGTGCCGCATACATAACTTTCTCCTGTGTGGCGCACCAGTCCACCCAATTCCGCCAACACCCCACAGTTGGAGGTTCAGGGCCTTTCCAGGAGGCCGCAATGTCTCTTTTGGCCACCACCATTGCTGTGGTGAAGAACAGTTTTTCATTGCGTGACCTGTCCAACTAATCAGTGATGCCCAGGATTGTGTGCTTAGGGTCATGTGGAACCTCCCCACCCTAGAACCTCAGAGTTCTTCTTCCATGCCCTTCCAAAATCCTGCCAGGAGGGGACAGGCCCAAACCATGTGGAGGAAGTCAGCTGGGTCATGGCCACACCTGGTACAGGCTGAACACGGACTAAGCCCCGCGCGGTGAAGGCGTACAGGGGTGAGATATGCAGCATGTAGATAGTAGAGCTGCACCAAGCGCAGCCTAGCGGAGGCGGTGACCGTTCTAGGGGCCATAAGAGCGTCTCGCCAGTCCTCTTCTTCCAAGGGGCCCACCCGGTCCTCCCATTGCGTCCGCAGTCGGTCCAAGGAAGTCGGGTGTTGTTAATCAGTGTGCGATAAATGCGGGAAATGCCACCCCTCCCCAGGTCCCCAAACATAATCTGGGCTTCAGGCGGGCTATGGTCTGGCAACCCCGTATGTGTTGCGAGGTGTGAGCGTAGGACATGCCGCAGCTGGAGGTAGCGAAAGAATTGCGAGTGATGCAGCGAGTACCTGGTTTGGAGATCTTCGAAGGAGCGAATATGATCCCCCATTCAAACGTTCCCCAGCTGCGTGATGCCTATGAGGTCTCAAGCTTTAAAGCCCTGAAGCCCGGTCACTTCCCTGAGCCAGGTCCCGTGCCGCAGAGGTGTACAGTGGGTCAGCGTGTGTCCAGTTGGTGTGCAGCAGTGGTACCCGCTAGGCCAGTAACACAGAGCGCGTCACCTCCGGAAGACGGGAAGGAATCGGGGTCCCATATAGAAAGGATTGGTTTCTGGCAAGGCCCAGCTCCCCAAGTTTGAGTCTGTAGGCTGGATCGGACCACCCCCCATTGAACCAGTCAAGTATGGAGAGAAGTCATGTGGCTAAATAGTATAGATAAAGGTGAGTCATCCCAGGGGCGTGGCTTGGACGGCAGCGGTAATGGCTGCCTGAATCTGTCACTCGGCACACTGGAGAGCTTTCATCGCTGCAATCAGGAGATATTCTGCGAGATGGTGATCACACAAACCAGTTTTCCACTGTGCCGGACCTGTAGAACACGTCGGAACCGAGACTGATTGGTTTAACGGCCCCTAACACGCCGATCTCTACAACGTGTGGGCCGATGCGTGGTCACTGACTGCAGAGACAAAATGGCGGTGGCGCCCGAGACAAACATAATCACTGAGTAAGTGGCTGATCCGCTGTGCCTCCTGCGTGCATACTATTCTCAACACCCTGCGCAGTCTACACCCCTAAAATGAAGTGTGTATGCTGATCTTCGGGGCACCGGCTGTTAGTGAACGAGACCCCCGCACCATGATGCCTGACCCAACAATGGCGACTTTGTCAGCATTTGAGGTAATCGCGATTATGACCTGAGCTGGGGGCACGGACTGCCACATCGCTCTATGTGAATACTCTTCAGCAATTCTCAGCAACACCTCACTCTAGCGCCCAGCTGCTGGAAAGGGAGCTACACACTTCGTGGTGCCTGACTTTGAAATGACGGCGATGGTAGCAGTGACGGCATTTGCAACCCGGACTGGAATCCACTGCCCAGCGGTTACGCAGCTCTTCAGCACCCGGCGATCCGCTCATTAGGGGGTAATCCAGATCCTCCTCTGCTCCAAATGTTCAAGAGGGAGTGAGAGCCCCAGGCCTCTGCCTGCAACCGAGGGTAAGCAAATCCTCCCTCACCCGGCTACTTCAACCCCAGCACCAACGCGGTAGATGCCTATAACGCCTCCACGTCCAACTCATGCTGTGGCAGCCCTACCTTACGCTCCTGCCCCCCCCCCCGCCTGTGCATGATGCTTGACTGTATCCTGACTGTATGCTGGTTCTGTCAAGATCCCCAGGAACCGAGGCCCAGCTTCCTTCTTGCCAAAGGCACATGTCAGCATAATAACGTACTCATAGGCGTTTCTTGAGGCGGTGACCCCCCATGCACACAAGGCCTCCGTCTCCACCCTGCCTTCCATCCCCTAATTCGCCGACAGCATTGGATAGTGCCAGGGCCAGTCTACCATCTATACGCTGCAGTAAGAACACTCATACTACCGCTACTAGTGTACACGGAGGGGGTACTAGGTACTAGCGAGCCTATCATTGCTGGATTCTGGAGCCACACACAGTGCCACACCAGAGCCTCAACGGAGCCCCGCGGACAAGGCTGGGGATGAACTGGGTTAACTGGTGCTAACAGGAACAACTGCAGAACCACGACTCCTTTCAGCGCCGGGTCAGCATACCCACACACAGCCATCGCTCACCGTCCTAGAGCTGCGATGTTCTCCTGACCCACTTAATCTATGCGCGCATTGGTGTGTGCGACACCCCTGCAATAGCCACACTAACAGAGTCTGTGCTCTAGACACCGATAAGAGAAAGTTTGCCAAGCAAGACCCACCAGGGAACTACTTGAGCCAACAGTTTACCGCCTCTATCACTTCAACCCTGCTAGACAATGGCGGATAAAGAAAGCAGAACCAACTATAAGAAAGTACAACCGGAACCAGCAACGTCAGACTCTCCAATAAAGGCCAAACCAGATTTGAACAGGATATTAAAAAAACTAGCGGAAGTCCACGATCTGGCTAAATCGACGAAAAACAACACAGACTATGCAATTGGAGCTTACAGCAATCCGCGCGGATATGAGCACCATGAACAAAAGGATCTGTGAAGCTGAACAAAGACTAAGCGACGTTGAAGATATAACCTCCCAAGCTTCCAAAGAAATTAAGCACCTCCAGGTCGTCACAAGTGAACTCAAGAGACAAAACGCGGAATTGGAGGATTGAAACAGAAGAGGGAGCATCTTTGGCATTCCGGAAGAATAAGAGACAGATGCGGGCTCATGTGTGGCCTTCCTTGAGGCTTGGATACCAATGATCACTGGAATAAAATTCCACCATGGTTTGGAATTAGACAGAGCACACAGGATACCAACGTTCAACGCCCCGGGTAGAAAAGGATCTCGCCCCATGATATGTAAACCGCTTCATTACCAACACGCAGAGGCCATCTTACAATTCGCCAGGACAAATCACCACATCACCTGGGAAGGTCAATGCATTATTTTCACGCAGGACTACTCTAAGGAGACTGTTGACACGAGAAAAGGCTTCCTACACCTGAGAGACAAGCTGAGAGCGAAGAACGTTCAATTCTTTTTTGATGGCCCATCGAAGTTTAAGTTCGTGGAGTCGGTCTCCTGAGGCGGAAAGCCGGGAGCGCTAAGATTTGATTTTAAAACTTTGTGATACTGTGTTTTACTTCTCACTTACTCATTGCACTCTTGGCACTCTGAACAGCGGTAGCGCTGCAACGACACCCCCCATCTTCATCGCCATTTCTCGAGGGCGAGGCGCGTCCTGCGACACGCCCCCTCTGCTGGCCACGCCCCCTACCAGGCGTATAAATAACGCGCCAGTCACTCTGCGGCGCACTTACATCGGTCTCCTGAGGCGGAAAGCCGGGAGCGCTAAGATTTGATTTTAAAACTGTGTGATACTGTGTTTTACTTCTCACTTACTCATTGCACTCTTGGCACTCTGAACAGCGGTAGCGCTGCAACGACACCCCCCATCTTCATCGCCATTTCTCGAGGGCGAGGCGCGTCCTGCGACACGCCCCCTCTGCTGGCCACGCCCTCTCAACGCCCTGACTCCACCGCATAAACCATGTGCCTGGGCAGGACGCGCAGCGGACGAGCGCAGCGGGAGCGCCGTCTGCGCGCCGAAGGCGCGCCTAGGGCAAGCCCGTCTGCGCCCGTCCGCGGCCGGACGGGGCTAGGGGCACGATTCCATGCCAAAACTACGTCCTACTCTTCGAAGGATCTCATTGCCCTCCAAGGCCATTGGCCACTTCCGGATCCCATCCGCAGACTGATCTTTTCACTAGGCCTTGCTCCTCCTTCCCCGACAGCACCCTATCCCCCGACACACGCCCCCCCCGTCACCTTGCCTCTCTCCCCTTGACCCCCTCCCCCCCTCTCCGGCATTATCTGTCTTCCTACTCAATACCAGGTCAGCGGTCAAGCACCATCACGAGCTGTCTGTCTTACTCGATTCAGAGAAACCTGACCTACTGCTTGTGACCGAAACCTGGTACTGTGACACTTCCCTCCCTGTTCTCCTGGCCACCCTACCCCCCTCCTATGTGGCCCTGCGAGCTGACCGGCCGGCAGGCAAGGCTGGCGGGGGGGTCGCCCTAATCGCTCGGTCGGAGTTGAACTTTCAATCACTTCCCTTTTCTCCCATCCCCCCTGCCGACTTCCTGGTAGTCCGCTCTTTTTCATCTTCCCCCCCTATCACCTGTCTCCTAATGTACCGCCCCCCTCAGCCCTCGCTATCATTCCTGCCGGCATTTCAAGACCTACTAGCCAACTTGGTGGTCAACTACGCCTCGGTCTTGGTGCTAGGGGACTTCAATTACTGGCCCTCAGACTCACATGAGTGCTCAGCCTCAAAAGAATTCACAGATTGCCTTTTGTCCCTCAATTTCGTGTCACACATATCCGTCCCCACTCATTCCCATGGGCACACACTGGACCAGGTTTGGTCCCTCAACCTCCCTGTGGCCTCGGTTGCTGTCTCGCCGTGCCCATGGTCTGATCATTCCCTCATCTCCTTTTCCATTCTCTGCAACCTGATGCCTAAAACTCCGCACGCCAAAAACACCTGGGCGCGGAACTGGAATAGACTGGATTATCCCTCCTTGACCTCCCTGCTCCGCAACTCCGCCCCTACTCTTGCTGGCTTACCATCTGCCTCTCAAGCCAAGGCCATCAACACCTGGCTGGAGGCTGCGACTCAGTGGCGCCCCTACGCCGTATTTCCATCCGCCGACCCATGGGCTCCAACAGATGGTTTAACGACCACCTAAAAGATCTTAAACTGAGCGCCCGACGGGCGGAGATGCAATGGAGGAAAAATTACAGTCCCTTATCAAAAACTCACTGTTTATCAGCACTGGCCAAATACAAAACAGCAATCCTGGCTGCAAAAACCACCTACTTTTCGTCTAAAATAACTTCTGCAGAAAACAAACCCAGGGAAATCTTTGGCATAGTGAATGACCTGGCATTCCCAGACCGAACCTCGCCCCATATCCCTCCCTCCCAGCCCCTCTGTGACCAACTTAACACCTACTTCTTAGACAAAATAATTACCATCAAGTCCAACATCCCACCGCCCTCTTCCGCTTTCGTCGATCCCTCCCCCCCTCCTGTTCAATGCCCTCTTACCTCAATTCCCCTCCTCACTCAGGATTCTTTCCTAGAGTTACTCCCAAAAGTGAAGTCGGGATCTCCCGCTGACGTCTGCCCGGCACGAGTCCTGCAGCAAATTTACTCCAGCTGCCCTGACCCCCCCATTGCCTTCCTCAACAGCTCCCTGGCACAGGGCGTAGTGCCCCTTGCGCTAAAGGCAGCTGCCATAGTGCCCATCCTGAAAAAACCTGGCGCTGATCCTTCCATCTCGGCCAACTACCGCCCCATCTCCCTGTTACCCTTTCTGGGCAAGGTGATGGAACGCCACGTCACCGCGGCACTTAGCGCCCATGTTGAGGCAAATGGGGGACTGGCATCCCGCCAAGCCGGGTTCCGTCCCAGGCATTCGACCGAATCAGTCGTGGTCTCAGTCTTAGACAACCTCAGAAAGGGCATGGACGAGAACAAACACCAGGCACTGGTCCTCCTTGATCTCTCCGCCGCCTTTGACACGGTGGACCATACCATCTTACTCACCCGTGTCAAGGCGGCCGTCATCGGGGGATCAGCTCTGGTCTGGCTCTCCTCCTTTCTGAGGGACCGCACTCAGGCGGTCCGGCTAGGCGACTTCACGGCCACTCCTCTCCCCGTCACCTGTGGTGTTCCCCAGGGATCTTCTCTCTCCCCCTTACTCTTCAATCTTTATATCTTTCCTCTCATCTTCGCACTCCAGCAGCTGGAGGTCACCGTCTATAACTACGCGGATGACCTCCAGCTCATCTTTGACCTGTCTCCTTCCCCTCTCTCTGTTTCTAATCTCCAGTCAACTATGACATTCATCAGGGACTGGATGAACCACAACCACCTTAAGCTGAACCCGGATAAAACCGAGCTGGTTCTCACTGGTGTTTCATCCAGCCCCTGGAACTCTCTCTTCTGGCCCCCCTCTCTTGGCCCCGCTCCGACCCCCTCCACCACGGTCAAAACACTCGGTGTCAAAATAAATAACCAGCTCACCCTCCATTCACAAATTAGTTCCGTGGTATCCTCCTGCTTTCTCACTCTCCGCACTATCCGCACTGTCTCCCGTTTCTTTTCCCCCCACGCACTTAAGATCATTATGTCCGCACTGGTGATATCGCGACTGGACTACGCAAACGCTCTTTATCATGGCATCCCCACGTACAGCTTGCGTAGACTCCAGACTATTCAGAACCAGGCAGCCCGGCTGGTATACGGCCTCCCTCGTTATCACCATTCCACCCCCCTTTTCAGGGAGCTTCACTGGCTCCCTGTAAAAGATCGTTCCCTCTTTAAGATTGGCTGTATGGTCTTCCAGGCCCGACAGGGCACTGCCCCCGCTTTCATTTCTTCATTAATCAATCCTTACTTACCTGCAAGAGAACTTCGATCTTCCTCCAAGTCCCTCCTTCAGATCCCCCGCTTCACACGTAAAAAGTGGGGCGGGGCCAATTTCTCTACCCTGGCCCCAACTTTTTGGAACTCACTCCCTGACCACCTCCGCTCTGCCACGCAGTATTTCCCCTTTCGTAGAGATCTGAAAACGTTCCTCTTCAGCCAGGCTTTCCCCACTTAAACCCTCTTATATCCCCTCTTACCTCTCTTTCTGGTCTTTTTCCCTCAGTTGCCGAACCCCCTAGCGCCAAGAAACCGCAAGGTGTACGCTGCGCTCTAGAAATATTTTAAATTAGAAATTAGAGAACGGCAAAACACACGTCTTTACAAATCCCCAAGACCTGGCACGATACCTGGAGGAATCTCCTGCCCAAGAGATAGATCTATCTGGCGGACCATCCAACAAACGAAAAACCTGATATCCTTTGAATGGTCACCGCTCGACCCATTTGCTCCACTGGCGTTTCTATCTTCTTACTGGAATGATGTACCCTATTCTACCGGGAGCCATTTCTCTTTCACACCAACCCACTGGCTCCTGTACTAATAGGTCTCTACAGAGGCCCCACATTGATCCCGCATCACAGTCATGCACACCAATATGTTCCACATTGTTTGCTTCCCCATGTAGGGTGCTGTTAGTCTCATTGTAGGTGGGCTAGCCACAGTTTGGAATATTGGTCAACAACACCCAAGACCTTGCTGGTCACTCTACTTGAATTTCTTTAACCCCTTCAGTGCCCATGACGAGCTGGACTCGTCATGGGCTGCGGTGGCGCTGTGCCCATGACGAGTCCAGCTCGTCATGAACTCCGCCCGCTAATAAAAAGCGCGGCACTGGGCGGGGAAAGGGGCGGGCATGCAAGGGGTTAATGCTCTCTAGTGGCTCTGCGAACCTGTCTGCTCTGCAGCTCACACACGCTCATAGTCGTTCTTCAACACCATATTGTGACAGCAGGTGGATTTTACTATCTAGTTTTACTCGCGTGCCACAAATTGCTCTTCCATTCTGCAGTGATACTCACAACTCTCTATTATGAACCTCCTCGCTCCATAGCTCATAAAGCTCACGAGTCTCCTTTTATGTTCATGCTTGTTCTGTGTTATCCTTACAGGGTTACACCAGCTCACAAACGCATATACACATTCTCGTAGTGGTGCCCACGTGCCATAATTAACCTTCCAGTCTGCAACAGGACTGGGAACTCTCTCCTTACACACCCTCTCCTGTAGTTATGTCATAGCTCACTGCCATATATTTCTCCTGTTGAGACAAGGTTCAATTAAGTTTCTCCGTGTTGCCCTCAGACGGTTCTGCCGTCGCAGCTCCTGTGTTCGAGATTTTCAGGGATGGGGGGGTGGAGGGGAGGGAGGACTAGGGGAGGAGGGGGGTCAGGGTCAGGGGGTAACTGTAAATTTGGCTGTTTCCTATCTGTTTTTATTTCAGTTAGGTCTACTTGCTGACTTGCGTTCTAATGTAGTATCTCATATGCTCGATACTGTACGTTGGCTCAAAATCAAACCTCACGAGTATGCTATCATGGGGAATGTCTCACTAATGTTTAGTCCCTTGACCCGTTACAAGCGATTATCTCATCGTACTTACTTAGAGACAACAGTTCCGCACCTACACCCACCACAAGACTATTCACACCTATAGCAACAATAGATCCTTAGATGGCTCAGACTAAAGCCCTGGCAGAAAACCTCACTATTGCTTCCTTGAATGTCAAGGGCCTTAACCACCCGGTGAAGCGCAGAAAAGTCTTTGAGTACCTAGCAAAATCTAAAGGGGATATCATCCTTCTCCAAGAAACTAAGCTCTCATAAGAGGATGTAGCGTTCATAAAACACAACTGGATCTCTCATGTTCTTTGTTCCCCGGCCGATCACAAGAAAAGAGGAGTGATCACCCTTATCTCCAAAAAATCCAACATTACCATTACCTCACACACTCATGACGCGGATGGACGGCTTTTAGTCACTCACCTACTGAGAGGTGACGACCCCATACACGTAGTAAACATATATGGGCCTAACACCGACGATCCCGATTTCTGGGAGTCCGTCTCAAATACTCTCGAGAGTCTACCTCAGGAAGACCTCATTATAGTTGGTGGTGACTTCAACCTCCCGATGGACCCTCTTATAGACCGGCAATCCAAATGCACATACCAATCCTCTCGTTCACATGAGGTCCTCAGACGAACATGCACCAAATTTAACCTGAGTGACTCATGGCGACTCCAACACCCAGATGTGAGGGATTACACATTTTATTCAGCGCCACATAATTCCTACTCTAGGATTGACTACATCCTACTTTCCAGTTCGTTCACACATCTCATAGAGGAAACAGATATAGCTCCCAAACTAGTCTCCGACCATTCCCGCATCAGCACAACACTCGCAGATACCCACACCATTCTACCCCCGAAACACTGGCGGTTTAACGACAACATACTCTCTGATCCAGCAAACAAACTAAAGATTGAAAGCGCAATTAAGGAATACATCACACTAAATGACCTCCCTGACATAAGCACCCCCACTCTATGGGCCGCACTCAAAGCAACTGCTAGGGGCGTCATTATAAGTATCAAAGCACAGATCAACAAAAAATTAAACTTAGAACTTGGCGCACTAGAGAAAGAAATCAAATTACTCAAATTATCTCACTTCGCAAATACGGACAACAAAGACATCCTTGACCAACTAGTTAGGAGGAAATACGAATACAATAAAATAGTGAGCAAGCGTGCCGGAGTGTGAATAAATAAATTCAAGGCACTCAAATTATGTGAGGGGGAATAGGGCAGGGAAACTGCTAGCGTCTTACCTCAAACATAAGCAGAAACAATTTACTATATCCTTGATTAAAGATTCCAGTAATGCTACCCAAACCAAACAAAACAGGATACTAAGCACCTTCCATGCTGTTGCAGGGATTCTGCTCATGCACAGAACTTTGCGCAGGAAACCAGGACCTCAGAGAATTGTGGTGTACCAAAAACTCACCTCAGAACCCAGAACCCCTATGCGACCAGCATCAGTGTCCCATTCGTTATCCGTATTATCTCGGAGGTCCCAATGTATAGACAACCCAGAACAAGCGACTTAGAGTACTCTCAGGAATGGTGGGAATCAGAAATACCTGTTCGTTATTATTCTCATATCAGTCCACAACAAGAGTAAACAGAGACACGGTAAAGTTTAAAGAGTTTATTTTATAAACCTCGTGTCCTAAGATGCAGTACTTTGGCTAACATAAGCAGGCAAACGATTAATATCAAAACCCTCAGCATTGTTACAAAAATCATAAAAAATGAAAGGAGAGATCATATTACAAATGACAGTGGAATACAGCCACCTTCCTTTCGCTAGTAAACTAATATTATTATACTAATAAAAGGTCTCTAGGCTTGAATGGGGAACCCCATACCGTAAAGATCAGCTTAGTTGAATCACATCACAGGATCAGGTGTGCTCTGCTCCTGGGAAAGCTCTTCTTCCGAATGTGTTAAAGGCATGCAGACTGCAATATTAAAAGCTCTCGACTCTCAGGTATTTGCAGCTGTGTGCGTGTTATGGCTAAATAGTGGGCCGATCAACCTGAACTCAAAAACATGCATTGTCTGGCGACCCAGACTGTTTCTTTACACAATGTTCAGACCAAGGTCGCAGCTCACGGCTAGGGATGTGAACCACAGACAGTTCTCATGTGAAGAAAAGGCGAGCAAGCAGTTTTTAAATAATAACATGTAACTGCAGTGTCGTGTGCAAAAAGCAGCAAAAGTGGCAAGATGGCTTTCTAACATCTAACGCGGTTATGCTAACTTAGCAATGTATGTATATGAATTGCAGCCCTCGCTACAATGTCTTCTATGAGGACCTGTATAAGAACAAACAGTCATTGGACACGGAGGTTTGCTCTGCATACCTAGAGTCACTAAATCTCCCTAAACTAACGGAGACGGACAGCTCTGCACTAGGATCCCAAATCACTGACAAAGAACTCTCGATCTCGATTAAATCCCTCAAAAGCAATAAAGCCCCAGGCCCAGATGGCTTTTCGGTTGCCTTTTATAAAGAGTTTGATAAGTCTCTCAGTCCTACCCTACTAAAACTTTTTAACTCTATTGCCACGGAGGGCTCTGTCTCCAAATCGATGGGAGAAGTCACTATCATTAACATCCCAAAAGAAGGGAAAAATCCCCTCTTAACAAAAAACTATAGGCCGATCTCACTTATCAACCTGGATTGCAAGATCTATGCAAAAATCCTAGCTAACAGACTCAACGCAATCCTCCCAAAACTGATCAGTAACTCTCAGGTGGGGTTCCTCAAATACCGCATGTCTAACGACAACACTAGATTACTGTGCCATATTCTTGAGAAAGCTAAACTAACGGCCACCCCCTCTATTGCCATTACCCTGGACGCGGAAAAAGCGTTCGACAGAGTGTCATGGTCTTTTTTTAAACAATGTATGTTATTTTGTGACCTTGGTGAGACATATTAATATGGTACTGGCTCTCTACTCCGATCCGACTGCCGGGATTGCTATAAATGGCACCTTATCGGACTCATTTCGTTTGGAGCAGGGCACCAGGCAGGGCTGCCCTCTCTCGCCTGCACTATTTCTCTTGGCCCTAGAACCTCTCATTACGGATATCAAACGCAACGACGAAATTATGGGAGTGGACTTCGGTGGAACGCGAGTGAAACTTGCAGCATATGCGGATGATATCAACGTGGTTACAGAGAACCCGGGCGAGTCCATCAAGGCTCTCATGACCACCATAGAAAGATGCTCCACCCACTCCGGTTATAAATTGAACCGAGATAAGTCCGAAGTCAAACCTCTGAATATTTTTAGCAGTAGGGACATGCTGGGTGACTCTGGCCTATCATGGCAGCCAGGATACATTAAATATCTGGGGTTTGAATTGGGCAGCACCCTATTTGAGAAGCTCCAACGCAATGAAACCACCACCCTGGAAAAAATCAAAACCCTCCTGGACGGTTGGTCTCCAAGGTTTATAACATGGTGGGGTAGGACCGAGACCATCAAGATGATGAGCTCCCCACTAGTGAACTATCTAATTACTATGCTACTCCTCATGCTGTCTGAGGACTTCCACCATAGGCTGGATATCTTACTCTCCAAATTCTTATGTAAGGGGAAAAAAAGCAAGAATTAGCATGAAGAAACTCCGATTAGATAAGTCCTTGGGAGGAGTCAATCTAGCGGACTTCAAGCTATATCAGACGGCATTTCTGGCAAAGCAAGGTTCCTACTGGTTGGTACCGCCCGCTGAATATACTCCTGTCTGGCTGGACATAGAGAAATCTCTTCTTAGGAACCTTGCCCCAGCGGCCCTCCTGACCGCAAGCCTCAACACGGTCACAAACTCCTTGACATTAGTATTAGGCGGTCTAACCTAGAATCTCTCTGGCATAATCATAAAATTTGCTATAAAGGGAAACCATTACACAACGACTTATGGGTTGAAAAGGGTATCTATTTCCCCGAACAACTGTTTGATGGCGCATGCCCTCTCTCCTTCAAGATGTTCAATCCAGACACAACCTTGACTCACTAGAATTATATAACTTTTTTAAAATAAAGTCAGCTATTACTAAAGCAAAACTCTCACCCATGCCCCCTTCCCTCAAAAGCGATCTTTCAAAATTAAATAAGCTAGGCCACCAGGTTTCCTGGATCTATAAATTAATACGCCCACACCACTCCACCCTCAATAAACAGCTCACACATTTCTGGGAATCACACGCCTCTTTTCCGATTTCGGAGTTGGAATAGACCAAAGCCTGATCATCAACCATGAGATACAAGATTAGTCTGGCACTTTCCCAGACGAAGTTCTGGTTGCTACATAGGGCATTCTGGACACCAGCACGACTTCAAAAACACAAAATCAGAGAGGATTCTGTTTGTTGGAATTACAACGATAAAGTAGGTGACCAGGAACACCTATTGATCCCGTGCGAATGCGTGTTGCCCTTTTGGGATAAGGTCTTCGCATTTCTATCTAAACTTTTCTCATATTCTCCCAGTAGGGAACAATCGACCCTAGCTTTCGGCTTCCTCAAAGCGGAGTCTCTCAATGACAATGATAGGGCGCTCCTAGATCTACTCCTAATTGCAGCGGTCAAGATTATTCTCAGTAATTGGAAGGACACCCACAAGGCTTCCTTTACTTGCTGGCTAAACTGGGTCACCAATCTAAGAGGGGCTGATAATGTCACACTCCAGAACTCACCGTGGCGCTCTCCTACCAGACATATATGGGACACCACTACTTTAGTTCACACAAACCGCCATGAACCTCGTTACCTATGCTCACGATCCCGGTCCATACTGGTCTTCTGGATACCTCTCCTGCTATCGCTAGCGGATGTCCCCGCCTGAGGGGCATTGCGCTGATTCTACATATGTTTGATACTACATATGTTTAATTTGCTTAATTTGGGATGCAACGCTACGTCATTTTGGTTATCAATGTCTTCTGTTGATTATTTAATCATTGTTTTACCTTCATTGTTTATTTCTGTGTCTATTTCGTATGTTCCTATTTTATCATATTGTATGTATTGCCTTATTTGGAAACAACCAATAAAAATCTTTTGAAATAAAAAAAAAAAAAAGTTGAGTCATCCCCAAACCCCCGAACGAGGGGATCCTGCAAGTACTGAGCGCTAACCTGGACCTAACCTTCCCCCATAAGAACTTGCTGGCTAAGCCGTCAAGTTCACGGAACCAGGCACTGGGAAAGCACATGGGGGTGTTCTGAAGCATGTAAAGGAAGCAGGGGAGCACCATCATTTTGAAAAGGGCCACCCTCCCCATGGGGTTGAGGGGCAACGACTGCCACCGCTGGAGATCCGCCTTGGCTCGCTTCACCAGTGGAGTGACATTGTGGGCCCAGCTGAGCTCAGGCAGCAAAGTACCCAGATCCCCAGGTATTTGAATGATTGACGACGTAGAGGTATTTCGGACTGCCAGTCAAAGCATTCCCGGGAGAGGTGAAGGGGAACCAGGACTGATTTGTTGGGATTCAATCGGAGGCCTGAGGCCCGTTCAAAGGACTGCAAGATACAAAGACAATGGGGGCCAGACCGGGCAGGATCTGCCAAGTAGAGGAGAACGTCGTCCGCGTAGAGGGCGATTTTATCCGGTTCAGCGTTGGGCCATTCCCATCCCCGCATCCGATCGCAAGACCGCATCAAGGACGCCAAGGGCTCCATCCCTAAGGCAAAAAGCAGAGGGGAAAGGGGACAACCCTGCCTCGTCCCTCTACAGATCGAGAAGGGCTCCGACAGGACCCCGTTGACTAGAATGCGGGCCCTCGGGAGGGCGTACAGAACCTTGACCATGGCCCGAAAACGGGGACCAAGTCCCATCATGTCGAGAACCTCTTGAAGGAAGCCCCAGTCCACCGAGTCGAAGGCCTTCTCAAAGTCTACCAGGAGAAGCGCAAGGTATGGGGTGAGGAAGTGGCGATGGGCCAAGGCGGAGAGCAGTCTGCGAAGACAGTGTTGAGTGCCGCGGGAGGGCATAAACCCGCATTGATCGGGGTGGACCAACAGATGGGGTTTGAGTCGCTGAGCAAGGATGGTGGCGAACAGTTTGACCTCAGTGTTGATGAGGCGGTAATCTGCCCACTGCGGCGAGGGGGGCTGGGATTTCGGAAGGACCACATTGGTGGCAATGTCCGATTCCTGAGGGAAGGAGCCTTTCTCCCCAGCTTCGCGAAACAGTGCGTCTAGGTGGGAGATGAGAACATCCCGCTAGTGGGCATAGTATTCTTGAGGAAGGCCATCTGGGTCCGGTGTCTTGCCAGATGAAACAAGAGCAATTGCATCTCAAATTTTCTCACGGGAAATGGGACGGTCCAGATCGGCGGCATCTACACACGGAAGGCAGCCACCCTCCACGTCCATCAGGTCCAGGGTTGGGGCGCGGGCCTCGTATAGCCTACGGCAGTAGGCGGCATAGGCCTGTGCCATTTCCATTGGGGCACGGCACAGTGACCCGTCTGGTGCCGCTATTTCAGGGATTATACGGTTCGCCCTTGGGTACGTAGCCATGCGGTGAAGGAGCGAGCAATTCTTGTCGCCCCATCCATATACCCTGGCCACGGAGAAGCGCCAAAGCAGTTTGGCCGCGTCCCGCGACAGCTGCTTGATCTCCGACCGGAGCCGGGTAAGAAGTCTCGTGTCGGAAGCGTCTGGGGATCGAGCCGCGGCACGTTCGAGGCGCAGGGCCTGCGCCTCTCGCAAGGTAATCTGTTCCAGTTGGGTTTGTCGCTGGAGCTGGACCTTGGCGACCCCCCTAATCGGGGCCTTGCCCGCCTCCTACAGGGTGCCTGGGGAGGGCACGGAGCCCTCATTGGAGAGAAAGTTCTGTTTTAGCTCCCGCTTCACCACCTTCCTGAAATCCCTGTCCTGAAGAAGCCAGGCATTTAACCTCCATGTTTACCACAGAGGCGGGGGAGGGGGGTAACTGCACGGATCATCACTGGCGAGTAGTCAGAGATATCTCTCGGAAGCAGCGAGACGCCCTGAATCAGAAGACAGTCCGTCGAAGGAACGAAAATGGCGTCGATGCGTGCCTGTGTATGGTGTGCCGCTGAGGTGTGTGTAAATTGTTTAGAGTGAGGGTGCCATAGTCGCCAGGCGTCACATAAACCTAGTTATGCGGACCAAGACCTCAGCTGCTTTGGTTTTGCAATTCTACCTGTGGATGGAAAGCCTGTAGTGTCGAGGTCAGGTGATGAGACTGCGTTAAAGACGCCCCCAAGGAATGTGGGACCAGGGGGCAGAGACGCCAGGAGGTCAATGGACTTTGCTAGAATCGTCGTTGTCAGCATCGACGGGGGAGAATAGAGGGACACCAGGTTAAGCGGGTTGCCAGTGAGTGTGCCGCTGAGGGCCACGAAAGTGCCCTGTGCATCAAGAGTCGTTTGGACAGTCACCAGAGGAAGGGAGAGCCTCACCAGGATCGCCACCACTCGGGCACCCCTTGTAAATCCCGAGTGCCACACTCTATCATAGCCGTACCGCGTTAAGAAGGGGCAGTGATTACCCAGCAGGTGGGTTTCCAGTAAGAGTAAGATGTCCGCCCCTAAGCGCTGCGCATATCTGAGGACAGCCATGCATTTAAAGCGGTCCAGGAGGCCCTTAACGTTCCAGGACATGATGCGCAGGGGGGCGTTTATTAATGGTGTGTCGGACATGGTTCTTGGGTTGGCAGTGGGACTACGAGTCTGAAGAGGGAGGTCCGGTCTGTCTGTCTTGTCGGGTGCACATCAGGGTGCTTCATGAATGCTGGTGTGGTAGAACTAAAAAACAAAAAACACAAAATTGAGGAGAAAGCTCGAGACAATGGTCCCACCCCCCTCACCCCACCCTACACTTCAGGAACAGAAGCATCTGTCGCCCTAACAACAAACCAGAGAGTGAACAACCAAACTAAAACGTTTGGGAATGGGAACGCGTGGAGGACCCCTCCTCATTTCAGGATGCGCTTAAACGAGTCCATCAGGTAGGAAAGGAATATGGTAAGACTAAGTGTACCCTCCGGCTGAGGAACCAGGCCTGGCAAGCAGAGGTGAGTTCAAGCAGGGTCTTTCAAGAGCATCGGGCTGCATGAGAGGTCTGTGTCCGTGAGAACATGCAAGGAGGGTCGGGGCGAGGCAACCCCATGAGCCAAATGGTCGGATGATCCAGAGCGTCTCCCCGTTGAGGGTTCATCAGAGAGCAGTATCGGTTGAATGGGGCGGCCCGGTGGGGAGTCTGAGCGGGTCCGCCTCTGTCCACGGCACCTGCGGGAGCGGTTACTTTGGGGCCGGGGAGGTGATGGGTGAGCAGGTCCGCCCCGGACCCCCCGGTGCGGGGCTCGGTCATCAGTGTGTAACGGGCGTTCCTCCGTCGCCCAGGTCTAGGCCTCTGTTGGAGAACAAGGTCTTGTTGGCGAATACCACTCGCAGGCGTGCCGGGAAGAGGAGCCGGTATTGGATATTGAGCGCCCTCAGCTTTTGTTTAACATCGTCGAAGGAGCGGCGCTGGCTCTGGACCTCGCGGGTGTAGTCCGGGAAAATCATGATAGCGCGATTTTCGTGCAGGAGCCGCTGCTGTCTGCGGGCTTCTGACAGGATGGAGTCCCGGTCTTTGTAGTGAAGGCCCGCATTATGATTGGTTGGAGGGCCGCACCCGGAGAAGGCTTAGGGGCCAGAGACCAATGGGCCCGCTCAATCGCGAACCAGAGAGAGAGAGAGAGAGAGAGAGATAGAGCCCTCAGGGACCCATGATCTGAGCCATTTCTCCAGTAAGTACGTTGTACGGCCCTGCTCCGCCCCCTCCGGGAAACCCACCAGGCGAAGATTATTGCGTCGGGACCTGTTCTCTGCATCCTCTGCCCGGCGGTGCAGCTCCTGAGTGTGAAATTGAAGGCGGGCCACCTGCCCCTTGAGTTGCTCTACATTGTCTTCCACGATGGAGATACGAGTTTTAGTTTCCTTGATCGGAGCGTTGGCGTTTCGGAGATCTTGCCGGATAAGAGTCATGTCCACGCGCACCTCCGCGATCTTGCCCTCCACCGAGGTTTGCAAAGCATGGATGGCTTGCAGGAAAGTAGACAACTCCGCTGAGGGCGTTGGCTCCTGTTCCGCGGTTCCCCCAGGCACGCCTGCCTCCAAGGTGGTGAAACGGTCCATTTTGGTTTGGGTGGCAGGAGTCTTTGCCGACCTGTCCGTCCTGCCCATGGTGGCACCCCAAGGAGCTGCAGCGCCCGGGTACCCTGTAGGAGGATCCTGCAGTGGGGGTAACCTGCGAGCCCTCGTGGGCGGCCCAAAGTCAAGCAGGTGAGACAACCAATACCGAGGCACAATTGGGACCAGATCGCCGCCGCCCGATGTGTGAGGCCGACTCTGCTGTCCTGGACAGAGTGGGTCTTCGGGGGAGAGGAGGGGGATGGCGAGGTGACTAGAGGCCAGGCCCCAGCGCCGCGGGCAGAGCCCCACTGGTCGAGGCCGCAGTCCATACAACTCAGGCAACAAGTCGCCCCGCTTCCAGAGCAAAGATTCCTAGGTGTGACGGCGTGGTGGAGGTGGCCGCTGCCCAAGGCCACTGCCCCGCGCCACAAATGTGGACCAACAAGCCCTCCCAAACAGCCAAACAGGTGCCGCTCGGTGCGTGCGGCCAAAAGCCCCAACAGCAGATCCCCAATTGTTGATGCGGCCTGGTGGGGGGGGGGGGGGGATCAGGATGAAGCAGTAGGGTAGGGAGGGCTCTCCCTCATGCTCCAGCGCAGTCTTCCGGGCGAGGACAGCCCATCTGTGGCCCCTAAGCTCTCGTCTCTCTACAGGTCCGCAGACGCCAGAGGCCCCTCACCTCGTCTCGAGGCCCACAGCTATACTCGGCAGCTCCCGCAGGCCGATATGGCGGCCGTTCTCCTTATCACTCCGCCAGAGGGGCCAAGGCATGGCGGGCTCGATAGCCTCAGGCGTCACTCGCAGCACAGCTCCGGACCTCCAAGGATCACATTGGAGTGCATGGGGGGGGGCGACCGTCTCCTTTTCCTCGGCCGCGTATGAGAGGCAGTGAGGGGAGCAAGAAGCAAATCCAGCAACACGCCGGGTCGTCGCTAACAGCAGACCCAGGGGTCAGTGTCGGAGAGCCCCTCAGCTCCTGGGGCCGGGCGCCGCTTCCCGTGGAGGGTGGCAAAGATCGGCCAGCACTGCGATCACAGACCGGGAGCCGCCATTTTGTCCGCTGCACTCGGCGGGCCGGTCCACTGCCTCAGGGGGTCCCGGTGTGAAGATCTACACCCCAGGACACTCCGCCAGAGCACCGTGTCAGGTAGGGAGGGAGATGCGGGTCCTGATGGCTCATTGTAGGCTAGGATTTACGGGCGGATGGTGGAGGGGTCCCGGAGCACTCTTAGAGTGCGTCCACCATCTTGGCTCGGCAAGCCAGGCCCCCTAAAGTAAGACAATTTAAAGTGAACATGTATTTATTGTGACTCAAAGGCTTTTGCACTGTAGGAAGGCTGGCTGACCCATAGAGAAACACTGGAAAGCAATATTAATTTTGCTACCGTAGGCTAGGGCTCAGCTAGAAACATAATTCAAGGTCTATTTTTAATATTTATAAAAAGCCCAACTAAATGGTGAAGTTTGATTTTTTATAAATATTAAGGAAAAGGGACATATAGAAAGTTACCTATTTGCATTAGCCTCCAATTGTCACCCAGCTGATGAGTAGCCCGGATGAGTCGTGAAAACTACTCCCAGAGTTGGTGTGGGTAGGTGTTTTGTTCCTCTGGCAGGAAAAAACAGTTGGGCAGTGCCCAGGAACGTAATTTACTTCAAAGGGGCATCCCCTGTTACACAGATGTAATTCACTCTCTTTTGTCCTCTCAGTCCCGCAGACACCAATCCCAGTAGGACGGAGAGCTGCCTCCAAAATGGAGTTTGGAGGTACTAAGGAAGAGGGAACTGTTCCTTACCATGGGCATAGCTCTATGTGCGCTCACACGCTCTGCACAAGGGGAGAAGGGTTTCTCCATCTTGGATTTAGTGAGTGAGGGGTATGGTGGGATTGATAACAGTAGGGCACACAGGAACTGCTGCAAAGTGGGCAGGGTTACCCCTGCAAACAACTTCCTTATGGTTAGGGAGAGGCCAGGAGTCAACCCTACTCACAAACTAGTGCCAGGGATAAATGTGGCATCCCACTACACCCTCCTCAGAACACTCTGGGCCTGTGGAAGCACAGAAGAAGGACTGCACCCACTGTTTGAGCCCTGTAAGTAGTTCTGAAGGGCTAGACCTGCTCCAACTTGTATGAAGGACAAAGAATTTGACTCCAAGGGTCAGGTGGCTGACCTATTGTGTAAGCTACAAGGCCACAACAAGCCGTAAGTGGCCTTTTCCCTGAAGAGCCCATTTGGACGTACTCTCTTTTTCAGAGTTTCTTGAGAGGCCAGGCTGTGTAATGTATCTAAAGAAGGCTACACAAGGCAGGATACCTTCTCAACGCAGTACCGCTTAATCGATTTGCTGCTGCAGAGAGTTTCAGAGTGGGGGAAACCTGTTTCTTCAGCTCAGCAGCAATGCACCTCAGGCGGATCAGTTTGGCAGACTTGTCCCAGTTTGGCAGACTTGTCCCACAAATGTTCTAAGTTCCAGGGTTTTCAGAGATGTTAGAAGGAGTACACTTTGACACAGTCAAGGGTCACTTTGGGAACAAGACTCACTCCTGCAGAGGTCACTAGCAGTGTTTAGGTCACAACCTTTGCTACTGGTCAGCTGGGCTCTTCATTGAAGGGCAACAGGGGTTGTGTGTGGGATATCCTTGGCTGAAGCACCTCGTCAAGACATTGGTCTTGACCTCCATGAGGGGCAACTGCAGGTCAAGGACCTCAGCCACACTCCTGAGACTGGGCTATGTCTGGTGAGGCGTCTTGGCCACTGGAATTCGTAAGCTCCTCATACCAGTTGTCGTCATCCAATTGGGCCAAACGGGTCTTCATGGGGATTAGAGTTGGGCTCAGATCCACTCCAGCCAAAATCCCCATAGGGCCTGTCA
This sequence comes from Triturus cristatus, assembly GCF_964204655.1. Taxonomy (NCBI): domain Eukaryota; kingdom Metazoa; phylum Chordata; class Amphibia; order Caudata; family Salamandridae; genus Triturus; species Triturus cristatus. The sequence goes on from NC_140591.1 coordinate 320,113,388, forward strand.
AGGAAAGGAGGTACGTTTCTGACCTGGGAAATCGTTGGTGTTCACGAAGCGCTAGGGTTGAATGACGCTGATCTGGCTCTGTGCCAGAGTCGAGAAGGACTATGGGCTCGGTGCTACGGGACCGAACCGCAGCAGAGGTCGTGGTATCGTGATCAGAGTCATCTGTATCCAAGAACGAATCCAGAGGTCCTGATTTGCACCAAGGGCAAACCCACCACAGTGAGTCTTGTCGGGGTACCACCCAGACCAGAGGGGCCCGAAGGCTCTCCAGAGGGCTCCGCATGCCCAAATGAGGTGCATAGTCTCATTAAAAAACTCCTTGAGTTCGACGGGGGTCGCCCCAGCTCCAGGAAATTCAGGGAGGCGAACAGCGCAGACCCAGGCGCAGGTAGGGTGCCGGAGAGAGGGGCCTTGACTTGTGGTATTGTTCCTATGCCTTGTCCAATTAATTGGACAGATGTGGTGAGGTCAAAAAGAGCTTCGACTTCTAAAAAATTGTGTGCTTATGGGGCTTAACCGATGACGCCTTCAACTGCGATGACAACCAACTGGAATGTCTTCAAGAGCTGGCCCAGGTCCTTCCACTCGACTGGGACCTCGAGAGTTTCCAGATGTTGGGCCGCCAGAAGTTTCGTATACCGCTCCCAAATTACTTCAGATTCATGGTATGGCATTCGGGACTGGTCCGGATGTCATGGTCCAGCTCCAGGCACCACAGACAAATCAGATGAGGGTACGTCACAGACAGTTGCATGTGACACGCCACACAGGGTTTAAAACCCACTGGCTTCCCTACCTCACTGGGAGCAGAATGCTAAAATACACTGACAAAAATGTTGAAAAAGTGGTCAAAAATTTACTGGGGTAGCTCTTCTGGAACCATACTATTGGCGCGGAAAGATAAGTACTGATGCTAGCATGCTGAGGTTCCAGTGTGGATGACGCCTACGATGTGAAGCATTTGATGCGACCTGCCGGCGACCTGGGGTACTGCTGCTCAAGATTTTCCAGATCCAGGCTGATGCCTGGGGAATAGTCTATGGTAATGAATCTATGGCTAGAAGTCTATCAGATCAAACATGTTTTCTACGGCTGCTAATGCGTGCTCAAGGGTTCTATATGACAGCATTTAGTTATGTCTTGTATTGTATATGTGCTGGTTTCTTTCTTGGTAGGTGGGACAATAGTTGACATCAAGAAAAGCCCATCTCTAATTACAGTGAAATCAGATGGTGCATGGAGAGTTCCGCAAAGTAATGTTTAAGTATCCTTTACATTTATGTGCATGCTCACCAATTAAGAGACAGCAAAAGCAGATAAATATAGTTTCACACTGGTATGGTGGATTTCAAAGTATTAATGGTCTGGTCTTGCATAAGAGAATCTGGGATAAGTGTACCGCAGCAGCAAGATCAAGAGAGAACAAAGGTAGCAGAAATATCTCAAAATTGTTGCAATTATAAGCATGATATGTCTAGATGGACATCAAATTATTTTCTGTTATCTACTTTCTTGCTGCTAAGTTTTCAAGGGGGTACTCTTTGTTGCAAACTTCATTAAAATGTTTAAATGTGGCAATACCAAGGGACCACTAGACTTCAAGGTGCTATTAACATGTTGGGAACTAAAAAGACTAGAAAAACAAAAGCTCTATCTTCTCTCAGAACTGCTTACATAGACTCTGAGGAGAACTGCTTTTTTTTCCATCGCATTCATCAGCCAAAGAATAAACAATAAAGACCTTATTTCTAGAAGAATCTAATTAAACCTCAGCACTTAGCAATACTGTACCTTATTAAGACCCGATCTGTCAGAAACCATTTCTAGTCAGACCCTGGCAATTGTCTAAAGGCATTCTGCGATTCTGTGTATTTGACTCAGTCAGAAGTGTTCAGCTCATTGGAGATATAGAGAAACGGGTCACAACTTAAAGAAAAGGTTGTAGAAGTGATGGAGCCTTACTTGCCTGTCTCAGGCTGGTGCAAGGACACTCTGCAGAGTTGATCCAAGACAGATACTTGGCAAATCAAGGCTTCAGTTAAGATCCAAATGCAAGAAATTGTGGTTACTCTTCTTGAACCTTTTACCTAACCTCCTTCAAATGAATAACAAAATGGGTCTGTCATTGGGAACACATCTTCAGCAAATTCTACCATTGTGCCATAACTGCATTCTAATCCTGCAAGGTTAAGTGGTGACCACTAAGCCTTCTTTTCCAAAAGTGTTTGTGATCAATTCTGGATTACCCAAAGTGAAGCCACATTTTCTATGAGATTCTTAAACATATAAGCTTCAGAGGTACCAGCCCTCAAAATTAAGTTAAAAACGGAATGCTTTTTTTTTCTAGGTACACTCAACCTCCGTATCTCTCACATGAAGGGGTAATTAAGTCAGCATCTACTGGTGATCATCCTGCCAGGTCCTCATACAAAATAAATAGCTGAACATATGCTGTGAACAGATCACAGGAGGACGAGAGAACTCTCTTGTGCATGCTGCTGTTGGCCCAGTTAGGTGGGAGTGTCTGGCATAGAAAGTGGAGTATAGTAAATCTCCATTGGTGCTGAGAACAGGGCTACATAGGGCAGCAGAGCCTGGCTGTCAACGTGTATTATGGGAGCATGAGGCCAAATGGATTAAGTGATGTGCATGGATTCTGCCTGGTCAAAATATATTCTGGCGAGTGTGGTAGTTGGTGATAGACTATGGGTGCTCCTTTTGAGAGAATCTACTGGGTGCAACGCTCCACAGCTGAGATAGGACTCCAAGATTGAAAGGGAAGCTTTAAGGTGCTTTGTGAGGGGCTGGAGAGTTATTCACTAAGGAAGACTGTTTTTTCTGATGTTCTGATTGCATAGAAGTGGCCTAGATATGTGGGGCAACACTGTGCAAAGCTATCCAGAGGAACAGTAAATAGGTCACAGTGTAAGGCCATGAAATGCATTAGTGTTCCTCCTTTATTTTGTGCTTGCTGGTTGAATGGTGAGGGTGGGCGGGATATAGTACATTTAGTAAATAGACGTTTGATTGCTGCCCCCCTTAGTCTGCCAGAGTCAACACTTTAATAAGTGTGATGCTTTCACGCAATTGTACACACCATGCTTCTATGGTATTAACTAAAACAATATTTAAAACGAGGCACATTTGAGCTATGTACACTAAGTTAATTTAGTAAAGCAGTTTATAAGGTGAGCTACAAGGTATTTTTATACGAAGAAATTCTTGTATCAAACTGAGACAGGGTTTTCGATATTCAAGAAGGACTGGAGGGATTCAAGCTTAGTTTGAAAATGTCTTCCCTTTCAAATGTTATTTCTTTAATTCGAAACTCCTAAAAATGGCATCCAAATGCAGAAATGCAATAGGTCGCAGAGGGGCTTTGAATGCTTTACTGAAAAAGATGTTTTAAGTCCACACTGCAGGTGAATTAGGCCTTCCTCAGATCAAAGCTCTGCAGTTAATTCAAAAGCTTTGGGCCATATTTAAGAATAGTGTACTTGCAGAGGATGACTTAACATGCAGCAACGTCACCTTACATGTGCAGATTCCTTTGCAGCATCCTTTGACGTATTACAAATTAAGATTTTTCCAAGCCCAATACAATGTACGGGAATGACCCCTGCTGTTTCCTGTCCGACATGCTGCACTGTATATAATCACCTACCACAGTTTCAGAATTACTCCGTGCTAATTCCACATACTTTTCTTGTTCAGAGTGGGAGAACGCCGCCTAGAGAACATACACTTGCAACAAAAGTCTAGACAGGTTAAAATGATAACAAATGTAATGTTTTATACTCTGGGAAGACATGTAACATAGCTGTTCAGTAGCCCATGATCATGAGAGAAGTTTCCTCCCTGGGAAGGGCCAGTTAACACCGCCTCTATTAATTACATATTGGAAATGCTCACTTAGTGTGGCGAGGTTACCTCGTTTTGACATGCATGAGAAAAAACAGCTGTTCCTCATGGTGAAAGTATAAAAACCCAAGACATAAACCAACACAAGGTCAAGATGCCTTTTGTGGTAAGTATTGTCAAGCAGAGACACCAATGGTCATCCCACTCATACCCATGAGAATGAGGTTATCTGTGGTGCTTTCAAGTCCTCACTACTCATCTAACACCTGCAATTTACTGGGAATTTTTTTAACTGGTATATTGCAGACACAGAAGGGTCTACTTCTTACCTGAGGTGGGAGATAATCAAACAGCAACATCAAAGAACAGAGACGGCACTATAAGCAAAGCTATCCGCAAACTCAATGTGATTATACAAATCATGCAGGAGCCAAATATGAACAAGCATTTGAGAAACCAATAGGTCTGGTGTTGTATGCTAGATGTTTGGGTTTGTTGGTGCTTGTTTTGTCAGTTTTTGCAAAACGTTATTATTGGAGAAGCTGTTAAAACTTTGTCAGTCTGAAAAAAGTAACATCAGCTAAAAGAAAAAAAACAATTTAGTCTCAGAAAGCACACATTGCCATAGTAGCTGCGGATAGTGAAGGGAAATACTTTGAGTGTGGATGTGCTCCTTGTTAATGGGCAGAATGCCATCACTCATAATGAAATCAGCCAATGGCTGAGGTTGACGGACCCACTGCCCCATGTTGTATGCTAAAGTGAGCTGAAGGAAAATATGGATGACGCAATAAAAGACCAAATGATGAAGATGGCTGGCTGAAAAATCTGTATATGTACGTTATAGATGTATTTTGGTAAAATCAAAATATCTTGGCTAGCGCCAGACCAAAAAATTAACCATATGTATTGATAATCAATAATTTAAAAGTGATGTAAAATGCATAATGCAAGATGCTAAAAAGCCTTGAAACACTCCAACTGGCTCCCAGGCCTTTCTCACTTCCAAGAGAGATTAAAAAATAAAATGCATGATACATGCGGTCAATCGTCAAACACAAAATGGGAAACAAACAACTTAGGTTTTCTAAGATTGTGCCTACTGTAGATGAATAAGGAAGGGAATGACTGATGTCAGAGGCAGGAGAGAAACAGACACATTCTCGGTGATTGGGAGTGGGGGGGGGGGGGAGGAGGACATGTGCAGGGGTTGGAGCACTCCAAATGTGATTTTCACCTTCATCTGGGAAGTACAGTTGATACTGGGCTTGGGCAATTTTTCCTAGATCAGATGCACATTTACCACCTAAAATGATTTCAGTTTGATGAAACAAGAACAGATAAGCAATCGAACTCATGTGAATCAAATTACGAATGCAGGTGATGATCAATAGGAGCTTGGATACGACTTTGAGAAAAACAGTAGGCTCACGAGTTAATCACGCACTAGAGAGCAGCAAGGAAAAGGAAATACAGATGAAAATTCACATAGCTAGCTTTAACACAAATTGATGGCTATAAAATCAGTGCATTATCTCGTGGTCATTGAACATTCAACAGTAAACATGGAACAAAGAACAATCTACGAAATGCAAACACCGATGACAGGCAACAGGCTATCAAGCTGCACAGACAAGTTGCTGCTACGTACCCAGGTCTCTCTCTGCTGTGAATCAATAAATAACAGATGAGTTGCTGTGAGGTGCAAAGATCCGGCTGTTGACTTGCTGTTGAGGCTAAACCGGTCTAGCAGCTTCACCTGTTCCACCTGTAGTGAGAGGATAATAGCACTTATATTTCACAAGTTGTTAAACAGTAAAAAAAAAAAAAAAAAAAAAAAGGGTAACGTACCAATATTAGTAATGTATAAAGCTTTAAAACTGGAACTGCATTCAATGAATGTGTCTCAGCCAAAAATTCACTGCCTTGTTGCTAGATTGTGATTCTGATGGGATCACTTCCATCTCGTTAGGAAGAAGCCGGGCACTTGTGTGTCTCATAGTGCTTGTAAGTATTTTAGCGGTATCCAACTTGTGTTGAGGTTGACCAGAGGTATGCCAGATTTTTTAGCATATTCACAAAAAAATCATTTTAAATACTAAAAATCTAAATTCTATCTAGATTCTAGAATCTAAATAGTAATCATTAATGGTCCGTGGCTACATTGAAAATAGAGCGTGTTGCACACAAATTAAGGGGCATATTTACAAGGGCTTTATCTCCGCTTTTTTGGCTTACAAAGCCAAAAAAGCGGTGATAAAACCAGCACCCTATTTACAAGAGGGTGCTAACATGCATAATCACATGTTAGCACCCTTTTTCTCAACGCCTCCTGTTGCATCTCCAATGAGATGCAAAGTGGGCGTTACTGGGCGTACCCCGGATGGACTACCTAGCAAATATCGCGGATGTTTACATCGCGATGTTTACAAGGCAGCCCACATGATTTTAGCAGAGGTTAGATTTTGGCGAAAATGGCCATTTTTCAGCTTAATAGTAATCTGACTTTATGAGTTATATATATATATATATATATATAACGTCTGCAACCTGATGTCGTCCTGCTCCAAGAGACCCACCTAAAGGGGACTCAGTGTTGCTTTCTAAGGTATCTAAGGTAGAGGGGCCTACACAGTCCTGGCACACGTGTGGTACACCACTGGTTCCAGGGGGCAGCGATACTTGTTTAAAAAACACCCCGCTCCTGGGGTCCATAACATGGACAGACCTAAGCAAAATATATATGGAAGCCCAGGGACAGTGGGGCAGGGTTAGATTCAAATTGGTCAGTGTCTATGCACCACCTTGCCTCAAACAGCCAGTGCTTTTAATCAGGTGGGAACGCTGCTCTTGGAGGCCGACTAGGCTGTCGATGTAGTGGGAGGGAATTTCTACTGGCTGAAGAGGGGTAAAACCCCGAAACCAGTCCTAGGATGCTTGTTTCCAGTACAGGGAGGACCTGGCTTGGCAGTTCGGGCTGGACTGTTCCCATGAGGCACAGGGTCAAGACTGATTTGCATATGGCTAGGTTCAAACTGGAACGGCATGGTGAGCAAAACAACGATGGATTTAGGCCCAGATCTATGTACTGGGGTGAATGTATGACATTGTTCTGCATTCTGTCCGTCAACTGTTGTTTTTGCAACCTGTTTAGTGAGGCATGAGACCGTGGAGCACTACCGCCGGACCTACAATATGCTACCATTGTTGTGATTCACAAACAGGGTAAGCTTGTAACCAACTGTGGCTCCTGCTGGCTCAACTCTGCTATATGTTGACGTGAAGGTGCTGGCTGCCATTCTAGCCATGTGACGCCTGCCAGTGATTCTCCTGCTCATCCACAGAGATCAGTCTGGCATTTTGCCAGTTAGGTCTACAAGGCTTAACCTTTGACACCTTCACAAGTGGATGCCGGAGGTGACTCTGAGGGATGACCCCCATGTTTTCTTAGCATTTGAAGCGGAAAAGGCATTTAATGCCATACACTGGCCTGTTCTCCATCAGACGCTCTGCAAGTTTGGTTTCGGTCCCCGCTTTCGACAATGGATCCCCTTGCTGTATCGGGCCTCTATGGTGGCAGTGCAAGTGAACGGGGTCCTCTCCTCAGATTTTTCGATAGACCTTGGCACCAGACAGAGGTGGTCCCTGTCCCTCTTGTTATTCGCTCTCACCATTGAGCCACTGGCTGCGGTGATTCGTTCCCACCTGGATATCCGGAGGTTCATGATCTCAGCGTTGGCCGAGGAGGAGGAAAAAAATCTCTCTTTATGCCAATGACATTCTGCTGTATGTCACCAAACCTGTGACTACCATACCTACCATCCTGAACACCTTCTAGGCCGGAGGTGCTCATTTGGACTACCATATCGATTGGAGTCGATGCTCTTCCATCCCCACACCCCTTTGGGCCTCACCGGTCTTCTTCATGTGCTCCGTGTAGCGACCAAGAGTTTACAATATCTGGGCATACTTGGGTCACCACATTGGGAGCAATGTTTTACCAGAAACCTCGGGAGAGTGATTTGCACTTTTCAGGCTAACGTTGAACCATGGTTTGGCCTTCCCCTCCTGTTCAGAAGAGCTGCCCTTTTTAAAATGATTACGCTCCTGAAACTACTGTATGCTATGAAAAATACCTACTACCCGCTCATCGATGCAGTCTTCGTTAAACTGAAGAGTGGTCTGTGCTCCCTGCTGTGGTGTGATAAGCAACCTAGAATAGCCCTCTCCACGCTCCAACACAACCCATACAATGGGAATATCGCACTCACAGATATCAGGGCTTACTATTGGGCAGCGCCCCTAGTGACGGTGAACAACTAGGCGTTTGCACCTCAGGAATATTCCACTTATAAGCTGGAACGCAACCAATTCACTTGCCGCTCCTTCCTCCATTTTCTGTATGGAAAAACGGGCCATCGACGATTGCTGCCGGCAACCCAGGTGGCAATAGAGGCTTGGCAGATGGCCAACAGCCATATGGATTGGGCAGGTAAATTAACACGAGGCGCTGCTCTGGGAGGGGGCGTGATTGAAAGAGATCAGGGAAACTGAGGGGGTTTAGAGACTGGGACCTACTGGGGAGCTCACAGGTAGTGGGATCTCCTTAAGGGTGGCGAGTTGGTGTCATTTGCAATGCTCTGGTGTGAATATGTTATGCACAGTAATCTATTTTTGAAATGCGCTCAGCTGCGGCATGCTTGGTGGGCGGAAGGAATAGAGACGCAGGACTTACCTGAATTTGCCCTATTAGAGGGTCAGCTGCTGCAGGAAGAAATGCCTTTCAAGGCTATATTCCTCCGGTATAAACAATCAACTATAATATGCCGGATAGGCTGGCCAGATTGAGGGAGCGGTGGGGAACCTTGAAGATGTTGGCTGGGAGGCGGTTCTGATGCACTCGAGGAAAGTGGCAATAAAATTGCCTAGAAACCAGAAGTGGTAAAATGCACTTGAGTGTCCTCCAACTTTTGAAAATGCTCAACGGCGTTTTGGGCGTGCAAACTTGATAAGCGCTCCGCCGTGCACATCTTCCAAACATAAAATAAATAAAGACTCCTCAGGTCCCCAGTCAAAGCTGCACAGCCACATCCATATATGAATCAATGACTCCAACATCTTTAACCAGTTTGTCACATTTTAATCGTTTTATTAACAACGCTTTCTCGATTTGTTAATTTCAAAGTTTACATGATGCTTCAGTTTGTCTTCTAAATTAATTTCCAAATTGACTTTCCAGGCATTTCAAAGCAGCACGAAAGAGTTAAAATTCCACATGTCACAGTATTTTTTAAATATACCCAATGCATTTGCAAGTCTGATCAGGTTTATTGAAGCATGGTCCAATGAAGCAAATACACAAAGCTCAGCAGAAAGCGCGCTCTGCAGAAGGTTTTAAAGGTAAGTGAACTGGAAATAAAATGTGAAATCCATAAAAGGGGAATTTACAACTTGCCAACAGGGCCTACCATTCCCAAGCATTGTAATAATCTACAGTGTTTCTGGCTATCCAGCTACTGCTAATTTGTTTAATAAGTGGTCCTACATTAAACCAAAGACTTCATCTTCTATTGTATGGTCAGTGACTAGTTCTATAAGATTTCATGAAAGACTCCCTATTGGTAAGTTTTGGGTACTGCGAGGAGCCTGATGACTGCAGTCGCCATGTGTGGCGTGAGCTGTTGACCGGAGAGTGATTGTGGCTGGGGCACGACAAGGTCTATCCACTGCTACAACTTGGAAGCTTTCACCTTGGGATCGGGCATGACTGCCTATCTCACCCATTGCCCGCTGGCTTCAAGATGGCTGCCTCCAAAGGTAGAAAAGACAGATCTGTGCGAGACCTCCTACGGAAGGCGACGGGAGACGCCTCAGTCTTGGGCGCAACGCCAGCAGGGGTCAGTCCAGATGGCGCTGTCACCAGGGAAATTTCTGGAGTCCCTATTTGCCTCGCAAAGGGGAGACATCTTGGCCACCAAGACTGACCTACAGGCGGATCTTTGTGAGGTCAGGAGAGATGTGGATGCGATGGGAGAGCGCGTAGCCGCCCTGGAGAACTCCGCGACTGCACGAGATGAGGAGATCGCTGCGCTCCAGCAGGGAGTCCTAAGGCTGTGGATCAATAGTTGGATCTTCAAACACACTCAGAAGACTTGGAGAATAGGTCTCGGAGGAACAATATTCGCATCCGGGCGGTCCCCACGGGGTCAGAATCGGGAGGACCTCATGGGCTATGTGCAAGACCTCTTCCGCACGATCTTGGACTCCTCGCCGGAATCCTCCGTCAAGATAGGCCACTGCCATCGAGTTGGCCCCCCTCGCCAGTCGAATCGTCCACCTGCAGACATCCTGATATGCGTCCATAACTACACAGTGAAGGAGGAGATTCTCAGAGCAGCTCGTACCAGTCAACCTCTCCACTTCAGGGACCATACCCCACAGCTTTTCCAGGACTTGGCGGCTAGTACGCTCCAGAAGAGAAGACTCTTCTGCCCCATAACTACCCATCTTCATTCACAGAACACCTCCTACGCCTGGGGCCACCCCTTTAGTCTCGACGGGAAGCTGCATCAGGTCCCTTCCTTATCCGAAGCCTGCAAGATGCTGAAGCTGTCCCTAGACGACTTGTCCTCTCCTTCAGATGCTGCAGAGCAGGGTTCACAGAGGTCTCAGGGAAGCGGCCCTCGGAGGGCCCAGCCTCTGGATCGCCTTCGCCCTGATCCAGCCACCATTCTCAAGGAGCGGTCTGCTGTTCTCCGAACCCTTACAGGCGCGGAGGGGGGATTGCTAGACACTAATGACTGAGGGTAATGTGCCTTTGGGTTCAAATCACTTCTTGTGGGCTTGGTAGGGGCGGACTGGGTGCCTTGTTTCCTGTTGGAGATGTCCCTCACTCTCTTGGCAGTCCCCTTTGAGTACTGCCCAACCTTCACGTTGGACTTTGTGCTTTATTGTTATAGGGGTTGTTTTTTTTTGTAGTTCTAGGGTGGGTTGGGTTGGGTTCTCCCTCTGGTGAGCTTTTTAGCCATGATCTCTGTGATACGTTTTACCTGACAGCTCATACATACTCATTCCTTGGTTAGCTCCACTCTTTACTCAGGCTCCTGGGCCTTAGCTATGGCACTTAGCGGTCTTTCTCCCACTGATGGCAGTCCAGGTTGTTAGTTATAATGTCAAAGGCCTTAATAATCCCACTAAAAGGAAGGCTGTGCTGTCTTTGCTTGAAAACACACAGGGGGACGTGTGTCTACTACAAGAAACACACCTCCTCCACAGTGACACCCATCGCATGCAACACAGAGCGTTTCCTGTGCAATATTGGTCTTCGGGGAAACGTAAAACAGGGGTGTAGCCATTTTACTTCCCACAAATTTAGAAGCTTGGTCGTGGGAACAGTGGCGGAGATTCCGGGGCACCTGCTTGCGCTGCGACTACGTATAGGGCCTACCACTATCACGATAGCTTCCCTCTATTCCCCCAATGACCATCAAGAGAAATTCCTGCTGCATGCTCTGACCAAAGTGCTGCTTACGCCTGATCCCCTAGTGGTTGTGGGGGGGGGGGGGGGGGAGGGGGGGGGGGTCTGAATTTGGTTATGGACGCAGGGGTAGATCGATCTTGCCCGAGAACAGGTGGCGCAGGCGCCATATCAGGGACCGGGAGGGCATGGCTTGATGATTGTGGGGTTAGGGATGCATGGCTTTGTTTGGACCTTGAAGAAAGAGACTACACCTTTTACTCTGCGGCTCACAAGACATACGCCCGTCAAGATCACTTCCTTGTAACCTGGGCGGCATGGGCCTGTACCCAGGCCTCTTCCACAGCGGCCCGCTCCCTCTTTGACCATGCTCACATCACTCCAACGCTGCGCCTCCCACCCACGCAATTGTCCTAGCCTCAATGGCGCCTACGAGACTCACTCCTATGCTCCCCGACTGTGGTGGAGGGTCTCCGTAGCACCCTGACTGACTAACTAGCGCTCAATGACGATGGCACCACACCTCTGGCCACAGTTTGGGAGGCGCTTAAGTTAGTAGCTTATTTCTAGGGCGGACTACGATAATAAAATTCGGCGTGAGAAGCGCCGAGGCCTCGTGAGGGAACTAGAGGCCATTCACAAGCGTACGGGCGCGCCCCGCATTTGGCGCCAGTTAGAGAAAGAACGGTTACAATTGAAACGATTGGACCTTGACAGAGCCGAATACGTGGTGCTACGGTTGAAGCATAAGTATTACGTAGGCTCTAACAGGGGCGGTCGCATGTTGGCGCATTGTTTCCGCTGCCAGCAGCAGGCCAGAGCAGTGAAAGTGATCCGGGAAATCCGGGGGTCGGAGGTGCCAGACGATCTTACTATTGCTGCGGCTATTCGGGCGTTCTATGCGGGACTATATTCCGCCAAGTCCTCCGACCTTATATACCCTCTCGAGTACTTACGCGGCGCAGATGTATCTCCTCTCCCAGCTATTGAGGCGGAAGGGCTGGAGGCCTCCATTCGAATTGAAGAGGTGATCTCTGCCATTGCCCGGCTGAAACCTTTGAAAGCGCCCGGTCCAGATGGGTTCAGCGCCCTCTTTCATAAGACATTCTGCACAGAGCTGGCACTGGTACTCACCCGACTTTTCAACTCCTTTATAGACACAGGCACCCTCACGACCTCTATGCTCCAAGCCATGATCTCGGTCATTCCCTAGCCCAGGAAGGATCCGGCACTTTGTAGTTCATACCGCCCCATTTCCTTGCTTAATATCGACGCAAAGTTGTTCTCCAGCATCCTGGCCCATAGGTTAAACCCACTTATGCCCGGATTGATCGACCCGGATCAGTCAAGCTTCATCCCGGGGAGGCAGTGCGGGGACAACACGAAGAGGATTTGCCAATTAATTGATAAGGTGCACAGGTCGGGGGACGAGGCGCTACTGCTGGCAGTGGATGCCGAGAAAGCCTTCGATCGCGTGCACTGGCCATACCGGTTTGCCACACTGGAGCGCTTCGGTATAGGACCTAAATTGCGCAAATGGGTGACAAGCATCTATAATGCGCCTACTGCACAGGTCAGGGTCAATGGCGTACTTTCAGAAAACTTTGCGGTGGAGAGAGGCAACAGGCTAGGCTGTCCTCTCTCCCCACTGCTTTTTGCCTCTTATATGGAGCCCTTTGCCCAACGGCTTCGGGATAATCCACAGGCGCAGGGGATCCCATTTGGTGGCGATCGCCATCTTAACAGCCTATACGCTGACTATGTCATTTTGTCTATAGCACACCCCCAAACATCCATGCCATCCATCGTGGCAGACTTGCAGATCTTTAGCCAGGTCTCTGGATTTAAAATAAACTTGCAAAAATCGCAGGTGCTGAATCTCACTGCGGAGCCCACTACTGTGGAAGCCCTGAAGGGCCCAATTTGATTTTGACTGGGTGACAGGGGGCATTACGTATTTGGGATTGGTTCTGCATAATAGCTTGGTTAAAAAGGCGGAAGCGAACTACTCCTTACTCTCTCGCATCAGGAAAGACCTCACACACTGGAGGCGTCTACCCCTGTCTTGGCTTGGTAGACTAGCTGCGATAAAAATGAACGTCTTACCCCGGGCTCTATATATATTCCAGACTCTTCCCCTGCTACCCCCGCCACATGCGCTCTCGCAGTTCCAAATGGTGATTGAAAGCTTCATTTGGGGTCCTATTTCGCCCAGACTGCAGAAGACTGTTACAGCGCCCCAAGAAAGATGGTGGGTTGGCCTTACCAAATCTCACTTGTTACTACCAGGCCTCGCTTCTGCGTTATCTTGTAGACTGGAACCGTCCCATGAAGGAGAAGCACTGGGTATTCATGGACCAGACAGTAGCTGGTCGGCATATCTGGAGGGAGTGCTGGCTGCCTAGGTCAGCACGTGCATGGGGTCTCTACTCCTCGCCAGTCACCTGCCCCACCATGCTTGCTTGGGACAAGGTGTCTAAACGAGCAAATCTTACCACTTATCCCTCCCCCATGTCTCCCATTTTCTCAAACCCTGATTTCCCTCCTGGGATGGACAATGGTGAAGGAGCCCGCTGGGTGGAGGGTGGATGTTAACGACTGGGGCAGTTGTTTGACCTGAGGGGCCGTATTCCTTTTAAGGAACTCCTAGAGGCTTACAATCTAGCGGGCACGGACCTCTTTATCCACACACAAATGCTGCACTGGACATCTAGTCCCCTTGTGTGCCCTCTGGTCAGTAGACCGATGCTACCTTTCGAGAAGTGGATTTTCCTGAAAAAGGATGACTGCAGGCTCATCTCCGAACTCTATGCCTTTCTTACACGTGGAACGAAAGGGAATCATTCTACGGGACAAAAACGGTGGGAGGCAGAGATAGGTCGCACCCTGTCTGACAAAGAGTGGGAGGACATTTTTAATAGATCACATCATTTTGAACACTCCATGGGTCACACAGAAACCGCTTTTAAAATTGTATCCTATTGGTACTATAACCCGGCCCGACTGGCTAAGTGGAACTCTCAGAACGATGGAAGTCCAGGAACCCTTCTTCACTTGTTATGGAATTGCCCCAAATTAACACGATATTGGGACACAATCCTCGACGAGATTGACAGGGCCTTTGATATCGCTATTCAGAGGTTCCCTGCTTACACTATTCTACGACTTCCCAACGGTTTGACCTTCCCTTTGCGCTCCCTCAAGGGCAAACAGATCGCCCTAGCCTTGAACGCTGCCCACAGGGTGATTTTGGCGGGCTGGAAGACTGACAGAATCCCAGACCACTCCAAATGGCTGCTCCAATTGTTGTCCCTTCTGGGCATGTAGCGATTGTCCATAGCCACTCTGGGGGACAAATCTGAATACCCTAAGTATGGACTCCCTTCATCTCAATCTTATCTTCAGACTTCTGCGAACTAACTTGTCCTGCCTAAATGCGGCTCCTGAAGTTGATCCCCGAGAGCCCGGTAGTGGATCAGCGCAGGCGCCCCTAATGTAGTTGCCTTTAAACCCAAGGGACTGGTACCATTACTGTAGGCATGCAGGTGTAGGCTTAAGTCCGCGGGTGGCTCACCAAGAGGGAGGAGAGGTGTGTGTGTGGGGAAGGGGGGGGGTGGTAACAGGTTTATATGTTTAGGAATTTGGTTAGTTCTTTTTTCCCTGTTTTGATCTCTAAAATGCAGACGTACTTGTCCCTTGCTCACTTTGCCACTGGATTCAAGCAAGCCTGGCTGAAGACGGCTGAAATGCCAGAAACCGGTCCTAGGAAGCTTGTTTCCGGTCCGGTGAAGACATGGCTTGGCAGTTCGGGCTGGACTGTTCCCATGAGGCACAGGGTCAGACTGATTTGCATATGGCCATGTCTGAACTGGGGTGGCAGAGTGGGCTAAAGAACGGTGATGGATTAAACCCAGATCAGTTGACTGGGGGTGAGTGCTTGCAATGTTCAACACTCCGTCCATCATTTCCTTTGGTTTTGCTTTGTTCGCCATAAGTTGGCAGGGTATGCTCAGACGTGAGTCCCTTGCTCACTTTGTCACTGGATTCAAGCAAGCCTGGCTGAAGATGGCTGAAATGCCAGAAACCGGTCCTAGGAAGCTTGTTTCCGGTCCAGGGAAGACATGGCTTGGCAGTTCGGGCTGGACTGTTCCCATGAGGCACAGGGTCAGACTGATTTGCATATGGCCATGTCTGAACTGGGGTGACAGAGTGGGCTAAAGAACAGTAATGGATTAAACCCAGATCAGTCGACTGGGGGTGAGTGCTTGCAATGTTCAACACTCCGTCCATCATTTCCTTTGGTTTTCCTTGGCACTGTCATATAGCCATGAGTGGTGTCATTGCACTTGCTTTTGTTCTATCCTTATAATGTAACGTTTATCTTTTAATTCAAGACGTTGCACGCGGCCAGCCTGAGATGGGTTGTGGGAGACATGCTGTGTTCCACAACGGTCTAGTTGCTCTATGAATCATAAACTCTGCTTTTTATGTCTTGTTCGGGAACTCGCTGGCCCACAGGGTTGTAGGCGATAACGCACTGTATTCTTTTGTCATGTGGGCTGCCAATAAAATACCGATTTAATTCTAAAAAGCAACATACATCAATGACTGCCAGAAATGTAAAAGAGGGAATAACAAAATTGATACTACGATGCTAAGGCCTGAAAGAATATGTGGCATTCAATGGATTTCACATAAGTCAAATCAATCAGATAAACTTCCTTTCATTACAAGACCAGATCAGCTTTTACAGTCCTGTTCAAACTCTTCTAGAAAAGGTAATTTCAAAACCTATTTTGGAACTGAATTTTACAAAATTCTCCATGACAACGTATTTCAAATATATATCTTATGGTGAGAGCCCTAATGGGGAAAAATTGACATATTCCTTTCCAGTGTGAGCTGTAGAAGTGGACCTGCATGTGTTTTGAATGTTGCAACGGCAACAAATTTGGAACACTCTGCTTCCAAGAAATGTATTGACCGTCAGTGAATTGAAGGCTCCCAGTTAGCATACTACCATCTGTTGCTCTGATGGGTGGCTAACATTGGTAAGCAATTTGGAGGAAATTGCTGGCAATCTGGAGTGTTTCCTTTTAGAATGAAAATGAGCGCTGCCCTCAAAATGGGTATTCAAAGCCCTCAAAACTGGGAAAGGTTTAATCCTTTGCCCGGGTAGAGTACTACCAAGCCTTCACATCTCCAGTAAGCAAAAACTTTGGTTTGAGAAAACAATGACACTAGAGGGGGCTGGAAAAACAGTTCACAATTTTTTTTAAATTTAAATGTATTTCTATAGGGATCACACATTATTTTTCAATGTATATAAATACTGTGGCACATGCAGCCTAACTGAATAGGAGGAATAACTTCACCTTACCCTCAAATTGTGAAATTCTTTATGATGTACAAGATAATCCAGAGGTACATTCTGCAGTATCACAAGCACATTGATGTTTAACTCATAACTAGTACTTTTTTGACTACTTGCTCAGCTTAGTTGGTGGAGGTTTGGACAAATGTATTGAACTAAATTACTTATATTATACTTGGCTTTTACCTTGTCACTCATTCCATGGAATAATGAGGCATCTGATAGTATACCTAAATACTGGTCAAATTTGATTGAGTGTAGGAAAGTGCCTCCTTGTAACATGGTCCCCCCTCCCACGCTTTTCACCCTAGTACTGATGCTTTTCGACTGACAGTGCACAGAGTCCCCGACAACCAGGAACAAGTGTCAGTGCTCTTTCCCTTAAAACAAGGTAAATGTCTAATTGTACCACAACTGGCAAGGCCGTTAGCACCCCTGTATATTCCTAGTAAGTGGCACCCCTGGTACCAAGGGCATGGGTACTAAAGAGGGCCCCTAAGGGCTGCAACATGTATTATGCCACCTCAAAGGACCAACACACAAATTGCATGCAGGCTGCCATTGCAGGCTAGGTGAAATGGTGCAAACCATTTTGAAAACACGACATGGCACACTCCCTGCGTGCCATGCCCATGTAGACTGCATATACTATAAATAAGTCACCCCTACAGCAGGTTTTAGAGCCCCAAGGCTGGGTGCATTATATTATATGTGAGGACATATCTTCATGAGCAAATATACCCCTGTGATGTATGGTTCCATTGCAGCAACATTGCAAGTGTTCTGGAAGTCATCTTAAGTATATGTACTCGGCACTGGTCATTACGAGTTACCCAGCAACATGATGGCTTCACTGAAAATAATGGTGCTTGGTATCAAATACCTCGACTTGACAAATCCAAACTGATGCCAGTATCGGATCTGTCCTGACATACACTTAGAGGTCACCTTAGAGGTGCCCCCTGAATCCTACTAGTCTCTTAGTGTGCTGGCTGACTGGTATCGTCCAGCCTGCCGACACAGACAAGCTTCTGCCCCCTGCAGGTGAGAGACTGTGCTCTCCAGGGTCAGAAACAATGCCTGCTCAGGAGGAAGGTGTTCACATCTCTTCCTGCAGGATGGCTTGTCTATTAGTATATCAAGTCCAGAGGCTTCAAAGCCTCTACTGCCTTTGATATGCGACCCCGGCTTCCCCTACACCTGGGAGATGCCACCCCCTGCCCTGAGGCCCTTGTGGCACCAAGAAAGGTGGGAAAATGCTCTAGTCAGAAGGCGTGTTCATTCTCAGGCTAGTCACACCACTAAGGTGGGCTACCTGAAGTGAACAACAAAAGAAGTGTGCCATCATATTGTTTTTAGTGGAACTAGGAACTCTGGGTCAGATTTATGCCCACTCTCCAAATGAAAAGGCCATACAGGGGGTGTAGGCACCCCAGGGGTAGGTACCCATTGGCTATTATCTTGCACTCCTGTTAAAGCCCCTAAATTCAGTATTTAGGTGGCCTCCATGACACCAGGAACTCAGATTTGTCTACTAGGAAAAGAAGAAGGACCAAGAGGAGCCAAAAACGCAAGAACTGTGGACCAACCACGGAATCATCACCAAACCCTGCCTGCCTGCTGCGGTCCTGCAAGTGCAAAGACTCTCCTCGTCCTGCAGTTGTGTATCCTCCTAAAGCCTTGGTGGGCTTCCAGCACTTTTCCAAGCAGTCAGCATCTCTCTTGAAGTGGAGGATCACCTTCCCTGCAATCACCGATCACATCGGCCTGGTATACCGTTCTCCTGATACTGGGTCCACTGAAGAAGCAGCAGTCAAGGAGAAGGACGTTGTGGCTTATAGTGGTCAGCCCTGTGTCCCCAGCGAGTTTTGAGCCGCTAGACCCTCCAGGAGCCCCCCCAACACCAATACCCTGGGTACGAGAGACCCTGCAGCAGCCTGAGCTTGTCAAGTGTACAGTCTGGACACCAACCTTGCCAAGACCAACTTACCGATGAGGGACGTCAGCACCACTGAGACCAGCACAGAGAATGGCCCGCTGTCTTGTTTGCCCCCATTACCAGGTCGACCCCAAGACGTCAGAGCCTCCAACATAAGTGACCCGTCGGACAAAACACCTCTGTACCCGATCCCCAAAGCCCAAGTCCGAGCCACCAACAGTGCCCCCTTGCTCCAGAGACCCTCAAGAGCCGAGCCCCCCTATGGGTTCTGCCGGACTTGGCTCCAAGTCGGCACTTGTAGCCTTTTTCTTATTACAGGTTTCTCCATTGACTGTAATGGATAGTGTTCAAGGCTACCATGGTGACCAACACCTCTGCACCTGGACACACAGGGTAGGTAAATCCGAACTGCTGGTGGGTCTTTGGATGTTGGCCCCTAAGCACCATAAGTCCAGGAGAGAACCATTTGTAAGTGTACCTATGCAGTGAATGTCTCTCCCATAGGATAACATTACAGTGTTCAAGTCTCATGCCTCAAATCTGACAGCTGTGATTTTCTACTGTTTAAATGCAAAAATCCAGAATGTCTAAAGTACTTAACTGATTCCGATGATCTTGGTGTCTGAAATTATATACAAATCTGTGTTATTTTTCTAAATTGATCTCAAGTTTCTTCTTGTGTGTGTGTCTCATTTATTGACTGTGTTGAACAAATGCCTACCCTCGGATAAGCCTAAACTGCTCTACCAGAATAGAGTATTTGGGTATTTGGGATTATTAATTTAAGGGTCGTCTGGACTTTCTGCATAGTGTACCTCATTTTGGTACACTACATAGAAAGCCAGCTTCCTACACTGAGGCACAAATGTAGTGTTTCAGAAAGGTCAGCTGGATTTCAATGCAAACATGCTTGCTACCGGCTGCTGAAACACTGACACTTGGAGGGTCTAACAGAGTATATATCATTTACCAGGAAATTCGTTCAGAAAATTTAAATGAAGTGCATATTGTCTTAGTTGTTGAACAGGTATGGTGCCATATGTTAATAGCACAACATGAGCAACGAATTAAGTGCCCATCTGAACTTGGCAAAACTGAAAGCATGCTTTAACAGTCTTTAAACCATTACAGATTGATATTTGTGTCCTGTGTTACACATGCCCTCTCACAGTTTATTGAATCTCTTCGCCTAATGACTTAATATTGATTTTATACAGGAGGCAAGAATGTGAGGGCACCACATCACAAACTCAGTGGCTGAGTTTTGCAGGTTGTGTAGCCTCCATTCCTCAGTCCTCCACGGTTCTAGGCACAAAGGTGTGATGTGCACTGGCCATGGACTGTCCATGGACAGCTGCCCAAGACTGCTTTTGGCAATATAGGTGAAAAGCTCGCCACTCCACAGATGATCTTTCGGGTCTGGATCTGTGAGAATCTTGTTGATGTCAGCGGTTCCACAAGTGTGGAGCTTCAGGATGCCCTCTTCTGCTTGGCTAAGACGAAGCGTAAGGGTCCTGCTGTAGCCCAAATAGACTGTGCTGTTGATAATACCTGGATCGAAGTCCCCAGCCACCCCTAGGAGACTAGAGATGTACACCAGTGCCTTCAAGCACCTTTTCCCCTTCACCACTAGACAACAGATGGGATTCTAAAGAAGTGCCATTGGTGACTTTAAATGGACACAAACATCTGAAGAGGCATTTGTGCCCCTCGCCACAGACAAACTGCCAAGAAATGGGCGCATGTGAGGCAAGTGGCAATTCTACTTGGAAAGCACTCTCCTCACGGCACTCACTTTTATTGTTCTGCAACCCAATTCTTGTGTGCTTTTGGGCCAGCACCCAGTTGGCTAGCCAGCGAACCACACTGAGAGACCTATACTAACTGTGGTGTGTCGCTCAGCTTTTCATATACACACAGTCATAGACACTGTCTCATTCAGTAACAAGTAGAAGCAATACTGTGCTTGATTTTCCATTGTGTTTGATTTGATCTGTACGAATTCAGAACCGCTAGGGCAGAGAACATTAATTACCCAGTATGAAGGTTGGAAAGTAACCTGTTTTTGACAGGAGGCTTGTGTTCCCCTATTTTGACACATTATTCTTGTATTGTACACAAACATTACCCCTGTGTGAACACTGTGTCATCGAGTTACTGGTCACAGATTACACTTCGTTGGTGCGAGCAATGTTCTAGACTTAGCAAAATGAGCAGTTCGGAAACATCCCTTTACCACTGAATATTGTGGTATTACCAATTTCATGTTTCTTTATAATTACCGTGTGAATATTGTAGTGTATGGGATTTAAACTTTTTGAACTTGCTATCTAAACTAGATTGTGTTTTATTATTTAAGTGATTTGCTGTCACACAACTCTGTCTGGACATCAGCAGTTGATTGCAACTCTGATAATTGTGCAGTATTGTACCCAGACTCACTCCAGATCGCCGCCATTAAATTAGGCCTTGACTGTTCACCAACAACTTCCTGAAGGCTCAGGAAGGCCTAGTGAGTTTAACTTTCCGCAGCTAAATCTAACATCTGCAACACTGCTTGCTAGGAACACCAGCATTTTTATTTCCAGTGCTTGGTGATCACTGTGTCTGTGAGTCCCGGAAACCGATCTGGACAGAAATGTAATTTCACGTTTTGAGTGTGAAATGTTCCCGTCAAGCAGCCGTGCTCATTAGGTCATTATGTCTGCAGTGTCCGGCTATTCCTGTGTGCCTCTTTCTATTCCACTGAACACTGGATAAGGTCGCTGCCTGGGAGCGGCAGGCCACAGTGCACCTCTTTGTGCACTTCCCTCAGCTATTCCTTGTCCGGCCTGCCTGGTTAGGGACAAGAAACGGGCAGTTCAGTTTACAGGAGCCGTGCCGTATAATGAATGAGGCCAGTGTAGAGCTTTTTCACAGCTCGCGCAGTCTGCAAAGCACAGTGTCGACGTTGCATACGCAATGAGAGTGTATTGTTTCACAGATGATGCAACGTTAAAAACAAAGCACAATGTCTGGTTTAGCTGTAAGGAAACGTGCACTGCTTACTCGGGTAATTGAGAAACGAGAGCAGTATGGCAGACAGGTATTTTGAAAATCACAGAATGACGTTATTTTGCTGTTGTGTGACTGGAATGCTCTCGGGCAGCTCTGGAACGTCCTGCACCGAACTTACAATTTTAAGCATGCCGAATGATGCTCGTTACGAACGCTTACTTCTATGCCCCATTTCCAGTAGTATGGCCAAGGTGTACTAGAGGTGTGCAGGATAAGAGCAAATATCATTGACCCCTCACTAAAACTCGTTTATACACTACCCGGTGTGGAGGACGTCTCTGTGAAAACGAACACGTAGTAACATTTACAGGCGACTCTATTGGTTCAATGTGTCGGCTTCTATATAGTACACAAAATATTGACAACAAACAGGGAAATCAACTTTTACGTTTACTGCTTGTACTGGCTTGGCAAGTAAGTCCTACTTTGATATTTTATATATCCTAACCTTTCCTCTCTATTGACGGCATAATGAGGCTACTCAATGCTGACTGCATTTTCGCCAAGGACATGCCAATGAGGCTTCGTTACATGCAACAGCACAGAGACCCTGTCTACATCCCAAAGCACCTGGCGCAATCAGCCCCTGCTGCTGGAAAATAATATTCAGGCCAATTGTGTGCAAAGTGAAATCTGTAAGCAAATAAATGTTAAAAATAAAAACAGGAAAGTTGATGACGATGAGGAATTCCTTCATTATCCCTGAATGCTTGCCTATCAAATACAAAAAAAAGTCAGTTAGCCATAAAGTAAACATCTCTAAATCAAACCCTAATTGCACGCTAATTACTACATATATTTTTTGCGACTGGTTATTCATTAAAATTATCTTTCCACAATAGGCTGCATCATTACAATTTCCTAGGTAACCTTCATGATTTCTTACTTACAATAAAAACATTTTTTCCTATGAAGCATTTCTAATCTTCTTCAAAAGACAATCCAATCCAATCCACCTTCTTATTCTGCTTTGTAGCACATTTATGGAGGATCAGATCAATGTTCTGCCCTCTGGGAGGACTCTTCAAAAGTGCTTAAAATATAAAGTAACAGAGTACCTGCTTGTTTCTGATAAGTAAAAACAAGGAGATGATGGACAGAGTGCTGACATTTTCAAACACTCACCCCCAGTTACAGATCTGGGTTGAATCCATCATCATTCTTTAGCTCACTTTGCTACCCCAGTTCAAACACAGCTATATGTAAATCAGTCTGGACTCTGTGCCTCATGGGAACAGTCCAGTCCAGCCCGAGCTGCCAAGCCATGTTTCCCTGGACCGGAAACAAGCATCCTGGGACCGGTTTCGGGCTAACAGCCCTCATCAGCCAGGCTAGCTTGAATCCAGTGGCAAAGTGAGCAAGGGACCCACGTCTGGGCATACCCTGCCAACTTAGGGCAAACAAAGCAAACACAAGGAGATGATAGATGGAGTGCTGAAACGTTTCAAACATTCACCCCCAGTTGTCTAAACTGGAGTGGCATGGTGAGCAAAAGAATGATGGATTTAACCCAGATCTTTTGACTGGGGGAGAATGTTTTGATTTGTTCTGCATTCCATCAATTGTGTGTCTTTTGTTTCTGAGAAGTGCTGGTACTCTCCAATTAAAAGTATGTTTTTCTTGAGAAGTGCAGGTACTCTCCCTCTCAAAACAAAAAAATGCCGGTACTTAGCAGCAGCCCATTTAAAGCACTGCTCTTGAAGACCCACCTTTAAGATTAAAGCAGGCCCGGCCGGTCCCTATCTAAAATATTCCCTTTATCACCTTAAATCTGGCAAACAGATCATATATCAGTAAAGTAGCAGAAAAGAACATCAGTATGACATGCAGATTGTTCACCATCAAGGAGTTCATGAACTGATAAACTGTTTTGCACAGATGGTAATCTCAAAAGTACTCAAGGCTGCAGGCATTTGGCCTCCCCAACATGCCTCTGGACTGCGGTGCAACTACAATCTTTTTCATCCAGATGATAACCTATTGGTTGGCTGAAACTTAAAGTACTCCTTTTTTTTTTTTTTAAACAGAAGCTGTCCTCTCTAAAAAGACACGTATTTCTTTGGACGTTTGAATTAAATCTGGCTGGAATTTTGTGTTACAACATTTGAGGTTCTTGCATTGTATCATGTTTGATTCATTGTGCTGTTAGCAAAATAAGTTGTATTGAAGGTCATCTCCACTCCACATGTATGACACAACTAGACTTCCCTCTAGGTAGGTAAAGATTGCCATTTCTCTCACAAATGAGAATTATATTACTTTAAAGGCTTGAAGTACCACCGTTTCTAAAGACTGCAGGGCAATACACTTGACCTGGCATATAGCTACACAAAGATAGTGTCTTTATTACTTGTGGTGGACACCTATTCACTCCAACTAATAAACCATTTTCTCAAACTATCGAATACAAAATGTGTTCACCAAACTTGTCAAACTAATTGTGTGTACTTGTTGTTACAGTATCTCTGTCGCCATTTTTACCATGTCTCATGTAGGATGAGCCTGCTCGTTACAAGTCAATTCTGTAATGTACAGCAGCCCTAAAACATTTTACGCAGGGTCAATGATAGTACCTGAAGTATGTAGTAACTGTAATTTTCTCATTACAGTCACCTAGTATACAAATGACATCTATTCTACTTTAATAAGATATTACAGTAGAGTTGTAAAGTTGCAACGCCTACTGCCAGTAGACAGTGTGAGATGCAGGTCAGTGAGCAGTATCCCTACTGCTTTTAAGACAATGAAAGGGCAGTTTGCTTTATAAGTCTAGCGTACTACACAACACATGCGCTGTCTGTTGCAAGACATATTGTTAACTTACAGTGAGGTTAGAGCCCACCCAAAGCTAATTGTTTGGCTTCATTGTCACTCACATTTGCTTGCTTCATATTCGTTATGGGCTTCCCTTCCTCTTCTTTTGTTTATCTGTCCCCTGGAGCATGGGCGCATTAATTATGTCCTTCCACCGCTCACTTAGCCACTATCTTTCTTTTAAGAACTCCACAAGAGTGCATGTGTTTCCCAGTCTGTGTCTCTCACACTTCCCTCTTTCCTTCTCACACATGTGCTTCTCCCCACCAGCTTCACATTGCTCTTTTCGCCCAATTGCTGCCCCTCCCTAGCATTCCACTTTACTCTCTCTCCGGATCTTCCTCCACCCCTTGGCCCATTGTAGCTTTCACACTCCAACCAGGACATCCCATGATGTTTCTGGCCCCCTTGCCACGTCTACCCCTGAACTCACTAATCCTCTGAGTGGCTTCGCCCTCCCCTACTTTAAAAACACTTTCTCACTTTTATTTATTTTTATCAGTAAATACAAAGAAGAAAAAAAAGCAGCCACATTACTTTGCATTGACGCACATGTTTCAATGTATACATTGCAGAGAAATTGCTCTTTCTATATTCTGAATTTCTCTATTTTTCTTATTGACTTTCCCGACCAACATACTTGCCAAATTTCTATGACCAAAATGAGGTACAACTTTTCAGGTCTTAAGACTGCTTCTGAGCATAATGAAGACATCAGCAAACTGACATCACCAGCAAATCATAATCAGATCACAGAAAATGACATCACATTATATGGAACCCAGATTAGATGAAGTAACTGTGCGGCTCAGGCCTGCTGATATTTAAAAATGACTGACATATTTGTGAGATGAGTGAATACTGATGCCCTTGTCTTCACTAACACATCTCGTCATCAGCAACTGTATGGGTGCAGTCTAGTCAACTAGTATCTCCAGCAGTATCAAAAAATAGCAATAAGAAGCCCAATTAAAATAGATGAGTTAGAGATAAATGTTAAGATAGACTCTATATCCATGTTATGATTAAGGAAAAGTATTGTGATGAGTAAGAAATTGATATTATGATTTCATGCCCAATATACAGTGAATGTTATTAGGGGATCAATGGTTATAACGAGATCAATAAATAATGCGTTCGTAAATCAATAAAAATTAATATAGGGCAAAGAACACGTTCATTTTGAGGCATTTAATAATATATAATTGAGGTACTTTATGAAGAAAATTACCATTGTGAGGGACAGACTATATGCGTGTTGAACCTCAGTTATTATTAAGATGACAGGCGTATAATTGTATTTATGGTGAAACTATATTTCACGGTGGCTGTGAAATCAAAAGTATTTTGGGAAAAGTTCATCAATGAGGTAATCAGTGAAAATTAATGAGTAAAGAATACTATGATCAGAGAGAGTTAAAGAGGGCATGCAATAAACAGCACGATGAAATGCACAGAACAGTATCCTATTGTGAAATGAGTATCATCACGAGTCATGAATATTTTTTCAAAAAAAGGACTAACACTTGTATGAATAATATGACATAGGGAATAAATTGTGGAGGCTCAACGATAACTGAATATTTTAACGAATTCAATTTGTATTCTATTAAATACGATTATTCAAATAAAGCAATGCATATTCTACGTGGAAATTCATTAACAGTAGTATGGCGAGTGACTGGGGAGACACCGAACATACGGTGAGTCAGACCCCTCTCAAACACTTCCCCAGACACGATTCTCGCCTCCTCCTTTCGTCCAGATGAGGGATGCTTCTACTGCACCCATCTCAGACTGACAGCAATGTCCCTCCCCCGCCCTGGAGCTGCAAGCTCGGACAGCCCCCTTCACCGGATGCCGGTGACCGCTGCTTCGGTACCTTGGTGGTCCTGATGTGCTCCATGACGGGGCTCCGCTGCCGCCTCGCCCCGTGTTGTTTCGGTTGCGCGGATGTCTGAGCCCGGTCTTCGGTGTTTCCTGCTCCAGATTGCCGGGAGACACTTCACGCTTCCTGAGCCCGGCACTCTGTGTTGTGTTGACGGTGAGGGAGGAGGGAGCGGCGCCGCCAATCTAGGCTGCCAAGTCACAGCGCCATCTGGCGGCTGGCGAGAGCAACTCCGGAGAGCCGGAGTACAGATGCGGCCGCGCCTTGCATTAAACAGTTAAATGAACACATTATTTATTGCCGTAACTAATCCCAGAAGTGTCAGCGTCAAGGGGGTTTACATTAGTTCTCTCCCCATTCCACCTGGCCGCTCCACTTCAAGGTGTTGGTGTCAGATGTGTAGAGAAACGGCTTCGGCTACCTTCCTTTTGAGGGTAGGGCTGCCACCTTCGCAAGAGAAAAATACCGGATGTTTGTTGTTTTAAGAGTCTGCAAAGGCCAGGGCTTGATACTAAACAGGACCGTAAGCATAAGCGTAGGTATTCATTTGTAACATCACTTTTCTGTTCTTTACTTTAATTGGTAGTCATAAATCATTAACGCAGACATAAAACACATTTAAAAGCATTTTCTATTTATATAATTGCTGTTTGAAGTATGTATACATAAGGGCTAAAAATACTTGCATTAGGTGATTTTGCTTATTTTTGTACTAGCCAGTAAATCAAAATACCGGTGAGGCCGGAAGAAAACCGGTCAGGTGGTAAACATATTTGAAGGCGATAGAAGTGTTCAGATCTACTGTGATCATAAAGATTATTTTTAATTGATTGGTAGATTTAATACTAATTTTCCATGTGAATTTGTGAAAGCAGTAGCGATCTTTTGCTATGGTGTTTGATCTTAGTTAGGGAATGTCAGGCTTAAGGCTTTAAGTGGGCCGGATCCTGTCTGGTCTCCGACCCAATACTAATTAAAAATGCACTTTGAAATGGGTCCCATTTGGGCTCTACTTTAACAACATTAACGATAGTGGCTAAAACACTGGTGGATTTCTCAATAACGACTGTAACAAGCATTGGCATAGCCAATAGGTCTCGCCTTTGGGACCTTATAAGTGTTTAGCCATGCAGCAGTTGCATAACTAAATACTTATAAGGCCCCAAAAGCAAGACCTATTGGCTATGCCAAGCGGCCGTACGGCCGCGAAAGTAAAAGTGATCGCGATCAAACATCAAAGCGGCCGCGAAAGTGAAAGTAATCAAGGTCAAGCGCGGTGCGCGCGCCCGCGCACATGCACTGTAGCTCTAGGCTGGCCTGGTAGCACTTTTTGGAGCCCTCTCAATAAGTCTCGCCAGACCAGCGCATGCGCTGGGTCAGGCGAGACCTAAAAACCCTTAAGGTATTGCATCTCAGTGAAGCAATCCTTGTTTACATTTCATATTTTACTTCATCTTACATTCCCTTAGAGTATTTGGTTTTCAAGATACTGTGTTTCTATCGTTTTTTAGGTCTCGCCTGACCCAGCGCATGCGCTGGTCTGGCGAGACTTATTGAGAGAGCTCCAAAAAGTGCTACCAGGCCAGCCTGGAGCTACAGTGCATGTGCGCGGGCGCGCGCACCGCGCTTGACCTTGATTACTTTCACTTTCGCGGCCGCTTTGATGTTTGATCGCGATCACTTTTACTTTCGCGGCCCCACGGCCGCTTTGCTTAGCCAATAGGTCTCTCTTTTGGGACCTTATAAGTATTTAGTTATGCAACTGTTGCATGGCTTAACACTTATAAGGTCCCAAAGGCGAGACCTATTGGCTATGCCAATGCTTGTTTTTCTTCCAGCAAATGACCCTCGTATAGCGAATACTTTGAAATAAGCAGCCTCTAGGTGCCTGAGTAATTGCAGGTTGCGGGTAGCTGTTTATGAAGGTGAACAATTCAGTGCTTTGAAGGTGAGGCAGAAGGCAGTGCGAGTTTCTCCCAGTTCCCGTCTCTGGGCCATAGAGAAGGGCGGACTACGTGCACATGTAATTCTGGGTCACTCTGCAGAGTGATAGTTTCTTATGTGACAATGGTAATTGTGTGGGAGAATAAGAAATGCAGCTTGAGGATTTCATAAAGCTGTAGAATGAAAAGGCTGTGTCTAACAGAGTGAGAGACTGTATAAGAAATTGGTGTAAAAGCAGAGGTGTCTGGGACTGGCCAATGGTTACTACCTCTTACACCATACATACCAACATTTTACAAGAAGGAAAGTGAGAGATTTTAATAAACAAATCGGGGGAATGTATTTTGCCCATTGACGCACACTAAATCAGAGACAATTTCAGGCACATGACAGGTATAATGAGGCCATTTTATCAACTAAAAAAATCGTGAGTCTCCTGCCTGAATCGGATCTGCTGGCATGTATGTTAAACAGACCTTAGTAATGTTTAAGTCACAATCTTATATACATATTCCAAATTGAAACATTTTCAATTCTAATTATTCATAACAAAATCATTGCTGTTGTTTATCTGATGTAGCTAACAAGAATTAGCAAAACCTATAGGGCTGACTTGTATGGATGCAATATCAGAACACTCACATAGAAACACCCAAAACTAAGCCAGACAGCATGCTATGTGAAGCACAGGATTTTAGTGTGTGTTTTATGCCATGCTCCAAATTACATTGGCCACACCTCTAAGAAAGGATTCCTGGTTATGCGTCTTTGGCCACA